>NC_091979.1:18298753-18968753 GCF_044704955.1 Pristiophorus japonicus | reverse complement strand
ACGATGTCTCCGCAAGACCCTACCAATTCCCTGGGAGGACAGAAGCATCAACATCAGTGTCCTCGTCTAGGCCAACATCCCCAGCATTGAAGCACTAACCACACTCGATCAGCCACAATGTTCGCATGCCAGACACGAGACTCCCAAAGCAAGTGCTCTACTCGGAGCTCCTTCACGGCAAACGAGCCAAAGGTGGGCAGCGGAAACGTTACAAGGACACCCTCAAAGCCTCCCTGATAAAGTGCAACATCCCCACTGACACCTGGGAGTCCCTAGGCCAAAGACCGCCCTAAGTGGAGGAAGTGCATCCGGGAGGGCACATAGACCATAAGAACTTAGAAATAGGAGCAGGAGTAGGCCATTGTGCACTTCGAGATTGCTCTGCCATTCAATGAGATCAAGGCTGATCTTCGACCTCAACTCCATTTTCGTTCTCTATCCCCATATCCCTCGATTCCCATAGTATCCAAACATTTATCCATCTCTGTCTTGAGCATATAGAGCCTCTATATCGTCTCTTCATAGAATCATAGAAATTTACAAAACAGGAGAAGACCATTTCGGCCCATTGTGTCCATGCCGGCCGACCAAGAGCTATCCAGCCTAATCCCACTTTCCAGCTCTGGGTCCGTAGCCCTGTAGGTTATGGCACTTCAGGTGCACATCCAAGTACTTTTTTAATGGGGTGAGGGTTTCTGCCTCTACCACCCTTTCAGGCAGTGAGTTCCAGACCCCCACAACCCTCTGCATGAAAAAATTTCCCCTCATATCTCCTCTAAACCACCCCTTAATTACTTTAAATCTATACCCACTGGTTGTTGACTCCTCTGCCAAAGGAAATAGGTCCTTCCTATCCATTCTATCTAGGCCCCTCATAATTTTATACACCTCAATCAGGTCTCCCCTCCGCCTCCGCGGTTCCAAAGAAAACAGACCCAGCATCTCCAATCTTTCCTCATAGCCAAAATTCTCCAGTCCAGGCAACATTCTTGTAAATCTCCTCTGCACCCTCTCCAGTGCAATCACATCTTTCCTGTAATGTGGTGACCAGAACTGCACGCAGTACTCCAACTGCGGCCTAGTGTTTTATACAGTTCAAGCATAACCTCCCTGCTCTTGTATTCGCTACCTCGAATAATAAAAGCAAGTATTCCATATGCTCTCTTATCTGCCTGGCCCGCTACCTTCAGGGATCTGTGGACCTGCACTCCAAGGTCCCTTTGCTCCTCTACACCTTTCAGTATTCTACCATTTAATGTGTATTCCCTTGCCTTATTAGACCTCCCCAGATGCATTACCTCACTCTTATCCGGATTGAATTCCATTTGCCACTGTTCTGCCCACCTGACCAGTTGATTGATATCTTCCTGCAGTCCGCAGCTTTCTTCTTCATTATCAACCACACAGCCTATTTTAGTGTCACCTGAAAACTTCTTACTCATATACCTAACATTTAAGTCCAAGTCATCGATATATATACCACAAAAAGCAAGGGATGCAGCACTGAGCTCTGCAGCGAAAAGAGCTACAGCCTGCCTAATCTTTCCTTACAATTACTTCCTCACAATTCTCGGCAAGTTATTAGGCACCAGTCTGTGTAATGCTTCTAGACTCCATTGTATAATGCGAAGACAACAACAACAACTTATATTTACATAGCATCTTTAACATAGCAAAATGTCCCAAGGCATTTCACAGGAGTGTTATAAAACAAAAAACATTTTGACACCGAGTCACATTCGAAGAAATTATGGCAGATAACCAAAAGCTTGGTCAAAGAGGTAGGTTTTAAGGAGTATCTTAAAGGAGGAGAGAGAGGTACCTAGGCAGAGAGGTTTAGGGAGGGAGTTCCAGAGTTTAGGGCCCAGACAGCTGAAGTCACAGCCACCGATGGTTGAGCGATTATAATCCGGGATGCTCAAGAGGGGAGAATTTCATGAGCGCAGACATCTCGGGGAGGGGGGGGTTGAGGGGCTGGTGGAGATTGCAGAGATAGGGAGGGGCGAGGTATGGAAACATAGAAACATAGAAAATAGGTGCAGGAGTAGGCCATTCAGCCCTTCTAGCCTGCACCACCAGTCAATGAGTTCATGGCTGAACATGAAACTTCAGTACCCCATTCCTGCTTTCTTGCCATACCCCTTGATCCTCCGAGTAGTAAGGACTTCATCTAACTCCCTTTTGAATATATTTAGTGAATTGGCCTCAACTACTTTCTGTGGTAGAGAATTCCAAATGTTCACCACTCTCTGGGTGAAGAAGTTTCTCCTCATCTCGGTCCTAAATGGCTTACCCCTTATCCTTAGACTGTGACCCCTGGTTCTGGACTTCCCCAACATTGGGAACATTCTTCCTGCATCCAACCTGTCCAAACCCGTCAGAATTTTAAACGTTTCTATGAGGTCCCCTCTCACTCTTCTGAACTCCAGTGAATACAAGCCCAGTTGATCCAGTCTTTCTTGATAGGTCAGTCCCACCATCCCGGGAATCAGTCTGGTGAATCTTCGCTGCACTCCCTCAATAGCAAGAACGTCCTTCCTCAAGTTAGGAGACCAAAACTGTACACAATACTCCAGGTGTGGCCTCACCAATGCCCTATACAACTGTAGCAACACCTCCCTGCCCCTGTACTCAAATCCCCTCGCTATGAAGGCCAACATGCCATTTGCTTTCTTAACCGCCTGCTGTACCTGCATGCCAACCTTCAATGACTGATGTACCATGACACCCAGGTCTCGCTGCACCTTCCCCCTTCCTAATCTGTCACCATTCAGATAATAGTCTGTCTCTCTGTTTTTACCACCAAAGTGGATAACCTCACATTTATCCACATTATACTTCATCTGCCACGCATTTGCCCACTCACCTAACCTATCCAAGTCACTCTGCAGCCTAATAGCATCCTCCTCGCAGCTCACACTGCCACCCAACTTAGTGTCATCCGTAAATTTGGAGATACTACATTTAATCCCCTCGTCTAAATCATTAATGTACAATGTAAACAGCTGGGGCCCCAGCACAGAACCTTGCGGTACCCCACTAGTCACTGCCTGCCATTCTGAAAAGTACCCATTTACTCCTACTCTTTGCTTCCTGTCTGACAACCAGTTCTCAATCCACGTCAGCACACTACCACCAATCCCATGTGCTTTAACTTTGCACATTAATCTCCTGTGTGGGACCTTGTCGAAAGCCTTCTGAAAGTCCAAATATACCACATCAACTGGTTCTCCTTTGTCCACTTTATTGGAAACATCCTCAAAAAATTCCAGAAGATTTGTCAAGCATGATCTCCCTTTCACAAATCCATGCTGACTTGGACCTATCATGTCACCATTTTCCAAATGCGCTGCTATGACATCCTTAATAATTGATTCCATCATTTTACCCACTACTGAGGTCAGGCTGACCGGTCTATAATTCCCTGCTTTCTCTCTCCCTCCTTTTTTAAAAAGTGGGGTTACATTGGCTACCCTCCACTCGATAGGAACTGATCCAGAGTCAATGGAATGTTGGAAAATGACTGTCAATGCATCCGCTATTTCCAAGGCCACCTCCTTAAGTACTCTGGGATGCAGTCCATCAGGCCCTGGGGATTTATCGGCCTTCAATCCCATCAATTTCCCCAACACAATTTCCCGACTAATAAAGATTTCCCTCAGTTCCTCCTCCTTACTAGACCCTCTGACCCCTTTTATATCCGGAAGGTTGTTTGTGTCCTCCTTAGTGAATACTGAACCAAAGTACTTGTTCAATTGGTCTGCCATTTCTTTGTTCCCCGTTATGACTTCCCCTGATTCTGACTGCAGGGGACCTACGTTTGTCTTTACTAACCTTTTTCTCTTTACATACCTATAGAAACTTTTGCAATCCGCCTTAATGTTCCCTGCAAGATTCTTCTCGTACTTCATTTTCCCTGCCCTAATCAAACCCTTTGTCCTCCTCTGCTGAGTTCTAAATTTCTCCCAGTCCCCAGATTCGCTGCTATTTCTGGTCAATTTGTATGCCACTTCCTTGGCTTTAATACGATCCCTGATTTCCCTAGATAGCCATGGAGGGATTTGTAAACAAGGATGAGAATTTTGAATTGAGGCGTTGCTTAACCGGGAGCCAATGTAGGTCAGCGAGCACAGGGGTGATGGGTGAACGGGACTTGGTGCGAGTTAGGACACGGGGCAGCCGAGTTTTGGATGACTTCAAGTTTACGTAGGGTAGAATGTGGGAGGCCAGCCAGGAGTGCATTAGAGTAGTCAAGTCTAGAGGTAACAAAGATATGGATAAGACAAAGACCCATAATGGATTTGAAATACCTGGGTTACCCTCATTTACTTTGCAAGAATGGACAGCGTTGACCCAATGTCATCATCTTAAGCAGTCCCTCGGAATCAAGGAAGACTTGCTTCCACTCTTAAAATGAGTCCTTAGGTGACTGAACAGTCCCTGTCACAGGTGGGGCAGACAGTGGTTGAGGGAAAGAGAGGGTGGGACTGGTTTGCCGCACGCTCTTTCCGCTGCCTGCGCTTGATTTCTGCATGCTCTCGGCGACAAGACTCGAGGTGCTCAGCGCCCTCCCGGATGCTCTTCCTCCACTTAGGGCGGTCTTTGGCCAGGGACTCCCAGGTGTCGGTGGGGTTGTTGCACTTTATCAGGGAGGCTTTGAGGGTGTCCTTGTAATAACAATGACTTGTTTGGAGACACACACACACACACAATTGTAGCTGTCAGTTCCCTGTTTGAACCTTCCCCCCTCCCCCCTCACTACTCTTAATTGCTGGCGCTCCTTCGGCGTGAAGGTACCTGGTAAGAATTCTTCCTTCACAGCCACACTGTCCCCCAGGCTAACATCAGCCTCGGTTGACCTGACCTTGACTTGAACCCTTGGTCTAGACAGTGTGTTTTCCCCCTGAGATTGTGTGCACTGTCAGATCTCCAGCAACGATCCCCGGCATACTGCCCGTTCTTCACACGTGGAAATACCAACTTGCGTCACGGATCTTACAAATATCGACGCTTACTCCCCCATCCTCAAAGGTCACCGCGTTTGTGCTCTTCCCAGATGCCGCCCCCTCCCCCTCAACGACATTGAGCTGACGCTCCCAGTGTCTGTGAATAAAATGTGTGTGTGTGGGGTGGAGGGCAGTGGTGGGAGGGAGGGCAGGGTTAAGCAACTCCCTCATCATCATAGGCAGTCCCTCGTACCAAGGATGACTTGCTTCCACGCCAAAAAAGGATGAGTTCACAGGTGTTCCAATGAAGGACCTAATATTCCGGATCCTGAACTGCATCTTGAAGGGTGGAAGATGCCTGTGCGTGGATTTTTTTAACGTGTGGTGGCCGTTGCACACCAGCTGGGTTGGGGTAATGTTACTAGGCAGGGTTAATGTTGCTGGGCTGGGTTAATGTTACTGGGTTGGGGTAATGTTACTAGGCTGAGTTAATGTTACTGGGCTGGGTTAATGTTACTAGGTTGGGTTAATGTTACTGGGCTGAGTTAATGTTACTGGGCTGGGTTAATGTTACTAGGCTGAGATAATGTTACTATGCTGGGTTAATGTTACTGAGTTGGGTTAATGTTACTGGGTTGGGATAATGTTACTCGGCTGGGTTAATGTTACTGGGTTGGAGTAATGTTACTAAGCTGGGTTAATGTTACTGGATTGCATTAATGTTACTAGGCTGAGTTAATGTTACTAGGCTGGGTTTATATTACTGGGCTGGGTTAATTTTACTAGTTTGGGTTAATGTTACTGGGTTGCATTATTGTTACTAGGCTGAGTTAATGTTACTAGGTTGGGTTAATATTACTGGGCTGGGTTAATTTTACTAGTTTGGGTTAATGTTACTGGGTTGCATTAATGTTACTAGGCTGACTTAATGTTACTAGGTTGGGTTAATATTACTGGGCTGGGTTAATTTTACTAGGTTGGGGTAATGTTACTGGGCTGAGTTAATGTTACTGGGTTGGGATAATGTTACTAGGCTGGGGTATTGTTTCTAGGTTGGGGTAATGTTACTAGGCTGAGTTAATGATACTGGGTTGGGGTAATGTTGCTAAGCAACCCAACCAAACTGGCACTCCCTTTTCAACCCAGTAGTTCTCTGGTCCTTGGCCACACGCGGGGAGCCCTTGCTGAAACATGTCTTATCTGGGGGCCTGTGGATAAAAGTCTACGCTACCAGTGAGCAGATGCCGGTATCTCAACCCTCCTTCTGTAACCGGAGCCCAGCAACATGCAGTGATGGGGGAGGAGCGGGTACAAACCTGTTCTCAGCCCTGAACACACATTTTTCGCGATGTGAGAAATGGATGGGGTCAAGGGTCGGCGAGCAGGATATGCCAATTCCTCCTGAACGGGACGCATCAGGATAGCCCCTGGTGCACCCGTGTCATTAACTCTGGTATATTGATAAGGCGACTTAAGTACAGTGGAACCCTTTTAAGTAGCACCTGGGAACTCGGTGTGAGTGAGTGATTAGTTGGCTGGAGCCAGACTGTCTGGAGTTTGAACACTGCAGGGTTTCCCCACACCCCGTCCCACACCGCAGTCCTTCCTCCCACCTCCCCCCCCCCGCCCCACCACCAACACCCCTTCCTTTACCTTCGCTGCCAGTCGGGACTACACCACTGGCGGGGCGCAGCATGAAAACAAACATGGCGGCAGCAACACCACTGAGCGCAGCTCCGCACCCCCCCTCGCCTCGCGCACCGAGATCCCGTGTATACGTGGGTTAAGTGCCCTCAAAAGCACCCCGTAATATAGGCCAGTTAGAACAGGGGACGCGGGGGGGTCAACCAGTGGAACTGTATCCCACCCCGAAACAGAATCACCAGGAGTGTAGATGGTGAGAGGGAGAATTATACATGCCACTTACTTATCTGGAACCGTGGAGAAATCAGACCTGCTTTTCTACATAGAACATTATCTCAGCATCTCAAAGAACTTCAACTACAATCGATTAAAGAGTAGGAAATAGCATCGTAGCCTAGGAACAGATGGCCTTTCAGCCACTCGAGCCTGTTCCACCATTCAATTAGATCATGGCTGAGCTTAACTCCATTTAGCTGCTGTAACGTATTTGCTTTATGGGTTCTTTGCTTAGGAATTCATAGCAACACATTGCTATTAAGAACTAGTTGGTTTATTAACAAAGGTTTAACAATCACACTACACATTACCAGTTCATCCACCAGACTCACAATCATGGATCCCCCGAGCTCAACTGGCTGGGGTTTTATTGAGTATTGTCATCATCATCATCATCATCATAGGCAGTCCCTCGAAACGAGGATGACTTGCTTCCACGCCAAAAAAGGATGAGTTCACAGGTGTTTCAATGAAGGACCTAATATTCCAGGTCCCGAACTACATGTTGAAGGGTGGAAGATGCCTGTGTGTGGATTTTTTTAACTTATGATGGCCGTTGCACACCAGCCACCACACGGACTTGACAGAGCTAGGTCTTGGTCCAGTGGCAAGGATTAACCAGGACGACTGGAGACCAGCTCTGCTGCACGGACCTAGTGCACACACAGATCGCACAGTGTGGGCTGGGCCCGTGCTGCCCCTGGGCCCTCGCCTCTTCTGGGCCCCGAACTCTCGCCTCTCCTGAGCCCCGATCACATCCCTCCACAGTCTCTAGCTGCTCCTTCGTCCCGATCTCGCTGCTCCTGCTGTGTCTGCCCACGCTCCAACCACCGACCTGGACCTTGATGACGCAACTCTTCGCTCCAGGCGCCCTCCTGCACCAGCTCACGCTGCTCCCTGGAGTAGTACGCCTCCACGCTGCTCCTTTTATGGCCCCGACCTACCGCTGGTGTTCTCACGTAGGTTGGGGCCTTCACGCTGGTTCATTGAGTCTTTGAGTCAATTCACCATATTGAGACTTGTGAACATCACGTGACTGGCTAAGCCACTCAGGGCAACAGCTCTACAAACCTCTGAGCATACTCACAGGTGCACACATTGCACCCGCCATGGTTGCAAGTCCCTGAATACCCTTACTCAACAAGTAGCTACCAATATTATCAGTTTTATAAATTTCAATTGACCCTCAGTCTCAACAGCGTTTTGGAGGAGAGAGCTCCAGATGACCACTTCACTTTTGTCAGCCGTGGCTCAGTGGGCAGCACTCTCTCTCGACTCTGAGTCAGACGGTTGTGGGTTCAAGTCCCGCTCCAGGGGCTTGAGCACAAAAATCTAGGCTGACACTCCCAGTGCAGTGCTGAGGGAGCGCCGCACTGTCGGAGGTGCCGTCTTTCGGATGTGACGTTAAACCGAGGCCCCGTCTGCCCTCTCAGGTGGACGCAAAAGATCCCACGGCACGATTTCGAAGAAGAACAGGGGAGTTATTCCCGGTGTACTGGGGTCAATATTTATCCCTCAATCAACATCACTAAAAACAGATCATCTGGTCATTATCACGTTGCTATTTGTGGGAGCTTGCTGTGCACAAGTTGGCTGCCACGTTTCCCACATTACAACAGCGACTCCACTCCAAAAGTACTTCATTGGCTGTAAAACACTTTGAGACGTCTGGTGATCGTGAAAGGTGCTATATCAATGCAAGTCTTTCTTTTTTCTTAAGAAGTGCTTTGTGACATCACCCCTGAACGGCCTGGCTCTAATTTTAAAGTTACGCCCCCTTGTTCTGGACTCCCCCCACCAGAGGAAATAGTTTCTCTCTATCTACCCCTATCAACTCCTGTCTTCATCGTATACCCCAATTAGACCACTGCCTAATCATCTATACTTGAAAGAGAATGGGCTGGATTTTCGGCTGGTGGCTGGCTCTGTTTCCGCCCCCGGAGGCGGTGAGCTCTTCCGGGCGGGCGGCCAGCTCCCAGCGCCCCGCCGGGGTTTTCGGGGCCGGTTTCGGCGGGAGGCGCGGAGCATTACCGCCCGGGAGAGCCGAGCCGGTGTGCAACGCCCCTGGTCGCGACACTGGCTCGATTTTTGACTCCCGCCCGACCCGTAGAGCGCCCCCTGGTGGGACCGTCTGTAGAAGCGGGCGTTGCGAGCTGTCGCGGCTGCAGTGAGGTTAGTAAGGTCCACCTCAGGGGAGTGTGATTGGTTTTTCTTTTAATTTTCTTTTTGCGATTTATGTTATGGTGGCGTGGGCTGTGTATTGGGAATGGTTTTGGTGGGGCGGGGGGGGGTTTTCTCCCCAGGCCTCTCTCAGGGCGCTCCGAGGCCGGCTGTTTAGCTCGGGATTTTCCCATGCTCTGCCGGCCTAGCGCCCTGAGAGAGGTGGGCATCGCCTCCCTTAGCGCCCCGCCCCACACTCGGGGCCCATCTGCCCAATTTTGCCGACTGAGGTGCAAAGCTTTTCCAGGCGGTATCAGTACCGCCCCACCGCCATTAACGCCCAGAATCCTAAAAGCCAAATATCCAGCCCATGGTGCATTTATATAGCGCCTTTCACAACCTCAGGATGTCTCAACGTGCTTTACAGCCAATGAAGTACTTTTGGAGTGTAGTCATTGTTGTAATGGGGGAAACACAGTAGCCAGTTTAAACACAGCAAGGTGCCAAAAACTGAATGAGATAAAAGACCAGGTAATTGTTAAATTAATAATTAAATGTTAGGATGTGGGTATTGCTGACAAGGCTGGCATTTATTGTCCATTACTTGTTGCTCTAATAAAACTAAGTGACTTGCTGGGCCACTTCAGGGGACAGTTAAGAGTCAACCACATTGGTATGGGACTTGGGTCGCTTATAGGCTTTCCTTCCCTGAAGGACATCAGTTGCATTTTTACAATAATCTGACAGCTTCATGGTCACATTTACTAATACCAGTTCCATAAGAACATAAGAAATAGGAGCAGGAGTCGGCCATTTGGCCCCTCGAGCCTGCTCCACCATTCAATAAGATCATGGCTGATCTGATCTTGGCCTCAACTCCACTTCCCCGCCCGCTCCCCATAACCCTTGACTCCCTTCTCGTTCAAAAATATGACTATCTCCACCTTAAATATACTCAATGACACAGCCTCCACAGGTCTCGGGGGCAGAGAATACCAAGGATTCACGACCCTCTGAGAGAAGAAATTCCTCCTCATTTGCGTTTTAAATGGGCGACCCATTATTCTGAAACTATGCCCCCTAGTTCTAGACTCTCCCACGGGGGAAAACATCCTCTCTGCATCTACCCTGTCAAGCTCCCTCAGAATCTTATACATTTCAATAAGATCACCTCTCATTCTTCTCAACTCCAATGAGTAGAGGCCCAACCTGCTCAACCTTTCTTCATAAGGCAACCCCCTCATCTCAGGAATGAACCTAGTGAACCTTCTCTGAACTGCCTCCAATGCAAGTATATCCCTCCTTAAATATGGCGACCAAAACTGAACGCAGTACTCCAGGCATTTTCTCACCAACGACCTGCATAGTTTTTTTCAAGATCGTTTGGTTGAGGGATAAATATTGGCCAGGACTCCGGGAGACTTTGCTCCTAATAGTGGCACAGGATCTTTTACATTCGCCTGAGAGGACAGACAGGGCCTCTGTTAACATTTCGTCCAAATGACAGCACCTCCGACGGTTCAGTGCTCCCTCAGTACTTTCTGAATTATGTTCACGATGGTGGGGCTTGAATCTATGTTCTTTTGACTCACAGGCAAGAGTAGTACCACTGAGCCAAGGCTAACACTATCAATTGAGGGGCTGAAAGACTATACAGTTCGGTAAAAGTGAGTCAGTAGCTGGTGGGTTCCAGCCCCACTCCTCAGAAACAATCTCGGCTGACACTTCAGTGCAGTACTGGGGGAGTGCTGCACTGTCGGAGGTGCCAGAGTTCAGATGTAGGGCTGTCTAATCTCTCAAGTGGAGTTAAAAGGTCCCTTGATAATATTTGAAGGAAACCAGCAAAGTCTCCCTGGTGTCCATGTCAATATTTATCCCTCAAACAACATCACGAAAAAAAATCAGATTACCTGGTCAATATCATCACTTTAGGCCGTCCCTCGAAATCGAGGAAGACTTGCTTCCGCTCTAAAAGTGAGTTCTCAGGTGACTGAACAGTCCAATACGGGAATTACAGTCCCTGTCACAGGTGGGACAGACAGTGGTTGAGGGAAAGGGGTGGGTGGGGAGTCTGGTTTGCCGCACGCTCCTTCCGCTGCCTGCGCTTGGTTTCTACATGCTCTCGGCGACGAGACTCGAGGTGCTCAGCGCCCTCCCGGATGCTCTTCCTCCACTTAGGGCGGTCTTTGGCCAGGGACTCCCAGGTGTCGGTGGGGGTGTTGCACTTTATCAAGGAGGCCCTGAGTCAATAATCTCATTGCTGTTTGTGGGAGCTTGCTGTGAGCAAATTTTCAAGTATATATATAATTCCCATTTGAAAGTTACGATTGAATCTGCTCCCACCGCCCTTTCAGGCAGTGCGTTCCAGATCACAACTCGCTGCGTAAAAAAAATTATTCTCACCTCCAATATTTTTCCAATTATCTTGAGTCTGTGTTCTCCGGTTACCAACCTACTTGCCACTGGAAACAGTTTCTCCTTATTTACTCTATCAAAACCCCTCATAATTTTGAACACCTCTTTTAAATCTTCCCTTCACCTTCTCTGCTCTGAGGAAAACAATCCCAGCTTCTCCAGTCTCTGCACATCACTGGAGTCCCTTATCCCTGATAGCATGCTGGTAAATCCCCCTCCGAACCCTCTCCAAGGCCTTGACATCCTTCCTACAGTGTGGTGCCCCCGAAGAAATGGACACAATACTCCAGCTGAAGTTTAACCTCAACTCTTTGTTTTCTTTAAAACGTTCAATTACCTCTGAGTCAGAAAGTTTAAGGGTTCAAGTCCCGCCTTCAGAGTCTTGAGCACAAAAATCTAGGCTGATTCACCAGTGCAGTGCTGAGGGAGTGCTGCACTGTCGGAGGTGCCATCCTTTGGATGAGACGTTAAACCGAGGCCCCGTCTGCCCTCTCACGTGGATGTAAAAGATCCCATGGCACTATTGCGAAGCAGAGCAGAGGAATTATGCCCGGTGTCCTGGCCAATATTTATCTGTCCCACCTGTGACAGGGACTGTGGTTCTCGTATTGGACTGTTCAGCCACCTAAGGACTCATTTTAAGAGTGGAAGCAATTCTTACATAAGAACATAAGAAATAGGAGCAGGAGTAGGCCATACCTTCCCTCGAGCCTGCTCCGCCATTCAATACGATCATGGCTGATCCGATCATGGACTCAGCTCCACTTCCCCGCCCGCTTCCCATAACCCCTTATCGTTTAAGAAACTGTCTATTTCTGTCTTAAATTTATTCAAATGTCCCAGCTTCCACGGCTCTCTGAGGCAGCAAATTCCACAGATTTACAACCCTCTGAGAGAAGAAATTCCTCCTCATCTCAGTTTTAAATGGGCGGCCCCTTATTCTAGTTCTAGTCTCTCCCATCAGCGGAAACATCCTCTCTGCATCCACCTTGTCGAGCCCCCTCATAATCTTATACGTTTCGATAAGATCACCTCTCATTCTTCTGAATTCCAATGAGTAGATGCCCAACCTACTCAACCTTTCCTCATAAGTCAACCCCCTCATTCCCGGAATCAACCTAGTGAACCTTCTCTGAACTGCCTCCAAAGCAAGTATATCCTTTCGTAAATATAGAAACCAAAACTGCACGCAGTATTCCAGGTGTGGCCTCACCAATACCCTGTATAACTGTAGCAAGACTTCCCTGCTTTTATACTCCACCCCCTTTGCAATAAAGGCCAAGATTCCGAGAGACTGCTTATGATTTACCCCTCAATCAACATAACCAAAACAGATGATCCGGTCACTTATCTGAATGCTGTTTTGTGGGAGCTTGCTGTGCACTAATTTGGCTGCCACGTTTCCTGCATTTACCAACAGTGGCTACACTCCAAAAAGTACTTCACGGGCTGTAAGGCGCTTTTGGGACATCCTGACGTCGTGAAAGGCTTTGTCGAAATCAAAGTCTTTTTGTCTAAAAGATGTGCCCAGGAAGAAAACTGTGAAAGTGCACGAGTCAAAAAAAAGCACTCAGCACTCAGGGTTGTGTCTGTACTTGCAAAAGGCACCACGGACTGCTCAAATAATCCAGCCTCTGCATCATAAAAGCAGGGCACGCGAGGGGTTAATCTGCTTAAGTAAACACGTAAGAATGCACTTTTTTTTAATACAAAAAAAATGGTATGTTGTAGTGTCACAGCGACGCTGTCAATAAGGCATGCTTGTGTGAGGGGGGGGCGGGAGGCTGCCTTAACTCTAAACTCTGATGAGTTCACCTCTCTCCTTCAGGACACGAATTCCGAACAAATTTTACCTGCAAGTCTCTGTCTCAACCTGCCAGACACTTGCAGTATTACCTCATGTATTGGTGTACAAAAACACGGGGTTTTAGCAAAAATAAAATCGGTCAGGAGCACGGAGAGAGATGTTCGCCTGTGCTTTCCTTATCTTCCATGAGCTGGCCGGCAACTCGCTGGTTGCGTGGCTGCCTCCGTGTTGCACAGGGGGCCGTGTATCCTTGAAGAAAGCACAGGCGCAGATAGTTTAAGTGTTGGCCCTGTGTCTGGTTCAGTAATCTACACTTGACAGCGTGGTATTTAGCTGGAGGTTGAATACAGGGAGAAGGCATTTGCCCACTACTCGTTCTCCAGCTTGATCCTGCCAAATTCCGAACTGGCTTCTCCTCAGAATTGTTATGTCTGGCTCAAGGGGTTTCCAGTTGCATTAGGATTTCGACGGGGTGGGGAAAAAAAATAGAGCAATTTTTTATCTTTATTTTTCAAGGCGGAGATGGAGCAGAGGGCGGAGTGGGGTGGGCGAGGGGGGGGGGGCCAGGGAGCCCTCTGCCCCCGTCAGCCCAGTCCGCTCCCCTCATTCCGTGAGCGATGGGGCAGCTCGCTTCGCCGCCATTTCTTCCCGCCTTACGGAACCCGAAGGAATACCTTGCAGGTGGATAGCAAGGCTTTGCCGACTTCATTACACAAGGTGTTGAGATTTTGCAGCAGCCCGCGTGTAAAGACATCAAGGGCAATTGGAGAAAAAAAAAACGCAAAATGGGGTTGAAGTTTTTAACCAATATCTCTCTCTCTCTCTCCCCCGACCCTCTCCATTTCCCCTCTGTGGTCTCGCACCTCCCTATCTTTGGAACCTCCTCCAGCCCCCGCCTTCCCCCCCCCCCCCCCCAAAATCTCGGCGCTCCTCCAACTCTCGTATGTCCCCCGCCCCAACATCGCCGGCTGTGCCTTCAGCTGCCTAGGCCCCCAAGCTCTGGAATCACATCCCTAAACCTCTCAGCCTCTCTCCTCCTTTAAGACGCTGCTTTGATCTGACCTCTTCAACCAAACTTTTAGTCACCTGGCCTAATATCTCCTTATGTGTCTCTGTCAAATCTGCAATTATTTAGAAAGACTTGCATTTATACAGCTCCCCTCATGACCACTTGACATCTCAAAGCACTTTACAGCCAATGAAGTACTTTTTGAGTGTAGTCACTGTCGTAATGTGAGAAACACGGCAGCCAAATTTGCGCACAGCAAGCTCCCACAACACAGCAATGACCAAATAATGTATTTTTTTGATTGAGGGATAGATATTGGGCAGGACACCGGGGATAACTCCCCTGCTCTTTTTGGCAATAGTGCCATGGAACCTTTTACGTCCACCTGAGAGGGCAGACGAGGCCTCGGTTTAACATTCTATCTGAAAGACGGCACCTCCGACAGTGCTGCGCTCCCTCAGCACTGCACTGGAGTGTCAGCCTGGATTTTTCGTGCTCAAGTTCCTGGAGTGGGACTTGAAACCCACAACCTTCTGACTCCAGCCTCTCAGAATCACAGAATGATACTGCACAGAAAGAGGCCATTTAGCTCACTGAGCCTGTGCCGGCTCTTTGAAAGAGCAATCCAATCAGGGCCCCTCCCTCCTGCTCTTTCCCCATAGCACTGCAATGTTCTCCCTTCATGTATCTATCCAATTCCCATTCAAAGGTTATTATTGAATCTGCTCCCATCGCCCTTTCAGGCATTGCGTTCACAACAACTCGCTGCGTAAAGAAAAATATCATCCTATGAAATGAAACATAGAAACAGAGAAAATAGGTGCAGGAGTAGGCCATTCGGCCCTTCGAGCCTGCACCACCATTCAATAAGATCATGGCTGATCATTCACCTCAGTACCCCTTTCCTGCTTTCTCTCCATACCCCTTGATCCCTTTAGCCGTAAGGGCCATATCTAACTCCCTCTCGAATATATCCAATGAACTGGCATCAACAACTTTCTGTGGTAGAAAATTCCACAGGTTAACAACTCTCTGAGTGAAGAAGTTTCTCCTCATCTCAGTCCTAAATGGCTTACCCCTTATCCTTAGACTGTGTCCCCTGGCTCTGGACTTCCCCAACATCGGGAACATTCTTCCTGCATCTAACCTGTCCAATCCCGTCAGAATTTTATATGTTTTTATGAGATCCCCTCTCATTCTTCTAAACTCCAGTGAATACAGGCCCAGTCAATCCAGTTTCTCCTCATATGTCAGTCCAGCCATCCCGGGAATCAGTCTGGTGAACCTTCGCTGCACTCCCTCAATAGCAAGAACGTCCTTCCTCAGATTAGGAGACCAAAACTGAACACAATATTCCAGGGGGCGAACGACCGTCTCCCGGCTTCAGAGAGCAGAGGGAGCTCAGTGACTGATCCACACACACTGCCAGCCATTTCCGGGAATGGAGACTCTGAACAACAGGCTCATTTGCAAATGTCACAGCAATGTGTGTGGCTCTGCCCTGACACCCTGGCCATATAGCGGTCCCCTTGTCAGATGTTTCCACCAGATTGCGGCCCGTGGATTTATTTTCTGCTCAGAAGCGAGATGTGCGGTTCGGAGCCAGCAGCAGAGAAACAGGAAGTTGTGTTGCTTCTCGTGCGTCCCCCATGCCCAACATCGCGCCCGTGCCTTCAGCTGCCTAGGCCCCCAAGCTGTGGAATTACCTCCCTAAATCTCTCTGCTCCTCAGACGCTGCTTCCAACCTGTCATGTATGTAACCACAATGTAACACCACTGTATTACTGTATACTCTCAACCTAGATGCATACCTTGACCACAAGGAGAGACACTCTTTACCTGATCATACAGGTATAAAAAGGGAGGTCCCACCCAGGGTCATCGTCTTTGGAGTCCTGTGAATAAAGACTTAAGGTCACAGAGTGACCTTGTCCCCAGAATGTGCCTCGTGTGGTTTCATACTGTAGAGTAAGAACTTTACATTGGCGACGAGAAACGGGAATTCACGGCCCACAAGAATGGCCACCGGTAGCACAGAGGAACGATACTGTGTTGGGGAAGACTGGGACGATTTTGTCGAGAGGCTTCAGCAAAGCTTTGTTACGAAAGAATGGCTGGGGGATGCAGCGGCTGACAAGCGAAGGGCTCATCTTTTGACCAGCTGCAGACCAAAGACTTACGGGCTCATGAAGGACTTACTAGCACCCAAAAAGCCGTCGGACAAAACCTTTGAAGAACTTAGCAAATTGATCAGGGAGCACCTCAAACCGGCGAGTAGCATACATATGGCTCGACACAGATTCTACACCCACCGACGTCGTGAAGGACAGAGCATACCGGACTTCGTATCGGACCTCCGGCATTTGGCCAGCCTCTGTAAGTTCACAGACGCCTGCAGGGGGGAGATGTTAAGGGACTTCTTTATCGAGGGCATCGGTCATGTGGGAATTTTCCGCAAATTAATTGAGACCAAGGATTTGACCTTGGAAGCGGCGACGTTGATGGCTCAAACTTTCATGGCGTGGGAGGAAGAGACGAAAATAATATATGCGCGCAATTCTGCCTCTAACGCGGCGATAGATCAGGGAGTCAACATCATCAATGCGACTCAGAGCCCCGCAGGCAGGCAGTGGCAGTCCGACACTCCCCAGGCAGCAATAGACCCCAGAGTTGGACTTCAACAGAGGCAATGGCAGGCTGAACGGACATCCACGCCATCACAGTGGACAATGCGGCCCGGGATGGGGCCATTGACACCCACTAATAGGGTACTTAAGAGCAATCAAAGGGACAGTCAGCGCGGAATGCCTTTGTTCACAACAATGGAAACTTTAACTCATGCTGGAGGTGTGGGGGAAAACACGCAGCTAGATCTTACAGATTTCAACAGTTTGTCTGCAGGATCTGCCATCTCAGTGGCCACTTAACTCGAATGTGCAGGAAGTCTGCTACCAGAC
Source organism: Pristiophorus japonicus (assembly GCF_044704955.1). NCBI lineage: Eukaryota > Metazoa > Chordata > Chondrichthyes > Pristiophoridae > Pristiophorus > Pristiophorus japonicus. The sequence goes on along the minus strand of NC_091979.1, from coordinate 18,951,539 downwards.
TAATATATTAGGCGGATGGACCAGAAGAGGGTTCTTTGAGGCAGGATAACTTTTGGGGCAAATCGATGGACACCGAGGTTCAGCGGGTCCATGTGGTGAATATTCACAGTTCATACACCAGAACGCCACCAACGATGATGAGGGTTTTATTCAACGGTATCCCTGTACGCATGGAGCTGGATACTGGGGCCAGCCAGTCACTCATGGGCGTTAAGCAATTTGAGAAGCTATGGCCACTTAAAGCCAGTAGACCCAAATTAACACATATTGAGACACAATTACGGACTTACACTAAAGAAATCATTCCGGTGCTAGGCAGTGCAATGTTGGCCGCCACACACAATGGGTTAGTGAATCGGCTGCCGCTCTGAATCATCCTGGGCAATGGTCCCGCACTGTTGGGGAGGAGCTGGTTCGCCGAGATGAACTAGAAATGGGGGGATGTTCACGCAATGTCATCTGTGGAGCGAAGTTCGTGCTCACAAGTTCCGACAACAATTCGATTCACTATTCCAACCTGGCGTCGGGACTTTCAAAGGCACTAAAGTAGTGATACACATCAGCCCGGCTGCCAGGCCAGTGCACCACAAAGCCAGAGCGGTGCCGTATGTGATGCAGGAAAAGATCAAGATCGAATTGGACCGACTGTTGAGAGAGGGCATCATCTCGCCTGTTGAATTCAGCGACTGGGCGAGCCCCATCGTTCCCGTCCTAAAAGCGCATGGCTCTGTCAGAATCTGTGGCGACTACAAGGCCAACATCAATCGGTTGTCCTTAAAAGATCAATACCCGCTCCCAAGAGCGGAGGACCTCTTCGCCACGCTGGCAGACGGCAAGCTGTTCACCAAGTTGGACCTCACTTCAGCCTTTATGACCCAGGAACTGGCCGACGAATCTAAACTACTGACCACAAGGGCCTGTTCGTGTATAACTGGTGCCCGTTTGGCATTCGATCAGCGGCCACGATTTTTCAATGAAACATGGAAAGCCTGCTTAAATCCATTCCTGGAACGATCGTATTCCAGGACGATATCCTCATAACGGGTCGAGACACCGAGGAACACCTCCACAGCCTGGAGGAGGTGCTACGCCGACTGGACCGGGTAGGCCTGCGACTCAAGAAGTCTAAATATGTGTTCTTAGCTCCTGAGGTTGAGTTTCTAGGCAGGAGGGTTGCTGCAGATGGGATTCGGCCCACCGAATCCAAAACAGAGGCGATTCGACGAGCACCCAGGCCCTGCAACACATCGGAGTTGCGTTCATTCCTGGGACTGTTGAACTATTTCGGGAACTTTCTGCCGAACTTGAGCACGTTTGTTGGAGCCGTTACATGTGCTCCTGCATAAGGGTCGCGATTGGTTTCGGGGGGACTGTCAGGAATGGGCTTTTGATAGGGCGCAAAACCTACTTTGTTCAAACAAGTTGTTGACTCTGTATGGCCCCTGTAAAAAATTGGTTCTGACATGTGATGCATCGTCCTATGGGGTTGGGTGCGTGTTGCAGCAGGGCAATGCTGAGGGTCAACTACAACCTGTGGCTTATGCCTCCAGGTCGATCACTCAAGCAGAATGGGGATATGGGATGGTCGAGAAGGAAGCGCTTGCATGTGTCTCTGCAAGCAAAAGCAAATGCATGTGTCTCTGCAAGCAAAAAGCGCTTGCATGTATCAATGCAAAAAAATGCATCAGTATCTCTTTGGTAGGAAGTTTGAATTAGAGACGGACCACAAGCCATTAACATCCCTGTTGTCAGACAGAAGGCTATCAATGCCAACGCATCAGCTCGCATACAGCGATGGGCTCTCTCGCTGACTGCTTATGACTACTCCACCCGGCACCGGCCCGGCATTGAAAATTGCGCTGACGCGCTCAGCAGGCTTCCACTGGCTACCACTGAGGGGGCAGTGCAGCAAAGCACTGAGATGGTCATGCCCGTTGATGCCTTTGACAGCGCAGGCTCCCCCATCACAGCCCGCCAGATCAAAATCTGGACAGAGATCCCCTCCTATCCCTGATTAAGAAATGTGCCCTGACTGAGGATTGGATGCCCGCACACGGAGCATGCCCTGAGGAGGTCAGACCGTTCCACAGACGGATGGATGAGCTCTCCATCCAAGCCGACTGCCTACTATGGGACAGCCGGGTAGTTATTCCCCAGAAGGGCAGGGAGGCATTCATCAGGGAACTCCACAGCGATGAAGGCATTGTGCTGATGAAGGCCATTGCCCGGTCACACGTTTGGTGGCCTGGAATTGATTCAGACCTGGAACGACTTGTGCCCAGCTGGGTAATGCCCCCAGGGAGGCCCCGCTCAGCCCGTGGCCCTGGCCCACCAGGCCATGGTCACGCATTCATGTTGACTACGCGGGCCCGTTCATGGGTAAGATGTTCCTATTGTGGTAGATGCGTACTCGAAATGGATCGAGTGCATCATTCTGAATTCATGCACATCATCCACCACCGTGGAAAGCCTACGTGCGATCTTTGCAACCCATGGCTTGCCGGACATCCTGGTTAGTGATAATGGCCCGTGTTTCACAAGCTACGAATTACGAGAGTTTATATCGAGCAATGGCATCAACCACGTCAGGACTGCACCATTCAAGCTGGCCTCCAATGGCCAGGCGGAACGTGCGGGCCAAATCATTAAGCAAGGTATGCTCAGGATTCAAGGACCCTCCCTACAATGCCTATCGCGTCTCCTGCTGGCCTATAGATCCCGACCGCACTCGCTCACGGGGGTCCCGCCCGCAGAGCTACTAATGAAACGGACACTCAAAACTCGGTTGTCCCTCATTCACCCAGTCCTGACCAACATACTTGAGGGCAAGCGCAAGTCACAAAATGAGTACATGACCGTAATTCGAGGGGGAGATGTATAGAAATAAATGATCCTGTATTCATCCTCAATCACGCCATGGGGCCCAAATGGCTTGAGGGCACTGTAATTGACAAAGAGGGGAATAGGGTCATCGTGGTAAAACTCAACAATCGTCAGATATGCCGTAAGCATCCGGACCAAGTAAAAAAAAGGTTCAGCACTGACACGGAGGAACCTGAAGAAGACCATGAGATGGAGCTCACAACACCGATAGTGAACGAGCAACAAGAGCATTCAGAAGAATGCACAGTCCCTGCGGTCAGCCTGGACAGGCCGGAATCACCACAGGTGACAGACACTCACATCAGTGTCCAACAACCAGAGCCCCAACTGCGGCACTCCACGAGGGAGCGTAGACCACCTGAAAGACTAAACCTATGATCCCAATAAGACTTCAGAGGGGGGGGGGGGGGGCGAAGGTGATGTCATGTATGTAACCACAATGCAACACCACTGTATTACTGTATATTCTCAACCTCGATGACCACAAGGGGTGAACTTGTGGGAGACACTCCTTACCTGATCAGACAGGTATAAAAAGGGAGGTCCCACACAGGGTCATTGTCTTTGGAGTCCTGTGAACAAAGAGTTACCTTGTCCCCAGAATGTGCCTCGTGTGGTTTCATGCTGTCGAGTAAGGACTTTACACAACCGAACTCTTCAACCAAACCCACCTGTCCCAATATCTCCTTTTGAGTCTCGGTGTCAAATCTGCAGTCATTTAGAAAGAAAGACTTGGATTTATATAGCGCCTTTCACAACCACCGGACATCTCAAAGAACTTTGCAACCAATGAAGTACTTTTGGAGTGCAGTCACTGTTATAATGTGGGAAACGCAGCAGCCAACTTGTGCACAGCAAGCTCCCACAAACAGCAATGTGATAACAACCAGATAATCTGTTTTTTGTTAAGTTGGTTGAGGGATAAATATTGGCCAAGAACACCAGGGATAACACCTCTGCCCTTCCTCAACATAGTGTCATGCAATCTTCTACATCCACCCGAGAGAGCAGACAGGGCCTTGGTTTGATGTCTCATCCAAAAGATGGCACTTCCAACAGTGCAGCACTCCCTCAGCACTGCACTGGGACGTCAACTTAGATTTTTCATACCCAAATTCTTGGAGTGGGACTTGAACCCACAACCATCAGACTCAAAGGTGAGTGTGCTACCCACTGAGCCACAGCTGACACTGTCCCCATTTAGTGCTTTTAACGTGGAAAAATGTCCCAAGCCTTGGGACATTTGACTACAGTAAAGGAACTGTATAAATATAAGCTGTTCTCTCCTGAAGGCTGTGTGGTTGATAATGAAAAGGAAAGTCATGGGCTGCAGGAGGATTAGGTGGGCAGAGCAGTGGCAAATGGAATTTTAATTCAGAGAAGTGTGAGGTTTGGAAGGGCTAATAAGGAAAGGGTGTACACATTAAGCGGTAGGCCACTTAATAGTGTAGATAAACAAAGGGACCTTGGAGTGCTTGTCCATAGATCCCTGAAAGTAGCAGGCCGGGTGGATTATGTGGTTAAGAAGGCATATGGAATGCTTTCCTTTATTGGCCGAGGAATAGAATATAAGAGCAGGGACGTTATGCTTAAACTGTATAACACTTTGGTTAGACCACAGCTGGAGTACTGCGTGCAGTTCTGGTTGCCTTATTATATGAAGGATGTGATTGCACTAGAGAGGGTGCAGAGGAGATTTACTAGGATACTGCCTGGAATGGAGAATTTTAATTATAAGGATAGATTGGATAGGCTGCGTTTATTCTCATTGGAACAGAGGAGGTTGAGAGGAGACCTCATTGAGGTGTACAAAATATTGAGGGGCCTGGACATAGTGGATAGTAAGGGCCTATTTCCATTAGTAGAGGGGTCTAGTTTGAGGGGGCATAGTTTTAAGGTGGTTGGTGGAAGGTTTAGAGGGGATTTGAGTGGGGGGGCTTCTTTACGTAGAGGGTTGTGGGGATCTGGAACTCGCTGCCTGGAAGAGTGGTGGATGCAGAAACCCTCACCACTTTTAAGAGATGGTTGGATGGGCATTTAAAGTGCAGTAACCTGCAGGGTTACGGACCTAGAGCTGGTAATTGGGATTAGACTGGATGACCTTTTGTTGGACAGCGCAGATAGAAACATAGAAACATAGAAAATAGGTGCAGGAGTAGGCCATTCGGCCCTTCTAGCCTGCACCGCCATTCAATGAGTTCATGGCTGAACATGCAACTTCAGTACACCATGCCTGCTTTCTCGCCATACCCCTTGATCCCCTTAGTAGTAAGGACTTCATCTAACTCCTTTTTGAATATATTTAGTGAATTGGCCTCAACAACTTTCTGTGGTCGAGAATTTCACAGGTTCACCACTCTCTGGGTGAAGAAGTTTCTCCTCATCTCGGTCCTAAATGGCTTACACCTTATCCTTAGACTGTGACCCCTGGTTCTGGACTTCCCCAGCATTGGGAACATTCTTCTTGCATCTAACCTGTCTGAACCCATCAGAATTTTAAACGTTTCTATGAGGTCCTCTCTCATTCTTCTGAACTCCAGTGAATACAAGCCCAGTTGATCCAGTCTTTCTTGATAGGTCAGTCCCGCCATCCCGGGAATCAGTCTGGTGAACCTTCGCTGCACTCCCTCAATAGCAAGAATGGCCTTCCTCAAGTTAGGAGACCAAAACTGTACACAATACTCCAGGTGTGGCCTCACCAAGGCCCTGTACAACTGTAGCAACACCTCCCTGCCCTATACTCAAATCCCCTCGCTATGAAGGCCAACATGCCATTTGCTTTCTTAACCGCCTGCTGTACCTGCATGCCAACCTTCAATGACTGATGTACCATGACAACCAGGTCTCATTGCACCTCCCCTTTTCCTAATCTGTCACCATTCAGATAATAGTCTGTCTCTCTGTTTTTACCACCAAAGTGGATAACCTCACATTTATCCACATTATACTTCATCTGCCATGCATTTGTCCACTCACCTAACCTATCCAAGTCGCTCTGCAGCCTCATAGCATCCTCCTCGCAGCTCAGTACTGCAGGGAAACGAATAGGGCCAGGGTGATCTCCTGGACTAGTTTCGATCACTTGGATGGTTCGGAGAGGAATTTTCGCAGATTTTTTCTCCCCAAATTGGCCTGGGTTTTTATCTGGTTTTTGCCTCTCTCAGGAGATCACATGGCTCCGGTTGGGGTAGAGTGTAGAATGTTTCAGTATAAGGGGTGCCGCAGTTGTGTGAGGGGGACTGGTTGGGCTGGGTGCTCTTTACCTTTCCGTCATTGTTCATAGGTTTATCTGTAACCTTCAGGGCTGCTGACTGAGGGCCGTGCGGCTCTTTGTCGGCCGGCACGGACACGATGGGCCGAAATGGCCTCCTTCTGCACTGTAAATGTCTATGTTTCTATGTTTCTATGTTTCTAAGGCAATAATTCATGCTCCGATATAGTTCAAAATATTCCTGCACACCTCCGGTCGCCATCCTTTGTGGGTCTGCCTGGGCTTCTAGTGGCCCATTGGACCGTTGGGAGGAAATCATCACAACCAAGGTCGCTCCTGCCTTCAGTCAACTTCCTAGATCCTTGCTCGTTTTTTGGTTGCGTCAGCCGTGGCTCAGTGGGTAGTATACTCACCTCTGAGTCAGAAAGTTGTAGGTTCAAGTCCCACTCCAGGGACTTGAACACAAAAATTGAGGCTGATGCTCCTATGCAGTTTTGAGGAGTGCTGCACCGCCAGAGGTGCTGTCTTTCAGATGAGATGTTAAAGCGAGGACCCGTCTGCCCATTCAGGTACCCAACCCTCTTTTGAAAAAGAGCACGGGAGTTATCCCTAGGGTCCTAGGCCAATAGTTATCCCTCAATCAACATAACTAAAAAAAAAAAGATTATCTGGTCATTGCTGTTTGGGAGCTTGCTATGCACAAATTAACTGCTGCATTACAACAGTGGCTACACTCCAAAAGTACTTCATTGGCTGTAAAGCGCTTTGAGACGTCCGTGGTCGTGAAAGGCGCGATATAAATGCAAGTCTTTCTTTTCCTGCCTAGCTTCGGAATGCTAAGAGAAACCGTAGCAACTGCCATCTGACTTGAGATTAACTTGCTCAGTGTGGCTCGGGGAATCGGAGTGGTGGGTGGGGGGGCCCTATGTTACCTGTGTGGACCAGTACGCCACCTAACTGGAAATGACAGCAGTAACAGTGCGACCTTCAAATATTTCCCCCAAAAACAAGGGCAGGACAGCAGGTAGGTGACTGTTTGCTCATGGTCTACAGGGCTGTAGTGATACCGGCCCTCCTGTACGGCTCAGAGACATGGACCATATACTGTAGACACCTCAAGTCGCTGGAGAAATACCATCAACGATGTTTCCGCAAGATCCTGAAAATCCCCTGGGAGGACAGACGCACTAATGCTAGCGTCCTCGATCAGGCCAACATCCCCAGCATTGAAGCACGAACCACACTTGATCAGCTCTGCTGGGCGGGCCACATCATTCGCATGCCAGACACGAGACTCCCAAAGCAAGCGATCTACTCTCAACTCCATCACGGCAAATGAGCCAAAGGTGGGCAGAGGAAACGTTACAAGGACACCCTCAAAGCCTCCCTGATAAAGTGCAACATCCCCACCGACACCTGGGAGTCCCTGGCCAAAGACCGCTCTAAGTGGAGGAAGTGCATCCGGGAGGGCGCTGAGCACCTCGAGTCTCATCGCCGAGAGCATGCAGTAAACAAGCGCAGGAAGCGGAAGGAGCGTACGGCAAACCAGTCCCACCCACCCTTTCCTTCAACGACTGTCTGTCCCACCTGTGACAGGGACTGTGGCTCTTGCATTGGACTGTTCAGCTACCTAAGGACTCATTTTAAGAGTGGAAGCAAGTCTTCCTCGATTCCGAGGGACTGCCTATGATGATGATGATGATGATTGTTTGGTGAGTATTAAGGTTTTTTCTCTCGAACCTAAGACAGTGGTTTAAACTTGGATTGGGAAGCTATAACATACTATATTAAACTTATAGCTTAACTGGTTAAATGAAGTAATATAACTATAAATAATCATTGAATAAAGACTTTAACGAATTAATTAAATAAAATAAGGCTCGACGAAGATATGGTAGGGCAGGTGGTGTGTCTGGATTGCAATATGTGGGAGTTTGTGGACAGCGCGACTGTCCTGAACAAACACGTCTGCAGGAGATGAAGTCCTTACTACTAGGGGAATCAAGGGGTATGATGAGAAAGCAGAAATGGGGTACTGAAGTTGCATGTTCAGCCATGAACTCATTGAATGGCGGTGCAGGCTAGAAGGGCCGAATGGCCTACTCCTGCACCTATTTTCTATGTTTCTATGTTTCTATGTTTGTCTGGAATCTCTCCGGCTCAGATTCAGCGAGCTGGAGCATGAGTTGGAGACACTCCAACACATAAGGGAGGGGGAGGAATTTCTGGACAGTTTCACCCAGAATCCAGTAACACCCCAAAGGAAAGCACAGGTTCAGGAAAGGGATGGTGTGACTGTTAGGGAGCTGGATAGCGGGGATTTAGGAGAGGTTGAGAAAGGAGCAACATAAAAACACAGAAACATAGAAATTTGGTATAGGAGTAGGCCATTCGGCCCTTCGAGTCTGCACCGCCATTCAATAAGTTCATGGATGATCATTCAACCTCAGTACCCCTTTCCTGCTTTCTCTCTATACCCCTTGATCCCTTTGGCCGCAAGGGCCACATCTAACTCCCTTTTGAATATATCTAACGAACTGGCCTCAACAACTTTCTGCGGTAGAGAATTCCACAGGTTAACCACTCTCTGAGTGAAGAAGTTTCTCCTCATCTCGGTCCTAAATGGCTTACCCCTTACTCTTATACTATGACCCCTGGTTCTGGAACTCCCCAGCAACGGGAACATTCTTCCTGCCTCTAACCTGTCCAATCCCGTCAGAATTTTATATGTCTCGATGAGATCCCCTCTCATTCTTCTAAACACCACTGGATACAAGCCCAGTTGATCCAGTCTCTCCTCATATGTCAGTCTTGCCATCCCGGGAATCAGTCTAGTGAACATTTGCTGCACTCCCTCAATAGCAAGAACGTCCTTCCTCAGATTAGGAGACCAAAACTGAACACATTATTCTAGGTGTGGCCTCACCAAGGCTCTGTACAACTGCAGTAAGACCTCCCTGCTCCGATACTCAAATCCCCTCGCTATGAAGGACAACATGCCATTTGCCTTCTTCACTGGCTGCTGTACCTGCATGCCAACCTACAATGCCTGATGTACCATGACACCCAGGTCTCGTTGCACCTCCCCTTTTCCTAATCTGTCACCATTCAGATAATATTCTGTCTTCCTGTTTTTGCCACCAAAGTGGATAACCTCACATCTATCCACATTATACTGTATCGGCCATGCATTTTCCCACTCACCTAACCTGTTCAAGTCATCCTGCAGCCTCTTAGCATCCTCCTCACAGCTCACACCGCCACCCAGTTTAGTGTCATCTGCAAACTTGGAGATATTACATTCAATTACTTCATCTAAATCATTGATGTATATTGTAAATAGATGGGGTCCCAGCACTGAACCCTGCAGCACCCCACTGGTCACTGCCTGCCATTCTGAAAAGGACCCGTTTATTCCGACTCTCGGCTTCCTGTCTGCCAACCAGTTTTCTATCCACATCAATACATTACCTCCAATACCATGTGCTTTAATGTTGCACACTAATCTATTGTGTGGGATCTTGTCAACAACCTTTTGAAAGTCCAAATACACCACATCCACTGAGTCTCCCTTGTCCACTCTACTAGTTAAATCCTCAAAAAATTCTAGAAGATTTGTCAAGCATGATTTCCCTTTCATAAATCTATGCTGACTTGGACCGATCTAGTCACTGCTTTCCAAATGCGCTGCTATTTCATCTTGAATAATTGATTCCAACATTTTCCCCACTACTGATGTCAGGCTAACCGGTCTACATTTCCCTCTCATAGAAACATAGAAAATAGGTGCAGGAGTAGGCCATTCGGCCCTTCGAGCCTGCACCGCCATTCAATGAGTTCATGGCTGAACATGCAACTTCAGTACCCCATTCCTGCTTTCTCGCCATACCCCTTGATCCCCCTAGTAATAAGGACTTCATCTAACTCCTTTTTGAATATATTTAGTGAATTGGCCTCAACAACTTTCTGTGGTAGAGAATTCCACAGGTTCACCACTCTCTGGGTGAAGAAGTTTCTCCTCACCTCGGTCCTAAATGGCTTACCCCTTATCCTTAGACTGTGACCCCTGGTTCTGGACTTCCCCAACATTGGGAACATTCTTCCTGCATCTAACCTGCCTAAACCCATCAGAATTTTAAACGTTTCTATGAGGTCCCCTCTCATTCTTCTGAACTCCAGTGAATACAAGCCCAGTTGATCCAGTCTTTCTTGATAGGTCAGTCCCACCATCCCGGGAATCAGTCTGGTGAACCTTCACTGCACTCCCTCAATAGCAAGAATGTCCTTCCTCAGGTTAGGAGACCAAAACTGTACACAATACTCCAGGTGTGGCCTCACCAAGGCCCTGTACAACTGTAGCAACACCTCCCTGCCCCTGTACTCAAATCCCCTCGCTATGAAGGCCAACATGCCATTTGCTTTCTTAACCGCCTGCTGTACCTGCATGCCAACCTTCAATGACTGATGTACCATGACACCCAGGTCTTGTTGCACCTTCCCTTTTCCTAATCTGTCACCATTCAGATAATAGTCTGTCTCTCTGTTTTTACCACCAAAGTGGATAACCTCACATTTATCCACGTTATACTTCATCTGCCATGCATTTGCCCACTCACCTAACCTATCCAAGTCACTCTGCAGCCTCATAGCATCCTCCTCGCAGCTCACACTGCCACCCAACTTAGCGTCATCCGAAAATTTGGAGATACTACATTTAATCCCCTCGTCTAAATCATTAATGTACAGTGTAAACAGCTGGGGCCCCAGCACAGAACCTTGCGGTACCCCACTAGTCACTGCCTGCCATTCTGAAAAGTACCCATTTACTCCTACTCTTTGCTTCCTGTCTGACAACCAGTTCTCAATCCATGTCTCCCTCCCTTTTAAAAAAATGGTGTTACATTATCTACCCTCCAGTCCATAGGAACTGATCCAGAGTCGATAGACTGTTGGAAAATGATCATCAATGCATCCACTATTTCTCGGGCCACTTCCTTAAGTACTCTGGGATGCAGCCTGTCAGGTCCTGGGGATTTATCAGCCTTCAATCCCATCAATTTCCCCAACACAATTTCCTGACTAATAAGGATTTCCTTCAGTTCTTCCTTTTCGCTAGAACCTCGAACCCCTCGTATTTCCGGAAGGTTATTTGTGTCTTCCTTCGTGAAGACAGATCCAAAGTATTTGTTCAATTGTTCCCCATTATAAATTCACCTGATTCTGACTGCAAGGGACCTACGTTTGTCTTCACTAATCGTTTTCTCTTCACATATCTATAGAAGCTTTTGCAGTCAGTTTTTATGTTCCCTGCAAGCTTCCTCTCGTACTCTATTTTCCCCCTCCTAATTAGACACTTTGTCCTCCTCTGCTGTATTCTAAATTTCTCCCAGTCCTCAGGTTTGCTGCTTTTTCTGGCCAATTTATATGCCTCTTCCTTGGATTTAACACTATCCCTAATTTCCCTTGTTAGCCACAGTTGAGCTACCTTCCCCGTTTTATTTTTACTTCAGACAAGGATGTACAATTGTTGAAGTTCATCCATGTGATCTATAAATGTCTGCCATTGCCTATCCACTGTCAACCCTTTAAGTATCATTTGCCAGTCTATCCTAGCCAATTCACATCTCATACCATCGAAGTTATCTTTCCTTAAGTTCAGGGCCCTAGTCTCTGAATTAACACTGTCACTCTCCATCTTAATAAAGAATTCTACCATATTATGGTCACTCTTCCCCAGGGGGCCTCGCACAACGAGATTGCTAATTAGTCCTCTCTCATTACACAACACCCAGTCTAGGATGGCCAGCTCTCGAGTTGGTTCCTCAACATACTGGTCTAGAAAGCTATCCCTAATACACTCCAGGAAATCCTCCTCCACCGCATTGCTACCAGCTTGGTTAGCCCAATCTATATGGAGATTAAAGTAGATTAAAGTCGCCCATGATAACTGCTGTACCTCTATTGCACGCATCCCTAAAGGAGGTCCCACAGCCACTGGTCCTGTCCAACAGGGACGATGTGCTCGCTACCTGTGAGGACAAGGAGAAAGACTGCGGGATGGACAGTCACAATGCAGACCAAGGCACCATGGCTCAGAAGGCTGTACGATGGGTGCAAGAACAGGACAGAAATATGGTAGTGATAGAGGACTCTATGATTAGGGGGATAGATAGCGTCCTCTGCAGCCAAGAACAAGAATCCCGATGGGTGTGTCGCCTACCCGGTGCCAGGGTAAGGGATATCTCACAGTGACTGGAGAGGAACTTGGAAAGGGAGCGGGTAAATCCAGTTGTCGTGGTCTATGTAGGAACAAATGACAGAGGTAGGAACAGGGAGGAGGTCCTGCTGAAAGAGCATCAGGAGTTAGGCTCTAAATTAAAAAGCAGGACCTCGAGGGAAATAATCGCTGGATTATTGCCCGAGCCACATGCAAATTGGCATAGAAGCACAGACAGATCAGGAGAATTAACAAGCGGCTAAAGGGCTGGTGTGGGAAAGAGGGGTTCCTTTCCATGCGACACTGGCACCAGTTCTGGGACAGGAAGGGGCTGTACCGATGGAACGAGCTTCACCTGAACCAGGATGGGACCCGTGTCCTAGCGATAAAGGGTAAATAGGGAGGTGGCAAAGGTTTTAAACTCGTAAGATGAGGGAGGGATCTACAAGAAAAGTAACTAGCCTAAATATAAACAAAAAAGGAAAAGAGAGCATAGGAAAGAATAAAGCAAGGAAGGACATTGATGGCAAGGGAATAACTGGAGTTATAGAACAGGAGTCTAAAAAGATGGTTAAACATAAAGTGAGAGGAATTCTTATTTAAAATGAGTTAGACTGTCTGTACAGCAATGTCCGTAATAAAACAGGGGAGCTGGAGGCAATTATGCATTGCGAGGAACCAGACATAGTAGGGATTACTGAGACATGTCTACAGAAAAATCAGGACTGGGAATTAAACATTGTAGGGTATAACATATTTAGAAAAGATAGAGAGGGAAAAAGAGGAGGTGGAGTAACTGTATTTATTAGGGATAACATAATAGCAGTAGAACAAAGTGACGCAGCTATCAGCAAGACAAAAATAGAATCTATATGGATACCGATAAAAGATAATAAAGGATCAATCACACTAATAGAAACATAGAAACATAGATAATAGGTGCAGGAGTAGGCCATTCGAGCCTGCACCATCATTCAATAAGATCATGGCTGATCACTCCCTCAGTACCCCTTTCCTGCTTTCTCTCCATACCCCTTGATCCCCTTAGCCGTAAGGGCCATATCTAACGCTTTCTTGAATATATCCAATGAACTGGCATCAACAACTCTCTGCGGCAGGGAATTCCACAGATTAACAACTCTCTGAGTGAAGAAGTTTCTCCTCATCTCAGTCCTAAATGGCCTACCCCTTATCCTAAGACTGTGTCCCCTGGTTCTGGACTTCCACACCATCGGGAACATTCTTCCTGCATCTAACCTGTCCAGTCCCGTCAAAATCTTAAATGTTTCTATGAGATCCCTTCTCATCCTTCTAAACTCCAGTGAATAAAGGCCCAGTTGATCCAGTCTCTCCTCATATGACAGTCCAGCCTTCCCTGGAATCAGTCTGGTGAACCTTTGCTGCACTCCCTCAATAGCAAGAACGTCCTTCCTCACATTAGGAGACCAAAACTGAACACAATATTCTAGGTGAGACCTCACCAAGGCCCTGTACAACTACAGTAAGACCTCCCTGCTCCTATACTCAAATCCCCTAGATATGAAAGCCAACATATCATTTGCCTTCTTCACCGCCGACTGTACCTGTATGCCAGCTTTCAATGACTGATGAACCATGACACCCAGGTCTCGTTGCACCTCCCCTTTTCCTAATCTGCCGCCATTTAGATAATATTCTGCCTTCGTGTTTTTGCCCCCAAAATGGATAACCTCACATTTATTCACATTATACTGCATCTGTCATGCACTTGCCCACTCACCTAGTCACCCTGCAGCCTCTTAGTGTCCTCCTCACAGCTTACACCGCCACCCAGTTTAGTGTCATCTGCAAACTTGGAGATATTACACTCAATTCCTTCATCTAAATCGTTAAAGTATATTGTAAATAGCTGGGGTCCCAGCACTGAGCCCTGCGGCACCCCACTAGTCACTGCCTGCCATTCTGAAAAGGACCCGTTTATCCCAACTCTCTGCTTCCTGTCTGCCAACCAGTTCTCTAGCCACATCAGTACGTTACCCCCAATAACATGTGCATTAATTTTGCACACCAATCTCTTGTGCGGGACCTTGTCAAAGCCTTTTGAAAGTCCAAATACACCACATTCACTGGTTCTCCCTTGTCGACTCTGCTAGTTACATCCTCAAAAAATTCCAGAAGATTCATCAAGCATGATTTCCCTTTCATAACTTCATGCTGACTTGGTCTGATCCTGTCACTGCTTTCCAAATTCGCTGCTATTTCATCCTTAATGATTGATTCCAACATTTTCCCCACTACTAATGTCAGGCTAACCAGTCGACAATTACCCGTTTTCTCTCTCCCTCCTTTTTTAAAAGTGGTGTTACATTAGCTACCCTCCAGTCCATAGGAATGATCCAGCGTCGAAAGACTGTTTGAAAATGATCACCAATGCATCCACTATTTCTAGGGCTACTTCCTTAAGTACTCTGGGATGCAGACTATCAGACCCCGGGGATTTATCGGCCTTCAATCCCATCAATTTCCCTAACACAATTTCCCGCCTAATAAGGATATCCTTCACTTCCTCTCTCTCACTAGACCCACTGTTCGCTCGTACTTTCGGAAGGTTATTTGTGTCTACAGTAGTCTACAAACCACCTAATAGTGGAAGGGAGGTGGAGGAAGAAATATGCAGAAAAATTAAGGAAATTAGTAAAAAAACATAGACTAATAATCAAGGGGGCATTTCAACTAGCCCGATATGAATTCGACAGAAGAGGTAAAGGGGATAAGGGGATAAGAGTTCCCTCAATGTGTCCATGACTCCTTTCTAGCCCAATACATAAATAGCCCAACAAGGGAGGATTCGCTATTGGTTCTAGTAATGGTGACTGAACCAGAGCAGATAAGTGAAGTTAAATAGGGGAACATCTAGGCAATAGTGACCATAATATAATACGCTTTAAGATGATAATTGAGGACAAAACTATGATTAAAACCAGGGTAATAGATTGGAGAAAAGCTGATTTTGAGAGGCTGCAAATAGAACTTGGGAAAATAAAATGGGCAACAATATTGGCAACCAATGATGTCGAACAGCAATGGGAAACATTTAAAACAGTGTTCAACAGAGTGCAGGAACAATTTATTCTGCTAAAAGAAAAGAACAAACTATACACTAATGAGGCTCCATGGATGAATAAAGCCAAAAGGGAACAATTGAGGGTAAGGAAATAAATATACATTAAGTATATAGACAGCAGGGGAGTGCATGATGAGGGAGAATATGAAGAGATTAAGAGATAAGTCAAACATACAATTAGGAAGGCAAAGAGGAACTATGAAATTATATTATCAAGGATCATAAAATAAAATAGTAAAATATTTTACAGGCACATCAATAAAAAAAAGAAGGTTGGGATGGGAATAGGATCATTAAGGGATAGAAACATAGAAACATAGGAACATAGAAAATAGGTGCAGGAGCAGGCCATTCGGTCCTTTGAGCCTGCACCGTCATTCAATAAGATCATGGCTGATCATTCACCTCAGTACCCCTTTCCTGCTTTCTCTCCATACCCTTGATCCCTTTAGCCATAAGGGCCATATCTAACTCCCTCTTGAATATATCTAACAAACTGGCATCAACAACTTTCTGCAGTAGAGAATTCCACAGGTTAACCACTCACTCTCTGAGTGAAGATGTTTCTCCTCATCTCGGTCCTAAATGGCTTACCCCTTATCCTTAGACTGCGACCCCTGGTTCTGGACTCCCCCAACATCGGGAACATTCTTCCTGCATCGAACCTGTCCAGTCCCGTCAGAATTTTATATGTTTCGATGAGATTCACTCTCATCCTTCTAAACTCCAGTGAATACAGGCCCACTCGATCCAGTCTCTCCTCATAAAGCAGAGTCAACATGGATTTATGAAAGGGAAATCATGTTTAACAAATGTATTATAGTTTTTTGAGGATGTAACTAGCAGGGTTAATAAAGGGGGACCAGTGGATGTAGTATATTTGGATTTCCAAAAGGCATTCGATAAGGTGCCACGTAAAAGATTGTTACCGAAGGTAAAGGCTCATGGGGTAGGGAGAAATATATTCGCGCGGCTAGAAGATTGGTTAATGGACAGAAAACAGAGAGTCGGGATAAACGGGTAATTTTCCAGTTGACAGGCTGTAACTAGTTGGGTGGCGCAAGAATCAATGCTTGGGCCTCAGCTAGTTATCTATATTAATGGCTTAGATGAAGGGACCGACTGTAATACAGGTGCAGTGCCTAAAATCTGTAAACCTCGGGACTGAGGCCGTTCCGGATTCCGGACTTTTCCGGTCTTCCGATTTGTTTATGACGTTACGAATCCGGAAACAGCTGAGCCCAGGTTTTCGGGTATTTCCGGATTTCAGAACGTCAGAAAGTGGGAGGGGGGGGGGGCGGCGGTGGGGGGAAGGGTAGATTCCCGCCGAGAAGCTGTTCGGCCCTGTCGAGGATGTCTTCGTCAGGCAGGCCCCGCCAAGGGGGTTATCGGGCGGGCCTGTCCCACCAAGGGTGTTGTTGGGCGGGCTGGTCCCACCAAGGGGGTTATTGGGAGGGCTGGTCCCACCAAGGGGGTTATCGGGCGGGTTAGTCCCACCAAGGGGGTTATCGGGCGGGCTAGTCCCACCAAGGGTGTTGTTGGGCAGGCTGGTCCCACCAAGGGGGTTATCGGGCGGGCCTGTCCCACCAAGGGGGTTATCGGGCGGGCCTGTCCCACCAAGGGTGTTGTCCTAAATATCATTAGCCCCTTGGTTCCCCATTATTTTTGGTATGCTTTTTGTGTCTTCTACTGTGAAGACAGATATAAAACATTGATTTATTCCCATTATAATTTCTCCTGTCTTAGCGTCTAAGGGACCAACGCTATCTTTTGTTACCCTCTTCCTTCTTCTACACTTCTGATGCTCTTACAATCTGTTTTGATATTTCTTGTGAGTTCACTCACATTCTATTTTCTCCCATTTTATCCTACCTATTTTATCATACCTATGTAATTGGCTTTATTTCAGTTTAAAAATCTAGTTTCGAAAGTCACCTTCAAACTCAATGTGAAATTCTATCATATTTTGATCACTCTGCCCCAGAAGGTCCTTTACAATGAGATTACTAATTAACCGTGTCTCATTACACAACACAAGATTTAAAATCGTCCGTTTCCTGGTTGGTTCCATTGGAGTCAGTTCAGAGAAGGTTCACTAGGTTGATTCCGGAGATGAAGGGGTTGACTGATGAGGAAAGGTTGAGTAGGTTGGGCCTCTACTCATTGGAATTCAGAAGAATAAGAGGTGATCTTATCGAAATGTATATGATTATGAGGGGGCTTGACAAGGTGGATGCAGAGAGGATGGTTCCACTGATAGGGGAGACTAGAACTAGAGGGTATAATCTTAGAATAAAGGGCCGCCCATTTAAAACTGAGATAAGGAGGAATTTCTTCTCAGCGGGTTGTAAATCTGTGGAATTCGCTGTCTCAGAGAGCTGTGGAAGCCGGCACATTGAATAAATTTAAGACAGAGATAAACGGTTTCTTAACTGATAAGGGATTAAGGGGTTATGGGGAGCGGGCAGGAAAGTGGAGCTGAATACATGATCGGATCAGCCATGACCGTATTAAATGGCAGAACAGGCTCGATGGGCCCGATGGCCTACTCCTGCTCCTATTTCTTATGTTCTTATGTAGGTATTATTCTAGGAAACTGTTTCTAACGCATTCCATGAACTCATCCTCCAGACTACCTTTGCCAATTTGATTTTCTCAGTTCATATGAAGATTAAAATACCCTATGATTATTGCATTACCTTTGCAGCAAGCTCCTATTATTTCTTGATTAATACTTTGTCTAATGATATAGCTACTGTTGTGGGGGGGGGGCTATAAACAACTCCCACCAGTGCTGGCCCCTGGCCAAAACCCTCCCTGGTGGTTCAGTGGATGCCAGGAAAGCAGCTGCAGAGATCACAGCGGTCCGCCCCTTTAAGAGGGAAAAGATGTTATGATGCGTCAGCACGACGCAGCACGCCCACGTCACGCTGGGCTCCATGTTTCCTCCCCTCTATCACCGCGTTTACTGCCCCGCGGAGGCGAATTACGCCTCCGATTCCCCCCCGCACCCCTCCCCCCCGCAGATATTTTTGACTCAAAGACTCCAATTCTGGGACGTCTAGCTGCCCAACTCTCTGGGCGCTAAATTTTAATTTAATTCAAATTGCGTGCCCCAAACAGGGCACAGGGTAATTTCACCCCCTAGATTCTTAAGGGTAAATAAAGCCAATTACGTAGGCATGAGGGGCAAGTTGGCCAAGGTGGATTGGGAAACGAGATGAATAGGTATGAATAGGTAGATAAGCAGTGGCAAAAGTTAGAAATATAGAAACATAGACATTTACAACACAGTAGGAGGCCATAGAAACATAGAAACATAGAAAGTAGGTGCCATTCAGCCCTTCGAGCCTGCACCATCATTCAATATGATCATGGCTGATCATGCAACCTCAGTACCCCATTCCTGTTTTCTCTCCATACCATGATGATCCCTTTAGCTGTAAGGGCCACATCTAACTCCCTTTTGAATGAACTGGCCTCAACAATTTTCTGTGGTAGAGAACTCCACAGGTTTACAATTCTCTGAGTGAAGAAGTTTCTCCCCATCTCAGTCCTAAATGGCTTACCCCTTATCCTTAGACTGTGACCCCTGGTTCTGGACTTCCCCAACATCGGGAACATTCTTCCTGCATCTAACCTGTCCAATCCCACCAGAATTTTATATGTTTCTATGAGGTCCCCTCTCATTCTTCAAAATTACAGTGAATATAAGCCCATCATGTCCGCACCGGCCGACAAAGAGCCGCACGGCCCTCGGTCAGCAGCCCTGAAGGTTACATATAAACCTATGAACATTGAACAATGGCGGAAAGGTAAAGAGCATCCAGCCCATCCAGTTCACCCCACACAACTGCGACACCCCTTGCACCGAAACATGCTACACTCCACCCCAACCGGAGCCATGTGATCTCCTGGGAGAGGCAAAAACCAGATAAAAACCCAGGCCAATTTGGGGAAAAAAAGTTTAAAGAAACATTCCAAAATTCTCAATGAACATACATTCCATTGAGAAATAAAGGCCTAGAAAGTCCCTACCTGTGCACAGCTGATAGCAGCACTGGCCCTGGAGATGCAAATGGGAAGAGGGTGCACGCCGATTTAACGTCCGCCCTGTGAACTTCGGCCTTACTGCTGATTTCAGCGCTGGTTCCGGGCAGTGTCCTCGGCCCAACCATCTTCAGCTGCTTCATCAATGACTTTCCCTCCATCATAAGGTCAGAAGTGGGGGTGTTCGCTGATGACTGCACAGTGTTCAGTTCCATTCGCAACTCCTCAGGTAATGGAGCAATCCATGCCCGCATGGAGCAAGACCTGGACAACATTCAGGCTTGCGCTGATAAGTGGCAAGTAACATTCGCGCCACACAAGTGGCAATGACTATCTCCAACAAGCGAGAGTCTAACCACGGCCCCTTGATATTCAACGGCATTACCATCGCCGAATCCCCCACCATCAACACTCTGGGGGTCACCATTGGCCATAAACTTAACTGGACCAGCCACATAAATACTGTGGTTACAAAGGCAGGTCAGGGGCTAGGTATTCTGTGGTGAGTGCCTCAACTCCTGACTCCCCAAAGCCTTTCCACCATCTACAAGGCACAAGTCATGAGTGCGATGGAATACTCTTCACTTGCCTGGATGGGTGCAGCTCCAAAAGTTTTACAGCATAGAAACGGGCAATTTGGCCCAACTGGTCCATGCCATGTATATGCTCCACACGAACCTTCTCCCACCTCTCTTCATCTCTTCTTCTTAAGCGGTCTCTCGTATCGAGGATGACCTGCTTCCACACCATAAATGGAATGAGTTCATAGGTGTTTCAATGAAGGACCTGATATTCCAGGTCCCAAACTGCATGTTGAAGGGTGGAAGATGCCTGTGCGTGGATTTTTTTAATGTGTGGTGACCGTTGCACACCAGCCACCACACGGGCTTGACAGAGCTAGGCCTTGGTCCAGTGGCAAGGATTACCCAAGACGACTGGAGACCAGCTCGGCTGCACGGATCTAGTACACACACATATCGCAGTGTGGGCTGGACCGTGCTGCCCCTGGGCCCTCGCCTCTCCTGGGCCCCGTGATCTCTCGCCGCTTCTGCGCCCCGACCTCGCTGCTCCTCCTGTACCCGCCCATGCTCCAATCAGCAACCTGGGTTATGGTGACGTCCAATCCAGTCGCCCTCCTCCAAGACGTCACTCACCTACAACAGCTCGCACTGCTTCCTGAGGTAGTATGCTGCCACGCTGCTACAGGGGCCGTTCACCTTTTATGCCCCGACCTGCCGCTGGTGTTCTCACTCAGGTCGGGGCCGCCACACTGGTTCATCTAACCCTCTCAGAATAGCCTTCTATTCTTTTCACCCTCAAGTGTTCATCTAGCTTTTTCTTTCAATGAATCTATGCTATTCACCTCAAATATTTCTGAGGGTAGAGAGTTGCACAATCTAACCACTCTTTGGGCAAAGAAGTTCCTCCAGAATTCTTTATGTTTCTTTTATTCATTCATGGTATGTAGGCGTCACTGGTGAGGTCGGCATTTATTGCGGAACAAAGAAATGGCAGACCAATTGAACAAATACTTTGGTTCTGTCTTCACGAGGGAAGACACAAATAACCTTCCGGAAATACTAGGGGACCGAGGGTCTAGTGAGAAGGAGGAAGTGAAGGATATCCTTATTAGTCAGGAAATTGTGTTGGGGAAATTGATGGGATTGAAGGCCAATAAATCCCCGGGGCCTGATAGGCTGCACCCCAGAGTACTTAAGGAAGTGGCCCTAGAAATAGTGGATGCATTGGTGATCATTTTCCAACAGTCTATCGACTCTGGATCAGTTCTTATAGACTGGAGGGTAGCTAATGTAACACCACTTTTTAAGAAAGGAGGGAGAGAGAAAACAGGGAATTATAGACCGGTTAGCCTGACATCAGTAGTGGGGAAAATGTTGGAATCAATTATTATAGATGAAATAGCAGCGCATTTGGAAAGCAGTGACAGGATCGGTCCAAGTCAGCATGGATTTATGAAAGGGAAATCATGCTTGACAAATCTTCCAGAATTTTTTGAGGATGTAACGAGTAGAGTGGACAGGGGAGAACCAGTGGATGTGGTGTATTTAGACTTTCAAAAGGCTTTTGACAAGGTCCCACACGAGAGATTGGTGTGTAAAATTAAAGCACATGGTATTGGGGGTAATGTACTGACGTGGATAGAGAACTGGTTGGCAGACAGGAAGCAGAGAATCAGGATAAACGGGTCCTTTTCAGAATGGCAGGCAGTGACTATTAGGGTGCCGCAGGGCTCAGGCTGGGACCCCAGCTATTTACAATATACATCAATGATTTAGATGAAGGAATTGAGTGTAATATTTCCAAGTTTGCAGATGACACTAAGCTGGGTGGCGGTGTGAGCTGTGAGGGGGACGCTAAGAGGCTGTAGGGTGACTTGGACAGGTTAGGTGAGTGGGCAAATGCATGGCAGATGCAGTATAATGTGGATAAATGTGAGGTTATCCACTTTGAGGGCAAAAACACGAAGGCAGAATATTATCTGAATGGTGGCAGATTAGGAGAAGGGGAGGTGGAACAAGACTTGGGTGTCATGGTACATCAGTCATTGAAAGCTGGCATACAGGTACAGCAGGTGGTGAAGAAGGCAAATGGCATGTTGGCCTTCATAGCTAGAGGATTTGAGTATAGGAGCAGGGAGGTCTTACTGCAGTTGTACAGGGCCTTAATGAGACCTCACCTGGAATATTGTGTTCAGTTTTGGTCTCCTAATCTGAGGAAGGACGTTCTTGCTATTGAGGGAGTGCAGTGAAGATTCACCAGACTGATTCCCGGGATGGCAGGACTGACATAAGAGGAGAGATTGGATTGACTGGGCCTGTATTCACTGGAGTTTAAAAGGATGAGAGGGATCTCATACAAACATATAAAATTCTGACGGGCCTGGACAGGTTAGATGCAGGAACAATGTTCCCGATGTTGGGGAAGTCCAGAACCAGGGGACATAGTCTAAGGATAAGGGTTAAGCCATTTAGGACTGAGATGAGGAGAAACTTCTTCACCCAGAGAGTTGTTAACCTGTGGAATTCTCTGCCACAGAGAGTTGTTGATGCCAGTTCATTGGATATATTCAAGAGGGAGTTAGATATGGCCCTTACGGCTAAAGGGATCAAGGGGTATGGAGAAAAAGCAGGAAAGGGGTACTGAGGTGATGATCAGCCATCATCTTATTGAATGGTGTCGAGCTTCTTGAGTATTTAAGGTGGTGAATGGTGCATGTTGAAGGTGGTGGATGGGGTTCCAATCAAGCGGCTGCTTTGCCCTGGATGGTGTCGAGCTTCTTGAGTGTTGTTGGAGCTTCACTCATGCAGCCAAGTGCAGAGTAATGGTCTCGTTAAACTGCACGACTGCACGACTCTATGGCTGCACAGTGGTCTGGAGGTCCACACAGGCCAGTCAACAGCTTTTGACTGAACAAACCACGCATGCACGGAAATTTCAATGGGCTCCACAATTGGAAACATCTTCCCTACACCTAGCCTGTCAAACTCCTTCATAAATTTAAAGCCCTCCCACAGGTCAGCCCCTTGGTCCTCTCTTCTCTAGAGAAAAAGTCCAACATGTTCAGACTTTCCTGACAGGTATAATCTATCAGTTCTGGTATCATCCTTGTAAATCTTTTTTGCATCTTCACCATCTTACTATATCCTTTTTGCAATATGGAGATGGAGACCAGAAAAATTGCTTAGTGGGTGCACAGAATGGTTTTACGTAGGATTACATAGGATATACGGCACAGAAACAGGCCATTCGGCCCAACCAATCCTTGCCGGCGTTTATGCTCCACTCGAGCCTCCTCCCGTCTTTCCTCATCTAAATCTTTCAATATAACCCTCATATGCTGGTCTAGCCACCCTTTTGTCATGTATGTAACCTTCATGTTACAACACTGCATACTGTATATACCTAAGAAATGCACATCTTGACCACAGCGGGTGAAATAGTGGGAGATACTCCTCACCTGGTCATCCAGGTATATAAAGGGAGGTCCCACGCAGGGTCATCACTTTTTGGTCCTGTGGATAAAGGTTCAGGTCACAGAGTGACCATGTCTGCAGAATGTGCCTCGTGTGAATTTATAGTAGTGTGTAAGGACATTACATTTGGCGACGAGAAACGTGAATCAACGAATCACAAGAATGGCCACCGGTAGCACAGAGGAACAGTACTGCGTTGGTGAGGACTGGGACGATTTCGTTGAGAGGTTGCCGCAGAGCTTTGCCACGAAGGACTGGCTGGGAGATGCAGCGGCTGACAAGCGAAGGGCGTATCTACTGACCAGCTGTGGACCTAAGACGTACGCGCTGATAAAAGACCTGCTCGCACCCGAGAAATGGGCGGACAAAACCTTTGAAGAGTTCAGCAAACTGATCGGTGAGCACCTCAAACCGGCGAGCAGTGTACACATGGCCCGACACCGATTCTATACACACTGACATCGGGAAGGACAGAGCATACCGGACTTCGTTGCGGACCTTCGGCGCTTGGCCAGCCTCTGTAAGTTCACAGACGCCTGCAGGGGGGAGATGTTAAGGGATTTCTTTATTGAAGGCATTGGTCATGCCGGTATTTTCAGAAAGCTAATTGAGACCAAAGACTTGACCTTGGAAGTGGCGGCTTTGATGGCTCAGATCTTCATGGCGGGGGAGGAGGAAACCAAGACAATATACGCGCGCAACTCTGCTTCCAACATGGCGATGGATCAGGGAGTTAACATTGTAAACGTGACTCAGAACCCCGCAGGCTGGCAAGGGCAATTCGACACCACTCAGGCAGCAACAGACTCTAGAGTGGGTCCTCAACAGTGACAATGGCAGGTTGAACGGACATTTACGCCATCACGATGGACAATACGTCCCGGGATGAGGCCATTGACACCCACTAACAGAGTGCTCAAAAGTAATCAAAGAGACAATCAGAGAGGAATGCCTGGTAACAGCCCTTTTGTTCACAACAATCTCAGCTCATGCTGGAGGTGCTGGGGCAGACATGCTGCAAAAACCTGTAGGTTTCAACAATTTATCTGTAGAAATTGTAACTTCAGTGGACATGTAGCCAGAATATGCAGGAAGCCCATAACAAGGCTAATTTACGAGGCAGATGAACCAGAAGAGGAGTCTACAAGGCAGGTTGATGCTTGGGATAAAGCAATGGACGCTGAAGTTCAGCGGGTTCATGTGGCAAACATCCACAGCTCATATACCAAAACGCCACCCATGATGATGAAAGTCCTATTAAACAGCATACCAGTACGCATGGAGCTGGACACAAGGGCCAGTCAGTCACTTATGAGTGTCCAACAATTTGAGAAACTATGGCCACTCAGGACTAGCAGACCCAAATTAGAACTCATTGACACGCAATTACGGACGTAGACCAAAGATATCATCCCAGTGCTAGGCAGTGTAATGTTGGTGGTCACACATAATGGATCAGAGAACCGGCTGCCATCTCTGGATTGGCCCGGTAAATGGTCCCGACCTTTTGGGAAGGAGCTGGCTAGCCGAGATGAACTGGAAATGGGGGGATGTGCACGCCATTTCATCTGTGGAGCGAACCTCATGCTCACAGGTCCTACAGAAATTTGAGTCACTATTTCAATCTGGTGTCGGGACTTTCAAGGGGACCAAAGTAGTGATACGCATCACCCCAGACGCCAGACCAGTGCACCACAAAGCCAGAGCTGTGCCATATGTGATGCGGGAGAAAATTGAGAATGAGTTGGACAGGTTGCTAAGAGAGGGCATAATTTCACCCATTGAATTCAGCGACTGGGCAAGCCCCATCGTCCCTGTCCTAAAAACGGATGGCTCGGTCAGGATCTGTGGTGACTACAAGGCCACTATAAACCGAGTGTCACTACAAGATCAATACCCGCTTCCGAGAGCGGAGGATCTTTTTGCCACACTGGCAGACGGCAAGCTGTTCACCAAGTTGGACCTCACTTCGGCCTACATGACCCATGAACTGGCCGAAGAATCCAAGCTACTGACCACCATCACCACGCACAAGGGGCTGTTTGTTTACAACAGGTGTCCGTTTGGCATTCGATCAGCGGCCGCTATCTTTCAAACGAACATAGAAAGCCTGCTCAAATCCATCCCTGGAACAATCGTATTTCAGGACGACATCCTTATCACGGGTCGAGACACCGAGGAACACCTCCACAACCTGGAGGAGGTGCTACGCCGACTGGACCGGGTAGGCCTGCAACTAAAGAAGTCCAAGTGTGTGTTTTTGGCCCCAGAGGTCGAGCTTTTGGGCAGGAGGGTTGCCGCAGACGGGATCCGGCCTACCGAATCCAAAACGGAGGCGATTCGTTGTGCTCCCAGGCCTGGCAACACATTGGAGTTGCGTTCATTTCTGGGACTCTTGAACTATTTCGGGAACTTTCTGCCGAACTTAAGCACATTGTTGGAGCTGCTACACGTGCTCCTGCGTAAGGGTTATGATTGGTTTTTGGGGCACTGTCAGGAACGGGCTTTCAATTGGGCTTTTGTTCTAATAAGCTGTTGACCCTGTACAACCTCTGTAAGAAATTGATTTTGACATCATCCTATGGGGTTGGGTGCGTGTTGCAGCAGAGTAATGATGAGGGCCAACTCCAATCTGTGGCTTATGCCTCCAGGTCGTTCTCCCAGGCAGAACGGGGATATGGGATGGTTGAAAAGGAAGCACTCACATGTGTCTACGGGGTGAAAAAGATGCACCAGTATCTTTTTGGCAGAAAGTTCAAGTTAGAAACGGACCATAAGCTGTTAACATCCCTGTTGTCAGACAGCAAAGCTGTCAATGCCAATGCTTCAGCTCACATACAGCAATGTGCTCTCATGCTGGCTGCGTATAACTACACCATACGGCACCGGCCAGGCACCGAAAATTGCGCTAACGCGCTCAGCAGGCTTCCACT
The DNA here is from genome assembly GCF_044704955.1 of Pristiophorus japonicus. Classification (NCBI taxonomy): domain Eukaryota; kingdom Metazoa; phylum Chordata; class Chondrichthyes; family Pristiophoridae; genus Pristiophorus; species Pristiophorus japonicus. The sequence goes on along the minus strand of NC_091979.1, from coordinate 18,925,147 downwards.
GGCCACCACTGAGGGGGCAGCGGAGCAAAGCATGGAGATGGTCATGGCCGTTGATGACTTTGACAGCGCAGGCTCCCCCATCACAGCCCGCCAGATCAAAATCTGGGCATACAGAGATCCCCTCCTATCCTTGATTAAGAAATGTGTCCTGACTGGGGATTGGGCGCCCGCACACACGGAGCATGCCCCGAGGAGGTCAGACCGTTTCACAGACGGATGGATGAGCTCTCCATCCAAGCCGACTGCCTACTATGGGGCAGCCGGGTAGTCATGCCCCAGAAAGGAAGGGAAGCATTCATCAGGGAACTCCACAGCGAGCACCCAGGCATCGTGCTAATGGAGGCCATTGCCCGGTCACATGTATGGTGGCCGGGAATTGACTCAGACCTGGAACACTGTGTTCGCAGGTGCATGACATGTGCTCAGCTGGGCAATGCCCCCAGGGAGGCCCCACTCAGCCCGTGGCCCTGGCCCACCAGGCCATAGTCACGTATTCATGTAGACTACGTGGCCCGTTCATGGGAAAAATGTTCCTCATTGTTGTTGATACGTACTCGAAATGGATCGAGTGCATCATATTGAATTCGTGCATGACATCCACCACTGTGGAGAGTCTGCGTGCGGTCTTTGCGACCCACGGCTTGCCGGACATCCTGGTTAGCGACAACGGCCCGTGTTTCACTAGCTATGAATTCCGGGAGTTCATGTCGGGTAATGGCATCAAACATGTCAGGACAGCACCGTTCAAGCCGGCTTCCAATGGCCAGGCGGAACGTGCGGTCCAAATCATAAAACAGGGCATGCTCCGGGTTCAAGGACCCTCCCTTCGATGCCGCCTATCGCACCTCCTGCTGGCCTATAGATCCCGACCGCATTCGCTCACGGGTGTCCCGCCCGCGGAATTACTCATGAAACGTACACTTAAAACTCAGCTGTCCTTTATTCATCCAGTCCTGTCAGACATTGTTCAGGGCAAGCGCCAGTCCCAAAATGAGTGCAATGACCGTAACTCAAAGAGGAGATGTATAGAAATCGATGACCCTGTATTTGTTCTTAATCACGCTTTGGGGCCCAAGTGGCTTGAGGGTACTGTAATTGGCAAAGAGGGAATAGGGTCATAGTGGTCAGGCTTAACAATGGGCAGGTATGCCGCAAGCATCTGGGCCAAGTAAAAAAAAAAGGTTCAGCATGGATACTGAGGAACCTGAGGAAGATCATGAGATGGTGCTCACACCACCGCCAGTGAACGAGCAACAAGAACATTCAGCAGCATGCACAGTCCCTGCGGCCAGCCCGAACAAGCCGGAATACCACAGGTGACAGAGACGCATGCCAAGGCTCAACAACCAACTGCGGCGCTCCACGAGAGAGCATCGACCACCTGAAAGACTTAATCTTTGACCCCATAAGACGTTGGGGGGGGAGGTGATGTCATGTATGTAGCGTTCATGTAACTGTAACCTTCATGTAAGAACACTGCATACTATACACTTAAGAAATGCACACCTTGACCACAGGGGGTGAACTTATGGGAGACACTCCTCACCTGGTCATCCAGGTATATAAAGGGAGGTCCCACGCAGGGTCATCACTTCTTGGTCCTGTGAATAAAGGTTCGGGTCACAGAGTGACCTTGTCCATAGAATGTGCCTCGTGTGAACTTGTAGTAGTGTGTAAGGACATTACACCTTTAAATGCATCGATGCTATTCGCTTCAACCACTCGATGTGGGTAAAAAAGGTTCTTCTAAAGTCCCTATTGGATTTCTTGGTGACTATCTTATATTATAGCCTCTAGTTATGCTCTTCCCCACAAGTGGAAACTTTAACTCGGTATCTTTCAAAACTTTTCATAATTTCAAAGACCTCTATTAGGTCACCCTTCTTTTTTCAAGAGAAAACAGACCCAGCCTGTTCATCCTTTCCTGATAGGTATAACCTCACATTTCTGGTATCATCCTTGTAAATCTTCTCTGCACCCTCTCCAGTGCCTCTATATCTTTTTCATAACATGGCGATCAGAACTGTACGCAGTACTCCAAGTGTGGTCTAACCAAGATTCAATACAGATTTAGCATAACATCCCTACTTTTCAATTCTATATCTAGCAAATCTAGATCTAAACATCTAGGCATGTAGTAAAAGACTACAGCGGCGGATTTTCCGCTCCTCTCCGCTCCGTTTTTCGCCCCGGAGCGGCGGCAATGGCGGGGGTGAGATGTTCTGGGCGGGCGGTCAGCCTCCAGCGCCCCGCAGCGATCCGCAGGTCCGGTTTAGCGGCGGATCAGAGCATCACCGACCCGGGAAAGCTGCGCCCGGTGTGTGCAACGCCCCCTGGTTGCGACACTGGCGCGAGTTTTGACTCCCGCCCGACCCGTCCGCCCCGCAGCGCGCCCCGCACTGACCGCCCGGGAAATCAGGGCGGTCCCACCATCCCGACAGAGAGGAGAGGTGAGTAATGGACTCCTAAGGTAAGTGTGATTCTTTTTTCTTTTAATTTTTTTTGCGATTTGTGTTGTGGTGGCGTGGGCAATGTGTTGGGAATGTTTCTGTGTCTTTTTTTTGTTTCTCCCCGCCCCTACCACCCACCCCCCCCGCCTCCCCCCGGCCAGTCTCTCGGAGCGCTCCCGGCCCGGCTCTTTAGCTCAGGACTTTCCCAAGCTAACTCCCCGGGAGAGGTGTACAATGCTTCCCTTAGCGCTGCGCCCTCTGACCCAGGGCCCAGCTGCCCAATGTTACTGACTGAAGCGCAAACCTTACCGCCCCAAAAACATCAAAGCCGTCAATCCAGCCCAAAGGAGGGCCCCTTTAAGAACTACACCTCAATCACCAATATGGGAAGTGGTCCAATACTATAGAATTCCGCTTTGGGATGAGGTACAATACAGATATCTATACATACCTGCAGCCAACTGTATAATTTTTCCAAACACCGCCAACCCACAAATCTGGATGTCAATGCATCCTGCCGTGATTCAAATGTTTCTTCAGCTGTTTCCACTGGATTCGCCGCTTCCTCTGAATTATTCAACACTGGTGTAAATTTACTGAACTCCCATGCTTTCTAATAAAGTACAGATGGAAGTACTGTAACATCAGCCCTCACACCAACTGTGCAAAACATGCCTCACAAAGATACACGTTTTTTTGAGCAATTTTTAAGCACAGTGACAATCAAAAAGAAATGTTCTTGCTGTTATTTTTTTAAATTATTATTTAAAGGTCAGGTCCCCCACTGCTCTACCATCCCCGCCCCCTGCAGACCCCACCCCCCGACCCTCGACATGACCCACCGCAATCCACCTTGCTGAGAAATTGGGCCGACCATCTCGCCTGAGCCTGTCTGCCCGTCTGATTGTTTAATTGGCCCTCGGGGTGGGTGAGAATGGGCAAGCGTGCAACTTACACAGGGGATGATGGAACAGGTTGATGCCAGGGCATCACACGGGACTGCAGCGGTTTAAGAAGGCCGCTCACCACCACCTACTCAAGGGCAATGGGATGTGGGCCTCAACAGCGTGCCCACATCCCATAATCAAATCAAATAAAACACTGGACTTATATAAAGAAAAGCCGGATGCTGTACTAGAAAGACAGTAGGGTTGTATTCTGGTATTCTGGAGGTATAACAACCACTTAAGAACATAAGAAATAGGAGCAGGAGTAGGCCATTAGGCCCCTCGAGCCTGCTCCACCATTCAATAAGATCATGGCTGATCTGATCATGGACTCAGCTCCACTTCCCTGCCCACTCCCCATAACCCTTTACTCCCTTATCGCTCATAAATCTGTCTATCTCCGTCTTAAATATATTCAGTGACCCAGCCTCCACAGCTCCCTGGGGCAGAGAATTCCACAGATTTACAACCCTCTGAGAGAAGCAATTCCTCTTCATCTCAGTTTTAAATGGGCGGCTCCTTATTCGACGACTAAAGGCTTGAACCTCCATTTTTGTGCTTTTCACCCAAAATTGAGCGTTATTTCCGGCGTGGGCATTAAAAAAGGTTTTTCAGATCGCCGGCTTCTCGCCCATTCTCAAAATACCTAGTTTACATTTTTGAAAACGAGCGACATCAAATGGGCGGCAGCGGAAATTTTTTTTGACCTTCTGCCGTAAAGTGTGGCCGTCCTTAGCAACGGCATGGCAACGCTCGGTTCCCGGCGATTCAGGAGGCCAAGGGTCATCATGACACGCACGGAAGAGGAGACAGAGAGGGAGTTCAGAGGCACTGAAAATGTGTGTGGCTGTGGTGTGTGCTTGTCTGGCTGTTGTGGGAGGCATGACAGAGATTCACCAGCAGCAAAAAGCCTACTAGCACCAAGAACATAGTTGGCACCAAGTTTTTGTCCAACAAATAAGATATAACATGGAAGGGATGGAGGAGGTTCTGGAGCTGGTAGTCAGGAACACTGGTGGCAGAGGGCTCCCAGTAGTCCTGGAGTGCGGCACTGCACCCCAAGGTGACGCACCCCCATTGCCAACCACACGTGAGAGCCAGCAGCAACATCTTGCTTCTGGCTCGGAGCACGTTCCCACCTCTGGACCGTCCTCTCCCGTATCCGTCGAAGCAGTGCTTCGGCCGTCAGCCGCTCCCTCCCCCCCCCCCCCCCCCCCCGCAATGAAGCATCGCCTGAGGACCTCCTCGGCCAGGTGGCTTGGAGTCAGGAGGGGAAGGGGAAGGGGTAGAGGTGAGGAGGAGAAGCGGGGGTGGGGGGGGGGGGTGGCTTGGGGATGGTGGGAAAGGTTGGTTTGTACAGAAATACTGATGATTTCAGACAAATGTTCGGTTTAAATGTTTTTTATTTAACAAAACCTTGTAGCGCATTGGCTCAGTTGGCTGCAACCATTACACGCTGGTGATTCCTTAACATCAAAGGGTATAATCACACTTAACTTCAATCAACTTAAACTTTAGCTGTCACCAAGTTGATGACCACCATTGATGTATGACCTGCACACCCAGCAGTGTGTCAGCCTTGGAAATAACACCAACGTTCTTTCAGGCAAAGCGATCATTGATGAGCTCCTGACATAAGAGTCTTGCAGCTATCATGCCACCATGGGCCCTTTCATGCGGTCTACAGTGGAGTAGGGGCATGGCTTCAGCATCAGCCTGATTGTCTGGCCCAATGTCAGCATCTGCCTCCTCATCCTTCTCTTCCTCTCGCTGGTGAGGTGGACTGTCAGACTCATCAGGCAATTCTTGCCCCTCCTGATAGCCAAGTTGTGCAGCATGGAGCACACCACCAAGAATTGAGCTGCCTGCTCAAGGTGGTATTGGAGCTCGCCTCCTGAGTGGTCCAGGCATCTAAAGCACTGCTTCAGCACTCCAATGGCTTTCTCCACGATATTGCGAGTGGCTCTGTGGCTCTCATTGTTTCGCCTCACGGCCTTGGTGTGGGTGTCACGTAGAGGGCTCATCAGCCAGGTGGCGAGGCCATATCCTTTGTGCCCAAGCATCCAGCATTGACCTTGTGGCTGATTGTTAAACAAGTCAGATACAATGCTCTCACACAGGATGTGAGCATTATGGATGCTGCCCGGAAATTGAGCATTCACTGCCAATATAATTTGCTGATGGTCAACAACCAGCTGGACATTCAGGAAGTGGAATCCCTTGCGGTTCCTGAAAACCTCTGCATCCTGAAAAGGTGCCCGCATCGCGATGTGCGTACAGTCTATTGCTCCCTCCACCTTGGGGAAGTTTGCACTTCTGAAGGTTCCTAGAGCCCTCTTACTCTGTGCCTCCCTGGTCATAGGGAAGCTGATCAAGTCCCTCCTGCGTGCGTACAGGGTTTCAGTGACCTGTCTAATGCAGCAATGTGTGGCATGCTGAGACAAACCGCAAATGTCGCCAGCTATGGCCTGAAAAGAACCTGAGACATAGAACGACAGTGCCGCAGTGACTTTGACCTCGCCAGACAGTGCAGTTCTGATGGTGCTGGCAGGCTGCAGATCTGCCCTTATCAGCTGGCATACCTCAGTGATAACCTCTTTGTGGAAGTGCAGTCTCCGAAGGTAGGTGGTGTCGGGCAAGTCAAGGTAAGACCGCTTCTCCTTGTACTTGCTGTAGGGGCTGTAATGTCTTCATCTGTCTGTCACTTCGTTAATTGGGCATATAATGCAGTGCATCATTCCTTCGGCAATGTCGAGTCTGCTGATGTAATTGGTCACCAAGAGAGGATAAAAAAGGGCAGGTCCCATTGCAGTAGTTCTCTGTTTTCCACCGATTGCTCACAAACAAGGAATGCCCCGATGAACACACCTCTTCAATTCCAATCGGTCACAGTGCAGTCAAGATGTTTTTAGAGATGTTCACATCAACTCCAACGATGTGCAGAGTACATCCGAACTCCACCGAGGTTGAAGCACAGCAGCCTTTTAAAGGACGCAACAATGTGATCTACAACATGGCGTCCATAAAGCTGTCATTCGTCCCGGCTAGTTCCACTTTTTGTGAGTGTTTTCTTGAGCAAGCGATATTGTGGGCGATGTGTGTGTAAGGTCATGAAATTGACGATGTGCGATCTCCATGGCCGCTAGTTTGGGTAAATATGCTCTTTATGACAAAAACAGTCGCCGGGCGTTAAGATTGAATCTCGGCATTAATTCCGTGTGACAAAGTAACACTGGGCGATATTATGGGCGTTGAATTCACCCATTCTGCTGATTCCGCCCCAAAAAAGTGGGCAGGCGGTAATATTTTTTCTCGGCGTTAAGCACATGGGGAAAGTAATGCTCGGCGATAAGTTTATGAAAAATACCCGCCAGTTTCCATTTTGTGCCAAAATGGTCTCCTAACTTGAGGAAGGACATTCTTGCTATTGAGGGAGTGCAGCGAAGGTTCACCAGACTGATTCCTGGGATGGCAGGACTGACACATCAAGAAAGACTGGATCAACTGGGCTTGTATTCACTGGAGTTCAGAAGAATGAGAGGGGATCGCATAGAAACATTTAAAATTCTGACGGGTTTAGACAGGTTAGATGCAGGAAGAATGTTTCCAATGTTGGGGAAGTCCAGAACCAGGGGTCACAGTCTAAGGATAAGGGGTAAGCCATTTAGGACTGAGATGAAGAGAAACTTCTTCACCCAGAGAGTGGTGAACCTGTGGAATTCTCTACCACAGAAAGTTGTTGAGGCTAATTCACTAAATATATTCAAAAAGGATTTAGATATTGTCCTTACTATTAGGGGGATCAAGGGGTATGGCGAGAAAGCAGGAAGGGGGTACTGAAGTTGCATGATCAGCCTTGAACTCATTGAATGGCAGTGCAGGCTCGAAGGGCCGAATGGCCTACTCCTGCACTTATTTTCTATGTTTCTATGTTTCACCACGGTCACAGTCACGGAGAATATCATTTGTGATAATGATTCGGGTGGTTTCAGTACTGGGGCAGGGTTGGAAGCCAAATTCTCGAGATTCAAAGACAGAGCTGCGGGAAAAATGGGCCCAAAGTTGGAGGGGCAGCAACTCGTTCAATGGGCTGGATTTTCTGGTCCTTGGCGCTCGGGGTTTCGCCCCGGAGCGGTGTGAAAGGCAGCGGTGAGGTCTCCAGTGACCTTCAGCGATCCTCGGGTCGGGTTTAGCGGCGTCGCGGAGCAGGACCGCCGGGAAGAGCTGCACCGGGTGTGTGCAACGCCCCTGGTTGCGACACCAGCGCGGGTTTTGAGCTCCGTCCGACCCGCCCGCCCGGAAGTGCGCCCCACAATGACCACCTGGGAAATCAGAGCGCTCCAGCATTGCCGGCAGCGGAGAGCAAGGTAAAGTGCCAGAACCAGGGGTCACAGTCTAAGGATAAGGGGTAAGCCATGTAGGACCGAGATGAGGAGAAACTTCTTCACTCAGAGAGTGGTGAACCTGTGGAATTCTCTACCGCAGAGAGTTGTTGAGGCCAATTCGTTAGATATATTCAAAAGGGAGTTAGATGTAGTCCTTACGGCTAAAGGGATCAAGGGGTATGGAGAGAAAGCAGGAATGGGGTACTGAGGTGAATGATCAGCCATGATCATATTGAATGGTGGTGCAGGCTCAAAGGGCCAAATGGTCTACTCCTGCATCTATTTTCTATGTTTCTATGTTTCTATGTTTCTAAAGGTAAGTGTGATTGTTAGTTGTTGACATTTTTTGTGCGATTTGTGTTGTGTTGGCATGGGCAATGTTTTAGGAATGTTTTTTTTTAGATTACTCTCCCCCCCCCACCTCCCCGCTAGGCGTCTCTCAGAGCACTCCCGGCCCAGCTCTTTAGCGCGGGGGTTTCCCATCCTTGCGCCAGGAGAGGTGGTGTACAACGCCTCCCTTAGCGCTGCACCCCCTGACTCAGGGCCCAGATGCCCAAACGTACCCTACTGAGGCGCAAACTATTCCCGGTGCTAACTTTCCCGCTCTGCCGCCATTATCGCCCCGAAAACAGAAAAGCTGAAAATCCGGCCCCAAAAACTTTGGGCAAGAAAGGGAGGGTGGAGCTGGGGTTGCAGTTTGCAAGGCCAGAGGGGGTCGAGGGTCAGTTTTTTGAGGAGGTGGGGGTCCGAAAGCGAGAAGGAGACTATGCGAGGAGCGGGAACCATTTACAAACTTGGCCATTATGGGGGCCATGGATGAACAGTTAATACCGAGGCCCTGTCTGCTCTCACAGGTAGACGTAAAAGATCCCACACCACTATTTCGAAGAAGAGCAGGAGTGTTCTCCCCGGTGTTCTGGGCCAACGCAACCAACCTCAACCAACCAATGAAAAACAGATTATCTGGTCACTGTGTCATTGTAGTTTGTGCGAGATTACTGTGTGTAAATTGGCTGCTATGTTTTCTCTACAACTTCTTCTTCTTCTTAGGCAGTCCCTCGTATCGAGGATGACTTGCTTCCACGCCAAAAAGGGATGAGTTCACAGGTGTTTCAATGAAGGACCTAATACTCCAGGTCCCGAACTACATGTTGAAGGGTGGAAGATGCCTGAGCGTGGATTTTTTTTAACGTGGGGTGACCGTTGCACACCAGCCACCACACGGGCTTGACAGAGCTAGGCCTTGGTCCTGTGGCAAGGGTTAACCAAGACGACTGGAGATCAGCTCTGCTGCACGGGCCTAGTGCACACACATATCGCAGTGTGGGCTGGCCCGTGCTGCCTCTGGGCTCTCGCCTCTTCTGGGGTCTTTTTTAACACCCCCCCCCCCTCAGCTCGCCAAATCGCTCCTCTCTCCCGAGACGCAGTCTCCTTTGCTGGGCTGAGGTTTCTCGGGTACTGGCTGTTATGCTGCACCTCACCCAACAGGTTAATCTTCATGTATAAGCCTTGATGGCGAGCGTTGGCTATTCAACCATGAGGGCAGGGGGAGGGGGGAAGGGGGGTGTTCAGGTCCAATCCTGTCCTCGCCTCTCGACATGCAAGCAATCTCTACAACATTACAACAGTGACTGCACCTCGAAAGTATTTCATTGGCTGCAAAGTGCTTGAGGTTGTGAAAGGTGATATATAAATGCAAGTTTGTTCTTTCCTTTTTAATTCTCTCCCTCGCCCACCACCGACCCCCCACCCCGACCCCACCCCCGCCACCTCCCACAACCACCAAAGTAATCAATAACTGGTTAATTCCTGTCTGCTGAGCTCATGACGCTATTACGAAGTTATCCCCGGTGTCCTGGGCCAATATTTATCCCTCAATCAACATAACAAAAAAACAGATTATCTGGGTCATTATCACATTGCTGTGTGTGGGAGCTTGCTGTGCGCAAATTGGCCACCGCGTTTCCCACATTACAACAGTGACTGCACTCCAAAATGTACTTCATTGGCTGTAAAGCGCTTTGAGATGTCCCGGTCATCGTGAAAGTCGCTATATAAATTCTTTAAGATGTGCTTCCTCTCATCCTTTTTAGGATAGAGGTATGTTGAGCACTTGGCCAATGAATGTTGGCCGGCGATACTGGGGTCTTTAGCCAGAAACTAAAGGCGTTATAAGGAGCATTCGTTGCACCATTCTCCCACATTACAACAGTGGCTACACTCCAAATCGTACTTCATAAGAAATAGGAGCAGGAGTAGGCCATTTGACCCCTCGAGCCTGCTCCACCATTTAATACGATCACGGCTGATCTGATCATGGACTCAGCTCCACTTCCCCGCCCGCTCCCCATAACCCGTCACTCCCTTATTGCTCAAAATTGGCTGTAAAGCACTTTGAGACATCCAGTGGTCATGAAAGACGCTACATAAATCCAAGTCTTTCTTTCTTTCTTTAATACTACTGCCTTCACTACAACAACAATTTAGCCTTATATAGTGGCTTTAAAGCAGCGAATGGTGCTTCACAAAGTGGGGGAAAGAGCATAGAGCAGGGAGTTAGCAGGAGAGTTAGGGGAAGTGACGGAAAGTGCGGGCTAAGGTTGGGTTTTGAGTGGACGCTGTGGAGGTGAGGAGAGGCACAGTAAGACAGAGCTAGTTTAGGAGGAGAATTCCTGACGTAGGCCGTGATGGCTGAAGGTTTTACCGCTGTTGGTGAGGTGGAGGAACGTGGGGGGAGTGGGGGTGTGCAGAATCCGGAACGGAGGGATGTAGCAGAGTGGGGGGGAGGGGGGGAGCGGGGGGGGGGGATGGGGGGCATTGCCACAGAGGGATTTGTAAAAAAGGACAAGAATTTTGGTGCCAATGTGTTGGGAGCTGGAGAGCCAGTGGGCAGAGATGGCCGGCGGGTATTGGACGGGTTGCAAGCTGCGTGGATGAAAGAACAAGGAAGAACCTGCTATTATATAGTGCCCTATCACGACCTCAGGATGTCCCAGCCCATGAAATATTTTTGGAGTGTAAAGTCACTGTTGTAATGTAGAAAATGCAGCAGCCAATTTGCGCACAGCAAGCTCCCACAAACAGCACTGTGATAATGACCAGATCATCAGTTTTTGAGTGATGATGATTGAGGGATAAATATTGGCCCCAGGACACCGGAGCGAACTAAAGACAGAAAATGCTGGAAATACTCAGCGGGTCAGGCAGCATCTGTGGAGAGAGAAACAGAGTTAACGTTTCAGGTCGATGACCCTTCGTCAGAACGGGGTGAATGTTCGAAATGAACGGATTCTTAAGGAGCACTGAAAGGGGGAGGGGAGGGAAGACCTGTGGTAGGGTGGAAGACAGCAGAGATTGCTCTCCCATGCTCTTCTTCAAGATAGCACTCGTGGGATCTTTTACATCCACCTGAGAGGACAGACGGGGCCTCGGTTTTAACGTCTCATCCGAACCATGGCACCTATCAACAGACCAGCGCTCCCTCAGCACTGCACTTTGGCAGAAATAATAGAAAAGCAAATTATAATTTAAATGGAGAAAAATTGCAAAGTGCTGCAGTACAGAGAGACCTGGGGGTCCTTGTGCATGAAACACAAAAAGTTAGTGTGCAGGTACAGCAAGTGATCAGGAAGGCAAATGGAATGTTGGCATTTATTGCAAAGGGGATAGAGTATAAAAGCAGAGAAGTCTTGCTAAACTGTACAGGGTATTGGTGAGGCCACACCTGGAGTACTGCATACAGTTTTGGTCTCCGTATTTAAGGAAGGATATACTTGCATTGGAGGCAGTTCAGAGAAGGTTCACGAGGTTGATTCCGTAGATGAGGGGGGGTTGACTAATGAAGATAGGTTGAGTAGGTTGGGCCTATACTCATTGGAGTTCAGAAGAATGAGAGGTGATCTTATCGAAACGTATAAGATAATGAGGGGGCTTGACAAGGTGGATGCAGAGAGGATATTTCCACTCATAGGGAAAACTAAAACTAGGGGATATAGTCTCAGAATAAGGGGCCACCCATTTAAAACTGAGATGAGGAGGAATTTCTTCTCTCAGAGGGTTGTAAATCTGTGGAATTCTCTGCCCCAGAGAGCTGTGGAGGCTGGGACATTGAATATATTTAAGGCGGAGATGGACAGATTTTTGAGCAATAATGTTGTAAAAGGTTATGGGGAACAGGCAGGGAAGTGGAGCTGAGTGCATGATCTTATTGAATGGTAGAGCAGGCTTGAGGGGCCAAATGGCCTACTCCTGCTCTTATTTCTTATGCGTGCTAGCCTAGATGTTTGTGCTTAAGTTTCCGGAGCAGGAACTTGAAGCTACAGCCTCCTGACTCAGAGGCGAGAGAGTGCTACCCACTGAGCCAGGGCTGACAAGTGTCAAGACAGTATGTGGAAGGCCAGCTATGGATATGTGGGAAAGTTTGGGAGTTTGAATCCCAGGCCAAGAATGCAAGATTCCAACTGCTCAGCCCTACTGGTTCAGAAGCCAGAAATCGTCGTACAGAACCACAGCGAGCTTGACAGGTCTTTCTAAGTAAAGTGGATCCTGTTTCTTTAATGCTGGGCTATGCCCCAGGAGAACACAGTTAAAGAAACAATATCCTTTTTTGTGGCTTTATTTTCTTGTATGTTTACATGTCTAACTCCAAACCACACAGGCAGGATCAAGAAAGCACACATCGACACCTCCAATTTGTAAAAAGAGATGTCATTTTAAACAGAGTATCCGAAACAGCACTATGAAAGGTGCTATCGTCAATGTTGAAAGGTATAAGGAGTGTGTGCAGAAGCTGACAAAACATCTCTCTATTATGTACAGGTCTCAACTGATCTGCTGGAAAGGTCCCTCACCCAATCGCCTATTTCCAGCTCCGTAACATCGCCTGTCTCTGCTCTCTGCCCCTGCCTCAGCTCATCTGCTGCTGAAGACCCCATCCATGCCTTTGTTACCTCTAGACTTGACTATTTCAATGCACTCTTGGCTGGGCTCCCACGTACTACCCTACGCAAACTGGAGGTGATCCAAAACTCGGCTGCCCGTGTCCTAACTCGCACCGAGCCCCGCTCACCCATCACCCACTGTGCTCGCTGACCTACATTGGCTCCCGGTTAAGCAACGCCTCGATTTCAAAATTCTCATCCTTGTTTGCAAATCCCTTTCTGGCCTCGCCCCTCCCTATCTCTGTAATCTCTTTCAGCCTCACAACGTCCTGAGATATCTGCACTCCTCTAATTCTGCCCTTTTGAGCATCCCTGATCATAATCGCTCAACCATTGGTGGCCGTGCTTTCAGCTGCCTGGGCCCCGAGCTCTGGAACTCCCTCCCTAAACCTCTCCGCCTCTCTACCTCTCTTTCCTCCTTTAAGACGCTCCTTAAAACCTCCCTCTTTTCACCTGCCCTAATTTCTTCTTATGTGGCTGGGTGTCAAATTTTTTTTTTCGTTGTATCATGCTCCTGTGAAGCGCCTTGGGATGTTTTACTACATTAAAGGCGCTATATAAATATAAGTTGTTGCTGTTGTTGAAATGGCTCTGGTCACTACATAGTTGGCCTGTTCTCTTTGGGCAGGGAAAGATTTTAAGGTCACCCATTTGTAGTTTTTAGGACTGGGAAAATGTGAGGTTATCCATTTTGGCAGAAATAATAGAAAAGCAAATTATAATTTAAATGGAGAAAAATTGCAAAGTGCTGCAATACAGCAGGATCTGGGGGTCCTTGTGCATGAAACACAAGAAGTTAGCATGCAGGTACAGCAAGTAATCAGGAAGGCAAATTGAATGTTGGCCTTTATTGCAAGGGGGATAGAGTATAAAAGCAGAGAAATCCTGCTACAAACTGTACAGGGTATTGGTGAGGCCACACCTGGAGTACTGCATACAGTTTTGGTCTCCGTATTTAAGGAAGGATATACTTGCATTGGAGGCTGTTCAGAGAAGGTTCACTAGGTTGATTCCGGAGATGAGGGGGTTGAATTATGAAGCTAGGTTGAGTAGGTTGGGCCGATACACATTGGAATTCAGAAGAATGAGAGGTGATCTTATTGAAACTTATAAGATAATGAGGGGGCTCTACAAGGTGGATGCAGAGAGGATATTTCCACTCATAGGGGAAAATAAAACTAGGGGACATAGTCTCAGAATAAGGGGCTGCCCATTTAAAATTGAGATGAGGAGGAATTTCTTCTCTCAGAGGGTTGTAAATCTGTGAAATTCACTGCCTCAGAGAGCTGTGGAGGCTGGGTCATTGAATAGATTTAAGGTGGAGATAGACAGATTTTTGAGTGATAAGGTAGTAAAGGGTTATGGGGAGCGGGAGGGGAAGTGGAGCTGAGTCCATGATCAGATCAGCCATGATCTTATTGAATGGCGGAGCAGGCTCGATGGGGCCAAATGGCCTACTCCTGCTCCTATTTCTTATGTTCTTATGTTCTTTGGACTTGGAAGGATATTCGACAAAGCCAAATCCCACATCACAGTGAAGGGCTCAACAAACTGCATTTTCATAGCGCCTTCAATATGCAATGACGTCCTCCCAAGAAACTTTGCGGAGGGAGCAGTGGGTTGGAATTAAAGGGACGGGCGCTGAGGCAGCGGGCGTGAGTGAGGAGGACGCTGAACGGGTTGAGATGGCCCGTAAAGGCAGAGCGAGATGTGGAGAGGAAAAGGGGTTTATAAGAACATCAGAAATAGGAGCAGGTGTGGGCCATTCGGCCCCTCGAGCCTGCTCCACCATTCAATAAGATCATGGCTGATCTTCTACCTCAACTCCACCTTCCTGCGCTAACCCCATATGCCTAAATTCCCTTAGACCCCAAAAATGGTGGAGAGGTGCAGAGAGCGGGGATGAACGGGCAAAATCGTTGCCACCAGTAGTGAGATGAAGATAGGAAGTGACGTGTAAAAAGTCACAAATAGAGAGCTGAAGGGACTGGGTGGGGATACCTATATAAGGGTAGAAGGAGTTGCAGAGATAGGTTAAGGGGAGGCTCTGAGGGGTAAGTGAAGAAACTAGTTGGCACAAAATTAAGAAAAAAGGAGGACATTTAAGGTTTACATAGGATTACATCAGATATACGGCACAGAAACAGGCCATTCAGCCCAACCAGTCCATGCCGGCGTTTATGCTCCACTCAAGCCTCCTCCCGTCTTTCCACCTCTAAATCTATCAGCATAATCCTCTATTCCCTTCTCCCTCATATACTTGTCTAGCCTCCCTTTAAGTACATCGATACTATTGGCTTCAACCACTCCCTGTGGCAGCGAGTTCCACATTCTCACCACTCTCTGGGTCAAGAAGTTTCTTCTAAATTCCCTATTGGGTTTCTTGGTGACTATCTTATATTGATGGCCTCTAGTTATGCTCTTCCCCACAAGTGGAAACACTCTCTCTGTATCCACTCCATCAAAACCTTTCAGAACTTTAAAGACCTCTATTAGGTCATCCCTCGGCCTTCTCTCCAACGAAAAGAGACCCAGCCTGTTCAACCTTTCCTGATATGTATACAGTACCTTTGTATTTAAGGTACTTTTTAACATTTAAGGCATAAAAGTTGGAAGTTTAACCTCTCTGTATGGTTCTCTTTGTTTTGCCCTCTAGTTCTCCTTCAACGAACAGAACTATGTGTGGGAGGGGAGGTTCCCTCTGCTAACCCTGCAACAACTGCAGGCCTTGATCAGACAGTCGGTTCATCGGCAGACATTTATGAGGTAGCCCGCACCTTCAGGGAGATCTTGTGTCTAAGGCGGGCTACACTCCTCCAATACAGGAGCCTCTCTTCATACTAAGGGTATTGAGTTGCAGAATGTGTGTGGGCGGGGTGGGAGTTGGTGGGGTGGTCACGAAGGGAAGATGAATTAAAACAGATCTTTCTGTGAGTGTGTGTGGGGCGAAGATATTGCCCCCCCACAGCGTGAAGTTTACATATGTCCCTTTTTGAAACATTCCTTTCAGCCTGGTGGAGCGTTTAATTAGTACCTCATGACTTGTGTTCTAAATAATTTGATGAAAATCCAACTTGTATTCGTCAAATCAAATTCAACCACAAATCGTTTTCTCCTGAGCATGTGTGGCAGGAATGTGAAATTTTGGGAGCAGTTATTTTAGATGAGGGAACACAGAAAGGACAAAGGAAAGGCATTGCATGGTTTTATGAAAGGGGAATCTCATTTGACAAATTTGCTGAAGTCCTTTGAGGATGTAACAAGCAGGGTGGATAAGGGGGAACCAGTGGGTGTGGTGTATTTGGATTTCCAGAAGGCATTCGATAAGGTGCCACATAAAAGGTTGCTACACAAGATAAAAGCTCACGGGGTTGGGGGTAATATATTCGGTTGGATAGTTGACTAACTAACAGAAAACAGGGCTAAATGGGTCATTTTCAGGTTGGCAAATTGTAACTAGTGTGGTTCCACAGGAATCAGTGCTGGGGCCTCAACTATTTAGGGACCGAGTGTATTGCAGCCAAATTTGCTGATGATATAAAGATAGATGGGAAAGCAAGTTGTGAATAAGATGTGGAGGCTAGGTCATTGAATCTATTTAAGGTGAAGATAGTCAGATTTTTGAATGATAAGGGCATCAAGGCTTATGGGAAGCGGGCAGGGAAGTGGAATTGAGGCCAAGATCAGATAAGCCATGATCTTATTTAATGGCTGAGCAGGCTCGAGGGGCTCTGTTCCTATTTCTTATGATCTTATGTATTGATTTAGCGTCTTAACGTGTCTCTCAGAAACCACTCACAACCACTCTGAGGTCCAGTCACTGTTGCTCTGTGGTGCAACGCAGCGGTCAATATTTACACAGCCCCATCACAGCAACAGCTACATGTTGAATGACCAATTCATCTGCTTTTGTTGGTATTGGTCAAAAGTGAATACTGGCTGAGACATCGGGGGAACTGCCTCCTCTTCTTCAAATAGTGCCATCTCATTGCCAATGTCCATCCGAACAAGGGCAACTGCCTCGTGAAGAAACGTAGGCTCAGGACTACTGGAGTCATAAGTAAGATTTCAGGCAGGTCAGGACTTTGTCATCTTATCCGGTCTCGCAAAGTCTAACCTAGTTTAGGTGCCATGAGGGACATAGTTGTGAGGAAGGCCAAGGATGCTAGAGAGATGGTTCATCTATGAGGAGGCTGAGGCTTTGAAGAATGATCACTCCATGAGGAGGCCAAGGGTCCAAGAGGAATAGATGCTCTAAGAGGAGAGCAAGGCTATGAGAAGGATGGTCGCTGAATAAGAAGACCAAGATTCCAAGAGGAATGATCATTAAAGAAATCAAGATTCCTCGCGGGATGGTCATTCAATGCAAAGACCAGGGGTCCTAGAAAATGGTCAATCAATGAGAATGCAAAGGGTCTGAGGGATGATTGCTTAATAGTGAGTCCAAGGGTCCAAGAGAGAAGGCCCAGATTCCTAGAGGGATGGTCAATCAATGAGACCAAGATTCCTAGAGAGATGGTCACTCAATGAGGCCAAGATTCCTAGAGAGGTGGTCACTCAATGAGAACAAGAGTCCAAGAGGTTTAGGTGCTCTATGAGGAGGCCTAACGATAGAAGCACTCTAAGTGGCCAAAGTTGTTCTGCAGGGGCAGCCATCTTTTGTCAGCACGACTAAATCCCACATGGACTCCAGGAGCCTAAGGTGGCTCCATCCATTTCTAAAAGTCAAAAGAGGACAAGAAAGGGGCTTCGTGAACAGGAAACCCTGGCATGTTCCGCTAGTGGCCAGTCTTGCTGTCAGTCATAAAATGTCCCGCTGGTTTATTACCCCACTCAAGCCCCAACTCCTGAAGTGCATTGTATAACTCAACAACAAAAACAATGGCACATTTAGAAAATTGAGGAAAATATTCTTTACAGGCTTAAAGTGAGGAAACGGTAGGACTATAAAATACAGCTCTATCCTTATGTGACTGTGTCTGAAGGGCACGATTCCCATAACTTATGAGAAGAAAAGTAGGATCCAAGCAATGTTCCTATTAAGTTTTCCGGCCAAGCGGCAGCACAGCGCTCTGGAGGACCCACGCACCGACTCAGCAGCTTTTACATGGGAAAAATACGCATGCGCAGAATTTTGAATGGGCCATGCAGCCACGTGGCCCCAGAAAAGTTAGGGGGAGCATTGAAGCCAAGTGCACCAGGGATAGCTGAAAACTGGGTGAAAACCAGGCCATACACACAAAAAGTAGGCTCTGTTTATGCATTTATTTGTGTCTGCACATGCTTCCTGTCCTTTACTTCCTGTTGGCATGTTTTTTTTTTGTCACACTTTCATGTCAACTTTTTCCCCCCATTATAAATGCCTTTGTCCAGATTTATAATGGGAACGGGCTATGTAAACCTGTCACGCTGTAATTGCATCCTCCCCCGCCAATGGTGGCGTTGCAGTGCCTGATTTTGGCATCTCCCAGCCCCACCGCCTCAGGGAGATTCCGATGCTCTGACCATCTCTACGTATCACCCAAATTACCAGAGGTTTTGCTGCTTAACCATCAGTAGGAACATAAAATCAGATGAATGTGGCAGAATTAGGTCAAAATGTAAGACTTAAAGATAATTCCACCTGCCCGCCCTGGTCGAAATATCCCCATGTTCTCTAACTCCACTACAGCTGAGGACTACACTAGTTCTTGACTCCCTATTCCTGTAGCCACAGAAGTTTTTAAAAAATCAGACTTTGTTGGGAAAAGCACTGGGGGTGAAATTGATCTTGGGAGGGATGGTGATTTGCTACACCGGCAATAGCAAAAGGCCAGCCGGTTTTACAACCCGCCCAATTTCCCTTTCCCTTGTGGGGACGGAACAAACGGTCTGCCGATTCACTATCGCCTATCGCCGCCCCCAAGCCAATTTCAACTCCCCACCCCCACCCCCCGACCAACCGCCCCAAACCCCGGTGTCCAGCCAAAACATGCACGGGTGACTCTGCCTTCTCTCTAACTGTCTGCCCCATTTGCCTCATAGTTGGAACCACTCTCCCCCATTTTACCTCGCTTATCTCTCCTGCTCTTTGGCGTCCTGAGGTTTGGACCCAGTGCCCTTCAGCTGGGTGTCTTAATAAATAATTATTTCCTTTTTAATCTGCGCCGAGATCCAAAGGCGACACAAGGAAAAACATTTGACGCAGCAAACGGTTAGGATCTGGAATGCGCTGCCTGAGAGGGTGATGGAGGCAGACTCAATCGAGTCTTTCAAAAGGGAGTTGGATAGGTACCTGAAGGAAAAGAAAATAGCAGGGCTATGGGGAAAGGGCGGGGGAGTGGGACCAGCTGAGGTGCTCTTGCAGGGAGCCGGCACGGGCTCGACGGGCCGAATGGAATCCTTCTGTGCTGTAACCATTCTCTGATTCTAAGATGCTAGCTTTTGAAGTCAAGCCAAGCAAGAACAAATAAATCATAAGTCGGAAAGTTGAAAGCAGAAGGTTTTCAAATATGTTATGGTGTCCGTGAAGGAGCGATAACAGTGACTTGTCTTGGATGTTTCCTATGGATGACTCACGGTTGATAATTCACGTGCTCCCTTATGCTGTCTTCGTGATAAAGTATTCAGTTGATCCCGTCCCACCCTCAAGTTTTCTCCAAGTTGGGGCCTGTTGGGAGTTCACTTCCGCCTGGGCGACGACCTGCATGTCACCCAAAGTGCCCAATTCATCTTCTGTCACCCAGCCAAGAGTAATGTATGTCCCTGTGAATATGCTCACAGGTTTGTAGAGCAGTTGATGGGCACCCAGTGCGGAGCGGGGCGGGCAGGTGGGAAGGCCTCCTCGTAGGACTGCTCCTGGGCCTAGCCAAGGTGGCCATCAACCGGTCCAGGCAGCGGGTGGTCGAGGGGGCCGTTCAGCCCGACTGCCTGCCTCTCTTCCGCGGTTACATCCGAGCCAGGGTGTCCCTGGAGATGGAGCACGTGGTGTCCACCGGTACGCTCGTGGCCTTCCGCGAGAGGTGGGCGCCGGAGGGACTGGAGTGCATCAACACCCTCGGCAACCAAATTTTAATTTGAATTAAGTTTACTGCCAAAAGTTAATTTGTTTATTGTGTCGGTTTTAGTGCCCTCCCCCCCTTTAATAAGGACGCACTTTAATGTTGCAACAAAATAGTTGTAGAGCTGTTGAGTTGTGAGTGGCTTATCTAGTAACATGATGTCCACAAGACTCAATAAAACCCTAGCCAGTTGGGTCAAGGTCATCCATGATGAGGTATGCAGTCGTGAGCCTAGTGGATGAATCGGTAATGTGTGGTGTAATTGTTAAACCTTTGTTAATAAACCAACTGGTTCTTAACAGCAATGTGTTGCTATGAATTCTTAAGCAAAGAACCCATGAAGCAAATACATCACACCGAGGGTGAGTGTCAGAAGGCTGTTGAGCTGTAAGGAGTTGCTCCCGATCAATCCTCCTCTCCTCATCGTTAACCAGAGCCCCCTGCTCTGGAGCGAGCATCTTCGGATGTTCGAAAGAGGAGATTTTTGGGCTCGACTGTGATGTCCACCGTGGTGGAATAGCCACGGAATAGCGCTACATGAAGCAGTGAGGGATCAAATAGCCTAGCGACGCGCCCATGTCACTGGATAGCAAATCAGATTAACGAACCCCGCCTGATTTCCTTATCCGCCCTGCTCCCCCCGGGGGTTACAGAGACCAGTGAGAGCGTTCCTATCAGCAGAGATCTCGTTCAGCATAGACCAGGGATGTAACCTGGGGAGGGCCTGAGTGGATTTCTGACTCAGTTCCTTACCGCGTATTGGGCTTTACCTGCCGTGCGGTCTGCCCGGAGAGCTGTCACTCTCCAACCCAGTCCTCGTCGTCATCATAGGCAGTCCCTCGGAATCGAGGAAGACTTGCTTCCACACTTAACATGAGTTCTTAGGTGGTTGAACAGTCCAATACGAGAACCACAGTCTCTGTCACAGGTGGGACAGACAGTCATTGGAGGAAAGGGTGGGTGGGACTGGTTTGCCGCACGCTCCTTCCGCTGCCTGCGCTTGATTTCTGCATGCTCTCGGACGAGACTCGAGGTGCTCAGCGCCCTCCCGGATGCTCTTCCTCCACTTAGGGCAGTCTTTGGCCAGGGACACCCAGGTGTCGGTGGGGATGTTGCACTTTATCAGGGAGGCTTTGAGGGTGTCCTTGTAACGTTTCCACTGCGCACCTTCGGCTCGTTTGCCACGAAGGAGTTCCGAGTAGAGCGCTTGCTTTGGGAGTCTCGTGTCTGGCATGCGAACAATGTGGCCTGCCCAGCGGAGCTGATCGAGTGTGGCCAGTGCTTCAATGCTGGGGATGTTGGCCTGGTCGAGGACGCTAACGTTGGTGCGTCTGTCCTCCCAGGGGATTTGCAGGACCTTGCGGAGACATCGTTGGTGGTATTTCTCCAGCAACCCAATCCTACGTGGACCATGATTACCCTATTTGTGGCCAGCAAGAGTCCTCAACGCACCCGCAACTGTTCCTGGCGGAAACTCGTGACTACGCTTTCGTATCCTTGGGAACTTCAAGCTCTGGAACCCTTCCAACAGAACAGGTAGAGAATTATCCACGCTGGGAGCTTAGGAGGGTTCCCCACTTGAGAAGCTTTAATTCACGGTGGGATGATGGGTGAAACGGCAGGAGTGGACAGTAGCTTGAGTTTAAAGGGTTAAACAGCACACCTGACTGTAATATAGCTCCACCTATATGACAAGTGGGGTGCCGCAGGGATCGGTTCTGGGGCCTCAAATATTTACAATCTATATTAATGACTTAGATAAAGGGACTGAGTGTAATGTAGCCAAGTTTGCTGATGATACAAAGATGTGTGGGAAAGCACATTGGGAGGAGGACACAAACAATCTGTAAAGCGATATAGACAGGCTAAGTGAGTGGGCAAAAATCTGGCAGATGGAGTATAATGTGGGAAAATGTGAGGTTAACCACTTTGGCAGAAAAAATAGAAAAGCAAATTTCAATTTAAATGGAGAAAAATTGCAAAGTGCTGCAGTACAGAGGGACCTTGGGGTCCTTGTGCATAAAACACAAAAAGTTAGCCTGCAGGTACAGCAAGTGATGAGGAAGGCAAATGGAATGTTGGCCTTTATTGCAAGGGGGTTAGAATATAAAAACAGAGAAATTCTACTACAACTGTACAGGGTATTGGTGAGGCTACACCTGGAGTACTGCGTACAGTTTTGGTCTCCGTTTTTAAGGAAGGATACACTTGCATTGGAGGCTGTTCAGAGAAGGTTCACTAGGTTGATTCCGGAGATGAGGGAGTTGCCTTAAGAAGATAGGTTGAGTAGGTTGGGCCTATACACATTGGAGTTCAGAAGAATGAGAGGTGATCTTATTGAATCATTTAAGATAATGAGGAGGCTCGACAAGGTGGATGCAGAGAGGATATTTCCACTCATAGGGGAAACTAAAACTAGGGGACATAGTCTCAGAATAAGGGGCCGCCCATTTTAAACATGAGATGAGGAGGAATTTCTTCTCTCAGAGTGCCATGAATCTTTGGAATTCTCTACCCCAGAGAGCTGTGGAGGCTGGATAATTGAATATATTTAAGACGGAGACAGATAGATTTTTGAGCGACAAGCAATAAAGGTTTATCGGAACGGGCTGGGAAGTGGAACTGAGTCCATGATCAGATCAGCCATGATCTTATTGAATGGCGGAGCAGGCTCGAGGGGCCAAATGGCCTACTCCTGCTCCTATTTCTTGTGTTCTTATGTTCACCTAGTGGACTACTGCTCCACCTAGAGGACGACTGTGGTAATGCAACTACCGCTGTAAATACAATAAACGTCACATGTTGTGTTGGAACCATCTTGCTGTCTGTGTGTGTTTGTGATGTCATCGAGAATGTATCACATTGGCGACAAGGCAGTGCAGAATTAAGCAGCTCAACGTGCTGCACTAAATCAATAACCCTTTCAGAGAACAGTTAATGGGATTAGATGAATATTCAAGGCTTAATGAGGATTGGAGGATGAACGCGACCTTTGACACCCCAACCCCCACCGCCCCCCCCCACCCGAGAGTCCCGATTCAGGATCTCATACCTTGCTGTAGGATTTTCCCGAAGTATTTGTTGTGGATGGTGCAGTTCCACCTGCGGCTCCGGAACTGGAACTGGCACTCTCGCACACCCAGCCGTGCCCCCTTCGCCACCTCACTGACGATCTCCGGCTCGGTCTGACACAGTTCCGCCTGCTTCCCGGCCAAACGCTTGGTTTTCCGGCAGATGCTGTTCGGGTCCATCACCAGGGGACTTCCCACCGCCCTGAGGCCCAAGAAAAACAAAACCCAACTAAAAATCAATTAAGAATAAAAGAACATAAGAAATAGGAGCAGGAGTAGGCCGTAGGGCCCCTCGAGCCTGCTCCGCCATTTAATACGATCATGGCTGATCTGATCATGGACTCAGCTCCACTTCCCTGCCCGCTCCCCATAACCCCTTATCCTCTTATCGGTTAAGAAACTGTCTATCTCTGTCTTAAATATATTCAATGTCCCAGCTTCCACAGCTCTCTGAGGCAGCAAATTCCACAGATTTACAACCCTCTGAGAGAAGAAATTTCTCCTCATCTCACTTTTAAATGGGCGGCCACTTATTCTAAGATTATGCCCCCTAGTTCTAGTCTCCCCCCATCAGTGGAAACATCCTCTCTGCATCCACCTTGTCAAGCCCCCTCATAATCTTATACGTTCCGATAAGATCATCTCTCATTCTTCTGAATTCCAATGAGTAGAGGCCCAACCTAATCAACCTTTCCTCATAAGTCAACCCCCTCATCTTCGGAATCAACCTCGTGAACCTTCTCTGAACTGCTCCAAAGCAAGTATATCCGTTCGTAAATATGGAAACCAAAACTGCACGCAGTATTCCAGGTGTGGCCTCACCAATACCCTGTATAACTGTAGCAAGACTTCCTTGCTGTTATACGTGAAAGTTGCCCCTCCCGACCGCCCCCAATAGCGTCGTCATTACCGCACGCGATTATAACTTCAAACATTAGAACTCTCTTCACTCAGAGAGTTGTTAACCTGTGGAATTCCCTACCGCAGAGAGTTGTTGATGCCAGTTCATTGGATATATTCAAGAGGGAGTTAGATGTGGCTCTTACGGCTAAAGGGATCAAGGGGTATGGAGAGGAAGCAGGAAAGGGGTACTGAGGTGAATGATCAGCCATGATCTTATTGAATGGTGGTGCAGGCTCAAAGGGCCGAATGGCCTACTCCTGCACCTATTTTCTCTGTTTCTCTGTTTCTAACCTCTGGTGACGTCACCGGAGAAAGTGCAAAAAATAAGATTCACGAGCATGCGATCAGAACTGAGAGGTTATAAATATCAGGAACAATTACATAAGAACATAAGAAATAGGAGCAGGAGTAGGCCATATGGCCCCTCGAGCCTGCTCCGCCATTCAATAAAATCATGGCTGATCTGATCATGGACTCAGCTCCACTTCCCTACCTGCTCCCCATAACCCTTGACTCCCTTATCACTCAAAAATCTGTCTATCTCCGCCTTAAATATTCAATGACCCAAGCTCCACAGTTCTCTGGGGCAGAGAATTCCAAAGATTCACCACTCTCTAAGAGAAGAAATTCCTCCTCATCTCTGTTGTAAATGGGCGACCCCCTTATTCTGCCCCCTAGTTCTAGATTTCCCACGAGAGAAAACATCCTCTCTGCATCTACCCTGTAAAGCCCCCTCAGAATCTTATATGTTTCAATAAGATCATATCTCATTCTTCTAAATTCCAATGAGTACAGGCCCAACCTGCTCAACATAAGACAACCCCTTCATCTCAGGAATCACCCTCGTGAACCTTCTCTGAACTGCCTCTAATGCAAGTATATCCCTCCTTAAATAAGATCGAACAGGCTGAGGCTCTTTTCTCTCGAAGAGAAGGCTGAGGGGTGACCTAAACCTTTAGGATTATGAAAGGGTTTGCTAGGGTAGACGTAGAGAAGATGCTTCCACGTGTGAGGGACACCAGAACTAGGGGCCATAAATATAAGATAGTCACCAATAAATCCAATCGGGAATTCAGGAAAACCACTTTACTCAGAGAGTGGTGAGAATTTGGAACTCGTTGCCACAGGGAGTAGATTGGGGGCAAAAACACGAAGGCAGAATATTATCTGAATGGCGGCAGATTAGGAAAAGGGGAGGTGCAACGAGACCTGGGTGTCATGCTTCATCAGTCACTGAAAGTGGGCATGCAGGTACAGCAGGCGGTGAAGAAGGCAAATGGTATGTTGGCCTTCATAGCTAGGGGGTTTGAGTATAGGAGCAGGGAGGTCTTAATGCAGCTGTACAGAGCCTTGGTGAGGCCTCACCTGGAATATTGTGTTCAGTTTTGGTCTCCTAGTCTGAGGAAGGACATTCTTGCTATTGAGGGAGTGCAGCGAAGGTTCACCAGACTGATTCCCGGGATGGCTGGGCTATCATATGAGGAGAGATTGGATCAACTGGGCCGTTATTCACTGGAGTTTAGAAGGATGAGAGGGGATCTCATATAAGGTTCTGACAGGACTGGACAGGATAGATGCGGGAAGAATGTTCCCGATGTTGGGGAAATCCAGAACCAGGGGACATAGTCTTAGGATAAGGGTTAGGCCATTTAGGACTGAGATGAGGAGAAACTTCTTCACTCAGAGAGTTGTTAACCTGTGGAATTCCCTGCCGCAGAGAGTTGTTGATGCCAGTTCACTGGATATATTCAAGAGGGAGTTAGATATGGCCCTTACGGTTAAGGGGATCAACGGGTATGGAGAGAAACTAGGAAAGGGGTACTGAAGGAATGATCAGCCATGATCATATTGAATGGCGGTGCAAGCTCGAAGGACTGAATGGCCTACTTCTGCACCTATTTTCTATGTTTCTATGTTTCTATGAATAGTATGGATGTATTTAAAGGAAAGCTAGATCACCACATAAGGGAGAAAGTAATGGAAGGATATGGTGATGGGGTGAGATGAAGAGGGGTGGGAGGAGGCTCGTGTGGAGCATAAACACCGGCACGGACCAGATGGGCCGAATGGCCTGTTACTGTGGTGTCAATTCGATGTAATGATTGATTCCAATGCACTACTGGCTGGCCTCCCACATTCTACCCTCCGTAAACTTGAGGTGATCCAAAACTCAAATGCCCACGTCCTAACTTGCACCAAGTCCCGCTCACCCGTCAGCCCCTGTGCTCGCTGACCTAAATTGGCTCCCGGTTAAGCAACGCCTCGATTTCAAAATTCTCATCCTTATTTTCAAATCCCTCCATGGTCTCCCTCCCTATCTCTGTCATCTCCTCCAGACCCGCAACCCCTTGAGAGGTCTGCGTTCCTCAAATTCTGCCCTCTTGAGCATCCCTGAATATAATCGCTCAACCAGCGGTGGCCGTGCCTTCTGTTGCCTGGGGCCCAAGCTCTGGAACTCCCTGCCTAAACCTCTCCACCTCTCTTTCCTCCTTCACGATGCTCCTTAATCCTACCTCTATTACCCACCTGCGCTAATTTCTCCTTACGCAGCTCGGTGTCAAATTTTTATCTCATAACACTCCTGTGAAGCGCCTTGGGATGTTTCACTATGTTAAAGGCGCTATATAAGTACAATTTGTTGTTGTTGTTGATGTACTAAATGTTTGACCACAGCTCCTGCCATCCTGAGGTGCCGACGACTATGACCTGGAAAAATACCAGCTTGATGAGAAATATTTTAACGTGATGCTTACTGTATGGGTATCCGTCTCATTCCATTCACAATGCGTACACGCGTACACACACACACAAAAACATCAAACATGTAGCCACATGATCAGCAGCCCTCTCTTAAATCAAGGTTTAATCCTTTCTGTGCCTCTGTGGAGTCTTTAACTGCTCTGCAAAAAGACGGAGGTAACAAGCAAACTGTGCCAGATCCTCTGACCTGTAATTAAGCTTCCCGTTACTACGTGCAGAGAATGTCTTTGTGTGGGAGTAACTTGGAGCGGGAGGCGTAACGGATGCCTGTACGAGAGGTGCTGTTCATTTCTTCTTGTGAAAAAATGGACACCCCTGTTGCCTGGAATGCCCAAGACCGCCCGAAGTGGAGGAAGTGCATCCGGGTGGGTGCTGAGCACCTCGAGTCTCAATGCCGAGAGCGTGCAGAAATTAGGAGCAGGCAGCGGAAGGAACGTGCAGCAAACCAGTCCCACCCTCCCTTACCCTCAACGACTATCTGTCCCACCTGTAACAGAGACTGTGGCTCTCGTATTGGACTGTTCAGCCACCAAAGAACTCACTTCAAGAGTGGAAGCAAGTCTTCCTCGATTCCGAGGGACTGCCTATAATGATGATGATGGTGCATTTCCATAATAAACAGGGAGCAGTCAGGCATATCTCTGCACTTCAAGATGGTAAGTGCCCTATCTCGCCCAAATCCTCATCGGGAGCTGCAGAAGACGGGGACAAAGAATCATAGGCAGTCCCTCGGAATTGAGGAAGACTTGCTTCCACTCTAAAAATTAGTCCTTAGGTGGCTGAACAGTCCAATGTGAGAACCACAGTCCCAGTGTCAGGTGAGACAGACAGTCGTTGAGGGAAAGGGTGGGTGGAAGGGTCTATGTATCTGTGCATGTGTGTGAATAAATGCATGTGTGTGTGTAAGTATATGTGTATCAATATGTGTTTGTGCCTGTATATGTATGTGAGTGCATAAATACCCGTGTGTGTGCGCGTGCGTGCGAGCATATGACCCTGGGGATCCTTGGGGCCATTGGAGGTGCTCAAGCCTGGGACTTCCATCCAACGCGTTGGCCCAATCCTGCCTCTATCCCAAATGCCCATGGACGAGGTCATTCGCAGAGAGGGAATGGGTGCCCTAGGTACTTGCAGCACATTTCTTCACAATCGGTTATAGGGCAGGGGAACGGTGAAGGTTATCCATTCCGGCCCAAACAAATGTAACGATGGATTTGGCAGGAGTGTGATGGAATACTCCCCATTTGCCTGGATGAGTGCAGCTCCAACAACACTCAAGAAACTCGACGCCATCCAGGACAAAGCAGCCGCTTGATCGGCACCCCATCCCCCACCTTAAACATTCACTCCCTCCACCACCGGCGCACCGTGGCTGCAGT
This sequence comes from Pristiophorus japonicus, assembly GCF_044704955.1. Taxonomy (NCBI): domain Eukaryota; kingdom Metazoa; phylum Chordata; class Chondrichthyes; family Pristiophoridae; genus Pristiophorus; species Pristiophorus japonicus. Next base: position 18,897,272 of record NC_091979.1, on the reverse strand, counting down.
GTGCACCGTCTACAAGATGCGCTGCAGCAACTCGCCAAGGCTTCTTCGGCAGCACCTCCCAAACCCGCGACCTCTACCACCTAGAAGGACAAGGGCAGCAGGCGCATGGGAACACCACCACCTCCACGTTCCCCTCCCAGTCACACACACCATCCTGACTTGGAAATATATCGGCCGTTCCTTCATCGTCGCTGGGTCAAAATCCTGGAACTCCCTCCCTAGCAGCACTGTGGGAGCACCTTCACCACACGGGACTGCAGCGGTTCAAGAAGGTGGCTCACCATCATCTTGTCAAGGGGAAATTAGGGAGGGGCAATAAATGCTGGTCTTGCCAGCAACACCCACATCCTGTGAACGAATAAAAAAAAAACCTTGACAGTTTCAAGCCAGTGCATGATGCACGGTGACCGACAGTAAAACTCCAAGGTTCCGCGTCTATTGCAGGAACCGCCATCGAGGGTCCACCAGAATTATATCCTGGCCATGAATGTACATGCACATTATGCATGGGATACATTTGATTGGAGGCAAAGGAGGCGGGGTTTGCAGCAAGTGACGCCAAACCAACCAACCCCTACCCTAGTCCCACGTCTTCTTGTTCATCACTACACCACGACTCAAGGGCGGTGGAGGCAGACGCAAGCACTGCTTTCAAAAGAGAGTTGGAAAAGTAAAAGAAAGAAAGACTTGCATTTATATAGCGCCTTTCACGACCACTGGATGTCTCAAAGCGCTTTACAGCCAATGAAGTACTTTCGGAGTGTGGTCACTGTTGTAATGTGCGAATCGCAGCAGTCAATTTGCGCACAGCAAGCTTCCACAAACAGCAATGTGATAATGACCAGGTAATCTGGTTTTCTTATTGTTGTGTACGCGTAAATAACTGACAAACTGATCCAGGAGGAATGTAACTTAACTTAACTGTGCTTTTATACAACCCAAAATGGAGTCTCAAACCGGCATGAACCAACTGTGACTAGCTCCCGCAGGGTCCTAGTGCCCATACAGTGGGCCCAAGTTTCCACATGATTTGCGCCTGATTTTTAGGAGCAACTGGTGGAGAACGGACTATCTTAGAAATCGCAATTCTCCACATATTTTTAGTCAGGTAGAACAGTTCTACTTTGGAACAGAATTTTTTCTTCAAAAGGGGGCGTGTCCGGCCACTGACGCCTGATTTCAAAGTTTCCAAAGTGAAAACATACTCCAAACTAAGTTAGAATGGAGCAAGTGAAGATTTTTGTAGAACTGAAAAAATCTGTTCTACACATTAAAAAATCAGGTGCAGGTTACAAATTAGGCGTCCAGAACGAGGGGGGGGGGGAGGGGGGGGAAGGGAAGTCATTAAATTCTACAATAAATCCTTATTTATACTTATACAAATATTATACCAATAAATCCAACCTGAATAAACATTTATAAGCAAAGAAAAGATTAAATAAACCATCTTTTACCTGTGTGAAAGTGTTTCAGGCATGGAGAATGCTGCAGTCAGCCTGAGGCGCCCGTTCTTCCCGCGGGGGGGGGAGGAGGCGCCCGTTCTTCCCATTGGGGGGGGGGAGGAGGCGCCCGTTCTTCCCATTGGGGGGGGGAGGAGGAGGCGCCTGTTCTTTCCCGCGGGGGGAGGGCGGGGGGGAGGCGCCCGTTCTTCCCGCGGGGGGTGGGGGGAGGAGGCGCCCGTTCTTCCCGTGGGGGGGGAGGAGGCGCCCGTTCTTCCCGCGGGGGGGGGGGGGGGGGAGGAGACAGTGAGAAGGCTGCAAGTGCTGATGTGCTGATGGCAATGTGCTTTTATTTTAAAAATGTTCAAAAATTAAACAGCTACAAAGAACTACAAAAATGGCCGAGTGCCAATGTTTTTTTCACACTGCGCGTGCGCGAACGCTCCAACGCACACGCGCAGCGTTGCCGGCAGGAAAAAAACTAATTTAAATAGTACCCGCCCCCTCCCACTTACAAAATCGGCGCGAGTGTAGGCTCCGCCCCCCTGGGCGCCGCGCCAGGCAGACATGGAGCTGCAGGGCGCTCCAGAATCGCGAGGTTCTTTTTAGGCGCCGTCTTAGGCGCGAAAAACGGGCGCCCAACTCGGAGGGGCGCCCGTTTTTTATCATGTGGAAACTTGGGCCCATTGAGCTGTAACAAATAAATAAAGTATGAACACAGCAGTTATGTTGACTGAGGGATAAATATTGGTGAGGACACCGGGGATAACTCCCCCTGCTCTTCTTCGAAATACTGCCAAGGGATTTTTACATCCACCTGAGAGGGCAGACGGAACCTCGGTTTAACGTCTCACTGCACTGGAGTGTCAGCTTAGATTTATGTACCTTAAAATTTAAAAAAATGCAGGGCTGCGAGGAAAGGGCGGGGGAGTGAGACTGGCTGAGGTGCTCTTGCAGAGAGCCGGCACGGGCTTGACGGGCCGAATGGCCTCCTTCCGTGCGGTAACCATTTTATGATTCTATGACTCTTGCAGGATTCTGGGGTCCCGGGAGTTGGCAAAACAGGTCACTTCAGATGGCATAGAGTCAATCATGAGACTAAAGTCACAGGCCAGACAGGGGAGGTAGGACCCCCTTTTTGAACGGCATTAGTAACTCAGTTTGAGTTTTTACAACAATCCCATAGTTTCATGGTCATTTTTCTTTCTCTCGCCGCAGCAAGTCCACAAATGAGTAGATTATCAAACTCAATTTTAGAACTATATCATAGTGGAATTGGAACTCAAAACTCTGCGCCACTATTCCAGTGCCATATCTGTAAAGTATTTGCTTTGTGCATTCTTTGATTAAGAATTCATAGCAACACATTGCTATTAAGAACCAGTTGGTTTATTAACAAAGATTGAACAATCACACTGCACATTACCGGTTCATCCACCAGACTCACAACTGCATACCTCATCATGGATGCCATGGACCCAACTGGCTGGGGTTTTATTGAGATTTGCGAACATCACGTGACTGGCTAAGCCACTCACAATGCACAGCTCTACAAACCTGTGAGCATACGCACAGGTCATCATCATCCATCATACATTGCAATAACCATTACTCTACCGTGCCCCAGGTTCACTCAGATTGATTCCTGGGATGAACGGGTTGTCCTAGAAGGAGAGATTGAGTAGATTGTTGTTTGGATGTTTTTCAGACGAGTAGATGGTTTGCAGTGGTGTTCCCCAAGGGTCACGTTTGGATCCAGTACTCTTTTTAATTTTTATAAACACAGCTGTAGGGAGCAGCATTATAAAGTTTGCAGATGATACAAAAATTGATATCATCACCGTAATGTATTTGCTTCATGGGTTCTTTGCTTAAGAATTCATAGCAACACATTGTTATTAAGAACCAGTTGGTTTATTAGCAAAGGTTTAACAATCACACCATACATTACCAGTTCATCCACAGGTTTGTAGAGCTGTTGAGTTGGGAGTGGCTTAGCCAGTCACGTGATGTTCGCAAGACTCAATAAAACCCCAGCCAGTTGAGCTTGGGGGGGGATCCACGATGAGGCAGGTGGTTGTGAGGCCGGTGGATAAGCTGGTAATGTGTAGTGCGATTGTTAAATCTTTGCTAATAAACCAACTAGCATCAAAGCACTGACCACACTCGACCAGCTCCGCTGGGCAGGCTACATTGTCCGCATGCCTGCCACAAGACTCCCAAAGTAAGCGCTCTACTCGGAACTCCTACACGGCAAGCGAGACCCACAGGAAACGTTACAAGGACACCCTCAAAGCCTGCTTGATAAAGTTCAACATCCCCACCGCCACTTGGGAATCCCTGGCCAAAGACCGCCCTAAGTGGAGGAAGAGCATCCGGGAGGGCGCTGAGCACCTCGAGTCTCGTTGCCGAGAGCATGCAGAAAGCAAGCGCAGGCAGCGGAAGGAGCGTGCGGCAAACCAGACTCCCCACCCATATTGGACTGTACAGTCACCTGAGAACTCACTTTTAGAGTGGAAGCAAGTCTTCCTCGATTTTGAGGGACTGCCGATGATGAGGTTTTTAAAGCAACGTGTTGCTACGAAAGCAAAGGACTCTTGAAGCAAATACATTACAAAGATGGAGAGAGACAATCCTTTCAGCCACCTCTGCTGTTTCCTCCCTTCCTCTTGCCCACCGAATGAAACCTTCTCAGCAGCCTCTCCCCTCCCTTGCCCTGAGCCTGTGTCTCTCTCTCTCCAGTAATCAGGAAGGCACATGGAATGTTGGCCTTTATTGTAAGGGGGATGGAGTATAAAAGCATAGAAGTCCTGCTACAACTGTACAGGGTATTGGTGAGGCCACACCTGGAGTACTGCGTGCAGTTTTGGTCTCCGTATTTAAGGAAGGATATACTTGCATTGGGGACTGTTCAGAGAAGGTTCACTAGGTTGATTCCGGAGATGAGGGGAGTTGACTTATGGGGATAGGTTGAGTAGGTTGGGTCACTACTCACTGGAATTCAGAAGAATGAGAGGTGATCTTATCGAAACATATAAGACAATGAAGAAGCTCGACAAGGTGGATGCAGAGAGGATATTTCCACTCAGAGGGGAAACTAAAACTAGGGGGACATAGTCTCAGAATAAGGGGCCGCCCATTTAAAACTGAGATGAGGAGAAATTTCTTCTCTCAGAGGGTTGTAAATTTGTGGAATTCCCTGTCCCAGAGAGCTGTGGAAGCTGGGTCATTGAATATATTTAAGATAGAGATATATTTTTTAATGATAAGGGAGTAAAGGGTTATGGGGAGCGGGCAGGGAAGTGGAGTTGAGTCCACGATCAAATCAGCCATGATCTTACTGAATGGCGGAGCAGGCTCAAATGGCCTACTCCTGCTCCTATTTCTCATGTTCTTATGTTCTTATGTTCTCTCTAGTTGCTCTCCCTTCTTCCGTCATGCCCGCTCTGAACCCATCACGTCCATGAGCCTCACATCCTTTGACTGCATCCCGAACAAAAGTGCTGACCCCCCCCTCCCCCGCCACCCTGCCTCCCCCCCCCCCCAGTTTGCATTCCTAGCTCTCATGCTGTGCACTGATGCCCTCCCCCATCAAAAATGTCAGCATGATTCGGAATTAGGAAGACTTGGGGTCAGGAAAATTTGGGGTGAGGGAAGTTTGGGATTGTGTACACGTCAGGTTTGGGAGATTCTGGATTAGGAAGGTTTAGGTTTCGTTAGGTTTGGGATTAGGTCAGTTAGTAGAGTTAGGAAGATTGGCGTTTATGAAAATTTGGGATTTAGAAGGAGTGGAATGAGGAAGGTTTGGCTTGGCAGGTCGGGGTTCGGAAGGTTGGTAGATTGGAGGTCAGGAAAGTCTGGAATTTGGTAGGGTTGACATTTGGGAATGTTTGGATTCAGTTTAGCACAACAAAGATAGAATTTTGAAGATATTTAACTGTAACAAATTGGAAAGGCAGTTAATTAAAAATAAAATCTGGAATAAAAAGCTAGTGTCTGTAACGGTGACCATGAAATTACCGGATTGTGGTAAAAACCCATTTGGTTCACTAGTGTCCTTTAGGGAAGGAAATCTGCCGTCCTTACCCAGTCTGGCCTATATGTGACTCCAGACCCACAGCGATGTGGTTGACTCTTAACTGCTCTCTGAAATGGCCCAGCAAGACACTCAGTTGTACCAAACCACTGCAAAGAACAGCGGTTCAAGAAGGCGGCTCACCACCACCAATTAGGGATGGGCAATAAATGCCGGTCTTGCCAGCGACGCCCACAATGAATAAATTTTTTAAAATTTGAATCAATCATGGTGTGCGAAAAGTGTCAAAAGAGTACTTGTGTTATTGTCTGAAACACGCCATCCATTTGGTGCAATTAAGAACAGAAACCGTGACATAATGAGAATGAATTTAACCAGCACTCCATCTTGATTATTGCCATTCATGGGAGCTACATACAGAGGCGTATGTCCTAACTCGCACCAAGTCTCCTTCACCCATCACCCCTTGGTTCCCGGTTAAGCAACACTCGATTTAAAAATTCTCATCCTTGTGTGAAAATCCCTCCAAGGCCTCTCTATCTCTGTAATCTCCTCCAGCCCTACTACCCTCCGAGATATCTGCGCTTCTCCAATTCCCGCCTCTTGAACATCCCCAATTTTAATCGCTCAACCATCGGCGGCCGTGCCTTCTGTAGCCTGGGCCCTAAGCTCTGGAATTCCCTCCCTAAACTTCTCTGCTTCTCTACCTCTCATTTCCTCCTTTAAGACGCTCTTTAACACCTACGGGCGTGATTTTCGATTCTGGTCATTTCGGGGCGGTAAAGCTTGTGTCTGGGAACAGTTTGCGCCTCAGTCAGCAAAATTCATCGGCTGGGCCCTGAGTGTGGGGCGGAGTGCTAAGGGAGGCATTACACACCTCTGTTAGGGTGCTAGGCTGGCTGATGGCTAAAGAGTGAGCCTCGGAGTGCCCGAAGAGAGGCTTCTGTGGCAAACAAAATCGCACCTAAAAACACAACAAACATTCCCAATACCATAAACTGCCCACAACAATCTACATCGCTAAAATAAAACTAAACAAAACAATCAAGCTCACCTCGTTCACCAATCCCATCATTCACCGCTGCCAGGACAGCTCTGACCGCTTGGTTTCCCACCACGGGGCACTAGGGGGCGCTATAGGATGAGCGCACATCAAACTTCACCGCCCAGTGGTAACCGGCAGTGCTGCACACCGGCTCGATGTTCCCGGGCGCTCCTGCTCAGCGCCCCCGCAAAACCAGCATCTAATTTCCCGGCGGGGTGTTGGGATTTGGCCAGCCACCTGGGAACCATCGCCGCCACCATTGCCTCCAGGGCGTTAACAGGGGCGGCAACATAACGAAAAGCCAGCCCTCTCAACTCTTTGTTCATCTGCCCTAATATCTCCTCGAGGGGCTCGGTGTCAAGTTTTGTTTTAATATCATCGTCATAGGCAGACCCTCGAATCGAGGATGCCTTGCTTCCACGTCAAAAAGTTCACAGGTGTTTCAATGAAGGACCTAATACTCCAGGTCCCGAACTACATGTTGAAGGGTGGAAGATGCCTGTGCGTGGATTTTTTAATGTGTGGTGGCCGTTGCACACCAGCCACCACACGGGCTCGACAGAGCTAGGTCTTTATCCAGTGGCAAGGGTTAATCAGGACGACTGGAGACCTGCTCTGCTGCACGGACCTAGTGCGCGCACACATATCGCACAGTGTGGGCCGGGCCCGTGCTGCCCCTGGGCCCTCGCCTCTTCTGGGCCCCAAACTCACGCCTCTCCTGGGCCCCTGGCCCCGAACTCATGCCTCTCCTGGGTGCCGATCACATCCCTCTACAATGTCTCACCGCTCCTTCGCCCCGACCTCAACGCTGCTGCTGTACCTGCCCGCGCTCCAATCACCGACCTGGATCTTAAAACAGTGACTACACTTCAAAAGCACTTCATTCACTTCAGAGAGCTTTGGGATGTCCTGAGGTCGGAGAAGGCGCTAGAGAAATGCCGGACTTTCTGTTCTCCTACGACACGCCTTGGGACGGTTTGCTACGGTTAAAGGCGCTATATGAATACAAGTTAATGTTGTTGACCACAGACACTGGCGCCTCACAGTCCCTCGATGTGACTCCAGTTCCAGCTCACGCCAACCGGTTAAACCAGCAAAGGGAAACCACGCAACAACACAGAAGCTGCTTTAAGACGCAATTCCCCCTCTTTTTTTCCCCCGTTATATCAAGATTGGGTCAGAGGACATTGGCTGCTGTTGTGATGTAATATCGACAGTCAGTAAGCCAAGGTAAGCTTCACGTGTTCACGAGTGGCGGCACCTCATCCACCCCTGTGGGCTAACATCAAGCAGCGAAACTAGCGGGAAATGTTGGTATTCTCATTGTATAAAAAAAAATTGATTTTTTTTTTTGACTCAATGTGTGAAGCTTTTCATTCAGGGATAGGAATTCGAGAAACCCCCGGACAACAACTGTAGTCACTGCTCCACAAACAAACAAACACTGGGAAGCAGAGATTGAGAAACCTAAGAGAAAGGACATTACCTACAGTGCAGGACATCAAAGTTGGATAGAGCGGAAGAAAGAAAGGGGGTGAAATTCATTAGCGCCCTGTTTGGGGCGTTAACTTTTAAAAGTTTGAAGAATTAGCGCCAGGCGGTAATAACTTCAAACTTTTACAATTTTGGCATTTGCACTCCAAGAAGGAAGTGGAGCGGTAAATCAAACGCTACACTTACATTCTGGAGCGCAATGGGCAGCGGGCAGGGCAGTGAGTGGAGCAGCGGTGCACACTGGGCCGTGCAGTGCCGCCCCATTGAAAGGCTCCTCCCCTCCCTTAAAGGGAAGGGCCCTCGCTGCAGGCTCAACAAAATAAAAACAACTTACCTGGACCACGACGGCAGCCGCGATTCCGCCCCATCAGCCCGACACTCGAGCAGCGTGCCGGGCTGATCAATCGTGAGTAGGAATCCCCCGCCTCCCCTCAAAAAAAAACGCAAGACAGAAGGTGATTCTTTTTCCACTTATCTCGGCCACCTCACCTGTAATCATCGACCCCCCCCACCTCCCCACCCCCGCGAAGCCTCCTGCAGCTGTCAGTATTCACGCCCCAGCGAGGCTGCAGGGGGTAATTTCGTGTCCAGGGCGCTAACGGGGCGATGCGCGCGGCCATGCCTTGCGATCTCCGGGAGAAGGAGATTGACGCGCAATGCTGTAACATTAAAGGCGCCTTATAAATTCAAGTCGTTGTTGTTACCTACGCTTCATGCATGATCATCATGCTTGAGCAGTGGTGCAGCAGGGAGGGATTCAAATTCCTGGGGCATTGGGACCGGTTCTGGGGGAGGTGGGACCAGTACAAACCGGACGGTCTGCACCTGGGCAGGACCGGAACCAATGTCCTAGGGGGAGTGTTTGCTAGTGCTGTTGGGGAGGATTTAAACTAATATGGCAGGGGGATGGGAACCAATGCAGGGAGACAGAGGGAAACAAAAAGGAGGCAAAAGCAAAAGACAGAAAGGAGATGAGGAAAAGTGGAGGGCAGAGAAACCCAACGCAAAGAACAAAAAGGGCCACTGTACAGCAAAATTCTAAAAGGACAAAGGGTATTAAAAAAACAAGCCTGAAGGCTTTGTGTCTTAATGCAAGGAGTATCCGCAATAAGGTGGATGAATTAATTGTGCATTAGGATGGAGAATGAAACAGTAAATTCAGAGACCATGGTCCAGAATTCTTATGTTCTTATGTAACCTTCTATGATTCTATAAGTATTGACCCAGGATGCTTAAAATGTTGGGTTTCTAGCAAGTGAAGAGACAGCCAACAGTGAGAAGCAACAACACAGGAGGTCTGCTAGTAATGTTGAAAAAGCTTGACGTTACACAATAGTTTGTGCTTTGTAACTCCGACTTGCTCAGCCCAGATTTGGATCACAATAAGGTGGATGAATTAACTGTGCAAATAGATGTTAATAAATATGATGTGATTGGGATTACGGAGACGTGGCTCCAGAATGATCAGGGCTGGGAACTCAACATTCAGGGGTTTTCAACATTCAGGAAGGATAGAATAAAAGGAAAAGGAGGTGGGGTAGCATTGCTGGTTAAAGAGGAGATTAATGCAATAGTTAGAAAAGACATTAGCTTGGATGATGTGGAATCTATATGGGTAGAGCTGCAGAACACCAAAGGACAAAAAACGTTAGTAGGAGTTGTGTACAGACCTCCAAACAGTAATAGGGATGTTGGGGAGGGCATCAAACAGGAAATTAGGGGTGCATGCAATAAAGGTGTAGCAGTTATAATGGGTGACTTTAATATGCACATAGATTGGGCTAGCCAAACTGGAAGCAATACGGTGGAGGAGGATTTCCTGGAGTGCATAAGGGATGGTTTTCTAGACCAATATGTTGAGGAACCAACTAGGGGGGAGGTCATCTTAGACTGGGTGTTGTGTAATGAGAGAGGATTAATTAGCAATCTCATTGTGCGAGGCCCCTTGGGGAAGAGTGACCATAATATGGTGGAATTCTGCATTAGGATGGAGAATGAAACAGTAAATTCAGAGACCATGGTCCAGAACTTAAAGAAGGGTAACTTTGAAGGTATGAGGCGTGAATTGGCTAGGATAGATTGGCGAATGATACTTAGGGAGTTGACTATGGATGGGCAATGGCAGACATATAGAGACCGCATGGATGAATTACAACAATTGTACATTCCTGTCTGGCGTAAAAATAAAAAAGGGAAGGTGGCTCAACCGTGGCTATCTAGGGAAATCAGGGATAGTATTAAAGCCAAGGAAGTCGCATACAAATTGGCCAGAAATAGCAGCGAACCTGGGGACTGGGAGAAATTTAGAACTCAGCAGAGGAGGACAAAGGGTTTGATTAGGGCAGGGAAAATGGAGTACGAGAAGAAGCTTGCAGGGAACATTAAGGCGGATTGCAAAAGTTTCTATAGGTATGTAAAGAGAAAAAGATTAGTAAAGACAAACATAGGTCCCCTGCAGTCAGAATCAGGGGAAGTCATAACGGGGAACAAAGAAATGGCAGACCAATTGAACAAGTAATTTGGTTCGGTATTCACTAAGGAGGATACAAACAACCTTCCGGATATAAAATGGGTCAGAGGGTCTAGTAAGGAGGGGGAACTGAGGGAAATCTTTATTAGTCGGGAAATTGTGTTGGGGAAATTGATGGGATTGAAGGCCGATAAATCCCCAGGGCCTGATGGACTGCATCCCAGAGTACTTAAGGAGGTGGCCTTGGAAATAGCGGATGCATTGACAGTCATTTTCCAACATTCCATTGACTCTGGATCAGTTCCTATGGAGTGGAGGGTAGCCAATGTAACCCCACTTTTTAAAAAAGGAGGGAGAGAGAAAACAGGGAATTATAGACCGGTCAGCTTGACCTCAGTAGTGGGTAAAATGATGGAATCAATTATTAAGGATGTCATAGCAGTGCATCTGGAAAATGGTGACATGATAGGGCCAAGTCAGCATGGATTTGTGAAAGGGAAATCATGCTTGACAAATCTTCTGGAATTTTTTGAGGATGTTTCCAGTAAAGTGGACAAAGGAGAACCAGTTGATGTGGTATATTTGGACTTTCAGAAGGCTTTCGACAAGGTCCCACACAAGAAATTAATGTGCAAAGTTAAAGCACATGGGATTGGGGGTAGTGTGCTGACATGGATTGAGAACTGGTTGTCAGACAGGAAGCAAAGAGTAGGAGTAAATGGGTACTTTTCAGAATGGCAGGCAGTGACTAGTGGGGTGCCGCAAGGTTCTGTGCTGGGGCCCCAGCTGTTTACATTGTACATTAATGATTTAGACGAGGGGATTAAATGCAGTATCTCCAAATTTGCGGATGACACTAAGTTGGGTGACAGTGTGAGCTGCGAGGAGGATGCTATTAGGCTGCAGAGTGACTTGGATAGGTTAGGTGAGTGGGCAAATGCATGGCAGATGAAGTATAATGTGGATAAATGTGAGGTTATCCACTTTGGTGGTAAAAACAGAGAGACAGACTATTATCTGAATGGTGACAGATTAGGAAAAGGGAAGGTGGAACGAGACCTGGGTGTCATGGTACATCAGTCATTGAAGGTTAGCATGCAGGTACAGCAGGCGGTTAAGAAAGCAAATGGCATGTTGGCCTTCATAGCAAGGGGATTTGAATACAGGGGCAGGGAGGTGTTGCTACAGTTGTACAGGGCCTTGGTGAGGCCACACCTGGAGTATTGTGTACAGTTTTGGTCTCCTAACTTGAGGAAGGACATTCTTGCTATTGAGGGAGTGCAGCGAAGATTCACCAGACTGATTCCCGGGATGGCGGGACTGACCTATCAAGAAAGACTGGATCAACTGGGCTTGTATTCACTGGAGTTCAGAAGAATGAGAGGGGACCTCATGGAAACGTTTAAAATTCTGACGGGTTTAGACAGGTTAGATGCAGGAAGAATGTTCCCAATGTTCAATGTTGGGGAAGTCCAGAACCAGGGGTCACAGTCTGAGGATAAGGGGTAAGCCATTTAGGACCGAGATGAGGAGAAACTTCTTCACCCAGAGAGTGGTGAACCTGTGGAATTCTCTACCACAGAAAGTAGTTGAGGCCAATTCACTAAATATATTCAAAAGGGAGTTAGATGAAGTCCTTACTACTCGGGGGATCAAGGGTTATGGCGAGAAAGCAGGAATGGGGTACTGAAGTTTCATGTTCAGCCATGAACTCATTGAATGGCGGTGCAGGCTAGAAGGGCTGAATGGCCTCCTCTTGCACCTATTTTCTATGTTTTTATGTTTCTATGTTTCTATAGGCATTCCCTCGAAATCAAGGAAGACTTGCTTCCACTCTAAAAGTGAGTTCTCAGGTGACTGAACAGTCCAATACGGGAATTACAGTCTCTGTCACAGGTGGGACAGACAGTGGTTAAAGGAAAGGGTGGGTGGGGAGTCTGGTTTGCCGCACGCTCCTTCCGCTGCCTGCGCTTGGTTTCTGCACGCTCTCGGCGACGAGGCTCGAGGTGCTCAGTGCCCTCCCGGATGCTCTTCTTCCACTTCGGGCAGTCTTAGGCCAGGGACTCCCAGGTGTCGGTGGGGATTTGCACTTTATTTATCAAGGAAGCTTTGAGGGTGCCCTTGAAACGTTTCCTCTGCCCACCTTTGGCTCGCTTGCCGTGTAGGAGTTCCGAGTAGAACCCTTGCTTTGGGAGTCTCGTGTCGGGCATGCGGACAATGTGGCCCGCCCAACGGAGCTGGTCGAGTGTGGTCAGTGCTTCGATGCTGGGGATGTTGGCCTGATCGAGAACACTGACGTTGGTGCGTCTGTCAAACTAGTCACTACCTGTTGTTGAAACCTCGGGCCCTTAATCCACAAATGTAAAAGATGTTCACTTGGATGGCGAGAAGGTGACACTGGATTCCAATCCTGCAATGTCGCTTCGACACATGATATTGCTCTGGGGCCTCCTACCTACATCACCACTTGCCATTGTAGCCTCCCAGTGGAATCCCACTATAGTGTCTATTACATAAGAACGTAAGAACATAAGAATAGGAGCAGGAGTGGGCCATTTTGCCCCTCGAGCCTGCTCCGCCATTCAATAAGATCATGGCTCATCTGATCCTGGCCTCTACTCCACTTCCCTGCCCGCTCCCCATAACTTTTTACTCTCTTATCATTCAAAAATCTGCCTATCTTCGCCTTAAATATATTCAATGACTCAGCTTCCACAACTCTCTGGGGCAGAGAATTCCACAGATTTACAACCCTCTGAGAGAAGAAATTCCTCCTCATCTCAGTTTTAAATGGGCGGCCTTTTATTCTGAGACTATGTCCCCCTAGTTTTAGTTTTCCCTATGAGTGGAAATATCCTCTCTGCATCCATCTTGTCGAGCTCCCTCATTATCTTATAAGTTTCAATAAGATCACCTCTCGTTCTTCTGAACTCCAATGTGTATAGGCCCAACCTACTCAACCTATCCTCATAAGTCAACCCCCTCATCTCCGGAATCAACCTAGTGAACCTTTTCTGAACAGCCTCCAATGCAGTATATCCTTCCTTAAATACGGAGACCAAAACTGCACGCAGTACTCCAGTTGTGGCCTCACCAATACCTGTACAGTTGTAGCAGGACTTCTCTGCTTTTATACTCTATCCCTCTTGCAATAAAGGCCAACATTCCATGTGCCTTCCTAATTACTTGCTGTACCTGCATTCTAACATTTTGTGTTTCCTGCACAAGGACCCCCTTAGCAGCTGAGCTCATTCCAGGAATGTTAGCTTTTATCACACATTCATGCTCTCTCTTTCTCTCTCTCTCACACAATGGGGCAGCCGTGTTTCCTACATTACAACAGTGACTACATTCCAAAAGTACTTCATTGGCTGTAAAGTGCTTTGAGATATCCGGTGGTCGTGAAAGGCGCTATCTATATCTGTTTTTTTAATCTGTAATACAAGTCAGGATGGATTATAAACAACACTGTTTAAAATATTGCTAGTAGAAGCTCCAATTGTATCCAAATTATTTTTTATATTTACTGCAGTAGATTTTGAACACCTCAAAATCACTGGGTTCTAAAGAAAGAAATTGCATTTATACAGTGGGTATCATGACCATCGGACATCTCAAAGCACTTTACAGCCAATGAAGTACTTTTTTTAAGTGTAGTCGCTGTTGTAATGTTGGAAACACGGCAGCCAATTGGTGCAGAGCAAGCTCCCACAAACAGTGACAGAATACTGACCAGATAATCTGTCACAGTGATGTTTAATACACATTAAATGGTAAGACATTAAAAAGTGTAGAGGAACAAAGGGACCTGGGAATGCATGTCCACAGATCTCAGAAGGTAGCAGACCAGGTAGATAAGGTCGTTAAGAAGGCAAATGGAATGCTTGCATTTATTAGCAGAGGCATAGAATTTAAGAGCGGGGGTTATGCATGAACTGTATAAAACGCTGGTTAAGCCACAGCTGGAGTACTGCGTGCAATTCTGGTCACCACATTACAGGAAGGATGTGATTGCACTAGAAAGGGATCAGAGGAGATTTACGAGGATGTTGTCTGGACTGGAGAATTTTAGCTCTGATGAAAGATTGGATGGGCTAGGTTTGTTTTCCTTGGAACAGAGGTGGCTGAGGGGAGACCTTATTGAGGTGTATAAAATTATGAGGGGCCTGATATAGTGGATAGGAAGGACCTATTTCCCTTAGCAGAGGGGTCAACAACCAGGGGGAATACATTTAAAGTAATTGGTAGAAGGTTTAGAGGGAATTTGAGGGGAAATGTCTTCACCCAGAGGGTGGTGGGAGTCTGGAACTCACTGCATGAAAGGGTGGTAGAGGCAGAAACCCTCACCACATTTAAAAGGTACTTGGATGTGCACCTGAAGTGCCGTAACCTACAGGGCTACGGACCAAGAGCTAGAAAGTGGGATTAGGCTGGGTAGCTCTTTATTGGCCGGAGCGGACACGATGGGCCGAAATGGCTTCCTTCTGTGCTGTAAGCAAAAGACGGAAAGGAGATGAGTAAAAGTGGAGGGCAGAGAAACCCAAGGCAAAGAACAAAAAGGGCCACTGAATATAAAGGGGCTGCAGGAGGGGTCAAAACTAAAAATCATGGTTTAAAAACTAGGATTAAAACACTCTACCTAAATGCACGCAGCATTCAAAATAAAGTAAATGAGTTGACGGCACAAATCATTACAAATGGGTATGATTTGGTGGCCATTACAGAAACATGGTTGCAGGGTGGCCAAGACTGGGAATTAAACGTACAGGGGTATCTGACGATTTGAAAAGATAGACAATAAAGGAAAGGAGGTGGGGTAGCTCTGTTAATAAAGGATGATATCAGGGCAGTTGTGAGAGACGATATTGGCTCTAATGAACAAAATGTTGAATCATTGTGGGTGGAGATTAGAGATGGTAAGGGGAAAAAGTCACTGGTGGGCGTAGTTTATAGGCCCCCAAATAATAACTTCACGGTGGAGCGGGCAATAATCAAGGGAATAATGGAGGCATGTGAAAAAGGAACAGCAGTAATCATGGGGGATTTTAACCTACATATCGATTGGTCAACTCAAATCGCACGGGGTAGCCTGGGGGAGGAATTCATAGAATGCATACGGGATTGTTTCTTAGAACAGTATGTAACAGAACCTACAAGGGAGCAAGCTATCTTAGATCTGGTCCTGTGTAATGAGACAGGAAAATAAACGATCTCCTAGTAAAAGATCCTCTCGGAATGAGTGATCACAGTATGGTTGAATTTGTAATCCAGATTGAGGGTGAGGAATTTGTGTCAGAAACGAGCGTACTATGCTTAAACAAAGGGGACTACAGTGGGATGAGGACAGAGTTGGCTAAAGTAGACTGGAAACACAGACTAAACAGTGGCACAATTGAGGAACAGTGGAGGACTTTTAAGGAGCTCTTTCATAGTGCGCAACAAAAATATATTCCAGTGAAAAAGAAGGGCGGTAAGAGAAGGGATAACCAGCCGTGGATAACCAAGGAAATAAAGGAGAGTATCAAATCAAAGACCAATGCGTATAAGGTGGCCAAGGTTAGTGGGAAACTAGAGGATTGGGAAAATTTTAAACAACAGCAAAGAATGACTAAAAAAGCATTAAAGAAAGGAAAGATAGATTTCGAAGGTAAACTTGCGCAAAACATAAAAACAGATAGTAAAAGCTTTTATAGATATATAAAACGGAAAAGAGTGACTAAAATAAATGTTGGTCCCTTAGAAGATGAGAAGGGGGATTTAATAATGGGAAATGTGGAAATGACCTTAAACAATTATTTTGCTTCGGTCTTCACAGTGGAAGACACAAAAACCATGCCAAAAATTGCTGGTCACGGGAATGTGGGAAGGGAGGACATTGAGACAATCGTTATCACTGGGGGGGTAGTGCTGGACAGGCTAATGGGACTCAAGGTAGACAAGTCCCCTGGTCCTGATGAAATGCATCCCAGGGTATTAAAAGAGATGGCGGAAGTTATAGCAGATGCATTCGTTATGATCTACCAAAATTCTCTGGACTCTGGGGAGGTACCAGCGGATTGGAAAGCAGCTAATGTAACGCCTCTGTTTAAAAAAGGAGGCAGACAAAAGGCAGGTAACTATAGGCCGGTTAGTTTAACATCAGTAGTAGGGAAAATGCTTGAAACTATCATTAAGGAAGAAATAGCGGGACATCTAGATAGGAATAGTGCAATCAAGCAGACGCAGCATGGATTCATGAAGGGGAAATCATGTTTAACTAATTTATTAGAATTCTTTGAGGATATAACGAGCATGGTGGATAGTGGTGTACCGATGGATGTGGTGTATTTAGATTTCCAAAAGACATTCGATAAGGTGCCACACAAAAGGTTACTGCAGAAGATAGAGGTACGCAGGAGTCAGAGGAAATGTATTAGCATGGATCGAGAATTGGCTGGCTAACAGAAAGCAGAGAGTCGGGATAAATGGGTCCTTTTCGGGTTGGAAATCGGTGGGTCACAGGGATCGGTGCTGGGACCACAACTGTTTACAATATAGATGACCTGGAAGAGGGGACAGAGTGTAGTGTAACAAAATTTGCAGATGACACTAAGATTAGTGGGAAAGCGGGTTGTGTAGAGGACACAGAGAGGCTGCAAAGAGATTTGGATAGGTTAAGCGAAAGGGCGAAGGTTTGGCAGATGGAATACAATGTCGGAAAGTGTGAGGTCATCCACCTTGGGAAAAAAAACAGTAAAAGGGAATATTATTTGAATGGGGAGAAATTACAACATGCTGAGATGCAGAGGGACCTGGGGGTCCTTGTGCATGAATCCCAAAAAGTTCGTTTGCAGGTGCAGCAGGTAATCAGGAAGGCGAATGGAATGTTGGCCTTCATTGCAAGAGGGATGGAGTACAAAAGCAGGGAGGTCCTGCTGCAACTGTACAGGGTATTGGTGAGGCCGCACCTGGAGTACTGCGTGCAGTTTTGGTCACCTTACTTAAGGAAGGATATACTGGCTTTGAAGGGGGTACAGAGACGATTCACTCGGCTGATTCTGGAGATGAGGGGGTTACCTTATGATGATAGATTGAGTAGACTGGGTCTTTACTCGTTGGAGTTCAGAAGGAGGAGGGGTGATCTTATAGAAACATTTAAAATCATGAAAGGGATAGACAAGATAGAGGCAGAGAGGTTGTTTCCACTGGTAGGGGAGACTCGAACTAGGGGGCACAGCCTCAAAATACGGGGGAGCCAATTTAAAACCGAGTTGAGAAGGAATTTCTTCTCCCAGAGGGTTGTGAATCTGTGGAATTCTCTGCCCAAGGAAGCAGTTGAGGCTGGCTCATTGAATTCAATTCACAGATAGATAGATTTTTAACCAATAAGGGAATTAAGGGTTACGGGGAGCGGGCGGGTAAGTGGAGCTGAGTCCACGGCCAGATCAGCCATGATCTTATTGAATGGCGGAGCAGGCTCGAGGGGCTAGATGGCCTACTCCTGTTCCTAATTCTTATGTTCTTATGTAACCTTCCATGATTCTATAAGTATTGACCCAGGATGCTTAAAATGTTGGGTTTCTAGCAAGTGAAGAGACAGCCAACAGTGAGAAGCAACAACACAGGAGGTCTGCTAGTAATGTTGAAAAAGCTTGACGTTACACAATAGTTTGTGCTTTGTAACTCCGACTCGCTCAGCCCAGATTTGGATCACAATAAGGTGGATGAATTAACTGTGCAAATAGATGTTAATAAATATGATGTGATTGGGATTACGGAGACGTGGCTCCAGAATGATCAGGGCTGGGAACTCAACATTCAGGGGTTTTCAACATTCAGGAAGGATAGAATAAAAAGAAAATGAGGTGGGGTAGCATTGTTGGTTAAAGAGGAGATTAATGCAATAGTTAGGAAAGACATTAGCTTGGATGATGTGGAATCTATATGGGTAGAGCTGCAGAACACCAAAGGGCAAAAAACGTTAGTAGGAGTTGTGTACAGACCTCCAAACAGTAATAGGGATGTTGGGGAGGGCATCAAACAGGAAATTAGGGGTGCATGCAATAAAGGTGTAGCAGTTATAATGGGTGACTTTAATATGCACATAGATTGGGCTAGCCAATCTGGAAGCAATACGGTGGAGGAGGATTTCCTGGAGTGCATAAGGGATGGTTTTCTAGACCAATATGTTGAGGAACCAACTAGGGGGGAGGCCATCTTAGACTGGGTGTTGTGTAATGAGAGAGGATTAATTAGCAATCTCGTTGTGCGAGGCCCCTTGGGGAAGAGTGACCATAATATGGTGGATTTCTGCATTAGGATGGAGAATGAAACAGTAAATTCAGAGACCATGGTCAAGAACTTAAAGAAGGGTAACTTTGAAGGTATGAGGCGTGAATTGGCTAGGATAGATTGGCGAATGATACTTAGGGGGTTGACTGTGGATGGGCAATGGCAGACATTTAGAGACCGCATGGATGAATTACAACAATTGTACATTCCTGTCTGGCGTAAAAATAAAAAAGGGAAGGTGGCTCAACCGTGGCTATCTAGGGAAATCAGGGATAGTATTAAAGCCAAGGAAGTGGCATACAAATTGGCCAGAAATAGCAGCGAACCTGGGGACTGGGAGAAATTTAGAACTCAGCAGAGGAGGATAAAGGGTTTGATTAGGGCAGGGAAAATGGAGTACGAGAAGAAGCTTGCAGGGAACATTAAGGTGGATTGCAAAAGTTTCTATAGG
Source organism: Pristiophorus japonicus (assembly GCF_044704955.1). Lineage (NCBI taxonomy): Eukaryota > Metazoa > Chordata > Chondrichthyes > Pristiophoridae > Pristiophorus > Pristiophorus japonicus. Next base: position 18,878,066 of record NC_091979.1, on the reverse strand, counting down.
TATGTAAAGAGAAAAAGGTTTGTAAAGACAAACGTAGGTCCCCTGCAGTCAGAATCAGGGGAAGTCATAACGGGGAACAAAGAAATGGCAGACCAATTGAACAAGTACTTTGGTTCGGTATTCACTAAGGAGGATACAAACAACCTTCCGGATATAAAAGGAGTCAGAGGGTCTAGTAAGGAGGGGGAACTGAGGGAAATCTTTATTAGTCGGGAAATTGTGTTGGGGAAATTGATGGGATTGAAGGCCGATAAATCCCCAGGGCCTGATGGACTGCATCCCAGAGTACTTAAGGAGGTGGCCTTGGAAATAGCGGATGCATTGACAGTCATTTTCCAACATTCCATTGACTCTGGATCAGTTCCTATGGAGTGGAGGGTAGCTAATGTAACCCCACTTTTTAAAAAAGGAGGGAGCGAGAAAACAGGGAATTATAGACCGGTCAGTCTGACCTCAGTAGTGGGTAAAATGATGGAATCAATTATTAAGGATGTCATAGCAGTGCATCTGGAAAATGGTGACATGATAGGTCCAAGTCAGCATGGATTTGTGAAAGGGAAATCATGCTTGACAAATCTTCTGGAATTTTTTGAGGATGTTTCCAGTAAAGTGGACAAAGGAGAACCAGTTGATGTGGTATATTTGGACTTTCAGAAGGCTTTCGACAAGGTCCCACACAAGAGATTAATGTGCAAAGGATTGGGGGTAGTGTGCTGACGTGGATTGAGAACTGGTTGTCAGACAGGAAGCAAAGAGTAGGAGTAAATGGGTACTTTTCAGAATGGCAGGCAGTGACTAGTGGGGTGCCGCAAGGTTCTGTGCTGGGGCCCCAGCTGTTTACATTGTACATTAATGATTCAGACGAGGGGATTAAATGCAGTATCTCCAAATTTGCGGATGACACTAAGTTGGGTGGCAGTTTGAGCTGCGAGGAGGATGCTATTAGGCTGCAGAGTGACTTGGATAGGTTAGGTGAGTGGGCAAATGCATGGCAGATGAAGTATAATGTGGATAAATGTGAGGTTATCCACTTTGGTGGTAAAAACAGAGAGACAGACTATTATCTGAATGGTGACAGATTAGGAAAAGGGAAGGTGCAACGAGACCTGGGTGTCATGGTACATCAGTCATTGAAGGTTAGCATGCAGGTACAGCAGGCGGTTAAGAAAGCAAATGGCATGTTGGCCTTCATAGCGAGGGGATTTGAATACAGGGGCAGGGAGGTGTTGCTAGTTTAGACAGGTTAGATGCAGGAAGAATGTTCACAATGTTGGGGAAATCCAGAACCAGGGGTCACAGTCTGAGGATAAGGGGTAAGCCATTTAGGACCGAGATGAGGAGAAACTTCTTCACCCAGAGAGTGGTGAACCTGTGGAATTCTCTACCACAGAAAGTAGTTGAGGCCAATTCACTAAATATATTCAAAAGGGAGTTAGATGAAGTCCTTACTACTCGGGGGATCAAGGGTTATGGCGAGAAAGCAGGAAGGGGGTACTGAAGTTTCATGTTCAGCCATGAACTCATTGAATGGCGGTGCAGGCTAGAAGGGCTGAATGGCCTGCTCCTGCACCTATTTTCTCTGTTCCTATGTTTCTATAACAAAGAAAGTGTTGATGCGTTATTTCACTGTGAGCCTTGGTCAGGTAACTTCTGCTCATATCCCTCAGAACATTTTATACTAGCTGCCGCCCTGTGTTATTTCTTGACTCAGTAAACCTGAAGCAGTTTCTCCACCATCGCTTATCGTTCAGGGTGAGCATGACAAGGAAGATACACAGCACAGGAACAGGCTATTCGGCCCCGCTAGTCTGTGCTGGTGTTTATCATAGAATCAGAAATTTACAGCACAGAATGAGGCCATTTCAGCCCATCGTACCCATGCCGACCAAGAGCTATCCAGCCTAATCCCGCTTTCCAGTTCTAGGTCCATAGCGCTGTAGGTTGGCACTTCAAGTACACGTCCAAGTACTTTTAAACGTGGTGACGGTTTATGCCTCTACCACCCTTTCAGGCAGTGAGTTCCAGACCCTCACCACCCTCTGGGTGAAGGAATTTCCCTCATATCTCCTCTAAAGGGAGTTAGATGAAGTCCTTACTACTCGGGGGATCAAGGGTTATGGCGAGAAAGCAGGAAGGGGGTACTGAAGTTTCATGTTCAGCCATGAACTCATTGAATGGCGGTGCAGGCTAGAAGGGCTGAATGGCCTGCTCCTGCACCTATTTTCTATGTTTCTATGTTTCTAAACACCACCCCCCCAATTACTTTAAATCTATGACCCCGGGTTGTTGACCCCTCTGCCAAGGGAAACAGGTGCTTCCAATCCACTCTATCCAGGTCCCTTATAATTTTATACACCTCAATCAGGTCTCCCCTCAGCCTCCTCTGTTCCAAAGAAAACAGACCTAGCATCTAATCTTTCCTCATAGCCAAAATTCTCCAGTCCAGGCAAGATTCTTGTAAATCTCCTCTGCACCCTTTCCAGTGCAATCGCATCTTTTCTGTAATGCGGTGACCAGAACTGCATGCAGTACTCCAGGTGCAGCCTAACCAGTGTTTTATACAATTCAAGCATAACCTCCTTGCTCTTGTATTCTATGCCTCGACTAATAAAGGCACGTATTCCATATGCCATCTTAACCACCTTATCTACCTGGCCTGCTACCTTCATAGAAACTTAGGAACATAGAAACTAGGTGCAGGAGTAGGCCATTCGGCCCTTCGAGCCTGCACCACTATTCAATATGATCATGGCTGATCATGCAACTTCAGTACCCCATTCCTGCTTTCTCTCCATACCCCTTGATCCCTGTAGCCGTAAGGGCCACATCTAACTCCCTTTTGAATATATCTAACGAACTGGCCTCGACAACTTTCTGTGTTAGAAAATTCCACAGGTTCACAATTCCCTGAGTGAAGAAGATCTCAGGGATCTGTGGACCTGCACTCCAAGGTCCCGTTGTTCCTCTACACTTTTTAGTGTCGTACCATTTAATGTTAGACCTTGTTAGACCTCCCCAGATGCATTACCACACACTTATCCGGATTGAATTCCATTTGCCACTGTTCTGCCCACCTGACCAGTACACTGATATCTGCCTGCAGTCTGCAGCTTTCTTCTTCGTTATCAATCACACAGCCTATTTTAGTGGTATCTGCAAACTTCTTAATCATACTCCGCACGAGTCTCCTCCCATTCCATCTGCTTCATCACAGCTTTCCAGTAGATCTCTCTCTTCGCTCACTCATGTGCTCGCCTAGTTTCCTTTTGAAAGCATCTCAGCTATTTGCCTCAACCACTCCCTGTGGTAGTGAGTTCACCCATTCTAATCACTCGCTGGGTAAAGAAATTAATCTTCATTTCTCTACAGTTTAGAAGAATGAGAGGTGATCTCATTGAAGCATACAAAATTCTTACAGGGCTTGACAGGGTAGATGCAGGGAGGATGTTTCCTCTGGCTGGGGAGTCTAGAACCAGGGGTCACGTCGTCTCAGAATAATGGGTCGGCCATTTAGGACTGAGATGAGGAGAAACTTCACTCAGAGGGTGGTGATCTTTGGAATTTTCTACCCCAGAGGGCTATGGAAATTCAGTCTTTGAGATAGTCAAGACAGAGATAGATATATTTTTGAATATTAGGGAATCAAGGGATATGGGGATTATGCAGGAAAGTGGAATTGAGGTCGAAGATCAGCTATGATCTCAATGAATGTCGGAGAAGGCTCAAGGGGCCAAATGGCCTACTCCTGCTCCTAATTCTTATGTTCTTATGTTCATTTCCCTAATGGATTTATCAGTAATGATCTTGTATTCATGGCCCCTAATTTTGGATTCTAACACAAGTGGAAACATTCTCTACACACCTACCCTGTCCAAACCACTCATAATTTTAAATACCTCTATTGGGTCACCACAAACTATTTTGCAACATCAATGACCTCTGCAGCCAGCAAAAGAATGGACCAGAAATTAACAACACCACAGAATCTTTATATTTTTATGTTTATAGTGTCTGTAATATTTTTCTTTATCATTGTCTGTGTGTTTTTTGCACACTAATTGGTTATCACATTCTCGGGTATCCATTATTCGATATATAAACCCCTCGAACCCCTTGATTAGATTCCAGCTTGTAACTCACTCCCCGGCATCTATTATTCGATATATAAACCACCCGAACCTCTCGATTAGATTTCAGCCTGTAACTCACTCCCGGGTATCCATTATTCTATATATAAACCCCCCAAACCCCTCGATTATATTCCAGCCTGCAAATCACTCCCGGGTATCCATTATTCTATATATAAACCCCCCCCAAAGCCCTTGATTAGATTCCAGCCTGTAACTCACTCCCGGGTATTCATTATTCTACAGGCTGCACTTCAGTCCCACTCTCCTGATCTTTGGGCACCCTGTGCGGAGGGGAGCGTGTAGGTCCGAGGGCCTCCTCGTAGGACTACTCCTGGGCACGGCCAAGGGTGCCATCAGCCGGTCCAGGCAGCGGGCGGTCGAGGGGGTCGTTCAACCTGACTGCCTGCCTCTCTTCCGCTCTTACATCCGGTCCAGGGTGTCCTTGGAGATGGAGCACGCGGTGTCCACCGGTACGCTCGCGGCCTTCCGCGAGAGGTGGGCACCGGAAGGACTGGAGTGCATCATCACGGCCGGCAACCAAATTTTAATTTGATTTTACGTTTTAAAGTTTAATTTGTTTTAATTGCCGGTGCTTTTAGTGTCCCCCTCCCCTTTTATAGGGGGCACTGGAAAAAATTTGATTTTAGCGCCCAAAAAAAAAACCAAAAAAAAAAGAAAAACACAAAAATAAAAACCACAAAAAAGAAAAAAAGGGCCTTGTAAATGTCTGCTGTGTCATCCAGGGCGGGTGGCACGGTTTAATGTTTTATGTTTTACAGGTAGACTCTAAAAGAGTTTCATTATTCTACATATAAACCACCCGAACCCCTCGATTAGATTCCAGCATGCAAGTCACTCCCAGGTATCCATTATTCTATATATAAACCACCCGAACCCCTCGATTAGATTCCAGCCTGCAACTCACTCCCGGGTATCCATTATTCTATATATAAACCACCCGAACCCTTCGATTAGATTCCAGCCTGTAACTCACTCCCGGGTATCCATTATTCTATATATAAACCACCCGAACCCCTCGATTAGATTCCAGCCTGTAACTCACTCCCGGGTATCCATTATTCTATATATAAACCACCCGAACCCTTCGATTAGATTCCAGCATGCAAGTCACTCCCGGGTATCCATTAGTCTATATATAAACCACCCGAACCCCTCGATTAGATTCCAGCCTGTAACTCACTCCCGGGTATCCATTATTCTATATATAAACCACCCGAACCCTTCGATTAGATTCCAGCCCGTAACTCACTCCCGGGTATCCATTATTCTATATATAAACCACCCGAACCCCTCGATTAGATTCCAGCCTGTAACTCACTCCCAGGTATCCATTATTCTATATATAAACCACCCGAACCCCTCGATTAGATTCCAGCCTGTAACTCACTCCCGGGTATCCATTATTCTATATATAAACCACCCGAACCCTTCGATTAGATTCCAGCCTGTAACTCACTCCCGGGTATCCATTATTCTATATATAAACCACCCAAACCCTTCGATTAGATTCCAGCCCGTAACTCACTCCCAGATGTGTATTACATCATGTAATGTGTAAACCCTTGGTTGCATGTCAGTTTTATTATCCTTTCACCGATATCCCAGCCCTGTCCCTGCCCACACACTCACTGTGCCAAGCAATTATTCATAAAAAAATGAAAACAAACTGTTTTGTAATTAACCCACCCAGCATATACATGCGGTGCACAAATATCAAATATCACTCAGCAAAAAAGCTGTAATTCAATCTTTCTGCTAACATTCGTGAACCACTCAAGCATTGCATCAGGACTGCCTTTTTTAAAAATTCATTCTCGGGATGTGGGCGTCGTCGACAAGGCCAGTATTTATTGCCCATCCCTAATTTCCCTCAATAAGGTGGTGGTGAGCCGCCTTGTACAACTGAGTGGCTTGCTGTGTCACTTCAGAGGGGAGTTACGAGTCAAACTACATTGCTAGGGGTCTGGAGTCACATATCGGCCAGACCGGATAAGGACGGCAGATTTCCTTCCCTAAAGGACATTAGTGAACCAGATGGGTTTTTACAAAAAACCCGTAGTTCCATGGTCACCATCACTGACATTAGCTTTTTATTCCAGATTTATTTAATTAACTGAGTTTAAATTCGCCAGCTGCCGTGGTGGGATTTGAACTCATGTCTCCATGTAACAAAACCACGATGTCTGATACCGTATCCATAATAAACATGCCTTTTTAGATTACAGCCTTGTAACTCACTACCAGCTAGCTACCTTCTATGTATATATATTCCTGTCCCATCACATCCTAACTGTGTCCCGAGTATAAATCTCTATCACAATTTTCTGATTTAAATCTAAGCCTATTAAAATCTATCACTGCTCATTAACTTGATTGGTTCCTGGGAAATGTGAGCCAGTTACTTGCTTCATTATTTCAAAGACCGCCCTAAGTGGAGGGAGAGCATCCTGGAGGCCGCTGAGCACTTCGAGTCTCGTCGTCGAGTGCATGCAGAAATCAGGCAGAGGCAGCGGAAGGAGCGTGCGGCAAACCAGACTCCCCACTCACCCTTTCCTTCAATGACTATCTGTCCCACCTGTGACAGAGACTGTAATTCCCGTATTGGACTGTTCAGTCACCTGAGAACTTACTTTTAGAGTGGAAGCAAGTCTTCCTCGATTCCGAGGGACTGCCTATGATGATGATGATATTCCTCACTATATCTCTCACTAATGTCTATCATATCCTCCAATTTCTAGTATATCTATATAGTTTATTAAAAACCACGTCCATCATACTTCAAGCAGCACATTTCAAAGTGTCAAATATATTAAAATTGAGAGAAAGATAGTTCCCCCGCCGCCCCCCCCCCCCCGCCCCACTGCCCTAATTCCTAGAGCCAGAAAATACAAGCAATTTCCAATCATGACAAACTGCCCTCACCATGCAGCAATTGAACTCTGACTGACCTCGCATTGACATGAATTGGACTTTGTGGCCTTAGAGGGAAATGGCACTTAAAACTCAGCAATCTCAAAACAGAAAGTAAAATGTCCCGGCCTGGTCTCACTTCTCACCCCTTTATCCTGCACCCCCGTCCTGTGCAGGTGCACTCTGCTCCATAATCAATCACTTCCATCCCTTCCCCCACCCCACCCCACCAAGCTGGAAGAGTCAATCCCGCAGACAACAAGCTGCTGGTTGACATTCCAATCCTAGCATTTTATGAGCAATGCATCTGGAGCACAAGAAAATGATGCGGGGGAGCAGGCGAGATTATCTCATTTGGGAACTGGTGCATGCGCGGTATGAATATTCCAGCACAGCTGCGTGTGGGCTGCACTGTGCATTTGTCAACATAAAAGAACATATTATCCCATTTATCATGAGTAATGCCACAGGAGCTATATTGTTTGGGACCTGGTTGTACACAAATTTCCTGCCATGTTTGCCTACTGAACAACAGGGACTGAATTTCAAAAGTAATTTAATAAGGATATTAGAACATAAGAAATAGGAGCAGGAGTAGGCCATGTGGCCCCTCAAGCCTGCTCCACCATTTAATACGATCATGGCTGATCTGATCATGGACTCAGCTCCACTTTCCTGCCCGCTCCTCATAACCCCTTATTCTCTTATCGGTTAAGAAACTGTCTATCTCTGTCTTAAATTTATTCAATGTCCCGGCTTCCACAACTCTCTGAGGCAGCGAATTCCACAGATTCACAACCCTCAGAGAGAAGAAATTCCTACTCATCTCAGTTTTAAATGGGCAGCCCCTTATTCTAAGATTATGCCCCCTAGTTCTAGTCTCCAGAATATCCTCTCTGCATCCCTCATCCCTGGAATCAACTTAGTGAACCTTCTCTGAACAGTCTCCAAAGCAAGTATATACTTCCTTAAATATGGAAACCAAAACTGCACGCAGTATTCCAGGTGTGGCCTGGAATGACCAATACCCTGTATAACTGTAGCAAAACTTCCCTGCTTTTATACTCCATCCCTGACTGTGACGTGCTTTGGGGCATCCTGAGTGCACTGTACCAGCTGCAGCTCAGTGGGTAGTACCCTCGCTGAGGGAGTGCTACACTGTCGGAGGTGCCATCCTTTGTATCAGATGTTAAACCCAGGCCTCTCAAGCGGAAGTAAAAGATCCCACGGCATTACTTTGAGGAAGAATAGTGGCGTTACCCCTGGTGTCTTGGGGGCCAATATTTAACCCTCAATCACTAAAACAGATTATCTGGTCATTATCACATTGCTGTTTGTGGGAGCTTGCTGTGCGCAAGATTGGCTGATGCATTTGCCACATTACAATAGTGACCACACTTAAAAAGTACTTCATTGGCTGCAAATCACTTTCGGATGTCCGGTGGTCGTGAAAGGTGCTATATAAATGCAAGTGTTTCAATCTTTCTATGAAAGGCTCTTTATCAATGTAACTATTTCTTTTCTTTAATGCTGACGGTAACACATTGGCTTATCATTAGTACTGAAATAACACTGGGCATGAAATACAGTGTCCAGTGCTGGGTTTGTGGCAATGACGTAACATTATAAAGTGTTACTTAGAATGTGTTGTGGCTCTTTGGAATGGGCAATAAATTCCAGTGACGCCCACATCCCGGAACAAATTTTTTTAAAAGACTACACTAGCTAGTGTGGTAGCGAGCTGTACAGAGATTGCAGGTCCAATCCCTGGTCTTTGCTGATATTTGAAATAAATAAAAAAGAAAGACATGAATTTATATAGCATCTTTCACAACCCAACTTTGCATGTCCCAAAGCGCTTTACAGCCCAAAAAATACTTCTTGAAGTGTAGCAATGTAGGAAACTTATGAAGATAGGTTGAGTAGGTTGGGCCTATATACATTGGAAGAATGAGAGGTGATCGTATCGAAATATATAAGATACTGAGGGGGCTTGACAAGAGAGGATGCAGAGTGGATGCAGAGAGGATGTTTCCACTTAGGGGAGACTAGAACTAGGGGACATAGTCTCAGAATAAGGGGCCGCCCATTTAAAACTGAGATGAGGAGGAATTTATTCTCTCAGAGGGTTGTAAATCTGCGGAATTCTCTGCCCCAGAGAGCTGTGGAGGCTGGGTCATTGAATATATTTAAGGCGGAGATAGACAGATTTTTGAGCAATAAGGGAGTAAAGGGTAATGGGGAGCGGGCAGGGAAGTGGAGCTGAGCCCATGATCAGGTCAACCATGATCTTATTGAATGGCGGAGCAAGCCCGAGGGGCCAAATGTCCTATTCCTGCTCCTATTTCTTATGTTCTTATGAAACGAGGCAGCCAATTTGTGCACAGGCAAGCTCCCACAAATAGCAATGCAATAATGTCCAGATAATCTGTTTTAGTGATGTTGATTGAGGGATAAACATTGGCCAGGACACCAGGGATAGCTCCTCTGCTCTTCTTCGAAATAGTGCCTCGTGATCTTTTACGTCCACCTGAGAGGGCAGACGGGGCCTCGGTTTAACGTCTCGTCCCAAAAGACGGCTGCTCCGACAGTGCAGCACTCCCTCAGCACTGCACTGGGAGTGTCAGCCTAGAATTTTGTGCTCAAGTCTCTGGAGTGGGACCTGAACTCCCAACCTTCTGACGCAGAGGCGAGAGTGCTGCCCACTGAGCCACAGCAGTGATAGGGACGCCACAGTTGGTCTCCATCTCTCTTGGGCTATCTCTATCCCGTGCTCTAAGTGTAGACACGGCTGACTGTGACACTATCTCCTACTGATTGACGGGCCATCGTTAGGCTTCGACATGAAGTGGCCGGAATTGCCCACTGTCCAAAACGAGGTGCACCTACCGTTTTCGACGCCACTCCAACACACGGGGCGGCCTAACCGTCGGAATTCAGCTCTTCGAGGGATTTTCTGGGGGAGCGGGACGGAAGTGGCCTCATCACAGGGGTTGGGGGCGGAGTGACCGACGCGGTAAGGTACCAGCGCCGCGGTGGTGATGTCATCGCGCAGGCGTGTCACAACGTCCTGACCCTTCAGTTAAAGGCGAGGGCCGCTGCAAACTCGGTAGCCACTTTAGTGGCAGACACTGCGTCAGCGGGGAAGGTTTCGGCCAGGCCAGCAGCCTGGCACCCAAGAGGAGGGTGCCAGGCTGCCTGTTGACGGCCCGGCCTAACCCGCGACCACAACTGCTGGCATGACCTGGCAGTCGGCGGACAAAAAAAAAAAGTCACACGGAGTCGCCAGCAGCAGCACCTTCCCCTTTAAGGGCGGCCGCGCCACAGAGAGTGCACCGACGGGGAAAAACTATCGGGGGCACCGACCAGTGGCTGGGCCACTCCCGCGGGGCAATTCCGGGAATGGGGAAATTTTCCCGAGGGGTAATTTCGGGAAGGATTCCCTGTCAATCGGTAAAGGGATCGGCGTGTGCACGCTGCGACGGGAAAACAGGCAGAGTGGTCCGCGGACATCGCTCCAAACCTGAGGAAGAGCAATTTTCAAAATGGCGGCGCCTCCGCACCGATCCATTATCTAAATGGTGATGGCTTGGGAAGTGTGGATGTACAGAGGGACCTGGGTGTCGTTGTACACCAGTTATTGAAAGCAAACATGCCGGTGCAGCAAGCAGTTAGGAAGGCCTTCTTTGCAAGAGGATTTGAGTACAGGAGCAAGGATGTCTTACTACAGTTATACAGGCCCTTGGTGAAACCGCACCTGGAGTATTGTGTGCAGTTTTGGTCTCCTGATCTAAGAAAGGATATACTTGCCATAGAGGGAGTGCAGCGAAGGTTCACCAGACTGATTCCTGGGGATGGCAGGACTGTCAGATGAGGAGAGATTGGGTCAACTAGGCCTGTATTCATTAGCGTTTAGAAGAATGAGAGGGAATCTCATTGAAACGTATAAAATTCTGACTGGGTTGGACAGACTGGATGCGGGGAGGATGTTTCCCCTGGCTGGGAAGTCTAGAACATGGGGTCACAGTCTCAGGATACGCGGTAGGAAATTTAGGACCAAGATGAGGAGAAATGTTTTCACTCAGAAACATAGAAACATAGAAAATAGGTGCAGGAGTAGGCCATTCGGCCCTTCTAGCCTGCACCGCCATTCAATGAGTTCATGGCTGAACATTCAACTTCAGTACCCCATTCCTGCTTTCTCGCCATACCCCTTGATCCCCCGAGTAGTAAGGACCTCATCTAACTCCATAGAAACATAGAAGGTGGTGAACCTGTGGAATTCTCTACCACAGAGGGCTGTGGAGGCCAAGTCACTGAATATATTTAAGAGGGAGCTAGATAGATTTCTAGACACAAAAGCCAACAAGGAGTATGGGGAGAAAGCGGGAATATGGTGTTGAGATAGAGGATCAGCCATGATCATATTGAATGGCGGTGCAGGCTCGAAAGGCCGAATGGCCTACTACTGCTCCTATTTTCTATGTGTCTATGTTTCTATGATCCATGCCCGCCGCTTTCGGGCGGCCAGAGGCCTTATGGAGAGGGGCAATTTCGGCCACGAGTAGAGAGCATGGGGCTAGGTCCTGGAGGACAGACAGCGCCCATGGAAACGTACCCCAGGATGAGTGGATGCCTTTGGGAGTGATGGGCAGAACACTGTGGTGACAAAACAATCTAATTGCAGAATAGAACCGGTGGCACTCAATACTCTATCTTAAAGGGGCCTGAATCAACAAAAGATGGCTAATAGCAGGAAATGAGCTCCACGAGAGGTTTGCCTCACTGCCGTAGGCTCGCGCTCTCTCACACACACAATCGGTCACATGCCCAACACACACACAACAATGCAATAATTTTTCCTCTCAAAATTGGTCACTGGGCCCTTTGAATGAAAGCTATTCTACATTGTTTTGCAACCTTTGAGATACAAGACAGGGGCTGGTCAGGTGCTTGCATAAGGAACGCAAGTTATTAATCATGAAACACTGTGACTTCTTTCTTTCAGTCTATCCATCCATCCATCCCTTCCCGCTCCATGTAAAAGGGACATTATAATCACATATAAGATGGATGGTGGGGAATCTTATACTTGTGTGTATATATATATAGCACCTTTCACGTAGTGAAACATCCCAAGCGCTTCACAGGAGCTTTATGAGATGAAGAATTTGACACCGAGCCACATAAGTAGAAATTAGTGCAGGTGACCAAAAGCTTGGTCAAAGAGGTAGGTTTTAAGGAGCACCTTGAAGGAGGAAAGAGAGGCGGAGAGGTTTAGGGAGTGAGTTCCAGAGCTTGGGGCCTATGCAACAGAAGGCATGGCCGCCGATGGTTGAGCGATTATAATCAGGGATGCTCAATGGAACAGTCCGAAGCCAGTCATAAACTACAAGATCACAAATGAAGAGCTTATGAACATGAGCAAAGCCCCTTACGATCGAATTCCAATCTTAAAGCCACAGGCAGTTATCCTGCCAGAAACGCATACCACAATCAAGGACAATTACAACAACACTGTATTTATATAGCGCCTTTAACGTAGTAAAATGTCCCAAGGTGCTTCACAGCAATGTTACAAGACAAAACAGATAAATTTAACACCCAGCCACAAAAGAAGAAATGACGGCAGATGACCAAAAACTTGGTTAAAGAAGTAGGTTTTAAGGAGCGTTTTAAAGGAGGAGAGAGAGGCGGAGAGGTTTAGGCAGGGAGTGTCAGAGCTTGGGGCCCAGGCAGTTGAAGGCACGGCCACCGATGGTTGAGTGATTATAATCAGGGATGTTCAAGAGGGCAGAATTTGAGGAGCGCAATACCTCTGAATCTATCTCCATAAATGGATGCTCAATCAGATTCAACCTATATCCTTGGTGTCATATCCAATGTCCAGCTGAGCTACCAACCCCCACATCGACTCCATCATTAAGCCCAACTGCTTCAACCTCTGAAATAGCACACATCTCCATCCCTACCTCATCCTCACTGTCTCTGAGAGCCTCGTCCGCACATTCAGCAAACCCCCCAGACTGTGCCTCTCCAATTTGTTCCTCCTGAATTCATCCAGAATGCTGCCACCTCAATCCTGACCTGCACTAGGTTACACTTCACCTGTCGCCCTTCTCTGTCCCTCAATCGTTGCCCTCATCTGCAAATCGTATCACTCGCACTTTCTCCGTAATTTCACTCAGCCTTCTAAGTTAGAAAGTCGTGGGTTCAAGTCCCGCTCCATGGACTTCAACACAAAAATAAATCTAGTGTGACGCTCCAGTGCAGTGCTGAGGGAGCGCTGCACTGTCGGAGATGCCGTCTTTCGGATGAAATGTTAAACCGAGGCCCCATCTGCCCTCTCAGGTAGACGTAAAAGATCCCATGGCCACTATTTCGAAGAAGAGCAGGGGAGTTCACCCTGGTGTCCTGGCCAATATCACTAAAAAAAACTGATTATCTGGTTATTATCATATTGCTGTGTGCAGAAGCCTGCTTGTGTGCAAATTGGCTGTCGCGTTTCCCACATTACAACAGTGACTACACGCCAAAAGTACTTCATTGGCTGTAAAGCGCTTTGAGACATCCAGTGGTTGTGAAAGGCGCTATATAAATGCAAGTCTTTCTTTTCACTCTTCCAAATTGTGCATTCCCCCCTCCCTCCCCTTTACCATCAGTCACACAAAGAAAGAAAAGAACAAAGGTGGATTTATATAGCGCCATTCACAACCTCAGGGCGCCCCAAAGTACTTGGCAGCCAACTTTTGAGGAAACGCTGCTGTAATGTTGGGAAACGCAACAGCCAGCTTGAGCAGAGCAAGCTCCCACAAACAGCAATTGCATAATGACCAGAAAATCTGTTTCGGTGATGTTGGTTGAGGGGTGAATGTTGGGCAGGACACCGGGGAGAATTTCCTCCTGCTCTTCTTTGAAAAGTGCCATGGAATCTTTAACGTCCACCTGAGAGGGCAGACGGGACCTCCGACTGCACTGGGAGTGCCAGCCTGGATTAGGTGCTGAAGTCTCTGGAGTGGGACTTGAACCCACAACCTTCTGACCCAGAGGCGAGGGTGCTACCCACTGACACCTAAGCATTCTGCCATCTTACCCCCCACATTCTGGAATTCTCCCCATGTACCCCTTAGTGTAAGCTGTGGCTCAGTGGGCAGCACTCTTCTGCCTCTGAGTCAGAAGGTTGTGGGTTCAAGTCCCACTCCAGGGACTTGAGCACAAAAATCTAGGCTGACACTCCAGTGCAGTGCTAAGGGAGTGCTGCACTGTCAGAGGTGCCGTCTTTCGGATGAGACGTTAAACCGAGGCCCTGTCTGCTCTTTCTAGTGGGCATAAAAGATCCCGTGGCACTATTTCGAAGAAGAGCAGAGGAGCTATCCCCGGTGTCCCGGGGCCAATATTTATCCCTCAATCAACATAACAAAAATAGATTATCTGATCATTATCATATTGCTGTGTGTGGGAGCTTGCTGTGCGCAAATTGGCTGCCGCGTTCCCCACAATACAACAGTGACTACACTCCAAAAGTACTTAATTGGCTGTAAAGTGCTTTGAGACGCCCGGTGGTCGTGAAAGGCGCTAGATAAATGCAAGTCTTGGTTTGATTTCTTTGGCTCTGCTGCATCTCACCCCCACTTTCAAAATACCTTCCTAACTTGTTGGTCACACAACTTGAAGCTCATTAATGTCACTCTTGGAAGTTTCTCTAGATTGGCACCCGCTTAGCTCCTCCCTCTTGGGGGTGAGTGGGGAGAGTCCAAATTCAAGGTCAGAAAAAAAACAAGCAGAAAAAAAAATACTGGCTCTCTTGCACTTTCCATATACTGGTTTAAGATTATTCAGTTGTGACATCTGCAATGTACAAACAAATCTGATAACTTTTATAAATAAACCACATTGTCCATAACTTTTTAAGAAATTTATCTTGTCACTGCCAGATGGTAATGTGAGGCTACGCGCAAAGTTTCTACTCAACAGTCAGGAATGTCCAAGGACAGTTACTGCGACAATATGAGAAGCAGTTCGTACAGTCCCTGAAAGATCCTGGTCTCTCCTCACATCCTCATTTTGCGCACGTCAAATGGATAAAAATCTGAATCAACCCTGCCAGGAATCCAGCACCTGTTGCCTCTCAGTCCAGCCCTCAACCAATCAAGCGGCCCCACTGCTCACAGTTTTTCAAACAGCTTTTAATCTAAAATAAGATCAGCTGCGCTACAGTTAGCTTTGTTGAATGCAGGATGCATGTGAAAGGCGACTAAAAACGCCAGCGAAATCGGACCCAGGGATACATAATATTATATGAAATTTACAGCATAGAAACAGGCCATTCGGCCCTACTCGTCCATGCTGGTGTTTTTATGCTCCACACGAGCCTCTTCCCACCCTACTTCAGGTAACCCTATTGTAATGTAAGCACCTGTGGAGCTGTTGACGGAGGGGAGCGGGCAGGTGGGAAGACCTCCTCATAGGGCTGCTCCTGGGCGCGGCCAAGGGGGCCATCAGCCGGTCCAGGCAGCGGGCGGTCGAGGGGGTCGTTCAGCCCGACTGCCTGCCTCTCTTCCACGGTTACATCCGAGCCAGGGTGTCCCTGGAGATGGAGCACGCGGTATCCAGCGGTACGCTCGCGACCTTCCGCGAGAGGTGGGCGCCGGAGGGACTGGAGTGCATCATCATCCCCGGCAAGCAAATTTTAATTTGATCCATTTCATGTTTAAAGTTTACTTTGTTAATCTGTCAGATTTTAGGTTGATTAAAGGGGGCACTTGATTTACATTTCTATTAAAATAGTTGTGGAGCTGTTGAGTTGTGAGTGGCTTAGCCAGTCACGTGATGCTCACAAGACTCAATAGAACCCCGGTCAGTTGAGTTTGGGGGATCCACGATGAGGCAGGTGTTTGTGAGTCTGGTGGATGAACTGGTAATGTGTAGTGTGATTGTTAAACCTTTGCTAATAAACCAATTAGTTCTTAATAGCAATGTATTACTATGAATTCTTAAACAAAGAACCCATGAAGCAAATACATTACAGCTATCAGAAAGAAAGAAAGAAAGACTTGCATTTATATAATGCCTTCCATGACCACTGGACGTCTCAAAGCGCTTTACAGCCAATGAAATACTTTTGTAGTGTAGTCACTGTTGTAATGTAGGAAACGCGGCAGCCAATTTGTGCACAGCAAGCTCCCACAAACAGCAATGAGAAAGGTAACCAGTTCATCTGTTTGAAATGTTGGTTGACAGATAAATATTGTCCAGAATACAAGGAGCACTTTCTGCTCATCTTCAAATCGTGCCATAGGATCTTTTACGTCCACCTGAGAGGGCAGACCACCTGAATTGGTTCAACGTCACATCTGAAAGACGTCACCTCTGACAGTGCAGCGCTCGCTCAGCACTGCACTGGGAGTGTCAGCCTGGATTGTGTACTTAAGTCTCGGGCAGGAGACTTGCACCCATGACCTTCTGAATCGGAGATGGGAGTGTCACCTCAGCAGAGCCATCTTGGACAACTGCGCAACAGACTTTACCAGCGGCAATGTTAAATCCAAGGCTTGTAACATATTAGTGACTTTGTAATTGGCCCAGCTGGCCCACTAGCTAAAGGCACTGGCTGATGTAGCACTGAGATATTGGACCACAAAGCCACAGGTTCAATCCCTAGTCTACGCTGAGTTACTGGTTTGCCATTTGGACTCATCTTCCACCCCCAACTCCCGAGCCACCCTCCCCCCACCCCATGCCCTCCTAATTGAGGTGAAGAGGAATCAGCCAGGGTCCCTAGTCCTATTGCTGTCCAATGACCCCCTTGCAGGAATGCCTTCGAGTATGGATGTTGGGTGAGAAGAGAGTCGACCTTGGCTATGGTGCCTACCACCATTGATCACGCTGGCCAACACACACCCACAGAGAATAACCAATTGTCTGAGGTGCCCAGAAAAGAACAAAGAAAGATATTGGTATAGCGCCTTTCATGGCCTCAGTTCATCCCAAAGCACTTTACAGCCAATGAAGTACTCTTTGGCGTGTAGTCGCTGTTGTAAGGTGGGAAACGCGGCAGCCAATTTGTGCACAGCAAGCTCCCACAAGCAGCAATGTGATAATGACCAGATAATCTGTTTTATTGTTATGTTAATTGAGGGATAAATATTGGCCCAGGACATCGGGGATAACTCCCCTGCTCTTCTTCGAAATAGAGGACATGGGATCTTTTACATCCACCTGGGAGGGCAGATGGGGCCTCGGTTTAATGTCTCATCCGAAAGACGGCACCTCCGACATTCCCTCAGCACTGGAGTGTCAGCGTAGATTTTTGTTCTTAAGTCTCTGGAGAGGGCTGCTAATGTAATGAAACCAAACCCCCCTCAAGAGTCAGTGCCTTCAGGAGAGGAGGAGAAATAATTGGTTGGGGGGCATTAACTAACTTTGAGTGAAGTGTCACATCAAATATATTTGGTTACTGCACACTATGCTCCTGCTGAGATATCATTGATCTCCTGCAACAGACACTAAAGGCGAAGAAATGGACAATCAGTACTTTTTTTATGATTGGTGGGAACAGAAGGGAGCTGAGTTTAGTACTTTGAAAAATGTAGTCACACCGTCTATTAGACTCTGGCACACTTATCAACAACTTGCACATTCACCAGAATTATATCAGGGCTGGAATTTAGAAGAATAAGAGGGGATCTCATAGAAACATATAAAATTCTGACGGGACTGGACAGGTTAGATGCAGGAAGAATGTTCCCAATGTTGGGGAAGTCCAGAACCAGGGGTCACAGTCTAAGGATAAGGGGTAAGCCATTTAGGACTGAGATGAGGAGAAACTTCTTCACTCAGAGAATTGTGAAGCTGTGGAATTCTCTACCACAGAAAGTTGTTGAGGCCAGTTCGTTCGGTTATATTCAAAAGGGAGTTAGATGTGGCCCTTACGGCTAAAGGGATCAAGGGGTATGGCGAGAAAACAGGAATGGGGTACTGAGGTTGCATGATCAGCCATGATCATATTGAATGGTGGTGCAGGCTCGAAGGGCCGAATGACCTACTCCTGCACCTATTTTCTAAGTTTCTATGTTTCTAAATTATGAGGACAGGTTGCTTAAACATGGCTTGTATTTCCTTGAGTTTAGAAGGTTGAGGGGTGATCGGATCGAGATGTTTAAGATGATAAAGGGGTTCGATCGGGTATACAGAGAAAAACTATTTCCTCTGGACAGGGGGGAAATAAATTTAAAATTGGGCCATTTAAACGTGAAATCGCGAAGTGTCTCCTCACGCAAAGGGTAGTGGAAATCTGGAAGTCTCTTCCCTTAAAAGGCTGTGGATGCTGGGGGCTCAACTGAAATGTTTAAGACTGAGATCATTAGATGTTAGTTGAATAAAGGTATCAAGGGTTGTGGAGCCAAGGTGGGATTATGGAACTGTGATGCAGATCAGCCGTGATCTCACTGAATGGCAGACGAAACAGGCTCGAGGGGCTGAATGGCCTCCTCCTGTTCCTAGATTTCTAATGGTAAAAATTCATGGGTTAGAGCTGACCCTATTGCCCCCCCACCCTCCAGCCAGTTTTCGGAATGGACAGTCTGGTTTTTCACCAGGCTGTCCCAGAAAATGATAAAACGTAACCCGCACACCATTAAGTCTGTCTTAGAAAATAAAAGTCCTTTTTGTCCTGGATGTGCAGTATTGTAGCATAAGTGGTAATGTTACTGGGCTAACAGGCCAGACGCCCGGACTAATGATCCAGAGACAAGGGTTCAAATCCCATCACGGCAGCTGGGGAATTTGAATTCAGTTAATTATTTTTTTTAATCTGGAACAGAAAGCTAGTAACGGTGACTATGAAAATATCGGATTGTCGTAAAAAAAAAAACCCCATCTGGTTCACTGATGTCCTTTAGGGAAGGAAATCTGCCGCCTTACCCGGTCTGGGCCTATACGTGACTCCAGACCCACAGCAATGTGGTTGACTTTTGACTACCCTCTGAAATTGGCCGAGCGAGACACTCAGTTGCATTTAAGAACAGGCTTCTTAAGGGCAATTAGGGATAAATCCTTGCCTCGCCAGCGATCCCCGTACAGCAGCAAAGACTGGATCAGGACTGGACCCGCGATCCTAGACCCAGTGTAGTGTCACACTTGGCAAAAGATAGCAGCACCAGTATGGGAGTCTGCACACACTCACACACACACACACACACACGCCTCTTGGAGCCTGTCCCATGTTCTACGCTGAACAGATTGCTGTAAGAATGAATGGGGAAATATTTGGCTGTAACACACTATATAATTAACACTTAAGTGGCACTGAGGAGTTTTTTTTTAAAGGCTTACTCAAAGTCAAACATTCATGAACTCATCTCTCCCTCTCTCTGTTTTAAAACATGACCTGATTCACTATACATTGCCACTTGCCCCCTGTTGGGGTGGGGAGGCTGAAGGAATTGGGGGCGTGGCGAGGAAGGGGAGGGGGGGGGGTTCGATAGGACTGTCTATCACCCGATTGATTTGAAGAACTCTGTCTTTGTGAAAAAGTATTCTGGCAAACATTTTTTCGTAGTTTTTTTGGGGGGGGGTTGAAAGAATAAAAAGCCGAGAGTTATTCCTGTCACTATAATCCCACGTGCAAGTTGTATTTTCGAGTGATTTATGTTGCTGTCTGTCTACAGAAAATAAAACCCTTTTCTTATGAAGACTGTGCCCTTTAATATGTGAATAACCGTGTCCAGCTTCACTTTCTGTCTGTTCCGATGTGGAGGGAGGGAAAGAGCTTAGGCAAAAAGGACTGGAAGAGAGATCCCCAACAGAGGGAGAAATGGGGAGAGGGAGACAGACAGAGAGATGAAGGGAAGAGAACGAGGTAGAGACCGAGAGAGAAAAACAGAGAAGGGGAGACAGAGACAGAGAGCAAAGAAAGACTTGCATTTATATAAAGAGAGACAGAGGGAGAGAGAGGGAGAAAGAGACAAGAGAGAGAGAAAGGGACAAGCGAGAGAGAGAAAGAGAGGGACAAGAGACAGATAGAAAGAGGGACAAGACAGATAGAGAGAGAGAGACAAGAGAAATAGAGAGAGAGAGACAAGAGACAGAGAGAGAGAGAAAGAGAGGGATGAGAGACAGAGAGGAACAAGAGAGACACAGAGAGACAGACACAGAGAGAGAAGGGAACAAGAGAGAAAGAGAGAGAGAGAGATAGGGAGAGTGATAGGGAAAGAGACAGAGAGAGAGAGAGACAGAGAGAGAGACAGGGAGAGAGAGAGAGGGACAGAGAGACAGGGACAGAGAGTGTGAGAGAGAGTGAGAGACAGAGAGAGAGAGAGACAGAGAGAGACAGGGAGAGAGAGAGAGGGACAGAGAGACAGGGACAGAGAGTGAGAGAGAGAGAGTGAGAGACAGCGAGAGAGACAGAAAGAGACAGAGAGAAACAGAGAGAGAGAGATAAGCGAGAGAGAGCAAGACAGAAAGAGAGAGAGGGAGAGTGAGAGAGAGAGAGACAGAGGGAGATAGAGAGACATGGAGAGAGACAGAGAGAGAGAAAGTGAGAGACAGAGAGAGAGACAGAGCGAGACAGGGAGAGAGAGACAAGAGACAGGGAGGGACAAGAGAGAGGGACAGAGACACAGCGAAAGAAGAATTCTCGGCGGGTTACTCACCACCACAGACTGATGATGTTGGCAGGACACAGGAGGAAGAAGAATAGGGCGAGCTGTACCCGCGGCACCGGCTCCATCCTCTGCTCAGCGGGGCTGCTGCACACGGGCGGCCGGGGTCCAGGCGCTGCTCCCGGGGCTCAAAGTCACCTCCAATCGGCCGGTCAGCCGGAGCTCTTCTGCGGGAGAGATGGTGGGGAGAGGTGGGGGGGGGGGGGGGCTTGGTGGAGAGATGCAGGTCCCAGCCCCCGGGGCTGGGTTAGATGGGGTGGGGTGAGAGATCTGGCTGGTGCTGGGGTAGGGGCGGTGACGCTCCCGGGAAATTGGACTCTGGATACGGCGGTGGGACTGGGGACCTGGAGCTGGAGCTGCGAGGAATCAAGATCTTCCGAGTGCGGTGAGTCGAGGTCTGGAGAGAAGTTGGGAGGGTTGTCTCATTGGAAGGGAGGGAGATGTGGACAACATGGAGAAAGTTTGAGACGGCCAGCAGTTGGAGTTGTCCAGGCGCCGGGCAGAGGAGAGAGAGACAGACGGTGGAAGAGTTGGAAATGCTCGATTGATGGAAGATCTTCACATTTGGAGGAAGGGAGGGTGGAGGGATATTGTCGAGGGGAGGAGTAGAAGGTGAGCAGACCCCTCTCTCTCTCTCTCTCTTACACACACACACACACACCTTGGAGATCTCACCAAGTCCCAGGTCTCTGGAAGTCCCAGCTGACTGAGAAGTTTCAGGAGGAGGGCAGGGCGAGAGCTCCAACTCTCGAGTCGGGACTTAAAGACAGGGTCGTAGTAAACTCACACAGAGAGAGCAAAAGCTTCACATCCAGTTGGGAAATGAAAGAGAGAGAGAGGTAGAGAGATCTGCAAATGAGATGGGGGGCGGGGGGTGGGGGGGGGTGCGGACTTGGCTCATTCTGACCCTGGTGGGGCCATTTCCAACCTGGACTCAGATATCTTGTCCTCCCAGAGCGGAGATCGTGAAGGAACTGTGAATCACAATAATGTCAAACTCGGACAAAAACGGCATTAGACCCAGGAGGACGGGGCGGGTCTCTCTCTCGCCCCTTCTCACTCCCCTGGAGTGGGCTCCGGAGCTCTCCAAGTGTCCCAGTTGGAAGTTAATGCAATTTCCCTCAGAAACAGTCAGAAAGATTTTGAGCCAGAAGAAGAGCAAATTGGAATCAGTTAAATGGGAAAGGGGGGAGAATAGAGAGGGTCAGGTTGTTTAAGAACCTCACTCACACTCACACACACACACAGAGAGTGGTGGCTGTTTGAGACAAGTTGCTGGAGTTGCGGTGCTCCCAGGCGGTGTTGTACGCCGCCAGTCGCTGGACTCCGGCGCTCCGCTCTGTCCCGCCTGGTTTGAGAGCTTGGGTATGTTGCCAGCCTAACAAACAATCACTCTCTTCTCCCACACATTCGCTCATCTTACGCTCTCTCTCCCTCTCTCTCTCTCTCTCTCTCGCTGACGTAGCTCCCGGCCAACTAAAAAAAAAATGTTGGTGTGTTCAGTGAGCAAGGCGGTGGATCAGGAGCAGGAGGAGGAGGTGTTGTCGGCGGGCTAGGGTCGCTGGCGGATCTGTTTACTGTAAGCACGGGAGGAATGGGGATGGAATCAGCCGGCAGGGAGAGTGGGGGAGAGCGAGAGAGACAGAGAGGGAGAGGGCTCCGGTTATTCACCTGAGCGCCAAGACAGGTAGAGAGAGAAACTGTAAGGGATTGACTGTAAGAGAGACTATGTTAGACTGTGTAACAGAGAGAGAGGGATGAGAGGTGAAGCGCTCAGGTTATTTACATGGGAGCCAAGACTTGTAGAGAGAGAGAGAGACTGAGAGAGATTGTAAGAGAGAGAGAGAGACTGTAAGAGAGGACGTGAGAGACTGTGAGAGGGAAAGTGAATGAGTCTGTGAGAGAGACAGTGAGCGACAGTAAGAGAGATAGACTGTAGGAGAGAGGGACTATGTGAGAGTGAGAGAGATTGTAGGAGAGAGAGACTGTAGGAGAGAGAGAGAGAAACTGTAAGAGAGAGACTGTGAAAGAGAGACTGAGAGATTGTAAGAGAGGGAGAGAAAAACTGAGAGATTGTAAAAAAGAGAGAGACTGCGAGAGATTGTAAGAAAGAGAGAGAGAATGTAAGAGAGGATGTAAGAGAGAGGCTGTGTGAGAGGGAACGTGAATGAGTCTGTGAGAGAGACCGTGAGAGACAGTGAGTGAGATAGACTGTAGGAGACGGGGGCGGTGTGAGAGAGAGATAGAGAGACTGCAGGCGGGAGACTGTAAGAGGCACTTAAAAAGTTTTTTGGAGTGTGCCCCACCCTTTTAATCAGAGGGACACAATTACTGATACAACTAAAATAGTTGTAGAGCTGTTGTGAAGTTTAATTTTTTTTAAGTTTGTCCATTTTAGTGCCACCCCCGCCCCCTTTTTACCCAGGGGGCACTTGTATAATTTGTGTTTCTAGTGTCCTCAAAAAAAAACAAGGGGGCACGTGAAAATATTTTGGGGTGTGCCCCCCCCTCCCTTTAATCAGAGGGGACACTTGATTACTGATACAACTAACATAGTTGTAGGAGAGAGAGAGACTAGGAGAGAGAGATTGTAGGAGAGAGAGAGAGAGAGAGATTGTAGGAGAGAGAGAGAGAGATTGTAGGAGAGAGAGACAGTAGGAGAGAGAGAGACTGTAGGAGAGAGAGAGACTGTAGGAAAGCGAGAGAGAGATTGTAGGAGAGAGAGAGACTGTAGGAAAGAGAGACAGTAGGAAAGCGAGAGAGAGATACAGTAGGAGACAGAGAGAGAGAGAGAGACAGTCGGAGAGAGAGAGATAGACTGTAGGAGAGAAAGAGAGAGATTGTAGGAGAGAGGGAGAGAGACTGTAGGAGAGAGGGAGAGACTATAGGAGAGCGAGCCTGCAAGAGAGAGAGAGACTGTAGAGAGAGCGAGAGAGAGGCTGTAGGAGAGAGAGACTGAGAGAGATTGTAGGAGAGAGAAAGAGACAGTAGGGGAGAGAGAGAGAGAGATAATAGGAGAGAGAGAGAGATTGTAGGTGTTACGTTTAGAATAACTCCACAAGATTGTATGCTGTAAGCTCAAACTGTTGTGACCTTGGTCTCTTTATTGTAACTCCAGAGTGAGGAGGCAACATGGTAGACTGCCTTTTATACCTGTTTGCCCGGAGTGTGCAGGTGACCCTTGGGTCTCCCACAGGTGCGCCCCCTGATAGCAAGTCTTGCACATTGGTAATGTGTACATACATAACATCATTCCCCCCCGAAGTCTTATGTACAAGTTATTTACAGGTTGAGGCGATCCGGGGCTCTGCGTTCCCGGGTTGATCACCTGAGTTGAAGTCCTGGTATGGGTGAGTCGGTCGGATCATTGCTACACTACAGTGTGGCTGGTCTGATCGGACTGTCGGGCATGGTGGGTTCATCCTCGAGGTTGACCGCGAGGTCGATTGCTGGTTGGGTGTGTGTGGGTGGATCATTGATGGTAATGTCCTCTTCAAACTGTTCTTGGTTATCAGTGAACCACAGTTTAGTCTGATCCAAGTACTTTCTGCACTTTTGTCCATTCAAAAGTTTGACAATAAATACTCCATTCCCATCCTTGGCTAACACAGTGCCAGCGACCCATTTGCGACCATGACCATAATTAAGAACAAACACAGGGCCATTAACTTCAATTTCACGCGATACAGCCGCGCGATCGTGGTACATGTTATGCCGGTGACGCCGGGTTTCTACATGATCATTGAGATCTGGGTGGACTAAGGAGAGCCTGGTTTTGAGTGCTCTCTTCACTAGCAATTCTGCAGGGGGAACCCCGGTAAGCGAGTGGGGTCGCGTGCGGTAGCTGAGCAGAATCCGAGATAGCCGGGTCTGCAGGGAACCGTCCGTCAAGCGTTTCAAGCTCTGCTTGATGGTTTGGACTGCCCGTTCTGCTTGACCATTGGATGCAGGCTTAAACGGGGCAGACCTGACATGCTTGATGCCATTGCAGGTCATGAACTCATTGAATTCTGAACTGGTGAAACATGGTCCATTGTCACTAACAAGGCAAACCATGGGTGGCGAACATGGCCCGGAGGCTTTCAATGGTGGTAGTGGACATTAATGATGACATTATTGTACATTCAATCCATTTAGAGTAAGCGTCCACTGCTACTAGGAACATCTTTCCTAGAAAGGGGCCAGCGAAATCTACATGGACCCTGGACCACGGTTTGGAGGGCCATGACCACAGACTCAGTGGGGCCTCCCTTGGTGCATTGCTCAACTGTGAGTAAGTGTTTCATTGGTGTTCGCATGACTCCAATTCCGAGTCAATGCTGGGCCACCAAACATGCGACCTGGCAATAGCCTTCATCATGACTATGCCTGGGTGGGTACTGTGAAGGTCGCGTATAAACGTTTCCCTGCCTTTTTATGGCAAAATGACATGATTCCCCCATAGGAGGCAGTCTGAATGGATGGACATTTTATCCTTGCGTCGGTGGAACGGCTTAATTTCGTCTTGCATTTCCCCTGGGACCGCCGACCAGCTCCCATTGAGGACACAACTTTTTACTAGCGATAGCACCGGGTCCTGGCTAGTCCAGGTCCTGATCTGACGAGCCGTGACGGGTGACCGCTCGCTCTCAAAAGCATCCATTACAAGAAACAAGTCTGCGGGTTGTGCCATTTCCAACCCAGTGCTGGGCAATGGTAGCCGACTGAGGGCATCAGCACAGTTCTCAGTGCCTGGTCTGTGGCGGATTACAAGTCATACGCAGATAACGTTAGTACCCATCTTTGGATGCGGGATGAAGCATTGGTGTTAATACCTTTGCTTTCTGAGAACAACAAAATGAGCGGCTTGTTTCAAGTTCGAACCAGAGCCCAAATAGGCATTGGTGCATTTTCTTAACCCCATATACACATGCTAATAATGCTTCTTTTTCAACCATACTGTAGGCTCTTTCAGCCTTAGATAAGCTTCTGGACGCAAATGCAACCGGTTGCAGTTTGCCTGATCCATTGGCTTGCTGTAACCGACCGGCCCCGTATGAAGATGCATCACAAGCTAGTACTAAACGTTTACACGGGTCATACAATACAAATAACTTATTGGAACATAGCAGGTTTCTGGCCTTGTTAAAGGCTGTCTCTTGAGCTTTACCCCAAACCCAGTCAGCACCCTTGAGTAGCAATAAATGCAATGGTTCCAGCAAAGTGCTCAACCCCGGTAGTTGTGGAGTCCCATGAACGAACGCAGCTCCATCACATTCTGTGGTCTGGATACATTCTTGATGGCCTCCATCTTGGAGTCCGTGGGTCTGATGCCGTCCGCCGTAATCTTTCTCCCCAGAAATTCGACCTCTGGCGCCAGGAAAACATACTTGGAGCGTTTCAACCTCTGTCCAGTCGCTTGAGAACCTCTTCCAGGTTGTGCAAGTATTCGGTGGTGTTGCGGCCAGTGAGCAAGATGTCGTCTTGGAACACCATGGTGCGCGGAACCGATTTCAGCAGACTCTCCATGTTCCTCTGGAAGATGGCTGCCGCCGAGCGAATCCCAAAGGGGCATCTGTGGTATATGAACAGTCCTCTGTGCGTGTTGATGCACATCAATTTTTTCGAAGGTTCAGCCAGCTCCTGTGTCATGTAAGCAGAGGTTAGATCCAGCTTAGTGAACGACTTCCCCCCTGCTAGCATTGCAAACAGGTCATCCGCTTTGGGTAGTGGGTACTGGTCCTGTAATGAGACTCGGTTGAGCGTTATCTTGTGGTCCCCGCTGATTCTGACCGTCCCATCGCTCTTCAACATTGGAACAATTGGACTGGCCCACTCGTTGAATTCGACTGGCGATATGAGCTCCTCTCGTTTAAGTCTGTCCAGCTCGATCTCGACTTTCTCTCGCATCATGTATGGAACCGCTTGGGGCTTGTGATGAATGGGTCATGCATCAGGGACTAGATGGATCTGCACTTTTGCGGCTGTGAAGTTGCTGATGCCTGGCTCGAATAACGACGGGAATTTGTTTAGCACTTGGGAACACGAGGCGTCATCTTCCGAAGACAGTGCTTTGATGTTGTCCCAGTTCCATCGGATCTTTCCCAGCCAGCTTCTGCCGATCAGTGTTAGGCCATCGCCTGGTACAATCCATAGTGGTAAATCATGCACAGCTCCATCGTACAATACCTTCACTGCCGCACTGCCAATGACTGGTATGAGCTCTTTATTGTAAGTGCACAGCTTGGTGTGGATCGGACTTAGTTTGGGCCTTTGTGCCTTGTTGCCCCACAGCTTCTCAAATGCCTTCTGGCTCATAATTAGCAGACTCGCCCCCGTGTCCAATTCCATGGAAACTGGAATTCCCTTTAATTTGACTTTTAACATTATCGGAAGGCTTTTGGTGGTGAAGGTGTGTACCCCATACACTTCCTCTTCAGCCTCGGGTTGAGTTGCCTCTCTTACTCGTTCAGCCTGATCCGCGCCGGATCGGACATCTTCTGCCGACTCTGCCACGTGGTGAGTCGCAGCACGTCTGCACATTCGCTGGAGGTGCCCCATTGTTCCACAGCCCTTGCACGCGTAGTGCTTGAATCGACACTGATGGGCTCGATGATTAACCCCCGCATCGACAGCACGGAGCTAATGGATTTGCATTCACGCCCCACATCATCCTAGGTCTGGCCTCTGCGGGCGTGTAGGCCCCACCATGTACAGTTCTGCCTGCTGAAGGTGTTATTTTATGCACAGTAGTTGCCAGTGAGTTCCGATGCTGCAATGATATTTGTTTAGTGTTATGGCCATAAAAGCCGAGGCTATCGTGATGGCCTTGCTCAGATCTAGGGATTCGGCAGACGGCAGTTTGCGAAGAATGACCTTGTGGCCGATTCTAAGCACGAAAATGTCCCACAACGCTTCCCCCAAAAATCCAGCAAATACGCACAGTCCCGCAAGGCGTCTTAGGTCGGCGACATAGCTCGCCACGTCCTGGCCCTCGGAGCGGTGGTGCGTATAAAAGCGATAGCTGGCCATCAAGATGCTCTCCTTCGGCTTGGTGTTCCCGAGTCAGCGTACACAACTCTTCATATGTCTCGTCCGTTGGTTTTATCAGCGCTAGCAGATTTTTGATGAGGCCATATATCGTGGACCCGCAAACAGTGAGGAGAATCGCCCTGCGCTTGATCGCGGTTTCTGCCTTTTCCAACTCGTTGGCCATGAAGTACTGGTCAAGACGCTCAACGAAGGCTTCCCAATCATCACCCGCAACAAATCTCTCAAGAATACCAATGGCAGTCATAACTGCGTGAAAGTTTGTGATCTGTTACTCGTCGGAGGTGATCGGGCTGTACGTGCGTGTACGCAGTCACTGGTATATAAGTGCGGGTACTATGTCACACGGGCACTTTGGGCGCGAATAAAGTTGGATCAGGTTTACACCTGAGGCCGTTTACAGTAACAAGACTCTTGAGTCATTACATCTACAATCTCTCTCTCTCTCTCCTACAGTCCCTCTCTCTCTCTCTCTTAAAGTCTCTCTCTCTCTCCCCTACAATCTCTCTCTCTCTCTCGCTCACAGTCTCTCTCTCTTACCGTCTCTCTCTCTCTCTCTCTCCTACTGTTGTGTATGCAATAACTGTTAGACTGAGTATTGTTTAACTCCAAGAGGTATGACCTTGGCTCTACTTTATTAAGGTCCAAAGTGACTCATATACAAAATGGCTGGCCTTTTATACTTGAGCTGCACACAAGTGCATGCAGCCCAATGGCCTCCAACAGTGACGCCATCTAGTGGCTAGTGATCCCAAAAGTACATACATGACAATACCCCCTCCCCCCCCCCGAGATATTAACAGTCTTTTACAAATTGAGACGGTCCAGAGTTTTACGCTCCTGGGTTGACCGTCTCAGTTCAACTCGAGCCTTGGGTGAGTGTTCAGAGTCTGTTGTGACTGGTGGCTGGGTGGCTGACCTGGTGGGAGTGGCAATGGCCATGTCAGGGATTGAAAGTCCATTTTCATTGAACATGTCAGTGATTGAAAGTCCCGATTCACTGATGACCACTGAGTCCTCTGATGACTGGGGGTAGGTTGGTTGGCCGTCGATTGTCTCTTCCTCCGACTGTTCTGGTTCGTCTGTGTGTACCACAGCTTTGTCTGATCCATATGTTTCCTGCATGTTGGCCAATTTTTGAACTTGACAATAATACTCTGTTGCCCTCCTTGGCCATGACAGTACCAGCGATCCAATTGGGACCCTGACCATAATTCAGAACATATACAGGATCATTTACAGAAATATTGCGTGACATAGCTGCGCGATTGTGATACCCTTGCTGACTTTGTCTTCTATGTTTAACATGATTATTCAAGTCCGGGTGTACAAGAGATAGCCTGGTCTTAAGACCTCTCATTAGTTCAGCAGGCGAGACCCCGGTAAGCGTGTGTGGTCTTGTCCTGTAACTAAGCAGTATGCATGACAGGCGGGTCTGCAGTGACCCTTGGGTTACTCGCTTCATACTCTGCTTTATGATTTGGACAGCACGTTCTGCTTACCCATTGAATGCAGGTTTGAACGGTGCTGACCTTACATGTTTGATACCATTGAGTTTCATGAACTCTTGAAACTCCTGACTGGTGAAACGTGATCTGTTGTCGCTAACAATGACGTCAGGCAGCCCATGTGTCGCGATCATGACACTGAGATTCTCAATGGTACCTGTGGATGTGCTATATGACATGATTATACACTTTATCCACTTCGAACATGCATCCACCACAACTAAAAACATCTTCCCCAGAAAGGGATCTGCAAAGTCTATGTGGATCCTGGACCATGATTTTGGACGACCACGACCACAGACTCTGCGGCGATTCCGCTGGTGCTTTGCTGAGCTGCATGCAAGTGTTGCACTGATGCACACATGATTCCAGCTCAGAGTCAATTCCTGGCCACCATACATGAGACCTGGTGATGACTTTCATCATTACAATGCCGGGATGTGTGCTATGTAGCTCACGTACAAATTTCTCTCTCCCTTTCTTTGGGCAGAACAATCCGATAGTCCCACAGTATACAATCCAACTGAATAGACAGTTCATCTTTGCGACGAACGTAAGGTTTGGTCTCCTTGCACAATTGCTTGGGTATGGCAGACCAATCACCTTTGAGGATGCAACTCTTCACCACTGATAAAATCGGGTCTTGGCTGGTCTAGGTCTTAACTTGTTGAGCCGTCACAGGGGTTCCTTCACTCTCAAAAGCATCCATAACTAACAATAGGTCCGCCGGTTGTGGCGTTTCCACCTCCGGTGTGGGCAATGGCAGACGGCTCAAAGCATCGGCACAATTCTCGGTGCCAGGTCTATGGCGAATAAGCGGATAACGTCAGTGCCCACCTCTGGAAGCCCACCTTGGTATTGATAGCTCTGTTTTCAGAGAAAAGTGAAATGAGCAGCTTGTAATCTGTCTCCAGTTCAAATCGAAGATCAAACAGGTACTGATACATCTTTTTAACCCCATAAACACAGGCTAGTGCTTCTTTCTCTACCATGCTGTAGGCTCTTTCCGCTTTAGACAAACTTTTTGAAGCATACGCGACTGGTTGAAGTTTACCCGACTCAGTAGCTTGTTGGAGTACGCAACCAATTCCATATGACGAAGCATCACAGGCCAATACTAAACGTTTACATGGGTCATAATGCACCAGCAGCTTGTTAGAGCAAAGCAGATTAGTGGCTTTCTCAAAAGCTCTATCTTGAGACGCACCCCACACCCAGTTGTCGCCTTTTCATAGCAGCATGTGCAGTGGCTCTAATAAGGTGCTCAATTTAGGTAGGAAGTTACCAAAGTAGTTGAGTAGACCCAGGAACGAACACAGCTCTGTCACATTCTGCGGCTTGGGTGCATTCTTGACGGCCTTGGTTTTTGCGTCCGTGGGCCTGATGCCGTCAGCAGCAATTTTCCTCCCCAGGAATTTGAGCGTTTCAGTCTGAGTCCCACTTTGTTCTTCCAGGTTGTTCAGTTGTTCCTCGGAATCACGACCTGTGATCAGGATGTCATCTTGGAACACGACGGTTCTAGGAATGGACTTCAGTAGACTCTCCATGTTCCTCTGAAATATTGCTGCAGCCGAGCGAATTCCAAAAGGGCACCTGTGATAAATAAACAGTCCTTTAAGCGTGTTAATGTACGTAAGTCTCTTTGACGTCTCGACCAGCTCCTGTGTCATATAGGCCGACGTCAAGTCCAGTTTGGTGAACGACTTCCCCCCCGGCTAGCATTGCAAACAAGTTATCAGCCTTCGGTAATGGGTACTGATCCTGTTTCGAAACCCTATTTTTCATAGCCTTGTAGTCTCCACAGATTCTGACTGTGCCTTCGCTTTTCAGCATAGGAGCAACGGGGCTGGCCATTCATAAATTCAACCGATGATATGATCCCTTCCACACTGGAGTCTGTCCAGTTCGATTCCAACCTTCTCCCTCATCATATACGGAACTGATCGAGCTTTATGAAGTACGGGTCTTACATTTGAGTCCACGTGGATCTGCACCTTGGCTCCCGTGAAGTTGCTGATGCCTGGTTCGAACAGCGAGGGGAACTTGCTCAGTACTTGGGCACATGTATCTTTCTCCGATGACAACGCCTTGATGTCATTCCAATCGCATCTGATTTTTTCAAGCCAGTTCCTGCGTTCAATCCATAGCGGTAACTCGTGAACCGCACCGTCATACGCCACTTTAATTGTGGCACTGCCAATCACAGTTATGAGTTCTTTGGTGTATGTGCGCAACTTGGCATTGACTGGACTCAGCCTGGGTCTCACAGCCTTAGTATCCCACAGCTTGTCGAATGCCCTCTGGCTCATTATCGGTTGACTCGCCTCCGTATCCAGTTCCATCGATACCGGCACCCCATTAAATTTCACGTTAATCATTATCGGTTTGCTCTTAGTTAGGAACGAGTACTGTCCATACACTTCCTCCTCTGGTATCTAGGGTTGAGTATCCGGATCCGCGCTAGTCTGACCATCATCTTCCACGTGGTGTGTCGCAGCACGCTTGCTCATCTGCAGACACTGGCACTGGACATGCCCCACTCTCAGACAGCCTTTGCAACTATATTGCTTAAATTGGCACTGCTGGTGCCAGTGATTTCCCCCACAACGCCAACACGGAGAAATCGGATGCATTCCCGCTGGCGGACTTTGGGCAGCCACAGGTTTCGCGTACGCAGTCGGGTAGGCCCTGCCATGTGCCGCTCTGCCAAATGCCGAATCAATCATATTTACAGTACTTGCCGAGTTTCAATTTTTCACTGATATCTGCTTTAGACTTCTATCCGTTGTCATGCATGCCTGAGCGATCATGATGGCCCTGTTCAAGTCCAACGTCTCCACCGCCAGTAGTTTACACAGGATTACCTCGTGGTTGATGCTAATTACAAAGAAGTCCCGCAGCACGTCTGTCAACACAGCTCCGGACTTACACGGTCCCGCTCGACGTCTCAGGTCTGCAACGATTCCGCCGCATTCTGGCCCACGTGCGTGTAAAATCTGTATCTTGAGATGATGATGCCTTCGTCTGGCTTAAGGTGGTCCTGTACCAGTGTACACAATTCTTCATACGTCTTCTCTATTGGATTCTGTTGGCAGGAGTAGATTCTTTATCAGGTCATAAATCTTTGGACCGCAAACTGTGAGTAACACCGCCTGGCGCAGATCTGCGTCGCTGACCTCCTCCATTTTGTTGGCCACGAAGAACTGGCTCAAATGGCTCACAAAGTCTGCCCAATCTTCTCCTTCCACAAATCGCTCCAACAATCCAATTGTGCTCATTTTTGCATGCAAATGTTCTTGTTGTCTCGTCGCCAAATGTTGTATATGCAATAACTGTTAGACTGAATACTGTTTAACTCCAAGAGGTATAACCTTGGTTCTGCTTTATTAAGGCCCAAAGCCACTGGCCTTTTACACGTGCGTGCAGCCCAATGGCTTCCAACTGTGATGCCATCTAGTGGCTAGTGATTCCAAAAGTACATACATGACACCTACAGTTTCTCTCTCTCTCTCTCTCTCTCTCTTACTGTCTCCCTCTCTCTCGCTCCCTCCTACATTCTTTCTCTCTCTTACAATCACTCTCTCTCTCTATTTCACTCTCTCTTACAGTCTCTCTCTCTCACTCTCTCTCTCCTACAATCTCTCTCTCTCTCTCCTACAAAGATGAAATAGCAGTGCATTTGGAAAGCAGTGACAGGATCGGTCCAAGTCAGCATGGATTTATGAAAGGGAAATCATGCTTGACAAATCTTCTAGAATTTTTTGAGGATGTAACTCATAGAGTGGACAAGGGAGAACCAGTGGATGTGGTGTATTTGGACTTTCAAAAGGCTTTTGACAAGGTCCCACACAAGAGATTGGTGTGCAAAATCAAAGCGCATGGTATTAGGGGTAATGTACTGATGTGGATAGAGAACTGGTTGGCAGACAGGAAGCAGAGAGTTGGGATTAACGGGTCCTTTTCAGAGTGGCAGACAGTGACTAGTGGGGTGCCGCAGGGCTCAGTGCTGGGACCCCAGCTATTTACAATATACATCAATGATTTAGATGAAGGAATTGAGTATAATATCTCCAAGTTTGTAGATGACACTAAGCTGAGTGGCGGTGTGAGCTGTGAGGGGGACGCTAAGAGGCTGCAGGATGACTTGGATAGGTTAGGTGATTGGGCAAATGCATGGCAGATGCAGTTTAATGTGGATAAATGTGAGGTTACCCACTTTGGTGGCAAAAACACGAAGGCAGAATATTATCTGAATGACGGCAGATTAAGAAATAGGGAGGTGCAACGAAACCTGGGTGTCATGGTACATCAGTCATTGAAAGTTGGCATGCAGGTACAGCAGGTGGTGAAGAAGGCAAATGGTATGTTGGCCTTCATAGCTAGGGGATTTGAGTACAGGAGCAGGGAGGTCTTACTGCCATTGTACAGGGCCTTGGTGAGGCCTCACCTGGAATATTGTGTTCAGTTTTGGTCTCCTAATCTGAGGAAGGACGTTCTTGCTATTGAGGGAGTGCAGCGAAGGTTCACCAGACTGATTCCTGAGATGGCAGGACTGACATATGAGGAGAGACTGGATCGACTGGGCCTGTATTCACTGGAGTTTAGAAGAATGAGAGGGGATCTCATAGAAACATATAAAATTCTGACGGGACTGGACAGGTTAGATGCAGGAAGAATGTTCCCGATGTTGGGGAAGTCCAGAACTAGGAGACACAGTCTAAGGATAAGGGGTAAGCCATTTAGGACTGAGATGAGGAGAAACTTCTTCACTCAGAGAGTTGTTAAACTGTGGAATTCTCTACTACAGAGAGTTATTGATGCCAGTTCATTGGATGTATTCAAGAGGGAGTTAGATATGGCCCTTACGGCTAAAGGCATCAAGGGGTATGGAGAGAAAGCAGGAAAGGGGTACTGAGATGAATGATCAGCCATGATCTTATTGAATGGTGGTGCAGGCTCGAAGGGCCGAATTGCCTACTCCTGCACCTACTTTCTATGTTTCTATGTTTCTAGTCTCTTTCTCTCCTATAATCTCACTCGCTCTTCGACAATCTATCTCTCTCTTCTACAGTCTCGCTCTATCTCTCCCTCTCTCCTGCAGTCACTCTCTCTCCTACAGCCTCTCTTTCCCTCTCTCTCTCTCTCTCTCCTACAGTCTCTCCTTCTCTCTCTCTCCTACAGTCTCTCCTTCTCTCTCTCCTACAGTCTCTCCTTCTCTCTCTCTATCTCTCCTACAGTCTCTCTCTCTCCTACAGTCTCTCCCTCTCTCTCTCCTACAGTCTCTCCCTCTCTCACTCCTACAGTCTCTCTCTCTCTCTCTCTCTCCTACAGTCTCTCCCTCTCTCCTACAGTCTCTCTCTCTCTCGCTCTCTCTCCTACAGTCTCTCTCTCGATCGCTCTCTCTCCTTCAGTCTCTCTCGCTTTCTCTATCTCTTCTACAGTCACTCTCTCTCTCTCTCCTATAGTCTGTCCCTCTCTCTCTCCAACAGTCTCTCTCTCTTTCTCTCTCTCCTGCTGTCTCTCTCTCTCTCTCCTACAGTCTCTCCCCCTCTCTTTCTCCTACAGTCTCTCTCTTTCTCTCTCCTACAGTCTATCTCTCTCTCTTAGAGTCTCTCTCTCCCTCTCTCTTACAGCCTTACTCTCTCTCTCCTACAATCTCTCTCCTACAATCTCTCTCTCTATCTCCTACAGTCTCTCCCTCTCACAGTCTCTCTCTCTCCTACAGTCTCCCTCACTCTCTCTCTCTCTTTCTCACTCTCCTAAAGTCTCTCTCTCCTATAGTTTCTCTCTCTCTCTCCTACAGTCTCCCTCTCGTCTCTCTTACAGTTTCTCTCTCCTACAATCTCTCTCTCTCTGACAGCCTCTCTCTCTCTCTCTCTCTCTCTCCTACAATCTTTCTCTCTCTCTCCTACAGTCTCTCTCGCTCTCTCTTACAGTCTCTCTCTCCCTCTTTCTTAGTCTCACTCTCTCTCCTACAATCTCTCTCTCTCTCTCTGTCTGTCTCCTATAGTCTCTCTCTCACAGTCTCTCTCTCTCTCTCTCCGTCTCTCTCTCTCTCTCTCTCTCCTACAGTCTCTCCCCCCCTCTCTCTCCTACAATCCCTCTCTCTCTCTCCTTCTGTCTCTTGCTCTCCTACAGTCTCTCTCTCTCTCCTACAATCTCTCTCTCTTTCTCCTACAATCTCTCTCTCTCTCCTACTGTCTCTCTCTCTCCGACAGTCTCTCTCTCTCTCTTTCTCCTGCAGTCTCTCCCTCTCTCTCCCTCTCTCCTACAGTCTCTCTCTCTCTCTCTCTCTCTCTCTCTCTCTCCTACAGTCGCTCTCTCTCTTTCCTACTGTTATGTCTGTAAACATTACCAATGTGTAAGATTTGCCACCAGGAGCCACACCTGTGGAAGACCCAAGGGTCACCTACACACCCTGGGCAAGCAGATTTAAAAGGCAGTCTACCATGTTGCCTCCTCAGTTACAATAAAGAGACCAAGGTCACAACAGTTTGAGCTTAAGACCTATAGTCTTGTGGAGTTATTCTAAATGTAACAACTGAGGGCTGAGTAACCGATCTGATGGGAGTGGTGATGACCACATCAGAGACTGAAGGTCCAGATTCAGTAATAACAGCAAAGTCCTCTGATGAATGCCATTGGTTGGTTGGTCACTGACTGCATCTTCCTCAAACGGTTCCAGTTCATCCGTGTGCCACAGTTTTACCTGATCAACATGTTTCCTGCATGTTTGCCCATTCTTGAGCATGACAGTAAACACTCTGTTACCTTCCTTGGCTGTAACAGTGCCAGCGATCCACTTTGAACCTTGACCATAGTTCAGTACATAAACCGGATCGTTGACAGAGATGTCACATGACACAGCAGCACGATCATGATACCATTGCTGACTTTGACGTCTGTCTTCAACACGATCATTCAGATCAGGATAAACAAGAGAAAGCTTGGTCTTGAGATTTCTCTTCATCAGTAGTTCAGCAGGGAATACCCAAGTAAACTTATGAGGTCTGGTCCTGTAACTAAGCAATATACATGACAAATGAGTCTGCAGTGAACTCTGAATTACACATTTCATACTCTGCTTGATTGTTTGAACAACACGCTCTGCTTGACCATTAGAAGCAGGTTGAATGGAGCTGACCTCACATATCTAATACCATTGAGTATCATGAACTCCTGGAACTCAAGACTTGTAAAGCAAGATCCTTTGTCGCTCACAACAATATCAGGCAAACCATGAGTCGCAAACATGACACAAAGGCTCTCAATAGTAGCTGTAGATGTATTCGATGACCTAACAATACACTCTATCCACTTTGAATATGTATCCACCACAACAAAAAACATCTTTCCCATGAAAAGGCCCGCAAAATCGATGTGAATCCTCGACCATGGTTTACATGGCCACGACCAAAGACTCAACGGAGATTCCACTGGTACTTTACTTAGCTGCATGCAAGTATTGCACTGATTCCAGATCAGAGTCAATTCCAGGCTACCATACATGAGACCTAACAATGGCTTTCATCATGACAATACTGGGATGTAGTTCATGTACAAATTTTTCTCAACCTTTCTTAGGCATAATGACACGATTACCCCACAGTAAACAATCTGACTGAATGGACAGCTCATCTTTGTGACAGTTGTAAGGTTTGGTCTCATCACATATCTCCATAGGTATTGCAGACCAATCACCACTGAGGACACAACATTTCACAACCGATAAAATAGGGTCATGGCTGGTCCAGATCCTAACTTGTTGAGCAGTGACAGGAGTTTCTTCATTCTCAAAAACATCCATTACTAACAGTAGATCTGCAGGCTGAGGCGTCTGCATATCATGTAAGAAAGACAACTTAGTGCATCGGCACAATTCTCAGTGCCCAGTCTATGATGAATAACATAATCATAGGCAGACAATGTCAATGCCCACCTCTGGATATGGGACGATGCATTGGTATTAATAGCTTTGTTTTCTGAAAACAATGAAATGAGTGGCTTGTAATCCGTTTCGAGCTCAAAACAAAGATCAAACAGGTACATAAATAAGAACATAAGAATTAGGAACAGGAGTAGGCCATCTAGACCCTCCAGCCTGCTCCGCCATTCAACAAGATCATGGCTGATCTGGTCGTGGACTCAGCTCCACTTACCCGCCCTCTCCCCGTAACCCTTAATTCCCTTATTGGTTAAAAATCTATCTATCTTTGACTTGAAAACATTCAATGAGCTAGCCTCAACTGCTTCCTTGGGCAGAGAATTCCACAGAGAAGAAATTCTTTCTTAACTCGGTTTTAAATTGGCTCCTCCGTATTTTGAGGCTGTGCCCCCTAGTTCTAGTCTCCCCGACCAGTGGAAACAACCTCTCTGCCTCTATCTTGTCTATCCCTTTCATGATTTTAAATGTTTCTATAAGATCACCCCTCATCCTTCTGAACTCCAACGAGTAAAGACCCAGTCTACTCAATCTATCATCATAAGGTAACCCCCTCATCTCCGGAATCAGCCTAGTGAATCGTCTCTGTACCCCTTCCAAAGCTAGTATATCCTTCCTTAAGTAAGGTGACCAAAACTGATGCATCTTTTTGACCCCATACACATTGGCCAAAGCTTCTTTTTCTACCATACTGTAAGCTCTGCCTTTTACAAACTTCTCGAAGCATACGCGACTCATTTGCTTGTTGGAGTAGATACCAACCCCATATGATGAAGCATCACAGACAAGATGCTTACACAGATCATAATGAACAAGCAACTTGTTTGAACAGAGCAGATTCTTAGCTTTCTCAAAGGCTCTATCTTGAGACACACCCCAGACCCAGTTGTCACCTTTTCAGTAGCATGTGCAGTGATTCTAATAAAGTGCTCAATCTGGGTAAGAAATTACCGAAGTAGTTGAGTAGCTCAAGGAATGAGTGCAGCTCCGTCACATTCTGAGGCCTGGTTGCATTTTTGATGGCCTTGGTTTTTGAATCAGTAGACCTGATGCCATCAGCAGCAATCATCCTCCCTAGGAATTCAACTTCAGGTGCCATGAAGACACACTTCGAATCTTTCAGCCTGAGTCCCACTTTGTCCAGACGATGTAGGACTTCTTCAAGATAGTTCAGATGTTCAGCAGCGTTGCGACCTGTGACCAGAATGTCATCTTGAAACACGACAGTTCTAGGAACGGACTTCAGTAGATTCTCCATATTACTCTGAAATATGACGGCAGCTGAACAAATCCCCAAAAGACACCTGTTGTAGACAAACAGTCCTTTTATGGGTGTTGATGCAGGTGAGTTTCTTTGAAGTGCCGACAAACTCCTGTGTCATATAGGCCGACGTCAGATCTAGTTTAGTGAATGACTTTCCACCAGCTAGCATGGAGAAGTGCTCATCAGCTTTCGGTAACGGATACTGATCTTGTTTCAAAAATTGGTTAATCGTAACCTTGTAGTCTCCACAAATCCTGACAGTGCCATCACTCTTCAACACAGGAACAATGGAACTGGCCCACTCATTAAACTTGACCGGTGATATGATCCCTTTACGTTGGAGTCTGTCAAGCTCAATTTCAAACTTCTCCCTCATCATGTAGGGAACAGACCGAGCTTTATGATAGACAGGCCTTGCATCAGAATCCAGGTGAATCTGCACCTTGGCTCCAGTAAAATTACCAATGCCCGGTTCAAACAAAAAAGGAAACTTCTTCAACACTTGAGCACACGAAGTGTCATCCACCGAGGACAACGCTTTGACATCATTCCAGTTCCACTTGATTTTCTTGAGCCAATTCCTGCCGAACAGTGTTGGACCATTACCTGGGACAATCCATAATGGTAGATCATGAACCACACCATCATATAACACCTTGACTACTGCACTGCCAATCACCGGTATTAGTTCCTTAGTGTAAGTACGCAACTTGGCATTGACTGGACTCAGCTTAGGCTTCAATGCCTTAGTGTCCCACAGCTTGTCAAATGTCCTTTGGCTCATTATCCACTGACTCACACCCGTGTCCAGCTCCATTGATACAGGCACGCCATTCAGCTTCACATTAACGATTATCGACTAGCTCTTTCCCAAGAACTAATACAGACCATACACTTCCTCCCCGGGTTGTGTATCTGGGCCAGCACTGGACTGGTCATCATCAACAATGTGATGAGCAGCAACACCCTTGCTCAGTTGTGGGCACATTCTCTGAATATTGTTTAAACCGACACTGATGAGGCCGATGATTGCCCCCAAACCGTCAACAGGGGGAAATCAGATTCGTATCAGTTGGCAGACTCTGAGCAGCTACAGGTTTCACGTAAACAGTTGAGTAGGCCCTGCCATAAGCAGCTCTGCCAGAAGACGACACAATCTTGCTTATAGTACTTGCCGTGGAGCTCTGACTCTTCGATGATATCTGCCTCAAATTATCATCAGTCGTCATGCATGTCTGGGCAGTCGCGATGGCCTTTCTCAAATCCAGCTTCTCTTCGGCCAATAACAACCGAAGAATCACATCATGGTTGATGCCTAGCACGAAGAAATCTCGCAACATGTCTTCCAACACGTTCCCGAACTTATGCGGCTCAGCAAGACGTTGTAGGTCGGCGACGAATCCCTCAGCACAAACATGCGTATAGAAGCGATAGCATGAGATGATGATCTCCTCTTTTGGCTTGAGAAGGTCACAGAAATCCTTGTATTCTTTGTCCGTTGGACGTAAAGGCGAGAGAACGTTCTTCATAAGGCCGTAAATTTTCGGACACAAACGGTGAGGAAAACTGCCCCGCGCCTAACTGTGTCAGCCTCTCTCTCCATTTTGTTGACCACAAAATACTGATCCAGGCGGTCGATAAAATCCACCCAATCCTCACCCTCCGCAAATCTCTCCAGAATTCCAATAGTGCCCATTGTACACGCGAAGGTTCTTAACTTACCTCGTTGCCAAATGTAATGACTCAGGTGTAAACTTGATCCAACTTTATTCACGCCCAAATACCCGCGTGACATAGTACCCGCGCTTATATACCAGTGACCACGCACACGCGCGTACAGCCCGATGACCTCCAACAGCGTTGCCCCCCCCTGGTGTCTGGTAACCCCAAGCATCAAAATATAAGAGTAGGAGGGAGAGAGAGAGAGACTGTAGGAGAGAGAGAGAGACTGAGAGAGAGAGAGACTGTAGGAGAGAAAGAGAGAGAGACTGAGAGAGAGAGACTGCAGGAGAGAGAGAGAGAGAGACAGTAGCAGAGAGAGAGAGAGATAGAGACTGTAGGAGAGCGAGAGAGAGAGAGAGACTGTAGGAGAGTGAGAGACTGTAAGAGAAAGAGAGAGAGAGAGAGACTGTAGGAGAGCGAGAGAGAGAGAGAGAGAGACTGTAGGAGAGAGAGAGAGAGACTGAGAGAGAGAGAGACTGTAGGAGAGAGAGAGACAGTAGGAGAGAGAGAGAGAGACTGAGAGAGAGAGACAGTAGCAGAGAGAGAGAGAGACAGTAGCAGAGAGAGAGAGAGACTGTAGGAGAGTGAGAGAGAAAGAGAGAGACTGTAGGAGAGCGAGAGACTTAGAGAAAGAGAGAGAGACTGTAGGAGAGCAAGAGAGAGAGAGAGAGAGCAAGAGAGAGACTGTAAGAGAGAGAGAGAGTAGGAGAGAGAGGGAGAGAGACTGTAGGCGAGAGAGAGAGAGCAAGAGAGAGACTGTAAGAGAGAGAGAGAGAAAGAGAGAGAGAGAAACTGTAGGAGAGAAAGACTTTTGGAGAGAAAGAGAATGTTGGAGAGAGAGAGCGAAAGTTTAAAAATGACAGACACAGGGCTGGGGTTATTCACCTGGGAATGCAGACAGTCAGAGAGGATAGAGTGTGAAAAGAGAATCAATGAGACGGGGTAACGGACGCAGGTTATTCACCTGAAAGCAAAGACAGGCAGAAAGACAGAGTGTCTAAAAGGGGAAAAAAGAGAAAACAGCAAAAAAGAGCAAATATGGGTAGCAAGAGTAAAAAAATGATAAACTTTTGGAGCGTAGTCACTATTGTAATGTAGGAAACACGGCAGCTAAGTTGTGCACAGCAAGCTCCCACAAACAGCAACATGATGATGACCAGAATGTTTTAGTGATGTTAGTTGAGGGATAAATATTGGCTCAGGACATTGAGGCTACCTCCCCTGCTCCTCTTCAGAATAGTATTGAGGGATCTTTTACATCTGCCTGAGAGGGCAGACGGGGCCTCAGTTTAACGTCTCATCCGAAAGACGGCACATCAAACAAGTCAAAGCTCACTCAGTATTGCACTGGGAGTGTCAGCCTTGATTTTGTGATCGTCTATAGAACTATAGAATCATAGAAATTTACAGCACGGAAGGAGACCATTTCGGCCCATTGTGTCTGCGCCGGCCGACCAAGAGCTATCCAGCCTAATCCCACTTTCCAGCTCTCGGTCCGTAGCCCTGTAGGTTACGGCACTTTAAGTGCACAGCCAAGTATTTTATAAATGTGGTGAGGGTTTCTGCCTCTACCACCCTTTCAGGCAGTGAGTTCCAGACCCCCACCACCCTCTGGGTGAAGAAATTTCTCCTCAAATCCCCTCTAAACCCCCCCCCCCCCCCGCCGCAATTACTTTAAATCTGTACAGTGGGGCTATAAACCACCACCGTCTGACTCAGTGGCGAGAGTGCTGCCCACTGAGCTACAGCTGACTGACGCATGAAATGTGGGGACAGAGAAAGGGGCAGTGGTAGAGAAAGAGGACAGAGAGACTGGGAGGGGAAGGAGAGAAAGACGAGACAGAGAATGAGGAGGACAGAAACAATGAGAGAGACGGACAGAGCCAGGGCAGAAAGAGTAAAGTGGATACAGGCAGGAAAAAAAAAATTGAGAACGGGACCAAGAAGAAGAATATGAAAAAGTAAGATTGAAAAAGATGCAATTACTACAACAACAACGTATATTTATATAGCGCATTTAACGTAGTGAAACATCACAAGACACTTCACAACAGTGTTGTAAGACAAAACAAATACATTTGACACTGAGCCACGTAAGAAGAAATTACGGCAGATGACCAAAAGCTTGGTCAAAGAGGTAGGTTTTAAGGAGCGTCTTAAAGGAGGAAAGAGAGGTAGAGAGGCGGAGAGGTTTAGGGAGGGAGTTCCAGAGCTTAGGGCCCAGGCAGCTGAAGGCACGGCCACCAATGGTTGAGCGATTATAATCAGGGATGGTCAAGAGGGCAGAATTAGAGGAGTGCAGACATCACCTTGGGGGGGTAGGGGGGGGGGGAGGGGGGGGTTGTGGGGCTGGAGGAGATTACAGAGATAGGGAGGGGCGAGGCCATGGAGGGTTAAACAAGGATGAGAATTTTGAAATCGAGGCGTTGCTTAACCGGGAGCCAATGTAGGTCGGCAAGCACAGAGGGTGATTGGTGAGCGGGACTTGGTGCGAGCTAGGACACGGGCAGCCAACCTCTAATTTATGTAGGGGAGAATGTGGGAGGCCAGCCAGGAGTGCGTTGGAATAGTCAAGGCTAGAGGTAACAACGGCACGGATGAGGGTTTCAGCTGAGGCAAGGGCAGAGACGGGCGATGTTAAGGAGATGGAAATAGGCGGTCTTAGTGATACTAGGTGATGTAGAAGATAGACAGGGAAAGCCAAAAATAAGTAGAATAATTAAAAAAATTAAAGAGAGAAAGTGGAGGAACAGAAGAGAAAGGAGCAGAGAATGAGAGGGGGAAGGTGTGAAAAAAGAAAGAAAGACTTACATTTATATTACACCTTTCACAATTTCAGGACATCTCAAGGTGCTTTATAACCAATTTGCAATCACTGTTGTAATGTGGGAACCGCGGCAGCCAATTTGCACACAGAAAGCTCCCGCAAACAGCAGTGAGATAATGACCAGATAATCTGCTTTTAGCGATATTGATTGAGGGCTAAATATTGGCCCTGAATGCCGGTGAACAGTGAGATGGGATCTATTGCGTCCACCTGAGAGGTTTAACATCTGATCCGAAAGGCACTGCGCTGGGGTATCAGCCTGGATTTTGTGCTCAAGGTTCTGTGAGGGCAGAGAGAGACAGAGAGAGAGGCCTTTGTACAGCGACTTATTGGTCCTCGGGATGTCCCAAAGCGCTTCGCAGCCAACAAATTACTTTTGAAGCGCAGTTATTGGTTGTTTTGCGACCAACAGGCACACAGCAAGATCCCACACACACAGTGAACGAGAGGAATGACCAGCTGTTTGTGATGGCGTAGGCTGGAAGAGGAATATTGGCCAGGACACTAGGAGACCTCATGCACTTAATCGAACATTGCCTTGGGATTTTTTACATCCACCCCAAAACAGGGAAGACGGAGCCTCAGTTCAACGTTAGATGCACCAACGTTAGTGTCCTTGACCAGGCCAACATCCCCAGCATTGAAGCACTGACCACACTCGATCAGCTCCGTTGGGCGGGCCACCTTGTCCGCATGCCAGGCATGAGAGTCCCAAAGCAAGCGCTCTACTCGGAACTCCTTCACGGCAGGCGAGCCCCAGGTGGGCAGAGGAAACGTTTCAAGGACACCCTCAAAGCCTCCCTGATAAAGCGCAACATCCCCACCGACATCTGGGAGTCCCTGGCCAAAGACCGCCCTAAGTGGAGGAAGTGCATCCGGGAGGGCGCTGAGCTCCTCGAGACTCGTCGCCGAGAGCGTGCAGAAAACAAGCACAGACAACGGAAAGAGCGTGTGGCAAACCTGTCCCACCCACCCTTTCCCTAACGACTGTCTGTCCCACCTGTGACAGGGACTGTGGCTCTCGTATTGGACCATTCAGCCACCTAAGGACTCATTCTAAGAGTGGAAGCAAGTCTTCCTCGATTCTGAGGGACTGCCTATGATGATGATGATGATGATGATGACCGCCAGAAAGTGCAGCTCTCCCTCGAGCATCAGCCCAGATTACGTGCTCAGGTGTCGGAGCAGGGGTGGACCCACAGCCTCCTGCTCCAAGAACAAGAGAGCTAGCAACCAAGACACCTACAAGAGAAAAAGATCAACGTGCATTTTTACTCCTGCTCTGGGGATTAGATTGGCTCCTCAAATATGAGCCATTTTGTTCTCGTTCCAGATTTCTTCCAACCCTGATAGAATAGCTGAGTGCAGCACCAATTTATTCCTCCCCGTGACTGACTAACAGGTGGTGAATTTATTCAAGTACACAAGGGTTGACATCCAGTAAGAAAGAAAGAATCTGCATTGAAGTGCCTTTCACGACCTCAGGATGCTCCAAAGTGCTTTACAACCAATCAAGTATTTTTTGAAGTGCAGTCACTGTTGTAATGTAGGAAACACGTGAGCAGCCAATTTGCGCACAGCAAGCTCCCACGAACAGCAATGTGGTAATGACCAGATAATCTGTTTTTAGTGATGCTGATTGTGTGATAAATAATGGCCAGGACACCAGGGATAACTCCCCCGCTATTCTTCTAAACAGTGCCGTGGGATCTTTTACGTCCACCTGAGAGGGCAGACGGGCCTCGTTTAACATAATAAACTT
Source organism: Pristiophorus japonicus (assembly GCF_044704955.1). Taxonomy (NCBI): domain Eukaryota; kingdom Metazoa; phylum Chordata; class Chondrichthyes; family Pristiophoridae; genus Pristiophorus; species Pristiophorus japonicus. Next base: position 18,833,290 of record NC_091979.1, on the reverse strand, counting down.
CGAGGCAATGCAAACTGTGAGGAAGTAGATGACATAGCAAGGCTAGCAGACTGAGCAAATAGGTGGCTTCTTTGAAGATATAACGAGCATGGTGGATAGAGGTGTACCGATGGATGTGGTGTATTTAGATTTCCAAAAGGCATTCGATAAGGTGCCACACAAAAGGTTACTGCAGAAGATAAAGGTACGCGGAGTCAGCGGAAATGTATTAGCATGGATAGAGAATTGGCTGGCTAACAGAAAGCAGAGAGTTGGGATAAATGGGTCCTTTTCAGGTTGGAAATCGGTGGTTAGTAGTGTGCCACAGGGATCGGTGCTGGGACCACAACTGTTTACAATATACATAGATGACCTGGAAGAGGGGACAGAGTGTAGTGTAACAAAATTTGCAGATGACACAAAGATTAGTGGGAAAGCGGGTTGTGTAGAGGACACAGAGAGGCTGCAAGGAGATTTGGATAGGTTAAGCGAATGGGCTAAGGTTTGGCAGATGGAATACAATGTAGGAAAATGTGAGGTCATCCACCTTGGAAAAAAAAACAGTAAAAGGGAATATTATTTGAATGGGGAGAAATTACAACATGCTGTGGTGCAGAGGGACCTGGGGGTTCTTATGCATGAATCCGAAAAAGTTAGTTTGCAGGTACAGCAGGTAATCAGGAAGGCGAATGGAATGTTGGCCTTCATTGCGAGAGGGATGGAGTACAAAAGCAGGGAGGTCCTGCTGCAACTGTACAGGGTATTGGTGAGGCCGCACCTGGAGTACTGCGTGCAGTTTTGGTCACCTTACTTAAGGAAGGATATACTGGCTTTGGAGGGGGCACAGAGACGATTCACTAGGCTGATTCCGGAGATGAGGGGGTTACCTTATGATGATAGATTGAGTAGACTGGGTCTTTACTCGTTGGAGTTCAGAAGGATGAGGGGTGATCTTATAGAAACATTTAAAATAATGAAAGGGATAGACAAGATAGAGGCAGAGAGGTTGTTTCCACTAGTCCGGGAGACTAGAAGTAGAGGGCACAGCCTCAAAATACGGGGGAGCCAATTTAAAACTGAGTTGAGAAGGAATTTCTTCTCCCAGAGGGTTGTGAATCTGTGGAATTCTCTGCCCAGGGAAGCAGTTGAGGCTAGCTCATTGAATGTATTCAAATCACAGATAGATAGATTTTTAACCAATAAGAGAATTAAGGGTTATGGGGAGCAGGCGGGTAAGTGGAGCTGAGTCCACGGCCAGATTAGCCATGATCTTGTTGAATGGCGGAGCAGGCTCGAGGGGCTAGATGGCCTACTCCTGTTCCTAATTCTTATGTTCTTATGTTCTTATGTGGTGGATGCAGTTCAATTCAGAGAAAAACACAATTTGGCGGGGGAGTGTGTGGAAAGAATGTCAGGAAATATAACTCTAAGGGCTAGAACCTCCACTTTGTTTGCATGCTTAATGCCCACTTAATGCCCATTTTCAAAAGTGGAGACTAGGTGCTTTGAGAATGGGCAAGAAGCCAGCGATCTGAAAGCCCTTTTTTAAAGCCCATGCCGGAAATAACCACAAAAGTGGAGGTTCTAGCCCTAAGATCTATAACAGAGTGGAGGAATAGAAAAATCTGCCAGTGCAGATACATAGATCCTTAAAGTGGGAGAGCAGTAGGCTTCTTTCAGGGATAGTAGAAATTTGGAATTCACTTCTTCAAAAGGCTGCGGTTGCTGGGAGTTAATTGGAATTTGCAAGACTGAGATCGACAGATTTTTTGTTGGGTGAGGGTGTCAAGGGATTGTGGAACCAAGGCATGTAATGGAGTTAAGATACAGATCAGCCGTGATCTCATCGAATGGCGGAACTGGCCAAGAAGGGCCGAATGGCCGACTCCTGCTTCTAGAGTGAGTAATTTCTTCGGGGCTCTCCCGCTTCTCCACTGTAACGGTACCGGACACTCTGTGGACGTGCATAAGCGGAATTTCCATTGTACTTCCGGCAAAGGTGTGTCTGTCCTCCCAGGGGATTTGCAGGATTTTGCGGAGACATCGTTGGTGGTATTTCTCCAGCGATTTGAGGTGTTTCCCATACATGGTCCACATCTCTGAGCCTTGTATAACCACCCCTTAAATGCATTTATATTATTCTCTTCACTCCCAGTGGTAGCGAGTTCCACATTCGTACCACTCTTCGGGTAAAGACATTTTTGCTGAATTCCCGATTGGCTTTCTTGGTGACTATCTTATATTGATGGCCTCTAGTTATGCTCTTCCCCACAAGTGGAAACATTCTCTATCAAAACCTTTCGTAATTTTCAATAGAAGCCTTCAAAGTGATTTTGAAAATGTTTTAAGCGGCAAATGATGAAAGATTGGCAGCTCGGTATTAGGGAGGCGTAGACTGAGAGCTATCAGGAACAGCATGAATTGGGCTGTTGAAGAAACGTTTTGGACAGCAGAGCTGATCAAGGGGTTAATCAAGCATAACTTCAAATTAATGTGACGGAATTAAACAAATATTTGGAAAAAAGGAATATAATAAGATGGGAAGAAAACTCAACAATTTAGGATTAGAGTACACTGTACAAGTTGAAGAGCTAGCATTGGCACAGGTACAATTGTCAAATGGCCTCCATCAGTACAGTAATTACTATGACTCCCATAGAAGATTCAGTGATTCTCCCAATCCTATCCCTAATGGTGACCCCTCCTCCTGACCCTATCCCCAATGGTGACCCTTTCTACTGACCCTATCCCCAATGGTGACCTACTGACCCTATCCCCAATGGTGACCCTTTCTACTGACCCTATCCCCAATGGTGACCTACTGACCCTATCCCCAATGGTGACCCTTTCTACTGACCCTATCCCCAATGGTGACCTACTGACCCTATCCCCAATGGTGACCCTTTCTACTGACCCTGTCCCCAATGGTGACCTACTGACCCTATCCCCAATGGTGACCCTTTCTATTGACCCTATCCCCAATGGTGACCTACTGACCCTATCCCCAATGGTGACCCTTTCTACTGACCCTATCCCCAATGGTGACCCTTTCTACTGACCCTATCCCCAATGGTGACCTACTGACCCTATCCCCAATGGTGACCCCTCCTACTGACCCTATCCCCAATGGTGACCCCTCCTACTGACCCTATCCCCAATGGTGACCTACTGACCCTATCCCCAATGGTGACCCTTCCTACTGACCCTATCCCCAATGGTGACCCCTCCTACTGACCCTATCCCCAATGATGACCTACTGACCCTATCCCCAATGGTGACCCTTCCTACTGACCCTATCCCCAATGGTGACCTACTGACCCTATCCCCAATGGTGACCTACTGACCCTATCCCCAATGGTGACACTTCCTACAAATCCTATCCCTAATATTGACTGTTCCGACTACTCTATCTCTAATGGTGACTGTTACCTCTATCCTGAATGCTGATTCTTTCTATTAATTTAATCCCTAATGTCAGCTGTGGCTCAGTGGGTAGCACACTTGTCTCTAAGTCAGAAACCTGTGGGTTTAAGTCCCACTCCAGTGACTTGAACATAAAATTTGAGGCTGCAACTACACGCTGCACTGTCGGAGGTGCTGTTTTTTGGACGAGACGTTAAACCGCGTCCCCGCCTGCTCTCTCCGATGGATGTAAAAGATCCCATGGGCACTATTTCAAAGAAGAGCAGGGGAGTTATCCCCGGTATCCTGGCCAATATTTATCCTTCAATCAACATCACTAAAAACAGACTGATCTTGTCATTATCACATTGCTGTTTGTGCGAGCTTGCTGTGCGCAAATTGACTGCCATGTTTCCTACGCTACAACAGTGGCTACACTTCAAAGAGACTTCATTGGCTGTAAAGCGCTTTGGGACATTATGAATGGCACTAGAGAAATTCTAGTTCCACCTTTGTCTCTTTCTTTAATGGTGACTGTTCCTATTTGCTGACCCTAATAGTCACTGGGGGTGAAACTGCCCTGCTGATTCAGTGCGATAACCTTCCGGGGCCGGAACTTTTAGCGGCAGGTCCGGAGATCCCGCCCCCACCCCTGCCGACGTGGAATTGGGTCGTGCGCCCCCTCAGAGGAAGCGGACGCTGAGTGCAGTGCCGTGCTGAGCGGGCCGGCGTTACGCGGATGATCCACACAGCGCTGACGGGCTACGACGCCCTGTGCCCTTCTGCACGGCCCTTTGGTGACCAGACAATGTGCCTCCAGGGAGACGATCGACCGGACCAGCCAGCGGCTCGGCACCCGAAACTCAGCGCTGGGCACGCACGATGGCGGCCCGGTCAACAATGCGAGGGCCGCCATTGTCGGGTCAACCCAATTAAAGATGGCGGCCCGGGGCGCTAAAGGCCTCCCCTTTAAGAGATGCCCCCCCCGCCCCCCTCGGCAGTGGGTGTCTGCCAGCTTCGTGGGGGGGGGGGGCGGGGCGATTTTCCCCGTCGGGCGGTGAGGGATCAACGTGCGCGGCAATGGCATCATCGCCGGTGCACTCTGTCCCAGGGCACTAACCGCAGGATGTGGCGTTGCTGGGACAGCACCTCCCAAACTTGTGGGACAATTTCCCGGGAGGTGCTATCGTGCCCCCTGCCCCCTTCGCCCCCCCCCCCCCCCCCGCGCCCCCCAGGCAAAAACGCCATTGCGCCACTTTAGCGCTCCCCCGGAAGCGCTAATGGGGCTATACAAAGGAGCAATTTTGCCCCCGCTGTTCCTACGAACTCTTTCCCCATTGATGACTGTTTCTGCTATCTCTACTCCTGATGGTGACACCCCGCTAACTCTACCCCTAGCGACGACTGTACTTGCTAACTCTTTCCCTGGTGCCGTTGCATGTGACCTCTCACCTCCATGACAGCGTCACGCTACAGAAGCTTAATTTGTTTGCATTAATTCTACTGGCTGACTTCAGCAGTTCACACTGTTCCATAGAATTACATAGAACGTCACCATAGAACGTCCGCTTTCCAGCATCATCATCATAGGCAGTCCCTCGGAATCGAGGGAGACTTGCTTCCACTCTAAAAGTGAGTCCTTAGGTGGCTGAACAGTCCAATACGGGAATTACAGTCTCTGTCACAGGTGGGACAGACAGTGGTTGAGGGAAAGGGTGGGTGGGGAGTCTGGTTTGCCGCACGCTCCTTCCGCTGCCCGCGCTTGATTTCTGCACGCTCTCGGCGACGAGACTCGAGGTGCTCAGCGCCCTCCCGGATGCTCTTCCTCCACTGAGGGGACAGGAACAGGCCATTCGGCCCAACTGATCCACATTATGCTCCATACCAGCCTCCTCCCAGCCCTGCTTCACCTAATCCTATCAGCATAACCCTCTCTGCCTTTCTCCCTCGTGTGTTTATCGAGCTTCCCCTTAAATGCTATTTGCTTCAACCTTTCCCTGTGGCAGTGAGTTCCACATTCTCACCACTCTCTGTGTAAAATCGTTTCTCCTGAATTCCCTATCGGTTTTATTAATTAACCAAAAAAACACATTGTTAAAACATCTTCAGAAGCAAACAGTCACACCAAAGAGAACTTGTGAGGACAAACCTTCTCATCCCGTGCACAACAAGGCGGCTCTCTCTCCAGACAGCAAACATTACAACAACAACTTGCATTTATATAGCGCCTTTAGTCATAGTTAAAAAGTCCCAAGGCATCTCACAGGAGCGATCATCAGACACAATTTGGCACCAAGCCACATAAGGAGCTATTAGGACAGGTGAGGTAGGTTTTGAGGAGCGTCTTAAAGGAGGGGAGAGAGGTAGAGAGAGAGAGAGACGGAGAGGTTCCAGGAGGGAGTTCCAGAGCTTAGGGCCTTGGCAACAGAAGGCATGGCCACCAATGGAGGCGCAATTAAAATCAGGGATACTCAAGAGGCCAGAATCTCGGAAGGTTGTAGGGCTGGAGGATGTCATTAGAAAGGGTTAAATGAGTTATACTTGCAAGGAAGCCACATTATAAAGTATTAATACAAAGAATTGCATAGAATGTACAGCACAGAAACAGACCATTTGCCAACAGGTCCGTTCCGGTGTTTATGCTCTACATAGGCCTTCTTCATCTCACACCATCAACATATCCTCTATCACTTTCTCCCTCATGTGCTTACTAGCTTCCCATTAACTTGAGTGTCAGCTGTGGCTCAGTGGGTAGCCCACTTGCCTGGGGGGTCAGAGGGTTGTGGGTTTGAAATCCCACTCCAGGAGCTTGAGTGCAAAAGATCTAGTACTGAGGGAGCACTGCACTGTCGGAGGTGCTGTCTTTTGGATGAGAGGTTAAACCAAGTCCCCATCTGTTCTCTCAGGTGGACATAAAAGATCCCGTGGCACGATTTTGAAGAAGAGCAGGGGAGTTATCTCTGGTGTCCTGGCCAATATTTAGCCTTCAATCAACATAACAAAAAAACAGATGATCAGGTCATTATCACATTGCTGTTTGTGGGAGCTTGCTGTGTGCAAATTGGCTGCCGCGTTTCCCACATTATAACAGCGACTACACTCCAAAAGCTCTTCGTTGGCGGCAAAGTGCTTTGCGACATCCAGTGGTTGTGAAAGGCGCTATATAAATCCAAGTCTTTCTTTTTTCATTCTTTTTAGATTCGTCTGTGATTTTTATTGACACTAAAGCAAAATATTGCGGATGCTGGAAATCAGAAATGAAAACAGAAAATGCTGGAAACACCCGGCTGATCAGGCAGTTCTGAGGAAGGGTCATCGACCCGAAACGTTAACTCTGTCTCTCTCTCTCTCTCTCTCCACAGATGCTGCCTGACCCGCTGAGTATTTCCAGCATTCTCTGTTTTAGTTTGATGATTTATATCATCGCAGTTGAGCAGAGAAGGTGCAAAACTGCCAGGTGGATGCTGAGAACATTTTTTTTTTTTGCATTTGCTATTAATTCCTTCTGGCAATTTGACCTGCAATTTAGAAACCCTTTGGATCTCCATTCCTTTATTAAATGCTCCTTAAATTGTCTGCTCTTTATCACTGTTGGTGGTGTTACAGCAGCGCCCATGGACCTGACACCAATGCAATTTATAAGCAGCAATTACAGGGGCCGGCCTCACAAGAGCATTGGCGAGTTGTGAGTGAGATCCTGCTGATTCTTTGAACCGCTTTGGTCGCCCAGGCGTGAGATTTTGGAGTCTTTGGAGATCGAGGCTAGCTCGACAGCGCCGCCCCGCGGGCGCTGCGCGCAGCCCAGCCCAGCCCGCGGTCAGTGCTTGCCGAGAGGCGCAACTCTCAGAAAGTTAAATCAAAGTTGCATATCTGGGGAGAAACAAACCGGGAAGCGGAGGAAAGGGGCGGAAATAAAACTCTCTCCCCATCATACCTGGAATCAGGCTGAAGGTATTTTCTGACTAAAAAAAAAACCCCAGTCTGCATTAAAATTCTCTGCAACTCCCATTCTGGCCAATTCATATCTGCTTCATGCCCCCAGTTAAAAGAGCACTCTGACCTTTAATCATCCACCCAATATTCACATCTTATAAACCCTCTCCAAACTGATGGCTTGTGAAATCTGGACATGCCCATTCATTCTGAGGCGTTTCTGCGTTGCTGGCCATCCTAAATCAGCCAGAAGCCAGGACGGTAGCATAGTGCTTATGCTACTGGAGCAGCAATCCAGAGTCCCTGCACTAATGATCTGGAGACATGGGTTCAAATCTCACCACGGTAGCTGGGGAATTTAAATTCTGCTAATGTAAAAAAAAAAATCTCTGGAATAAAAAGTTGGTGACCATGAAACTAACACAGCAGGCATAATCTTAGAATAAGGGGCTACCCATTTAAAACTGAGATGAGGAGGAATTTCTTCTTTCAGATGGTTGTAAATCTGTGGAATTCGCTGCAAGTGCTGTGGAAGCCGGGACATTGAATGGATTTAAGACAGAAATAGACAGTTTCTTAGTGAATATGGGGAGCGGACGGGGAAGTGGACCTGTGTCCATGATCGGATCAGCCATGATTGTATTAAACAGTGGTGCAGGCTCGAGGGGCCAAATGGCCGACTCCTGCTCCTATTTCTTATGTTCTTCTAAACCCAATCTAGTTCAATAATGTTCTTTAGGGAAGGAAACCTGCTGTTCTTACCCGGTCTTGCCGATATGTGGTTGGCTCGTCAGCTGTGGTTCAGTGAATAGCACGGTGAGTCAGAAGGTTGTGGGTTAAAGTCCCACTCCAGGGATTTGAGCATAAAAATCTAGGCTGACACTCCCAGTGCAGTGCTGAGGGAGTGTTGGAGTCGGAGGTGCAGTTTTTTGGATGAGATGTTAAACCGAGGCCCCATCTTCCCTCTCATGTGGATGCAAAGGTTCCCATGGTACTATTTCGAAGAAGAGCAGGGGAGTTATCGCCTGGTGTCCTGGGCCAATATTTATCCAATATAAAATAGTCACTAATGAATCCAATAGAGAATTCAGGAGAAATTTATTTTGCCCAGAGAGTGGTGAGAATGTGGAACTTGCTACCACATAGAAACATAGAAACATAGAAAATAGGTGCAGGAGCAGGCCATTCGGCCCTTCGAGCCTGCATCACCATTCAATATGATCATGGCTGATCATTCACCTCAGTACCCCATGGGGTAGTTGAGGCGAATAGTATCGATGGATTTAGGGGGAAGCGAGATAAAGACATTGAGGAGAAAGGAATATGTTGATGGAGTGAGATGAAGAGGGGTGGGAGGAGACTCGTGTGGAACATAAACACCGGCACGGATCTGTTGGGCCCAATGGCCTGTTTCTGTGCTGTAAATACTTTGTTGGATTTGCGATGTTCTGGGGCACGATATGAATTTGCTCAAGTTCCGGTTATTACTGCAAATGTCACAGCTATTATTGAAAAAAAATTCTACGTTATGATAATTGCCCCCGATAGCTAAATTTGTTATGTTCCGATTTGGAGGGGGGGGGAGTTGATAAAAGGGGCGGGGGCTCACAAAGCAACCCAGTTCTCTGTTTACCCATCGGTTATGCTCACAAGTAACAGAGAGGGTGGATGCGGGCACTGCGGTTGATGTTATGTATGTGGACTTTCAAAAGGTGATTTGAAAAATGCAAAAGGGCATTGTCCTATGAGGAGAGATTGAGTAGACTAGGCCTATATGCTCTAGAGTTTAGAAGAATGAGAGGTGATCTGAATGAAACATATAAAATTCTTACAGGCTTTACAGGGTAGATGCAGGGAAGGATCTTTCCTCTGGCTGGGGAGTCTGGAACCAGGGACCACAGTCCCAGAATAAAGGGGTCGGCCAATTAGGATTGTTTAGGACATTTAGGGTGGTGAATCTTTGGAATTCTCTACCCCAGAGGGCTGTGGAGGCTCAGTCTTTGAGTATATTCAAGTCAGAAATTGATAGATTTTTGGATATGAAGAGAATCAAGGGATATGGGGATAGTGCAGGAAAGTGGAGTTGAGGTACAAGATCAGCCATGATATTATTGAATGGCGGAGCAGGCTCGAGGGGCCGAATGGCCAACTCCTGCTCCTAATTCTTATGTTCTTATTTAATAAAGTACCGCATAATAGACTTGTTAGCAAAATTGAAGCCCTTGTGATTCATCATAGGCAGTCCCTCGAAATCGAGGAAGACTTGCTTCCACTCTAAAAGTGAGTTCTCAGGTGACTTTAGAGTGCAATACGGGAATTACAGTCTCTGTCATAGGTGGGACAGACAGTTATTGAGGGAAAGGGTGGGTGGTGAGACAGGTTTGCCACACGCTCCTTCCGCTGCCTGCGCTTGATTTCTGCATGCTCTCGGCGACGAGACCCGAGGTGCTCAGCGCCCTCCCGGATGCTCTTCCTCCAATTAGGGCGGTCTTGGGCCAGGAATTCCCAGTTATCAGTGGGGATGTTGCACTTTATCAAGGAGGTTTCGAGGGTGTCCTTGAAACATTTCCTCTGCCCACCTGGGGCTCATTTGCCGTGTAGGAGTTCTGAGCAGAGCGCTTGCTTTGGGAGTTTTGTGTCGAGCATGCGGATAATGTGGCCCGCCCAACGAAGCTGGTAGAGTGTGGTCAGTGCTTCGATGCTGGGAATGTTGGCCTGATCATCCGGACCATGCAGACAACGTTGGTGCCTCTATCCTCCCAGGAGATTTGTAGGATCTTGCGGAGGGACACAGTGGCAGCGTGGATAAGAACCTGGATCAGAGACGGAAAACAGAGGATAGCGATGAACGGCAATGTTCCGCCTCGTTTAATTTCTTGCTGCGCTGTCCCTTTAACGGGCTGCGCGGCCCGTTCAAAATTCCGCGCATGCGCGAAACATCCCGTTTGTAAAGCTGGCCCTGGGTTCCTCGGGACCTCCAGACAACCATGCGGCTGTGCGGCTCAGCGGGAACGTTGGTGAAAGGATTGCTCTCCAGCCTGGACAGGAAGGTTACAGTGGTGTTTCCCCAGGGGTCGGTGTTGGGGCCACTGCTCTTGTATGATAGATATTAACCATCCGGACTTGGGCATAACTTCGAACTTTGCATGAAACTCGTAAACGTGGTAAACAACGAGGAGGATAGTAATCGACTTCAGGAGGGCATAGACAGACTGGTGAGATGGGCGGACATATGGCAAATGCAGTTTAACGCAGAGAAGGGCGGACACGTGACAAACGCAGAGAAGTGCGAAGTGATACATTTTGGTCGGAAGAATGAGGAGAGGCAGTATAAACTCAAGGGTACAATCCTGAAGAGGGTGCAGGAACAGATTTACGTGCCTACACAAATCTTTGAAGGGCAAGTTGAGAAGGCTGTTGAGGAGCGTATGGGACACTTGGCTTTAGAAATAGAGGAATCATCATCATAGGTAGTCCCTCGTATCGAGGATGACTTGCTTCCACGCCAAAAAAGGGCTGAGTTCACAGGTGTTTCAATGAAGGACCTAATATTCTGGATCCCGAACTACATCCTGAAGGGTGGAAGATGCCTGTGCGTGGATTTTTTTAACATGGGGTGGCTGTTGCACACCACACGGGCTTGTCAGAGCTAGGCCTTGGTCCAGTGGCAAGGGTTAACCAAGATGACTGGAGGTACCAGCCCTGCTGCAAATAGAGGAATGGAGCAAGGAAGCTATGCTAAGCCTTTATAAAACACTGGTTAGGCCCCAACTGGAGTATTGAGCTCAATTCTGGGGGCCGCATTTTAAGGAGGATGACAAGGCCTTGGAGTGAGTGTAGAGGATAGTTACTGGAATGAGACCAGGGCTGAGAGACTTTAGTTAGAAACTCGAGAAGCTGGGGTTGTTTTCCTTAGAGCAGGGAAGGTTAAGGGGAGATTTAATAGAGGTGTTCAAAATCACGAGGGGTTTTGATAGAGTAAATAAGGAGAAACGGTGGCAGGAGGGTCGGTAACCAGAGGACGCAGATTTAAGGTGATTGGCAAAAAAAAACAGAGGCGAAATGAGGAGCGAGTTGTTGTGATCGGGAACGCGCTGCCTGCATGAGCGGTGGAAGCAGATTCAATTGTAACTTTCAAAAAGGAATTAGATAAATACTTGAAGAGGAAAATATGCAGGGCTATGGGGACAGAGCAGTGGGGGTGGGAGTGAGACGAATTGGATAGTTGCGTCAAAGAGCAGGCTGAGCAACAATGGGCCGAATGGCCTCCTTCTGTGCTGTAATCATTCTAGGATCCTACAACAGACTTGCCAGCAGGGGGCGCTGCATCAATATCAGGAAATGGGATCCTGGCTGATTATTTTCCTCTCTCCCTCCTTCAGTTAGGAATAAAGGCCAGCATCAAGATCAGCAAACTGAGGGCAGAAAGAGACTCAAAACCTCGAACTTTCAGTCCATTTAGCTTCTCATCTGATTTGAGGTAGATTCTATAAGAAATAGGAGCAGGAGTAGGCCATTCGGCCCCTCGAGCCTGCTCCACCATTCAATAAGATCATGGCTGATCTGATCATGGGCTCAGCTCCACTTCCATGCCCGCTCCCTAAAACCTTTTACTCCCTTATCGCTCAAAAATCTGTCTATATCCACCTTAAATATATTCAATGACCCAGTCTCCACAGCTCTCTGGGGCAGAGAATTCCACAGATTCATGACCCTCTGAGAGAAGGAATTCCTGCTCATTTCCATTTTCATTGGGCGACCCCTTATTCTGAAACTATGCACCCTAGTTCTAGATACCCCCACGAGGGGAAACATCCTCTCTGCATCTACCCTGTCAAGCCCCCTCAGAATCTTATACGTTTCAATAAGATCATCTCTCATTCTTCTAAACTTCAATGAGTACAGACCCAACCTGCTCAACCTTTCTTCATAAGACAATCTCTTCACCTCAGGAATCAACCGAGTGAACCTTCGCTGAACTGCCTCCAATGCAAGTATATCCCATGCTAAATAAGGAGATCAAAACTATACACAGTCATCATCATAGGCAGTCCCTCGAAATCGAGGAAGACTTGCTTCCACTCTAAAAGTGAGTTCTCAGGTGACTGAACAGTCCAATACGGGAATTACAGTCTCTGTCACAGGTAGGACACACAGTGGTTGGAGGAAAGGGTGGGTGGGGAGTCTGGTTTGCCGTACGCTCCTTCCGCTGCCTGCGCTTGACTTCTGCATGCTCTCGACGATGAGACTCGAGATGCTCCTCCTCCACTTCGGGCGGTCTTTAGCCAGGAACTCTCAGGTGTCGGTGGGGATGTTGCATTTCATCAAGGAGGCTTTGAGGGTGTCCTTGAAATGTTTCCTCTGCCCACCTGGGGCTCGCTTGCCAAGTAGGAGTTCCGAGTAGAGCGCTTGCTTTGGGAGTCTTGTGTCGGGGATGCGGTCAATGTGGCCGGCCTAACGGAGCTGGCTTCGCGGTACTCCAGGTGTGCTCTCACCAATACCCTGTACAGTTGTAGCAGGGCTTCTCTGCTTTTATACTCCAGCCCCCTTGCAATAAAGGCCAACATTCCATTTGCCTTCCTGATAACTTGCTGTACCTGCATACGAACTTTTTGTGTTTCATGCGCAAGGACCCCCAGGTCCCTCTGTGCCGATATTTATCTTCTAGTATAAACACGCTCGAGTTACCGCCTGGCAGAGCACAGCGAGTACACGCAGGGACCAGGTCGGTAACTGAACCCTGCTCACCAGCTTTGACCAGGAATGGGTCCGGTGAAAGATATTATCCAAACCATGGTGTAACTGTAAGGGTCTCCCACCCCTCATCTAATCTGCCACGCTACTTGTCCGACATCCAGTATTGGATGAGTAGTGACATCCTCCCGGTAAAACAGGGAATTATAGACCGGTCAGCCTGACATCAGTAGTGGGTAAAATGATGGAATCAATTATTAAGGATGTCATAGCAGTGCATTTGGAAAATGGTGACATGATAGGTCCAAGTCAGCATGGATTTGTGAAAGGGAAATCATGCTTGACAAATCTTCTGGAATTTTTTGAGGATGTTTCCAGTAAAGTGGACAAAGGAGAACCAGTTGATGTGGTATATTTGGACTTTCAGAAGGCTTTCGACAAGGTCCCACACAAGAGATTAATGTGCAAAGTTAAAGCACATGGGATTGGGGGTAGTGTGCTGACGTGGATTGAGAACTGGTTGTCAGACAGGAAGCAAAGAGTTGGAGTAAATGGTACTTTTCAGAATGGCAGGCAGTGACTAGTGGGGTACCGCAAGGTTCTGTGCTGGGGCCCCAGCTGTTTACATTGTACATTAATGATTTAGACGAGGGGATTAAATGCAGTATCTCCAAATTTGCGGATGACACTAAGTTGGGTGGCAGTGTGAGCTGCGAGGAGGATGCTATGAGGCTGCAGAGTGACTTGGATAGGTTAGGTGAGTGGGCAAATGCATGGCAGATGAAGTATAATGTGGATAAATGTGAGGTTATCCACTTTGTTGGTAAAAACAGAGAGACAGACTATTATCTGAATGGTGACAGATTAGGAAAAGGGGAGGTGCAACGAGACCTGGGTGTCATGGTACATCAGTCATTGAAGGTTGGCATGCAGGTACAGTAGGCGGTTAAGAAAGCAAATGGCATGTTGGCCTTCATAGCGAGGAGATTTGAGTACAGGGGCAGGGAGGTGTTGCTGCAATTGTACAGGGCCTTGGTGAGGCCACACCTGGAGTATTGTGTACAGTTTTGGTCTCCTAACCTGAGGAAGGACATTCTTGCTATTGAGGGAGTGCAGCGAAGGTTCACCAGACTGATTCCTGGGATGGCGGGACTGACATATCAAGAAAGACTGGATCAACTGGGCTTGTATTCACTGGAGTTCAGAAGAATGAGAGGGGACCTCATAGAAACGTTTAAAATTCTGACAGGTTTAGACAGGTTAGATGCAGGAAGAATGTTCTCAATGTTGGGAAGTCCAGAACCAGGGGTCACAGTCTAAGGATAAGGGGTAAGCCATTTAGGACCGATATGAGGAGAAATTTCTTCACCCAGAGAGTGGTGAACCTGTGGAATTCTCTACCACAGAAAGTAGTTGAGGCCAATTCACTAAATATATTCAAAAGGGAGTTAGATGAAGTCCTTACTACTCGGGGGATCAAGGGGTATGGCGAGAAAGCAGGAAGTGGGTACTGAAGTTGCATGTTCAGCCATGAACTCATTGAATGGCGGTGCAGGCTAGAAGGGCCGAATGGCCTACTCCTGCACCTATTTTCTATGTTTCTATGTTTCTATGTAAATATTGTGGAGACCAAAGACAAGTGAACCTTCCTCGATCCTGAGGGACTGCTTATGACGATGAATCCAGGAGGAGAGGTAGTTTTAGCGCCTTGAAAAAGTTTGCACCTCCCTCCCAGAAGTTCGTCAGAATGGGGCGAGGAGCTGACAGGGGCACTAAACCAGAGCTGGGGGGGGGGCGGGGGAGGCGCTAACGAAAGTTTAGTCGGTACATTGCGCATGCGCGGAACTCCAAGTCAGATCCCGGGAAAAGCCGAGTCTTAAAGGCGCGGTGTAGTAACATGAAAGTTTTCAACATGACTTGTTTTCAACCTGCGCTGTTGTGTCTGTCTGCCGCGGCAAACCCGGAGGCTCACGCACCGTGCTGGGTGTAAACGTTGCAGTGACTGTGACCTCCGAGGGACGCGCTTGCTCCTCCCTTGAAGTAGGACCAGTTCACGACTCTGCAAACCTGCACCCGCCGTTTTTCCAGACGTTGTTCTCGGCGGGCGCTCAATGAGGCGCGTGCACCGAATTTACCGACTGGGGCGCAAGCCTGGGCGTTGCACCAGGAATACGTCGGGATTGTAGCGATCGTCAGCGCCGGGCGCTAGCCGTTTGCACCCCCCCCCCCCCCCCGGTGAGCCTCTGATGAATTTTCCGGCAGGGCGATAAACACCGTGCTCCCGGTCGCTAAGCTCGAACGCTCCCTCTGGCCGCTAACTGAGGCGTTAGACAACCAGAAATGCAGCCCATTGCTTTCGGTCGCTGCCACAAACCCCGTTCCTCAGCCACCGACTCTCCATCCCTCTCCCCGGCATCTGTCTGAGGCTGAACCAGACTTGCCGATCTATCTGATATTGAGCTGAGCTTCCGGCCACAGAATCCTCTCCATCACTAAGACCACCTCTTTACACCTCTGTAACATCGCCCCCCAACTCCGCCCCTCCCTCAGCTCATCCACTGCTGAAACCCTCATCCGTGCCTTTGTTACCTTTAGTCTCGACTATTCCCACGCACTCCTGGCCGGCCTCCCGTCTTGCACCCTTCCTTAAACTTGACCACATCCAAAACTCTGCTGCCGTGCCCTAACTCGCACCAAGTCCCACTCACCCATCACCCCCTGTGCTCGTGGTCCGGCAACACCTCGAATTTAAAATGCTCATTCTTGTGTTCAAATCCCTCCATGGCCTCACCCCTCCCTATCTTTTTTTAAAATTCCTTCCCGGGATGTGGGCGTCGCTGGCAAGGCCGGCATTTATTGCCCATCCCTAATTGCCCTCGAGAAGGTGGGGGTGAGCCGCCTTCTTGAACCGCTGCAGTCCGTGTGGTGAAGGTGCTGTTAGGGAGGGAGTTCCAGGATTGTGACACAGCGACGATGAAGGAACAACGGGTGGCACCGAGAGAGTTAGCAGTAACCTCCTCCAGCCCTACAACCCTCCGAGATCTTTGCACTCCTCCAATTCCATGATTTCTTTTCATGGCTCCAACATTGGCGGCTGTGCCTTCAGCTGCCTTGACCCAATTCTCTCACTAAACCTCTCTGCCGTTCTCATTCCTCCTTTAAGATGCTCCTTAAAACCTACCTCTCTGACCAAGCTTTTGGTCACTTGTCCCAATATCTCCTTATGGGGCTCGTTGTCGATTTTTTTTTGATAATCTCTCTTGTGAAGCGCCTTGGGATATTTTACCACATTAAAGGCGCTATATAATGCAAGTTGTTGTTACTGATATACATTCAAAAATGAATAATTTGCAGGACGATTGGGAAAGGGCAGGGAGGGGGGGGAGTGACAACTAATTGGATCGTTCGTTCAAAGAGCCGGCACAGGCACGATGGGCTGAATGGCCTCCTTCTGTGCTGTGTGATTCTATGATAAGCGGGGTGGGATGGGATTTACAGAAAACAATAGAAAGAGAGAGGCACAGATAAAGGCAGGTACTGGAGGTGAGTCTGCATGCTTTTATAGATTCATCATCATCATCGGCAGTCCCTCGAAATCGAGGAAGACTTGCATCCACTCTTAAAATAAGTCCTTAGGTGGCTGAACAGTCGAATACGAGAACCACAATCCCTGTCACAGGTGGGACAGATAGTCATTGAAGGAAAGGGTGGGTGGGACAGGTTTGCCGCACGCTCTTTCCGCTGCCTGCGCTTGATTTCTGCGCGCTCTCGGCAATGAGACTTGAGGTGCTCAGCGTCCTCCCGGATGCGCTTCCTCCACTTAGGACGGTCTTTGGTCAGGGACTTCCAGTTGTCAGTGTGGATGTTGCACTTTATCAGGGGGGCTTTGAGGGTCTCCCTGCCCACCTTTGGCTCGTTTGCCGTGAAGGAGTTCCGAGTAGAGCGCTTGCTTTGGGAGTCTCGTGTCTGGCATGCGAACAATGTGGCCTGCCCAGCCGAGCTGATCGAGTGTGGTCAGTGCTTCAATGCTGGTGATGTTGGCCTGGTCGAAGAGGCTAATGTTGGTGCGTCTGTCCTCCCAGGGGATTTGTAGGATCGTGCGGAGTATAGATTATTCTTGTGGCAATTGCCTTTCCTTTTCAACAAAAAAAAAATTCCTTTGCGTTTACCTCAGAACACACGTCAAGAGTTGGAATGTGGGATGGTCCAAAAGATGGTATTAATCGGATCTTGTACCTTGACACCTTCTTTATTAAAAGTCTAATTTCGCGGTTATAAAGATTCGGGTTTAGTCTAAGTACCGAGCGAGTTAGCACAACCGCAAATGAATAAACGGCTTTAATATTTTAAAAAAATGCCCTTCAGGTCCCACAACAAAGGCAAATGATTAACAAGCTACAAAGTTGTTATTGGCCCATGAATAGGCCCAATTGTGACTTTGTTTCCCGAGGCTGGTATTCTTTAAATTTCATTAAAACTTCAATTAAATTCTGACCACAAAAAAAACAGGAAGAACCTGATTGCCTGAAAGAGAGAGAGAAAAAAAAGGCTTTAGAGACTACTGTATAACTTGAATAACAATTACCTGAGAAGAACAGGCTCTCGGTCTACGTTGCCCCCACTCCCCCACGCCCCCCCCCCCCACCGCCCCTAGTACCCCCTAAGTCCACCCCAACACTTCCCTGCTTTGCTGAGGCAAAGTTTAAAGAAGACAGGGATTTAAACATTCAAAGCAGCCAGAGATAATCGGTGTTTATCCTCCCTCCCGATTGCAATGCTGTCTAGCCTCCCCAGTCGCTGGTCGTGTCAACTCACAGGGGCAGGCAAGTTAACAGAGCAAAAAAAAACTGGTGGCTAGTTTCTAGAAAATTCCTCCACAGCTTCCCTGAGGCGATGAAACATACTCCGGGAGACTATAGTTACCAATAGCACTTCACCAAGCATACTTCAGTTAACCCCATCCTCTCCCCACTTAACAAGAGAAGCAAAGAGGATAGAGACTTGCATTTCTATAGCGCCTTTCACAACCTCATAAGAACTAGGAGCAGGAGTAGGCCATTCGGCCCCTCGAACCTGCTCCAACATTCATGGCTGATCCGATCATGGACTCAGATCCACTTCCCTGCCCACTCTCCATAACCCCTTGTTCCCTTATCGGTTAAGAAACTGTCCATCTCTTGTCTTCATTTTATTCAATGTTTCAGCTTCCACAGCTCTCTGAGGACTACAATAAGATCATGGCTGATCTTCTACCTCAAATCCACTTTCCTGCACTGTCCCCATATTCCTTGATACACTCAATATCCAAAAATCTATCGATCTCTGTCTTGAATATACTCAAAGACTGAGCCTGCACAGCCCTCTAGGGTAGAGAATTCCAAAGATTCACCACCCTCTGAGTGAAGAAGTTTTCCTTCATCTCAGTTCTAAATGGCCAACCACTAATTCTGAGACTGTGACCCTTGGCTCTAGACTTCCCAGCATCCATCCTGCATCTACCCTGCCAAACCATGTAAGAATTTTCTTTGTTTCAATGAGATCACCTCTCAATCTTCTAAACTCTAGAGAATATAGGCTTAGTCTCCTCAATCTCTCCTCATAGGACAATCACCCCATCCCAGGAATCAGTCTCATGAACCTTCGTTGCACTCCCTCTATGGCAAGTATATCCTTCCTTAGGTAAGGAGACCAAAACTGCAAACAATACTCCAGGTGCGGTCTCAGCAGGGCCCTATATAACTGCAGTAAGATGTCTAAGGATAAGGGGTAAGCCATTTTGGACCGAGATGAGGAGAAACTTCTTCACCCAGAGAGTGGTGAACCTGTGGAATTCTCTGCAACAGAAAGTTGTTGAGGCCAATTCACTAAATATATTCAAAAATGAGTTGGATGTAGTCCTTACTACTAGGGGGATCAAGGGGTATGACGCGAAAGCAGGAATGGGGTACTGAAGTTGCATGTTCAGCCATGAACTCATTGAATGGCGGTGCAAGCTCGAAGGGCTGAATGGCCTACTCTTGCAACTATTTTCTATATTTCTATGTTTCTATGTCTTTACTCATACTCAAATCCTCGGGACGTCCCAAAGCGCTTTTCAGCCAGTGGAGTACTTTCATACTGTTGTAATGCAGGAACTGAGCTTCAGACTCCTGAGCTAATGTCCTTATTTTGTGCTCGATAACTTTTTGCAGGGTATTTGTTCTCCTTGGAGCAGAGATGGTTAAGAGGAGATTTGACAGAGGTGTTCAAAAATCCTGAAGCGTTTCGATCGACTAAATAAGGAGAAACGGTTTCCAGAGGCAGTAGGACCGGTAACCAGAGGCTGCACAGATTTAAGGTGATTGGTAAAAGGACCAGAGGACGAGATGAAAAATCTTTTTCTTTTTAGGCAGCGAGTTGTTGTGATCTGGAACGTGCTGCCTGAAGGGCGGTGGGAGCAGATTCAATAGTGACTTTCAAAAGGAAGTTGGATAAAGACTTGGGGCCTGACTTTTGGCTTCATTGTCGGTGATTTTCTCAGCTGGTACAGCTGGTTTCCTGCCCGGCGAGAGTTTCCACGTAAGTTCTTGAACATTATCGCCCACATCTGAAGTCGCCCGCCTGGACCAAACCGCCCGCGTGCAAAGCCGAGAAAAACCACCAGGGGGTAAGTTTGGGCTCAACCGCCGGTTGTCCAGATCGACGAGAGATCCGCTCTGTAAAAGCTGCTTAAACAGGGCGGTAAGGGGGAACACTGCAAAGAAAGGTCAGTGAAAGGTTCTCTATTTATTTTTTTTTTAAATTTTAACACGGCAGTTAAGTTTAAAACTGTCTTGGGAATGCTTTGTAAGTTCTTATTTGTTTTTAATGAAATCTTTTTTTTTTAAGTTTTCCCCCCTCCCTAGGCCCAACCGCAGCCTCGGACTAAATTTTACTACTTACCGTCCATTCTGGTAACGACCGCCCATGTTGCTAACTTTCCACTTACCCGTCGAGAAAACCACTGACAATGAGTGTGCAACGCCCATTTCCAGCTCTACTTATTGTTACCTTCAAAATGTAAATTCTCGCCAGGTTTTCCGGCCGAATGTTAGCGATCCTTCTCAGCGGGCAATCGGGCGTTGAGGGCCTTGAGGGAACGTCAGGCCCTTGAAGGGGAAAATATGCAAGGCTATGGAGAAATAGCGGGGGGGCAGTGGGGCTGATTGGAGAGCTCTACCAAGGTGACAGCACAGGCCCGATGGACCGAATAATCTCCTTCTGTGCTGTGTCATTCTATGATTCTATGATTTTAAAACCATCTCCACTTCCTGTCCGGACAGTAATGGGTCGGATGTCGTGGGAGCTGTAAGATTGCACAATCAACCCAGAGATAGCCAGCCATCGCTCTAAGCGGGAAACACATCGAGCGCATACATAATGTTAATTGCCCATCCAGCCCGCATGGAAAACCCAGGCCTAGGCAGACATCGCAAATACCAAAACTAATTTTCCCGATCAAGAAACAAATTCGACAGATTGACACATCCGAGACAGGTTACCATTAACGAGCCCGCCAAAGTATGACAAAGAAATATCAAGCCCGCCAAAATTAACACAAAGAATCGGGGCTGATTTGGCGCATAGATTAGAACGGCTCCCAAAGTATAACCTGTTTTTAACGTGTTAGGAGAGGAAAAGGAGAGAGAGCAGTTTTAACGAGCCTGCCAGAGAGCTTGCTACACAGCCTTCTATGCAGCTCTTCTGAGCATCAACACCTTCAGCCTCGAGGCACTCATGGGCTAGGAAGAACATCATCAAGGCAGAGAAAAGCAGTTCCAGTGACTTCGGACATCGCCATCGCGGCAGCAACTGACCACAACCAACGTGGTAACATCGAAACCACCGCGATCGATAAATTCTAAGAACAAAACTCCTCGAGAATAAACCGAAGATTGGAAAGTTTCCACTCTACAATCTGTTCCTAGCTACCAACAGGTGAAACATTACCTAAAGAACTTTAAAACCTACTGCTGACGGAAGAAAAGTGGGTACTCACCCCATAAGCGGACACCACCCAACTGAAGACTATGCAGTCAGAAGTCTTCCACGATGTTCGGGGTACGGCAAGCAGAACCTACAGAGTTCAGCGAACCACCGCTAACTGACAATAAGAGGATTGGTGAGCATAATCCCTGTTTGCCCTGGAGTCCAACCTAGTCAGAGTTAGGCATTGGGAGGTGGAAGGTGTATTATTTTCTGTAACCCCTTGTGAACGTGTGATAAAGTGTTCTTTATTCTAGTGATAGCAAGCTTTGACATTGTACTTTCTTGTCCTTAATAAAATCAAAGTTCTTGGCACCAAAACCGTTGTCTCTTGCAATTTGTCACATCCCCAAATAAATCCAAAATTTCTAACCCAGGGAGTGGGAGCAATTCGAACCGCTCAGAAGGTCAGAAGTAAACCTGACCCCTGAGACCACCCCTACAGAATGGCGACCACGGCAGGACTTTGATACAAAGGATGTGATGCAGAGAGTGCTGTTTTGGAGGAAAGAACCAAGATGGAAGAGAGGATTTCCTCCTATGTGTATAAGAAAGTGAATGTCACTAAGGAATGGATGCTTGGTCTGTTGCGCACTGAGCATCCGGGAGACGCTATGGCCCAGTGGACTGCGAGCAAAGACCATAAGGAATCAGTAGAAAAGGCAATTTGGTTGGCCTGCTTACAATGACAGGTCCAGCTCCTACACTGCAGGCAGAACTATGGGAATGTGCAGTATGAATGGGCTATGGCAGGAGAAAGGTTGTGGGGAGAACTCTGTAAGCTGAAGCATGGAAAGGCGCAGCTAATGGAAAGGTTCAAGAACAGCCAGGACTATTTTCAGTGTCAGGCTACAGAGGCTAAGAATAACGAAAAGGTACTGCAGGAGGAAAATACCCTTCAAGTAAAAGAGCAGGAGGAGAAGTTAAGAGACGTACAGGCAGCTTACAAAGTAGCCAGCACATAGAAACATAGAAACATAGAAAATAGGTGCAGGAGTAGGCCATTCGGCCCTTCTAGCCTGCACCGCCATTCAATAAGATCATGGCTGATCATTCCCTCAGTATCCCTTTCCTGCTTTCTCTCCATACCCCTTGATCCCTTTAGCCGTAAGGGCCATATCTAACTCCCTCTTGAATATATCCAATGAACTGGCAGCAACAACTCTGCGGGAGGGAATTCCACAGGTTAACAACACTCTGAGTGAAGAAGTTTCTCCTCATCTCAGTCCTAAATGGCCTACCCTTTATCCTAAGACTGTGTCCCCTGGTTCTGGACTTCCCCAACATCGGGAACATTCTTCCCGCATCTAGCCTGTCCAGTCCCGTCAGAATCTTGTAAGTTTCTATGAGATCCCCTAACATCCTTCTAAACTCCAGTGAATACAGACCCAGTCGATACAGTCTCTCCTCATATGTCAGTTCTGCCATCCCGGGAATCAGTCTGGTGAACCTTCGCTGCACTCCCTCAATAGCAAGAACGTCCTTCCTCAGATTAGGAGACCAAAACTGAACACAATACTCTAGGTGTAGCCTCACCAAGGCTCTGTACAACTGCAGTAAGACCTCCCTGCTCCTATACTCAAATCCCCTAGCTATGAAGGCCAACATACCATTTGCCTTCTTCACCGCCTGCTGTACCTGCATGCCAACTTTCAATGACTGATGAACCATGACACCCAGGTCTCGATGTACACCCCTTTTCCTAATCTGCCGCCATTCAGATAATATTCTGCCTTCGTATTTTTGCCACCAAAGTGGATAACCTCAAATTTATCCACATTATACTGCATCTGCCATGCATTTTCCCACTCACCTAACCTGTCCAAGCCACCCTGCAGGCTTTTAGCATCCTCCTTACAGCTCACACCGCCACCCAGTTTAGTGTCATCTGCAAACTTGGAGATATTACACTCAATTCCTTCATCCAAATCATTAATGTATATTGTAAATAGCTGAGGTCCCAGCACTGAGCCCTGCGGCACTCCACTCGTCATTGCCTGCCACTCTGAAAAGGACCCGTTTATCCCGACTCTCTGCTTCTCTCTGCCAACCAGTTCTCTATCCACGTCAGTACATTACCCCCAATACCATGCGCTTTGATTTTGCACACCAATCTCTTGTGTGGGACCTTGTTAAAAGCCTTTTGAAAGTCCAAATACACCACATCCACTGGTTCTCCCTTGTCCACTCTATTAGTTACATCCTCAAAAAATTCTAGAAGATTTGTCAAGCATGATTTCCCTTTCATAAATCCATGTTGACTTGGACCGATCCTGTCACTGCTTTCCAAATGCGCTGTTATTTCATCTTTAATAATTGATTCTAACATTTTACCCACTCCTGATGTCAAGCTAACCGGTCTATAATTACCCATTTTCTCTCTCCCTCCATTTTTAAACAGTGGTGTTACATTAGCTATCCTCCAGTCCATAGGAACTGATCTCGAGTCGATAGACTTTTGGAAAATGATCACCAATGCATCCACTATTTCTAGGGCCACTTCCTTAAGTACTCTGGGATGCAGACTATCAGGCCCCGGGAATTTATCGGCCTTCAATCCCATCAATTTCCCTAATACAATTTCCCGCTTTATAAGGATATCCTTCAGTTCCTCCTTCTCACTAGACCCTCGGTCCCTTAGTATTTCCGGAAGGTTATTTGTGTCTTCCTTCATGAATGAGTTGCGGGGCGGACGGGGATAGCAGACCACCACCACTTGTGGTGCCGAGTTTCAGCTCGGTTTGGCAGCAGGAAGAGTTGGGCGAGCCAGAGCAGGAAGAGCCAGAGCCGGGGCCGATGTGCCTGGTCCGGCATCAGAAGTTTGGCCCGCCCACCAGTGCTGGGGGTCAGGGGCCCCTGGAAACTCAATTTGTGGTTCTCCACAATACCCAACAGCTTAGGGTTATTAAAGCTCATCCCAACGAGAGGCCCCTCGGTTCACTTTATGGAAGTGGAACAAGCAGGGGATATTAACGGGTGCGATGATGCCGAGGTAGCAAAGATGCTCCTCCTCTCACTGGACGGCAAGCTGTACCAGTCCTTCTCTGCCGAGAGCAAAAGGGGGCAGAGGATATGTGCTGCCATCCGGGAGAACATCCTGGAAGCCATGGGCTGTAATGACGGGAGTCCCTTCTCCAGAGTGGAGGAGACTGTGCAGCTCACGGGGGAAACCCCACAGGCCTTCGCAAACAGACTGTGGCCTGTGTACCAGAGCGCCTGTGGTGGGGACCTCAACCGGAATCTCCTACCCCGGGACGAAAGAGCCCGCTGACTCCGAAGCCTGGTGGCAAACAGTTCACCAAGAATCAAAGCAAAGGCTGAGGCTTGGTTTGACCCGAGAGATCCTAGGGTTGCATACATAACATCACTCCCTCATCAAGTCAATCGTACACTTATTTACAGGGTGAGACGATCTGGGGCTTTTCGCTCCCTTGTCAATCGTCTCGGTACAAATGCAGGTGTGGGTGAGTTGGTTGGTTCTTCGCTGGGCTGCTGGGCAGCTGGGGATGGGGAGTTCAGCTTCGTGGTCGACCGTGATGTCGGTTGCCACCTGTGTGTGTGTTGGAGGGTCGAAGTTGGTGGTGTCCTCTTCGGGTTGCTCGTGGCTGTTTGTGAATCGCAGTTTGGTTTGGTCCAAATGGTTTCTGCAAGTTAGTCCATTAGCAAGTTTGACCTGAAACACCCTACTCCCTTATTTGACTACGACGGTGCCAGCAAGCCATTTGGGACCATGTCCATAGTTGAGTACAAATACAGGGTTATTGACTTCAATATTGCGCGATCATGGTACATGCTTTGTTGATGCCGCCTGCCATCGACGTGATCATGGAGATCAGGATGGACAAGAGAGAGCCTTGTTTTGAGTGCCCTTTTCATGAGCAGCTCGGCTAAGGGAACCCTGGTAAGCGAGTGGGGTCTGGTGCGGTAGCTGAGCAGGACTCGGGACAGGCAGGTCTGCAGGGAGCCTTCCGACACACGTTTCAAGCTTTGTTTGATGGTTTGGACTGCCCGTTCTGCCTGACTGTTGGATGCAGGCTTGAACGGTGCAGATGTGACGTGCTTGATCCCATTGCGGGTCATGAATTCCTTGAATTCAGCACTGGTGAAGCACGGCCCATTGTTGCTGACAACGACATCAGGCAGGCCGTGCGTGGCGAACATGGCTCGTATGCTTTCGATGGTAGCAGTGGACATGCTTACAGACATTATTAAACACTCAATCCATTTTGAATAAGCATCCACAACAACCAAAAACATTTTGCCTAGAAACAGGCCCGCAAAGTCAATGTGGATCCTAGACCACGGTCTGGAGGGCCACGACCACAAACTCAGCGGTGCCTCTCTGGGTGCATTGCTCAGTTGAGAGCAAGTGTTGCATTGGCGCATCATGACTCCAAATCTGAGTCGATGCCGGGCCACCACACATGGGATCTGGCTATAGCTTTCATCATTACTATGCCTGGGTAGGTACTGTGTAGGTTGCGTATGAACATTTCCCTGCCTTTCTTAGGCAAAACCACACGATTGCCCCACAAAAGACAGTCCGCCTGTATGGACATTTTGTTTTTGCACCGCTGGAACGGCTTGATCTCTTCATGCATCTCCGCTGGGACGCTGGACCAACCCCCATGGAGGACACAGTTTTTTACAAGGATCCTGGCTGGTCCAGGTCCTGATCTGGCGGGCCGTAATGGTGACTTTTCGTTTTCAAATGCATCCATCACCAAGAGCAAGTCTGCAGGCTGTGCCATTTCCACCCCAGTGGTGGGCAATGGTAGCTGACTGAGAGCATCAGCGCAGTTTTCTGTGCCTGGCCTGTGGCGGATTACATAGTTATATGCAGACAGCGTGAGTGTGCATCTTTGGATGCGAGCAGAGGCATTGGTATTAATCCCTTTGCTCTCTGAGAGCAGCGATATGAGCGGATTATGGTCAGTTTCTAACTCAAACTTGAGACCAAACAGATACTGGTGCATTTTTTTCACCCCGTAAACGCATGCCAGAGCTTCTTTTTCAATCATGCTGAAGGCTCTTTCAGCCTTGGACAAACTCCTGGATGCATAGGCGACCGGTTGCAATGTTCCCAATTGATTTGCTTATTGTAACACACACCCGACCCAATACGAAGACGCATCACAAGCTAGCCCTATATGTTTACAGGGGTCATACAGAACAAGCAGTTTGTTGGAATATAACAGATTTCTGGCTTTCTCAAAAGCAGTGTTTTGTGATTTCCCCCATACCCAGTCATCTCCCTTGCATAGCAGCACATGTAAGGGTTCTAGCAAGGTGCTTAACCCGGGTAGGAAATTAACAAAATAGAAGAGGAGTCCCAGGAACGACCGTAGCTCTGTCACATTCTGTGGTCTCGGGGTTCTTGATGGCCTCTGTCTTGGTGGGTCTGATACCATCTGCCGCGATTCTTCTCCCTAAGAACTCGACAGGAAAACACTTCGAGCATTTCAATCTGAGTCCCACACGATCTAGCCGACTTAGAACCTCTTCCAGGTTCTTCAAGTGTTCGATGGTGTCCCGACCTGTGACCAGTATGTCGTCCTGGAAAACCACGATGCGAGAAACTGACTTTAGCAGGCTCTCCAAGTTCCTTTGAAAGATAGCCGCGGCCGATCGAATCCCAAACAGGCATCTATTGTAGATGAACAGACCTTTCTGTGTGTTGATGCAGATGAGGCCTTTCAAAGATTCCTCCAGCTCCTGCGTCATGTAGGCCGAGGTCAGGTCCAACTTGGTGAACGTCTTCCCTCCTGCCAGCGTCGCACATAGGTCGTCTGCCTTGGGTAGCGGGTAATGGTCCTGCAGTGAAAAACGGTTAATCGTTACTTTATAGTCCACACAAATTTTGACTGTGCCATCGCCTTTGACAATCAGACAATCGGACTGGTCCACTCATTGAACTCCACCGGCGCGGTGATGCCTTCTCGCTGCAGCCTGTCCAGCTCAATTTCCACTTTCTCCCGCATCATATATAGCACCGCCCGTGCCTTGTGGTGGATGGGTCGCGTACTGGGAACCAACTGGATCTGCACCTTCGCCCCCAAGAAACTTCCGATGCCTGGCTCAAACAACGACGAGAACTTGCTCAGAACCTGGGCACGTGAGGCGTCGTCAATGGATGAAAGCGCTCGGATGTTGTCCCAGTTCCAGTGGATTTTTCTCAGCCAGCTTCTGCCTGAGAAAAATCCGCTGGAACTGGGGGCCATCTCCTGGTACAATCCACAGTGGGAATTCGTGCATTGCTCCATCATAGGAGACTTTTACTGCTGCGCTGCCAATAACAGGGATCAGCTCTTTAGTGTAAGTTCTTAGCTTGGTATGAATGGGGCTAAGGTTGTTGCACCACAGCCTGTCGAAGGTCTTTTTGCTCATGATAGACTGACTCGCACCTGTGTCCAGTTCCATGAATACTGGAATTCAACCCACCCAAGACATATTAGCTTTTAACGAGCCGGCCAAAATATCAGAAAGAAATGTCAAGCCCGCCAAATTTAAACAAAGAATTCTGGACTAATTTGGCGCGAAGATTAGAACAGCTCAAACCGTATAACTGGCCCCTGTTTTTAACAGAGGTTAGGTTGCTAGGTAGCTACAAGGTTGCTACTACCTCAGGAGACACTGTATGCCATACTACACCAGGTGCTATACTGCGAGTATTCCATCAAGAAGGGAGAGAAACCAACGCGTCAGTTGAAAACTAACTTCTCCAGCCTTGAAGTTCTGAATTCCTCAAGGAAGGATGAGCATCACCATCGCAGCAGCAACCGACCACAGCCAACATGGTACCAAGGAAAAACCACCACAATCGAACAAACTCGAAACAAATTCCAACAGGAAGAAACCGAAGAATCGAAAGTTTCCACTCTACAATCTAAGGCCTGACAACCAACAGGTGAAAACCTTACCTAAAGAAACTTTGAAACTATTTCTAAAGAGAAAAAAAGGTACTCACCCCATAGATCCAAAACGCACCTTATCGCATCAGCGGACTCAACCCAACTGAAGATTGCACAGTATAAAGTCTTCTCCGACGTTCGGGGTACGTTAGCAGAACCTACAGAATTCAATGAACCCCAAAATCGTAAATTACCGCTAACTAACCAGAAAGGATTGGTAAGCATAGTACCTGCCCGCCCTGGAGTCTAACCTAGCTAGGATTAGATATTGGAAGGTGGGAGGTATAATTTTTACTGTAACCCCCCACTTTGAATGTGTATTGTATTGTTTTTTATTAGAGTGATTGTAAGTTTGACATTGTATTTTCTTGTCTGCAATAAAATCAAAGTTCTTTTGCATCAAACTAGTTGTCCTTTACACTTTATCACATCCCCCAAATAAATCCAGAGTCTAGAACCCAAGGGAGTGGGAGCGATTCGAACTGCTCAAGTAGGTCAGAGGTGAACCTGACCCCCGGGACCACCCCTTACAATTCCCACTTCCTGCCTGGCACTTTTCTCTAAATCATCGAAAGAACTCAAAGATGTTCTTCTATGAAAGAGCGATCCAATTAGTCCCACTCCCCCTGCTCTTTTCCCAAAGCTCTGCAAATGTTTCCTTTTCAAGTATTTATCCAATTCCCTTTCAAAAGTTACTACTCAATCAGCTTCCACCGCCCTTTTCATTCGAGGTCATAACAACTCGCTGCGTAAAAAAATATTTCTCTTCATCTCCTCTCTTATTCTTTTGCCAATTATCTAAATTTGTTTCCTTTGGCCATTACCAAAAACCTTCTGCCATAAAACACTGGTCCGGCCTCAACTGGATTATTGTTGTAATGTCTTTACTCAATGGCACAAAACCCACACGAGGCACATTCTATGACCTGAACCTTTATTCACAGGACCAAGAAGTGATGACCCTGCGTGGGACCTCCATTTATATACCTGGATGACCAGGTAAGGAGTGTCTCCCAAAAGTTCACCCCTGTGGTCAAGGTGTGCATTGCTTAAGTATATACAGTATTGCAGTGGTGTTACATAGAGGTTGCATACATGAAATTACCTCCCCCCCAAAGTCTTATTGGCATCATAGGTTAAGTCTTTCAGGTGGTCAACGCTCCCTTGTGGAGCGCCGCAGTTGGGGCTCTAGTTGTTGAGCCTTGGCGTGTGTGTCTGTCCCCTGTGGTGATTCCGGCCAGTCCGGGCTGGCCGCAGGGACTGTGCATGCTGCTGAATGTTCTTGTTACTCGTTCACTGGTGGTGGTGTGAGCACCATCTCATGATCTTCCTCGGGTTCCTCAGTGTCCATGCTGAACCTTTTTTTTACTTGGTCCAGATGCTTACGGCATATCTGCCCATTGTTAAGTTTAACCACGATGACCCTGTTCCCCTCTTTGTCTATTACAGTGCCCTCAAGCCATTTGGGCCCCACGGCGTGATTGAGGACAAATACGGGGTCATTTATTTCTATACATCTCCCCCTTGAATTTCGGTCATGGTACTCGTTTTGGGACTGATGCTTGCCCTCAACTATGTCGGCCAGGACTGGGTGAATGAGGGACAGCCGAGTTTTGAGTGTTCGTTTTATAATTAGCTCAGCGAGCGGGATCCCTATGAGCGAGTGTGGTCGGGACCTATAGGCCAGCAGGAGGCGCGATAGGCGGCATTGAAGGGAGGGTCCTTGAATCCTGAGCATGCCTTGTTTAATGATTTGGACCGCACGTTCCGCCTGGCCATTAGAGGCCGGCTTGAACGGTGCTGTCCTGACATGGTTGATGCAATTGCTCGACATGAACTCCCGGAATTCGTAGCTCATGAAACATGGGCCATTATCACTAACCAGGATGTCCGGCAGCCGTGGGTTGCAAAGACCGCACGTAGACTCTCCACGGTGGTGGATGTCATGCACGAATTCAAAATGATGCACTCGATCCATTTACGCATCTACCACAATGAGAAACATTTTTCCCATGAACGGGCCCGCGTAGTCTACATGAATACGTGACCATGGCCTGGTGGGCCAGGGCCATGGGCTGAGCGGGGCCTCTCTGGGGACATTACCCAGCTGGGCACATGCCGTGCACCTGCGAATACAGTGTTCCAGGTCTGAATCAATTCCCGGCCACCTAACATGTGACCGGGCAATGGCCTTCATCAGCACGATGCCTGGATGCTCGCTGTGGAGTTCCCTGATGAATGCCTCCCTGCCCCTCTGGGGCATGACTACCCGGCTGCCCCATAGTAGGCAGTCGGCTTGGATGGAGAGCTCATCCATCCGCCTGTGAAACGGTCTGACCTCCTCAGGGCATGCTCCGTGTGTGGGCGCCCAATCCCCAGTCAGGACACATTTCTTAATCAGAGATAGGAGGGGATCTCTGTTGGTCCAGATTTTGATCTGGCGGGCTGTGATGGGGGAGCCTGTACTGTCAAAGGCATCGACAGCCATGACCATCTCAGGGTTTTGTCCGCTGCCCCCTCAGTGGTGGCCAGTGGAAGCCTGCTGAGCGTGTCAGCGCAATTTTCGGTGCCAGGCTGGTGCCAGATGGTGTAGTCATAAGCAGCCAGCATGAGAGCCCATCGCTGTATGCGAGCTGACGCGTTGGCATTGACAGCCTTGCTGTCTGACAACAGGAATGTTAACGGCTTGTGGTCTGTTTCTAATTCGAACCTCCTGCCAAAAAGGCACTGATGCATTTTTTTTACACCATAGACACATGTGAGTGCCTCCTTCTCAACCATCCCATATCCCCGTTCTGCTTGAGAGAGCGACCTCGAAGCATAAGCCACAGGTTGTAGTTGACCCTCAGCATTACTCTGCTGCAACACGCACCCAACCCCATAGGACGATGCATCACATGTCAGAACCAATTTCTTACAGGGGTCGTACAGGGTCAATAACTTATTTGAACAAAGTAGGTTCCGCGCCCGATTGAAAACCCGTTCTTGACAGTCCCCCCAAAACCAATCGCAACCCTTACGCAGGAGCACGTGTAGCGGCTCCAACAACGTGCTTAAGTTCGGCAGAAAGTTCCCGAAATACTTCAAGAGTCCCAGAAATGAACGCAACTCCGATGTGTTGCCGGGCCTGGGCACTCGTTGAATCACCTCTTTTTTGGATTCGGTGGGCCGAATCCCATCTGCAGCAACCCTCCTACCCAGGAACTCAACCTTAGGAGCCAAAAACACACATTTAGACTTCTTGAGTCACAGGCCTACCCGTTCCAGTCGGCGTAGCACCTCCTCCAGGTTGTGGAGGTGTTCCTCGGTGTCACGACCTGTGATGAGGATCTCGTCCTGGAATACGATCATTCCAGGAATGGATTTGAGCAGGCTTTCCATGTTTCTTTGAAAAATCGCGGCCACTGATCGAATGCCAAACGGGCACCTGTTGTAAACGAACAGTCCCTTGTGCGTGGTGATGGTGGTCAGTCGTTTAGATTCGTCGGCCAGTTCTTGGGTCAGGCAGATTGAAGTGAGATCCAACTTGGTAAACAGCTTGCCGCCTGCCAGCGTGGCGAAAAGATCCTCAGCTCTCGGGAGCGGGTATTGGTCTTGTAGGGACACCCGATTGATAGTGGCTTTGTAGTCGCCACAGATCCTGACAGAACCATCTGCTTTTAGGACGGGAATGATGGGGCTTGCCCAACTGCTGAATTCAACAGGCGAGCTGATGCCCTCCCTCAGCAAACGGTCCAATTCACTCTCAATTTTCTCCCACATTACATATGGCACCGCTCTGGCTTTGTGGTGCATTGGTCTGGCATCCTGGGTGATGCGTATCACTACTTTGGTACCTTTGAACGTCCCGACGCCAGGTTGGAATAGTGATTCAAATTGTTGTAGGACTTGTGAGCATGAACTTCGCTCCACAGATAACATTGCGTGCACATCCCCCCATTTCCAGTTCATCTCAGCTAACTAGTTCCTCCCCAACAGTGCGGGACCATTGCCCGGGACAATCCAGAGCGGCAGCCGGTTCACTGATCCATTGTGTGTGACCGCCAACATTGCACTGCCTAGTACTGGAATGATTTATTTGGTGTACGTCCGTAGTTGTGTCTCAATGTGTTCTAGTTTGGGTATACTGGCTTTGAGTGGCCATAGCTTTTCGAATTGTTGAATCCCCATGAGTGACTGGCTGGCCCCCGTGTTCAGCTCCATGCATACAGGGATGCCATTAATAAAACCTTTATCATCATTGGTGGCGTTTTGGTATATGAGCTGTGAATGTTTGCCACATGAACCCGCTGAACTTCAGCGTCCATTGATTTGCCCCAAGAGTCATCCTGCCTCACACACCCTTCTTCTGGTCCATCCACCTCGTAAATTAGCCTGATTACAGGCTTCCTGCACATTCGAGCTAAATGGCCACTAAGGTTGCAATTTCTGCAGACAAATTGTTGAAACCTGCAAGTCCTGGCAGAATGTTTGCTCCCACAACTCCAGCATGAGCTGAGATTCCCATTGTTGTGAACAAAGGAGCTATGACCTGGCATTCCTCGCTGATTGTCCCTTTGACTGCTCTTGAGTACCCTGTTAGTGGGTGTCAATGGCCCCATCCTGGACAGCATTGTCCACTGTGATGGTGTAAATGTCCGTTCAGCCTGCCATTGTCTCTGTTGAAAACCTGCTCTGGGGTCTATTGCTGCCTGGGGTGTGTTGAACTGCCCTTGCCTGCCTGCGGGGCTCTGAGTCGCGTTTATGAAATTGACTCCCTGATCCCCCGCCGCGTTGGAGGCAGAATTGCGCGCGTATATTATTTTGGTTTCCTCCTCCCCCGCCATAAAAGTCTGAGCCATCAATGCTGCTGCTTCCAAAGTCAAGTCCTTGGTCTCAATTAACTTTTGGAAAATCCCCGCATGACCGATGCCCTCAATAAAGAAGTCCCTTAACATCTCCCCCCTGCAGGCGACTATGAGCTTACAGAGGCTGGCCAAACGCCAGAGGTCCGCAATGAAGTCCGGTATGCTCTGTCGATGTCGGTGGGTATAGAATCTGTGTCAGGCCATGTGTATGCTGCTCGCCAGTTTGAGGTGCTCACCGATTAGTTTACTGAGCTCTTCAAAGGTTTTGTCTGCCGGATTTTCGGGTGCTAGTAGATTCTTCATGAGCGCGTAAGTCTTAGATCCGCAGCTGGTCAGCAGATGGGCCCTTCGCTTCTCGGCCGTTGCATCTTCCAGCCATTCTTTCGTGACAAAGCTTTGCTGGAGCCTCTCAATGAAATTGTCCCAGTCCTCACCAACACAGCACCGTTCCTTTGTGCTACCGGTGGCCATTCTCGTGGGTCGTTGATTCCCGTTTCTCGTCGCCAATGTAATGTCCTTACTCAATGGCACAAACTGACACAAGGCACATTCAATGGACAAGGTCACTCTGTGACCTGAACCTTTATTCACAGGACCAAGAAGTGATGACCCTGCGTGGGACCTCCCTTTATATACCTGGATAACCAGGTGAGGAGTGTCTCCCACAAGTTCACCCCCTGTGGTCAAGGTGCTTAAGTATATACAGTATTGCAGTGGTTACATACATGACAATTGTGTCCAATTCTTGGCACTGCACTATCTTCTTCTTACACAGTCCCTCGGAGTCGAGGATGACTTGCTTCCACACTAATTTGCGTGTTAAGTTGACTGATGAGACCAATGCGCGCCAGGTCCAGACCTTCATTTTAAAGGGTAGAAGATGCCCTGTGCGTGAATTCTTTTAACGTGTGTTGGCCGGTGCATAACAGCCACCACACGGACTTGACAGAGCTAGGTCTTGGTCCAATGACAAGGGGATCTGAGACGATTGGAGACCAGGCTCTGCTGTATGGGCCTAACACAGACACACACATACGGACAAATACACAAGCTGAAAAACAGGGAGAGAAGACCCGAGGGACAGTAAATGGAAGATTGGGGAGGGGCTCCAGTAAATGGGGGAGATAGGGGAGGGGCTCCAGTAAATGGGGGATAGGGGAGGGGCTCCAGTAAATGGGGGATTGGGGAAGGGCACCAGTAAATGGGGGATTGGGGAAAGGCACCAGTAAATGGGGGGATAAGGAAGGGGCCCAGTAAATGGGGAATAAGAGAGGGGCCCAGTAAATGGGGGGATAAGGAAGGGGCCCAGTAAATGGGGAATAAGGGAGGGGCCCCAGTAAATGGGGGGATAAGGGAGGGCCTCCAGTAAATGGGTGATAGGGGAGGGGCACCAGTAAATGGGAAATAAGGGAGGGGCCCAGTAAATGGGGAATAAGGGAGGGGCCCCAGTAAATGGGGGGATAAGGGAGGGCCTCCAGTAAATGGGTGATAGGGGAGGGGCACCAGTAAATGGGAAATAAGGGAGGGGCCCAGTAAATGGGGAATAAGGGAGGGGCCCCAGTAAATGGGGGGATAAGGGAGGGCCTCCAGTAAATGGGTGATAGGGGAGGGGCACCAGTAAATGGGAAATAATGGAGGGGCCCAGTAAATGGGGAATAAGGGAGGGGCCCCAGTAAATGGGGGGATAAGGGAGGGCCTCCAGTAAATGGGTGATAGGGGAGGGGCACCAGTAAATGGGGAATAAGGGAGGGGCCCAGTAAATGGGGGATAGGGGAGGGGCACCAGTAAATGGGGAATAGGGGAGGGGCACCAGTAAATGGGGGATAGGAGAGGGGCACCAGTAAATGGGGGATAGAGGAGGGCACCAGTAAATGGGGCAATGGGGAGGGCTCCGGTAAATGGTGCCAACTTGCAATGATGTTGTGAGTGAAAGAAGATCAGAATGTTTTTATTGGTTAAAAAATGAAAAAACAAAAAAATGATGGCTAAGTTGGTCAGGCCCAGGCCAGCATCGAAGCACTGACTACACTCGACCAGCTCTGCTGAGCGGGTCACATTGTCCACATGCCCGACACGAGACTCCCAAAGCAAGCGCTCTACTCGGAACTCCTTCACGGCAAATGAGCCAAAGGTGGGCAGAGGAAACGTTACAAGGACACCCTCAAAGCCCCCCTGATGAAGTGCAATTAAAAAAGATATCAGGAAAGCAAAGAGAGAGCATGAAAAAATGTTGGAAAGTTAAATCAGTGAAAACCCAAAGATGTTTTGTAAATACATTAAGAGCAGGAGGATAACTAGAGAGAGTGGGGCCTATTAGAGACCACAAAGGAAATCTATGTGTGGAGGCAGAAGATGTGCGTATGATTCTTAATGAATACTTTGCATCTGTTTTCACAAAAGAGAGGGGCGATGCAGACTTTGCAATGAGGGAGGAGGAGTGTGGAATATTAGACGAGATAAGCATAGAGAGAGGAATTATTAAGGGGCTTAGCAGCTTCGAAAGTGGAAAAATCCTCAGGCACGGATTAAATGTATCCCAGGATGTTAAGAGAAGCAAAAAAGGAAATATCTGATGCTCTGACCATCATTTTCCAATCCTCTCTGGCTTCAGGTGCCAGAGGACTGAAGGACTGCTAATGTACCTTTGTTTAAAAGGGAAGAAAGAGATAGACCAAGTAATTACAGGCCAGTCAGCCTAACCTCAGTGGTGGGAAAATTATTGGGAAAAATCCTGAGGGACAGGATAAATCTTCATTTGGAAAGACATGGATTAATTAAGTACAGTCAACATGGATTTGTTAAGGGAAGGTCGTGTCTGACTAACTTGATTTAATTTTTCGAAGATGTAACCAGGAAGGTCGATGAGGGCAGTGTGTATGATGTAGTGTATATGGATTTTAGCAAGGCTTTTGATAAGGTCCCACAGGGCAGACTGGTCACGAAAGTAACAGCCCATGGGATCCAGGGCAAAGTGGCAAGTTGGATCCAAAATTGGCTTAGAGGCAGGAAGCAAAGGGCAATGGTTGATGAGTGTTTTTGTGATTGGAATCCAGTGGGGTTCCGCAGGGCTCAGTGCTGGGTCCATTGCTTTTTGTGGGATATAGCAATGACTTGGACTTGAATGTTGGAGGTATGATTAAAGAAGTTTGCAGATGACTCTAAAATAGGTTGCGTGGGTGATAATGAAGAAGAAAGCTGTGGATTGCAGGAAGATTTCAATGTACTGGTCAGGTGGGCAGAACAGTGGAAATAGAATTCAATACGGATAAGTGTGAGGTAATGTATCTGGGGAGATCTAACAAGGCAAAAGAATACACATTAAATGGTACAACACTGAAAAGTGTAGAGGAACAAAGGGACCTTGGAGTGAAGGTCCACAGATCCCTGAAGGTAGCAAGCCAGGTAGATAAGGTAGTTAAGAAAGCATATGGAATTCTTGCCTTCAAGGCATGGAATACAAGAGCAAGGAGGTTAAGCTTGAACTGTATAAAACACTGGTTAGGCCACAGGTGGAGTACTGTATACAGTTCTGGTCACCACATTGCAGGAAAGATGATTGCACTGGAAAGGGTGCAGAGGTGATTTACAAGAATGTTGCCTGGACTGGAGAATTTGGGCTATGAGGAAAGATTGGAGATGCTGGATCTGTTTTCTTTGGAACAGGGGAGGCTAAGGGGAGACCTGGTTGAGGTGTATAAAATTATGAGGGACCTGGATAGAGTGAATAGGACGTACCTGTTTCCCTTGACAGAGGGGCCAACAGATTTAAAGTGATTCGTAGGAAGTTTAGAGGGGATATGAGGGAAAATGTCTTCACCCAGAGGGTGGTGCGGGTTGGGAACTCATTGCCTGAGGCAGAGGCCCTCACCACATTTAAAAAGTACTTGGATATGCATTTGAAGTGCCGTAACCTGCAGGGCTACGGACCAAGAGCTCAAAAGTGGGATTAGGCTGGGTAGCTCTTGATCGGCCAATATGGTCTTGATAAGGAGGCCGAAATGGTCTCCTTCCATGCTGTAAATTTCTATGGTTCTATGATTCTATAGATCAAATTCCCTTTGGAAGACTAGTCGCTGAGAGTGAAACATCAGAAAGTGATCCCCAGGCTACCTGACCGTGAACTTCTTGTGCTTAAGATGAGGGATGGTACTGTTGGGAAAAGTTAGTTTGCAGGTACAGCAAGTAATCAGGAAGGCAAATAGAATGTTGGCCTTTATTGCAAGAGGAATGGAGTATAAAAGTAGGGAAGTCCTGCTACAATTGTACAGGGTGTTGGTCTCCTTATTTAAGGAGGGATATACTTGCATTGGAGGCTGTTCAGAGAAGGTTCACAAGGTTGATTCTTGAGATGAAGGGGTTGTCTTCTGAAGAAAGGTTGAGCAGATGGGCCTATACACATTGGAGTTTAGAAGAATGAGAGATGATCTTATCAAAATGTATAAGATTCTGAGGGGGCTTGACAGGGTAGATGCTGAGAGGATGTTTTCCCTCTTGGGGAATCTTGAACTAGGGAGCATAGTTTCAGAATTAGGGATCACCCATTTAAAATGGAAATGAGAAGGAGTTTCTTCTCTCAGAGGGTCATGAATCTTTGAAATTCTCTACCCCAGAGAGCTGTGGAGGCTAGGTCATTAAATATATCTAAGCTGGAGATAGATAATTTTTCAAACTATAGGGGAGTCAAGGGTTATGGGGAGCAGGGGGGGAAGTGGAGTTGAGGCCAAGATCAGATCAGCCATGATCTTATTGAATGGTGGAGCAGGCTCGAGGGGCCAAATGAGCTACTTCTCTTCCTATTTCTTATGTTCTTATACCTCCATTTCAGGATACCCAGTGATGGTATACCACGATTGGATGTGTTGTGTATGCAAAAACTCAAAAGACTGAATACTGTAAACTCCGAACAGGTATAAACCTGGCTCTACTTTATTAGGGCCCGAAGTGGTCACATTACAAGATGGCTGGCCTTTTATACCTGGGCCGCACACACGTGCACATAGCCCAATGACCTCCGACAGTGGTGCCACCTGGTGGCTAGTAAATCCAAGCATACATACATGACAATATCCCCCTTTAAGATATTAGTAACAGTCTTTTTACAAATTGAGACGGTCGGGGGCTTTCCGCTCTCGAGTTGATCGTCTCAGTTCAACTCCAGCCTTGGGCGAGCGTTCTGAGTCTGTTATGACTGGGGGCTGGATAGCCGATCTGATGGGAGTGGCAATGACCAGGTCAGGGATTGAAAGTCCAGATTCATTGACCAGGTCAGGGATTGAAAGTCCAGATTCATTGATGACAGCGGAGTCCTCTGATGACTGAGGGTAGGTTGGTTGGTCACTGATTGTGTCTTCCTCCGACTGTTCCGGTTCATCCGTGTGCCGCAGCTTTATCTGATCGACATGTTTCCTGCATGTCCGCCCATTCTGGAGCTTAACGATAAACACTCTGTTACCCTCCTTGGCCGTAACAGTACCAGCAATCCATTTGGGACCTTGACCATTCAGTACATACACCGGATCATTGATGGAAATGTTGTGTGACACAGTAGCGCGATCATGATACCCTTGCTGACTTTGACATCTGTATTTGACATGATTATTCAAGTCAAGGAGGACAAGAGAGACCCTGGTCTTGAGACCTCTCTTCATCAATAGTTCAGCAGGAGAGACCCCAGTAAGTGAATGGGGTCTTGTCCTGTAACTAAGCAATATGCGTGACAAGCGAGTTTGCTGTGAACCTTGAGTTACACATTTCATTCTTTGCTTGATGGTTTGGACCGCACGCTTTGCTTGTCCATTGGATGCGG
Source organism: Pristiophorus japonicus (assembly GCF_044704955.1). Lineage (NCBI taxonomy): Eukaryota > Metazoa > Chordata > Chondrichthyes > Pristiophoridae > Pristiophorus > Pristiophorus japonicus. Next base: position 18,794,714 of record NC_091979.1, on the reverse strand, counting down.
GTTTGAATGGTGCTGACTTCACATGTTTGATACCATTGAGTTTCATGAACTCTTGAAACTCCATACTGGTGAAGCAAGATTCGTTGTCGCTTACAACGATGTCAGGCACACATGACACGAAGGCTCTCAATGGTAGCTGTGAATGTGCTGGATGACACGATTGTACATTCTATCCACTTGGAATAAGCATCCGCCACAACTAAAATCATCTTTTCCAGGAAAGGACCTGCAAAGTCGATGTGGATCCTGGACCATGGTTTAGAAGGCCACGACCACAGACTCAGCAGTGATTCCGCTGGTGCTTTACGAAGCTGCATGCAAGTGTTGCACTGATGCACACATGACTCCAGATCAGAGTCAATTCCAGGCCATCATACATGAGACCTGGCAATGGCTTTCATCATGATAATACCGGGATGCATGCTATGTAGATCATGCACAAATTTCTCTCTGCCTTTCTTGGGCATAACAACACGACTACCCCACAGTATACAATCTGATTGAATGGATAGTTTGTCTTTGCAACGGAGATAAGGTTTGGTCTTCTCACACATTTGCTTGTTATGGCAGACCAATCACCACTAAGGATACAATGTCTCACAACCGATAATATCGGGTCTTGGCTGATCCAGGTCTTAACTTGTTGGGCCGTGACAGGGGTTCATTCATTTTCAAAAGCATCCATGACTAACAGTAGGTCTGCCAGTTGTGGCGTTTCCACCTCCGGTGTGGGCAAATTCTCAGTGCCAGGTCTATGGCGAATGACATCATCATAGGCAGATAATGTCAGCGCCCACCTTTGGATGCGGGACGATGCATTGGTATTGATACCTTTGTTTTCCGAAAGCAATGAAATGAGTGGCTTGTGATCTGTTTCCAATTCAAAACTAAAACCAAACAGGTACTGATGCATCATTTTAACCCCATATACACAGGCTAGTGCTTCTTTCCCTACCATGCTGTAGGCTCTTTCCACCTTTGACAAACTTTTTGAAGCATATGCAACAGGTTGTAATTTGCCCGACTCATTAGCTTGTTGGAGCATGCAACCAACTCCATACGATGAAGCATCACAGGCCAATACTAGATGTTTGCACTGATCATAATGTACCAGCAGCTTGTTCGAGCAAAGCAGATTAGTAGCTTTCTCAACAGCTCCATCTTGAGATGCACCCCAAACCCAGTTGTCGTCTTTTCTTAGCAGCATGTGCAGTGGCTCTAATAAGGTGCTCAATCTGGGTAAGAAATTACCAAAGTAGTTGAGTAGACCAGGGAGCGAATGCAGCTCCATCACATTCTGAGGCTTGGGTGCATTTTTGATGGCTTTGGTTTTCGAGTCCATAGGCCTGATACCGTCAGCAGTAATTTTCCTCCCCAGGAATTCGACTTCCGGTGCCATGAAGACACACTTCGAGCGTTTCAATCTGAGTCTCATTTTGTCCAGGTTGTTCAGATGTTCGGCGGAGTCACGACCTGTGAGCAGGATGTCATCTTGGAACAAGACGGTTCTGGGGACGGACTTCAGTAGACTCTCCATGTTCCTCTAAAATATGGCTGCAGCCGAGCGAATTCCAAAAGGGCATCTGTTGTAGATAAACAGTCTTTTATGAGTGTTGATGCACGCAAGTTTCTTCAATGTATCAACTAGCTCCTGTGTCATGTAGGCCGACATCAAATCCAGTTTTGTGAACGACTTCCCCCCTGGCTAGTGTTGCAAACAGGTCATCAAGGTACGCAGAGTCAGAGGAAATGTATTAGCATGGATCGAGAATTGGCTGGCTAACAGAAAGCAGAGAGTCGGGATAAATGGGTCCTTTTCGGATTGGAAATCGATCGTTAGTGGTGTGCCACAGGGATCGGTGCTGGGACTACAACTATTTACAACATACATAGATGACCTGGAAGAGGGGACAGAGTGTAGTGTAACAAAATTTGCAGATGACACAAAGATTAGTGGGAAAGCGGGTTGTGTAGAGGACACAGAGAGGCTGCAAAGAGATTTGGATAGGTTAAGCGAATGGGCTAAGGTTTGGCAGATGGAATACAATGTCGGAAAATGTGAGGTCATCCACCTTGGAAAAAAAACAGTAAAAGAAAATATTATTTGAATGGGGAGAAATTACAACATGCAGAAGGTGCAGAGGAACCTGGGGGTCCTTGTGCATGAATCCCAAAAAGTTAGTTTGCAGGTGCAACAGGTAATCAGGAAAGCGAATGGAATGTTGGCCTTCATTGCGAGAGGGATGGAGTACAAAAGCAGGGAGGTCCTGCTGCAACTGTACAGGGTATTGGTGAGGCCGCACCTGGAGTACTGCATGCAGTTTTGGTCACCTTACTTAAGGAAGGATATACTAGCTTTGGAGGGGGTACAGAGACGATTCACTAGGCTGATTCCGGAGATGAGGGGGTTACCTTATCATGATAGATTGAGTAGACTGGGTCTTTACTCGTTGGAGTTCAGAAGGATGAGGGGTGATCTTTTAGAAACATTTAAAATAATGAAAGGGATAGACAAGATAGAGGCAGAGAGGTTGTTTCCACTGGTCGGGGAGACTAGAACTAGGGGATACAGCCTCAAAATATGGGGGAGCCAATTTAAAACCGAGTTGAGAAGGAATTTCTTCTCCCAGAGGGTTGTGAATCTGTGGAATTCTCTGCCCAAGGAAGCAGTTGAGGCTAGCTCATTGAATGTATTCAAATCAGAGATAGATAGATTTTTAACCAATAAGGGAATTAAGGGTTATGGGGAACGGGCGGGTAAGTGGAGCTGAGTCCACGGCCAGATCAGCCATGATCTTTTTGAATGGCGGAGCAGGCTCGAGGGGCTAGATGGCCTACTCCTGTTCCTAATTCTTATGTTCTTACGAATTACAGTCTCTGTCACAGGTGGGACAGACAGTGGTTGAAGGAAAGGGTGGCTGGGGAGTCTGGTTTGCCGCATGCTCCTTCTGCTGCCTGCACTTGTTTTCTGCATACTCTCGGCGACGAGACTCGAGGTGCTCAGCGCCCTCCCGGAATGCAGGCAGTGACTACTGGGGTGCCGCAGGGCTCAGTGCTGGGACCCCAGCTTTTTACAATATAGATCAATGATTTAGATGAAGGAATTGCGCGTAATATCTCCAAGTTTACAGATGACACTAAGCTGAGTGGCGGTGTGAGCTGTGAGGTGGACGCTAAGAGGCTGCAGGGTGATTTGGACAGGTTAGGTGAGTGGGCAAACACATGGCAGATGCAGTATAATGTGGATAAATGTGAGGTTATCCAGTTTGGGGGCAAAAACACGAAGGCAGAATATTATCTGAATGACGGCAGATTAGGAAAAGGGGAGGTGCAACGAGACCTGGGTGTCATGGTACAACAGTCATTGAAAGTTGGCATGCAGGTACAGCAGGCGGTGAATAAGGCAAATGGTATGTTGGCCTTCATAGCTAGAGGATTTGAGTATAGGAGTAGGGAGGTCTTACTGCAGTTGTATAGGGCCTTAGTAAGGCCTCACCTGGAATATTGTGTTCAGTTTTGGTCTCTTAACCTGAGGAAGGACGTTCTTGCTATTGAGGGAGTGCAGCGAAGGTTCACCAGACTGATTCCCGGGATGGCAGGACTGACATATGAGGAGCGACTGGATCGACTGGGCCTGTATTCACTGGAGTTTAGAAGGATGAGAGGGGATCTCATAGGAATCTATAAAATTCTGACTGGACTGGACAGGTTAGATACAGGAAGAATGTTCCCGATGTTGGGTAAGTCCAGAACCAGGGGACATAGTCTAAGGATAAGGGGTAAGCCATTTAGGACTGAGATGAGGAGAAACTTCTTAACTCAGAGAGTTGTTGATGCCAGTTCATTGGATATATTCAAGAGGGAGTTAGATATGGCCTTTACGGCTAAAGGGTATGGAGAGAAAGCAGGAAAGGGGTACTGAGGTGAATGAGCAGCCATGATCTTATTGAATTGTGGTGCAGGCTCGAAGGGCCGAATGGCCTACTCCTGCACCTACTTTCTATGTTTCTATGTTTCTATGCACTTCCTCCACTTAGGGCGGTCTTTGACCAGGGACTCCCAGGTGTCAGTGGAGATGTTGCACTTTATTAAGGAGGCTTTGACGGTATCTTTGTACCGTTTCCTCTGCCCATCTGGGGCTCGCTTGCTGTGTAGGAGTTCCATGTAGAGCAATTGCTTTGGGAGTCTCGTGTCGGGTATATGGACAATGTGGCCCGCCCAATGGAGCTGGTCGAGTGTGGTCAGTGCTTCAATGCTGGGGATGTTGGCCTGGTCGAGGACACTGACTTTGGTGCATCTGTCCTGCCAGGGGATGTGCAGGATCAACTCTTACAGCAAAGCTAGGAGCTGGAGAACACATCACGGCTAAAATCCAAGATTCATCTAAGCATTCTCATATCTTTCAGCGTGCTCGTGAGGGGCCCGTGAGGCACAAGGACCAAAACGTAAGAACATAAGAACAAGCCGAATAGCCTACTCCTGCTCCTAATTCTTAAGTTCTTATCTTATGTAACCACAAGCTCAGTCGATGCCAAGAATCCCGCCCTCCCAACATACTGGTTCCCTGAAGCCTTCTCTCTACACAGCTCACTTCACTGGCAATGCCAGTAGGGCTGCCACTTGCCCACCCTCTAGGATTCTCCTCGAGTGTCCAGTAATGGAAGCTTATCTTGGGTAACCAATGGCGGTGAGGTCCAATGATTAAGGAAGAAGGTCCTGTGATGAAACCTCCAGGAATACAGGCAACCAAGGTTGGCAACCCTTTTGGCCAGCCTTCGTGGCTCGACCAGCTCCACTGGGCAGGCCACATTGTCCTCATGCCAGACACAAGACTCCCAAAGCAAGCGCTCTACTCAGAACTCCTTCACGGCAAGCGAGCCCCAGGTGGGCAGAGGAAACGTTTCAAGGGCACCCTCGAAGCCTCCTTGATAAAGTGCAACATCCCCACCGACACCTGGGATGTCGCTGGCCAAAGACCGCCCTAAGTTGAGGAAGAGCATCCGGGAGGGCGCTGATCACCTCGAGTCTCATCACCGAGAGCGTGCAGAAATCAAGCGCAGGCAGCGGCAGGAGCGCGCGGCAAACCAGACTCCCCACCCACCCTTTCCCTCAACGACTGTTGGTCCCACCTGTGACAGGGACTTAATTCCCGCATTGGACTGTTCAGTCACCTGAGAACTCACTCTTAGAGTGGAAGTAAGCCTTCCTCGATTTTGAGGGACGGCCTATGATGATGACAATGATGGATCCCCATTGGATCAGATGCCAACTCAGTATAGTATAGGGCTTCCTCCAGAACCCAAGGATAGCCCAGGATACACTTTCGGTGGGGTTTGCCAACCCTCCATGGATGACCTGGAGTCTCCAGGAATTGAGAATCCATCTCCATGACACTGCTGGAACCAGGGACGGAAATCATAAGGGAGGCCATTTTGATTGAACACTGTGTTGTCTGGTCAGCTCTGTGGAGTAATGGATAGTGCATTGGGCTTCTAGTTAATGGTCGAAAAGCCGTTCTAAGGTTGTGGGTTCGAGTTCCACCAGAGTCGTTGTGTAGTCATGTATCGGTGGTAAACTTTAGTTCACTAGATTGATTCCGGAGATGAGGGGGTTGACTTATAAGGAAAGGTTGAGTAGCTTCGGCCTATACTCATTCAGAAGAGTTCAGAAGAATGAGAGGTGATCTTATCAAAATGTACAAGATAATGAGGGGGCTCTACAAGGTGGATGCAAAGAGGATGTTTCCACTGATGGGGGAGACTAGAACTAGGGGACATAATCTTAGAATAAGGGGCCGCCCATTTAAAACTGAAATGAGGAGGGTTGTAAATCTGTGGAATTCGCTGCCTCAGAGAGCTGTGGAAGCTGGGTCATTGAATAAATAGACAGAGATAGACAGTTTCTTAACCGATAAGGAAACCATGGGTTATGGGAAGCGGGCAGGGAAGTGGAGCTGAGTCCATGATCGGATCAGCCATGATCGTATTAAATGGCAGAGCAGGCTCGAGGGGCCGTATGGCCTACTCCTGCTCCTATTTCTTATGTTCTTATGTTCTAAAGACATTGGAGATGGGAAAAAGCTGCCTGACTATCAGTCAAGCATCATCCTATTGGGTAACGAAGCGTGTTTGTTTTCCAATTGGTGGAGCGTCGTGAGGTCGGGCATGTCTGACAATCAATGGTGGGCGCGTTGGGGGCGGGGCGATTGAAGACAGCAGGTCATGTGATGGAACCTCCAGAGACACGTCCAACCAGGCTTGCATCGTAATTTGGTGCCTTTCTACAGTAAGCCATTAGTCTGTGCGTCTGCACAGTTCAAGTTCCTTGCCCAGGGAGGTTTACTCAAAATGTGCCTTGTTTTTTCATTTTAATTAGGGCTAGTGGGATTAGGAGTAATGTACTAGCATGGATTGATGATTGGTTACCGGACAGAAAATCGAGAGTAGGAATAAACGAGTCATTTTTGGGTTGGCAGGCTGTAACTAGTGGGGTGCCGCAAGGATCAGTGCTGGGGCCCCAGCTTTTCACAATCTGTATCAATGATTTGGATAAGGGGAACAAATGTAATATATCCAAGTTATGCACAGCCAGGTGGGAATGTAAGTTGTGAGGAGGATACGAAGACACTTCAAGGGGCTATAGACAGGCTAACTGAGCGGGTAAAGACATGGCAAATGGAATATAATGTGGGGAAATGTGAAGTTATCAGGTAGGATATTGGTAGGAAACATATAGAGTATTTTTTAAATGGTGAGAGATTGAGAAATGTTGAGGTGTCCTTGTACACAAATCTCTGAAAGTTAACATGCAGGTACTGCAAGCAGTTAAGAAAGCAAATGGTATGTTAGCCTTTATTACAAGAGGATTTGAGTATAAGAGTAAAGATGCAATTATACAGGGCCCTGGGGAGACCACACCTGGAGTATTGTGTACAATTTTGGTCTCCTTACCTGAGGAAGGATATACTTGCCAGTGAGGAAGTGCAACGAAGGTTCACCAGACAGATTCCTGGGATGGGGGGATTGTCCTATGAGGAGAGATTGAGTAGACTAGGCCTATATTCCCTAGAGTTTAGAAGAATGAGAGGTGACCTCATTGAAACATACAAAATTCTTACAGGGCATGACACGGTAGATGCAGGGAGGATGTTTTATCTAGAACCAGGGGGTCACAGTCTCAGAATAAGGGGTCGGCCATTTAGGACTGAGATGAGGAGAAACTTCTTCGCTTATAGGATGGTGAATCTCTGGAATTCTCTACCCTCGAGGTCTGTGGAGTCTTTGAGTATATTCAAGACAGAGGTCGATAGATTTTTGGATATTAAGGGAATCAAGGGATATGGGGATAGTGCAGGAAAGTGGAGTTGAGGTAGAAGATCAGCCATGATCTCATTGAAGAGCAGGCACCTGGAGAAGTACCACCAACGCTGCCTCCGCAAGATCCTGCAAATCCATTACAATTGTACAGGGCCTTGGTGAGGCCACACCTGGAGTATTGTGTACAGTTTTGGTCTCCTAACCTGAGGAAGGACATTCTTGCTATTGAGGGAGTGCAGCGAAGGTTCACCAGACTGATTCCCGGGATGGCGGGACTGACCTATCAAGAAAGACTGGATCAACTGGGCTTGTATTCACTGGAGTTCAGAAGAATGAGAGGGGACCTCATAGAAACGTTTAAAATTCTGACGGGTTTAGACAGGTTAGATGCAGGAAGAATGTTCCCAATGTTGGGGAAGTCCAGAACCAGGGGTCACAGTCTAAGGATAAGGGGGAAGCCATTTAGGACCGAGATGAGGAGGAATTTCTTCACCCAGAGAGTGGTGAACCTGTGGAATTCTCTACCACAGAAAGTTGTTGAGGCCAATTCACTAAATATATTCAAAAAGGAGTTAGATGAAGTCCTTACTACTAGGGGAATCAAGGGGTATGGTGAGAAAGCAGGAATGGGGTACTGAAGTTGCATGTTCAGCCATGAACTCATTGAATGGCGGTGCAGGCTCAAAGGGCCGAATGGCCTACTCCTGCACCTATTTTCTATGTTTCTATGTTTCTAGGATAGGCGCACCAACGTCAGTGTTCTCGCTCAGGCCAGCATCACCAGCATCGAAGCATTGACTGTGTTTCACCAGCTCCGATGGACAGGCCACATCGTCCGTATGCCCGATACAAGACTCCCAAAACAAGCGCTCTACTCAGAGATCCGACACGGCAAGCGAGTCCCAGGTGGACAGAGGAAACGTTTCAAGGATACCCTCAAAGTCTCCTTAAAAAAGTGCATCGTCCCCACCGACACCTGGGAATCCCTGGCCCAAGAACGCTCAAAGTGGAAGAGAAGCATCCAGGAAGGCGCCTAACACTTCGAGTCTCTTCACCGGGAGCACGTGGAAGCCAAGCGCAAACAGCGGAAGAAGCGTATGACAACCCAAGCACCCCACCCACCCGTCCCTCCAACCACCTGTGACAGAGATTGTAGGTCCCGCATTGGATTCATCAGTCACCTGAGAACTCATTTTAGTGTGGAAGCAAGTCATCCTTGACTCTGGGGGACTGCCTAAGAACAGTGGAGCAGGCTCATAAGAACATAAGAAATAGGAGCAGGAGTAGCCCATTTGGCCCCTCGAGCCTGCTCCGCCATTCAATAAAATCATGGCCTACTCCTGTTCCTAATTCTTATGTTCTTATGTTATGTTCTTAATTGCGCGTTAGCTAGGAAGGGGTTAACCAGAGATTGTCATGTTAGCTTCTTCGATGGAAGACAATCCTCCGGACAAGGGAAGTTGCTGATAAACGGACAGGTTTTACTGCGTTCACCATGGCAACCAATTGTTCTGGCCTTCTGCCCTTTTGAACTTAGGGGGGAGGAGCCAGAAGGCTTTGGTGTTTTCAATATGTGAAGGGAGAAGTCAGATGTGACCTAAGTTGGAGCTCGCGGGGTTTTTCTTGGGACGAGTAGTTGGCTGGAGGGCGAAAGCATGATGTTTTATTTTGTTAACAAGAAGCTGACTTGATGGAAAAGGGTGAGAAATCTTGCCCCGGACTGGAGAGTATCCAGTGAAGACTACCTTGAACGGCTGGAGGCTGGGCAGCTCACACTGAAGAAGAAAGACTTGCATTTACGTACTGCCTTTTAACGACCTCAGGACATCCCAAAGCGCTTTGCAGCCAACAAAGTACTGTTTGAAGTGTAGCCACGGTTGCAAAGTAGAAAACAGCCAATGAAGTACTTTTCAGATGTAGTCACTGTTGTAATATAGGAAATGCGGCAGCAATGAGATAATGATCAGATAATGTACAGTAGGCACCTCAAGATACTGGAGAAATACCACCAACGATGTCTCCGCAAGATCCTGCAAATCCCCTGGGAGGACAGACGCACCAACGTTAGCGTCCTCGACCAGGCCAACATCCCCAGCATTGAAGCACTGACCACATTTGATCAGCTCCGCTGGGTGGGCCACATTGTTCACACGCCAGGCACGAGACTCCCAAAGCAAGCGCTCTACTCGGAACTCCTTCACGGCAAATGAGCCAAAGGTGGGCAGCGGAAACGTTACAAGGACACCTTCAAAGCCTTCCTGACAAAGTGCAACATCCCCACCGACTGCTGGGAGTCCCTGGCCAAAGATCACCCTAAGTTTTATCGCCGAGAGTGTTATGTATGTAAACTTTACTAGTGTATTAGACTTGCCACCAGGGGGGGCGCATCTGTGGGAAACCCAAGGGTCACCTGCACACTCCGGGCAAGCAGGTATAAAAGGCAGTCTACCATGCTGCATACAGCATACAGTCTTGTGGTATTATTCTGAACATAACAGAGAATATGCAGAGATCAAGCGCAGGCAGCGGAAGGAGCATGCGGCAAACCAGTCCCACCCTCCCTTTCCCTCAACGACTGTCTGTCCCACCTGTGACAGAGACTGTGGTTCTCATATTGGACTGTTCAGTCACCTGAGGACTCATTTTTAGCGTGGAAGCAAGTTTTTCTCAATTCCGAGGGACTGCCTATGATGATGATGATGATGATGACGATGAATGATCAGATAATCTGTTTTAGCGATGTTGGTTGAGACATAAATATTGACCAGAACACCGGAGAGAAGTCCCCTGCTCTTCTTCGAAATAGTGCCCTGGGATCTTTTACGGCCACCTGAGAGAGCAGGCAATTTTTCACACAGCCAGAACCCACAAATGGCAATGAGACAGATGACCAGATAATCTGTGTTTTGCTGATGTTGGTTGAGGGATAAATATTGGCCCAGGACATCAGGGGAGAACTCCCCCTGCTCTTCTTCGAAATACTGCCGGTGAATCCTTTAGCTCACATTGAGAAGCGGACAAGACAGGAAAAGGGGCCTTGTTTATTTAAAGGTCTCTGCCGTGGCTCAGTAGGTAGCACTCTTCTGAGACAGAAGGTCGTAGGTCAAGCCCCACTCCAGAGACTTGAGCACATAAACCAGGCTGACACTCCAGTGCAATGCTGAGGGAGTGCTGCACTGTCGGAGGTGCCATCTTTCGAATGAGACATTAAACCGAGGCCCCGTCTGCCCTCTCAGGTGGACATAAAAGATTTCGAAGAAGAGCAGTGGCATTATCCCCCGTGTCCTGGCCAATATTTATATCTCAACCAACATCGCTAAAGCAGACTATCTGATCATTTTCTCATTGCTATGTGTGGGAGCTTGCTGTGTGCAAATTGGCTGCAGCGTTTCCCACATTACAACAGTGACTACATCTCAAAAGTACTTTATTGGCTGTAAAGTATTTTGAAACGCCCAGTGGTCGTGAAAGGCGCTATATAAATGTGAGTCTTTCTTTTCACTGAACTTTCCCTGTTTTCCGAGCACACGGGGATATCGGACGGATCAGTCGCCCATTATACATCTCTCCCGGTTTTCAAGACAGATGTGGAACGGGCGGCTAAACGAGTGTCGCCCGTTTAACGGTATCACCCAAAGTCAAAATCAGCCCCATGCATTTCCGAGCAGGGGTTCCAACAGTGCAGCACCCCCTCAGCACTGCACTGGAGTATCAGCCTGGTTTATGTGCTCAAGTCTCTGGAGTGGGGCTTGACCTATGATCTTCTGTCTCAGAAGAGTGCTACACACTGACACTGTCTTGTCCTGTCTTGTCCACTTCTCAATATGAACGCAAAGGGTGACTGCTTCCACCCCCAGTCAGGCAGTCGCAAGTATCACCACCATCCTGGCCAAGATGCAGCCCAGCACTGAGCGGGTTTAATTGCCTAATTGAGAACGTTTACCATACTATGCTATCAGTAACCTCCGCCCCCATTTTTTTCAGAACTCACTGTTACTGATGATTCTAACATTGTCAGCTGTGGCTCAGGGGGTAACACTCTGAGTCAGAAGTGGTTTCGAATCCCACTCCAGGGATTTGAGCACATAAATCTCGGCTTACACTCCCAGTGTAGTGCTGAGGGATCGCTGCACTGTCGGAGTTGCCTTCTTTCGGATGAGACGTTAAACCGAGGCCTCGTCTGCTCTCTCAGGTGGATGTAAAAGATCCCATGGCACTATTTCGAAGAAGAGCAGGGGAGTTATTCCCGGTGTGCTGGGCCAATATTTATCCCTCAATCAACACAACAAAAAAACAGATTATCTGGTCATTATCACATTGCTGTTTGTGGGGGCTTGCTGTGCGCAAATTGGCTGCTGCATTTCCCACAGTGACTACGCTCCAAAAGTACTTCATTGGCTGTAAAGCGCTTTGAGATGTCCGGTGGTCGTGAAAGGCGCTATATAAATGCAGGTCTTTCTTTCTTTCCATTTACTCCTCCTCTAGACCCATCTTTTGTTTCTTAACTTGTACCATTACCATCTCCTTTATCCTCGCAACCTCATCCCTTTTGTCATTCAATCTCTCCTGCCTCCCACCCTGTCACAGACCTTCCCTTTTGTTCTTTTCTCTGCTCCCTACTTGGCCTGCCCCTGCACTTGCTTAAAAACCTGGTACAGCTCTAACTTTCCAGCATTTTCTGTTTTTATTTCAGCATGTTAACAGTTTAACAATAACTCCTCAGTATTTGTGCTAATCCAAACGTGAGTGAGACAATAGCAGACTATATTTTTGTTACTCCGATGTAACTGGAGTGTACAATTTGACTTGGTGGAGAATCATCACATAGTAATTCAGCAACAACCACGTGTACTTATATAGCACCTTTATCGTAGTAAAACGTCCTAAGGCACTTCACAGGAGCGTTATCGGACAAAAAACTGACATCGAGCGGCATGAGGAGACATTAGGACAGGTGACCAAAAGCTTGATCAAAGAGAAAGGTTTCACGAAGTGTCTTGAAGCAGAAGGGAGAGGTGGAGAGGCTTAGGGAATGAATTCCAGAGCTTTGGCCAATATGGCTGAAGGCACGGTCACTAATGGCGGGGTGAAGGAAGTGGAGGAATTCACAAGAGGCCAGAATTGGAGGAGCGCAGAGATCTCGGATGGTTGTAGGGCTGGAGCAGGTTAAGAAGTAGGAAGGAATGAGGCCATGGATGAGAATTTCTTAAATCGAGTCGTTGCCGGACCGAGAGCTGATGTCGGTCAGCGAGCACAGAGGTGATGGGATTTGGTGCGAGTTAAGGTAAGGGTAGCAGAGATTTGGATGAGTTCAAGTTTATGGAGGATGGATGATGGGAGGCCAGCCAGGAGAGCTCTGGAATCTAGAGTCAACAAAGGCATGGATGAAGGTATCAGAAGCAGATGAGCTGAGACAGGGGTAGAATCAGGCGGTGTTGTGGAGATGGAAGTAGATGGCATGATTTAGGATACGGGCAGCAGAGTTTTGGATGAGCTTAACTTTACGGAGGTAATTCCTAACCTGTATGAAACACTAGTTCGGCCCCAGCTGGAGTATTGTGTCCAATTCTGGGCACCGCACTTTAGGAAGGACATGAAGAGATTTACTAGAGGCGTTCCGGGGTGAGGGATTACTGTTACGTGGATAGACTGGAGAAGCTAGGGTTGTTTTCCTTTGAGCAGAGAAGGCAAAGAGTAGAGTTGATGGAGATGTTTAAAATCATGAAGGGTTTAGATAGGGTAAATGAAGAGAAACTGCTTCCATTGACTGAAGGGTCGGATAACGAGAGGGTACCGATTTAAGGTGATTGTCAAAAGAACCAGAGGCAACATGAGGAACAACCTTTTTTGGCATTTGGCAACAGGTTCAATAGCAGTTTTTGAAAGGGAATTGGATCAATACTTGAAGGAGAAAATGTATAGGGAAAGAGCTGAGGTGGTGGGACTAACTGGACTGCTCTTCGAAATAGCCAGCACGGACTACATGGGCCGAATGGCCTCCTTCTGGGCTGTACTATTCTATGATTCTATGAATTCAATGAAAGGGTATGGCGCTCCTTGGCGGGAGTGGTAGAACATGGGAACCACACGCAGTGAGTCCACTGGGCTTTCGGTTCAGTGGGTCATATCCTCTTGCCCCACTGTGGGGATTGCACATGCCTGTGAACTGGAATGGCAAGGGAATGCCACAGTGCTCAGGTTATCCCACCGTTCACTGCCATAGCAGGTACAGCAAGTAATCAGGAAGGCAAATGGAATGTTGGCCTTTATTGCAAGGGGGATAGAGTATAAAAGCAGAGAAGTCCTGCTACAACTGTACAGGGTATTGGTGAGGCCACACCTGGAGTACTGTGTACAGTTTTGGTCTCCGTATTTAAGGAAGGATATACTTGCATTGGAGGCAGTTCAGAGAAGGTTCACTAGGTTCATTCCTGAGATGAAGGGGTTGACTTATGAAGAAAGGTTGAGCAGGTTGGGCCTCTACTCATTGGAGTTTAGAAGAATGAGAGGTGATCTTATTTGAAACGTATAAGATTCTGAGGGGGCTTGACAGGGTTGATGTAGAGAGAATGTTTCCCCTCATGGGGGAATCTAGAACTAGGGGGCATAGTTTCAGACTAAGGGATCGCCCATTTAAAATGGGGATGAGGAGGAATTTCTTCTCTTAGAGGGTCGTGAATCTTTGGAATTCTCTACCCCAGAGAGCTGTGGAGGCTGGGTCATGGAATATATTTAAGGTGGAGATAGACATATTTTTGAATGATAAGGGAGCCTAGGGTTATGGGGAGCGGGCAGGAAAGTGGAATTGAGGCCAAGATCAGATCAGCCATGATATCATTAAATGGCGGAGCAGGCTCGAGGGGCAAAATGGCCTACTCCTGCTCCTATTTCTTAGGTTCTTATCGTGAAAGCCCTCCATTTAAAGTATGGCCCTTACAGATTTAATGGAAAACTTTTACTATCGTTGTAGATATTACAATAGCACCGACCCCCCTCCCCCACCCACCCACCATTTCCACCCCCCTTCCCCATTTGATGATACAAGAACTGAGAGGATATTCTTATCAAAAAACAGAAAGAGAGAGGGGTGACCTAATAGAGGTATTTACAATTATGAAGAGGTTTGATAGGGGAGAAATAGAGAAGGTGTTTGCACTTGTGGGGGGAGACAAAAACTGTTGGCGATAAATATAAGACAGTCACCAATAAATCCAATCGGAAATTCAGGAGAAACATCTTTACCCAGAGAGTGGTGAGAATGTGGAACTCGCTGCCACAGGGAGTGGTTGAGGCGAATAACTCGATAAACACATGAGGGAGAAAGGAATAGAAGGATATGCTGATAGGATGAGGCAGGAGGCTCGTGTGGAGCATAAATGCATACATGCATGGGCAAATGCATGGCAGATGCAGTATAATGTGAATAAATGTGAGGTTATCCACTTTGGGGGCAAAAACACGAAGGCAGATTATTATCTGAATGGTGACAGATTAGGAAAAGGGGAGGTGCAACGAGACCTGGGTGTCATGGTACATCAGTCATTGAAAGTTGGCATGCAGGTACAGTAGGCGGTGAAGAAGGCAAATGGCATGTTGGCCTTCATAGCGAGAGGATTTGAGTATAGGAGCAGGGAGGTCTTACTGCAGTTGTACAGGGCCTTGGTGAGGCCACACCTTGAATATTGTGTTCAGTTTTGGTCTCCTAATCTGAGGAAGGACATTCTTGTTATTGAGGGAGTGCAGCGAAGGTTCATCAGACTGATTCCCGGGATGGCAGGGCTGACATATGAAGAAAGACTGGATCGACCAGGCTTATATTCACTGGAATTTAGAAGAATGAGAGGGGATCTCATAGAAACATATAAAATAAAATTAAAAATGGCCTACTCCTGCACCCATTTTCTATGTTTCTATGTTTCTATAAACACCAGAACGGACCAAATGGCCTGTTTCTGTGTTGTAGATTCTATGTCATCACAACTTTCATGACCTCCAGTAGTACCAAAACACTGACGGATTCCACTGTGAAGAAAGAAAAAAAATTAGTGAAGAAAGAGGAGGCAGGGATAGAGTGAAAATGGAAAAGAGAGTAAGAGAGATTTACCTCAACACCACTTAACCCTGCTTGCCACCTTCCACCATATTTATGTTCTGTGGCCGACGCGGTGTCTGGGTTACACAGTTCCGCAGACTGAAGATCTCACGCTCAGGGCTTGTCCAGTGTCAAATAGTTTCGGCTGGAGGGGCACCTGGCCCTCAAGGCAAAACTATTTGACACTGGACAAACCCTAAGCATGAGAGAGAGAGCACAGCGAGAGAGGAAACGTCAGGAGCTCGTGTATACACCCGCTAACAGCGGGTTGCAGAGCTGTCTTGACTGAGGCTGGGGAGAAGGTTACATTGCAAACCCACACACAGCAGGGGAGGGTGAATGCTGCAAGGGGTGGGGGCCAGAATGGGGATGGTGGGGGGAGGGGGGGTTGCTTAAAGAGTGGGAAAAATAATGAAGGAAAGAATGTGAGTATTATAAAAGAAAAATATTGTGATATGGTTGGAACAGCAGGAATATTGATATTAAATGAGTATTGATGTCAGTCATTTTTCGTCCTTTCGCACATGCTGAATGGGATGAAGTCACTGTGGTTGCTCTGTGTGTGTAAGGCTCAACTTTAACCTTCTTTGCCCGCACATTGAGACCGGTACTCAGGATATTTTCCACAGCCCCAGCAAATGTCTGCCTTCGCCTGCTTGAATTAATACAACTCGGAACTCCTACACGGCAAGCGAGCCCCAGGTGGGCAGAGGAAACGTTACAAGGACACCCTCAAAGCCTCCCTGATAAAATGCAACATCCCCACCGACACCTGGGAGTCCCTGGCCAAAGACCGCCCCAAGTGGAGGGAGAGCATCCGGGAGGGCGCTGAGCACCTCGAGTCTCGTCGCCGAGAGCATGCAGAAATCCAGCGCAGGCAGCGGAAGGAGCGTGCGGCAAACCAGACTCCCCACCCACCCTTTCCTTCAACCACTGTCTGTCCCACCTGTGACAGAGACTGTACAGTCACCTGAGAACTCACTTTTAGAGTGGAAGCAAGTCTTCCTCGATTTCAAGAGACTGCCTATGATGATGAAATTACTAGTGATTCTGGACTCATCTTTTGTTTCTTTACTTGTCTCCATTAACCCCCTTTGCCTTGTATCATAGAAATTTACAGCACGGAAGGAGGCCATTTCGGCCCATCGTGTCTGCGCCGGCCGACAAAGAGCTATCCAGCCTAATCCCACTTTCCAGCTCTTGGTCCGTAGCCCTGCAGGTTACGGCACTTCAGGTGCACATCCAAATACTTTTTAAACGTAGTGAGGGTTTCTGCCTCTACCACCCTTTCAGGCAGTGAGTTCCAGACCTCCACCACCCTCTGGGTGAAAAAAATTCCCCTCAAACCCCTCTAAACCTTCTACCAATTACTTTAAATCTATGCCACTTGGTTGTTGACCCCTCTGCTAAGGGAAGTAGGCCCTTTCTATCCACTCTGTCTAGGCCCCTCATAATTTTATACACCTCAATCAGGTCTCCCCTCAGCCTCCTCCGTTCCAAAGAAACCCATTTGTCGTTTAATCACTGCTGCCTACCTCCCTATCACAGACCCTCCCTTTTGTTCTTTCCTCCCCCACCGTTTTTTTTACTGGCTCTGTAATTGCTCATAAACTGTGAAATTTCCAACTTCTTCCAGTTATGACGAAAGGTCATTGATCAGACACGCTAACTCTGTCTCTCTCTCTCCACAGGTGATGCCTGACCTGCTGAGTGTCTTCGGTATTCTCTGTTTATATTTCAGATTTCCAGCATCCACAGTATCGTGCTTTTGTTTCAGCGATTGGCCAGTATTGTGCTGCATTGTTTTTTGATTGGCCAGTGTTGTCTAGCAACCTTTTTGAATTGGCACTATTCGAAGAAGAGCACGGGAGTTCGTCCTGATGTTCTGGCCTACATTTATCCCTCAAACCAACATCATTTAAACAGATGATCTGGCCATTTATTCTATTGCTGCTTGTGGGAGCTTACTGTGCGCAAATTGGCCACCGCATTTCCTACTCTTCTTCTTAGGCAGTCCTTCGGAGACGAGGATGTCTTGCTTCCACACAAATATGAAAGAAAAATTGTTCAGAAATGCCCATTCCGCTTGCGGTTTATTAGCTCCTGGATCTCCTGGTCGTTCTCGTCAAACCAGTCTTGGTGTTTTCTGGTTGAGTGACCGAGCGTCTCTTCGAAGGCGCTGGTTATGGTGGCCTGGAGGGCAGACCAAGCGCTGTGGGCACTCTGCATCTCAGGGTCATCGAGGGTCACCAAGTTAGCAGTGAGGCGCTGGCTGTATAAGGCTCTCTTAGCTGGGTCTTTGAGTGTCCCCACCGTTGATTTTTCTGCGGCATTGCTTCTGTTGCCGCTTTGGGGCTATGTTAATACTGATGATGGAAAGGATCAGGCAGTGGTCCACTTGACTGATGAGTCCAATGTGGGACCTACAGTCTCTGTTACAGGCAGGGCAGACGGTGGTTGGAGGGACGGGTGGGTGGGGTGCTTGGTTTGTCGTACGTCCCTTCCGCTGTCGACGCTTGGCTTCCGCTTGCTCCCGGCAAAGAGACTCGAGGTGTTTGGCGCCTTCCCGGATGCTCTTCCTCCACTTTGGGCGGTCTTGGGCCAGGGATTCCCAGGTGTCGGTGGGATTGTTGCACTTTTTCCAAGGAGGCTGTGAGGGTGTCCTTGAAGTGTTTCCTCTGCCCTCCTCGGGCTCGTTTGCTGTTTTGGAGCTCGGAGTAGAGCGCTTGTTTTGGGAGTCTTGTGTTGGGCATGCAGACGTTGTGGCCCGCCCAATGGAGCTGGTCGAACGTGGTCAGTGCTTCGAGGCTGGGAATGTTGGCCTGAGCAAGAACACTGACGTTGATGCGTCTATCCTGCATTTCCTGCAACAGTGACTACACTTCAAAAGTACTTCATTGGCTGTAAAGTGCTTTGGGACATCCTGAGGTCGTGAAAGGCGCTATATAAATGCCAGTCTTTCTTTACTTACTTCCAAACTCATGCCTCTGAGCCATCCACTCCCTGTTCTTCTATCTCTCATTCTCCTGGTTCTCACCTCATTGCGCTTATCCTTCCCCGCCATTTGAAAACTGCCCATGCGTGGGTTTCTGGGAGGTGAGGCGACAATTGGATTTAGATTTAGTGCCAACAACCACCAGTTATGTTCCCCATTGAAGAATGGCCATTCGGAGGAGTTAAATAAAACCATAAGAACATAAGAAATAGGAGCAGAAGTAGGCCATTTGGCCCTTTGAGCCTGCTCCGTCATTTAGTAAGATCATGGACTCAGCTCCACTTCCCTGCCCGCTCCCCATAACCCTTCACTCCCTAATCACTCAAAAATCTGTCTATCACCACCTTAATTATATTCAATGACCCAGCCTCCACAGCTCTTTGGGGCAGAGAATTCCACAGATTTACAACCCTCTGAGAGAAGAAATTTCTCCTCACCTCAGTTTTAAATGGGCGGCCCCTTATTCTAAGACTACGTCTCCTAGTTTTAGTTTCCCCTGAGTGGAAATATCCTCTCTGCATCCAACTTGTCGAGCCCCGTCATTATCTTATAAGTTTCAATAAGATCACCTCTCATTCTTCTGAATTCCAATGAGTAGAGGCCCAACCTACTCAACCCCCTCATCTCCGGAATCAACCTAGTGAACCTTCTCTGAACAGCCTCCAAAGCAAGTATATTCTTCCTTGTTCCTGGATGCCAGCATTGATGATGCCATTCTCAATGTGAGTCAGAAACTGAGGAGGAGAAAATAAAAAGTAAAGTTCTAGTATTGTATTACTGCAGGGAATTTAATGGCCAGAGTGATCTTCTGGGCTAGTTTCGATGGCCTAGATGGGTTGGAAAGGAATTTCCCAGATTTTTTTTCCCAAATTGGCCTGTGTCTTTTTAATCTGTATTTTGCCTCTCCCAGGAGATCACATGGTTTCGGGTGGGGTGTAGAGCGTATACATTGTGACACACAAGGTTTTGCAATTGTGTGGGATAGGCTTGATGGACCAGATGGTCATTACTTGTCCATCATTGTCCGTATATTCGTAGTAGCCCATTAAGGCTTTTGTACCTGAGTCAGGTACACTTACCTGAGTTCGTCCAATCTTTTGGTTCCCGTGGCTGTTGTGCTATTGTTTTCTCTTCATTGCAAACATAAGAGTGATGGAGGTGGAGCTGTCCCAGCATCCTTTGCGATAGTGAAAGTCCCCTATTTAATCTACAGGGCTGATAGGACTTTCACTGAAGCAACAAAGGCTGAGATAGCTCTAGCTTCAAAACATTCTCTTGTCCTGTGTAATAAATACCCGAGATAGTTCAGCACTTTTTTTTTTAAACCATCCCCATCACAAAGAGACTATACTCTCGGGAAAATTAATCAAATAACCCTGGAATGCAACCTTTAGAGGGTTGGTAATCCGAGATGCAGTTCAGGAGCCTCCATGTTGAGACTGCTGCAACGTTGTCGCAGTCTAAGAACATCCACGGACAGCTTGCAGCTTTAGTCAGTCGTGGCGCAAAAATGTGCTCAGCCGAATCTTCAAATGTTTGGGCCCAATGCTCGCACTCTCGTCAGAAGGTCGTGGGTTCAAGTACCACTCCAGAGCACTGTGCCCCTATCCCAGGCCGGCACTCCCAGCGCAGTGTTGAGGAAGCTGTGGTGCCATCTTTCAGGTCAGACATTAAACCGAGGGCCCCCCCCCTCCGCCCCTGCCTCCACCCCCCCCCCCCCACGCACCCCCCCACAACTGTCTGCCGTCTCGGGTAGATGCAATGCATCCCACCACCACTATTTCGCAGAAGAGTTCACCTCGGTGTCCTGGGGGCCAACATTTAACCCCATCACCCAACATCACTAAAACAGATTATCTGGTCATTACCACACTGCTGTTTTCGTGGGAGCTTGCTGTGCGCAAATTGGCGGCCGCTTTTCCCACATTGACTACACATCAAAAGTACTTCATTGGCTGTAAAATGCCTTGCAACGTCTCGAGGTCGTGCCAAAGGCGCTATAGAAATATAAATTATTTCTTTAGCCACTCTTCCCTTCGTCCTGCAATCTGCAAGCCATCAAAAGTCAAGCTTGGCATTCCCTTATGATTTATCTCAAACTCTTTTCAAGCCGAGGATGTCCTCCACTGTGGATCTGAGACCTTTACTTAGTTTCTCAGTTGCATTCAGCGTTCCCACACCACATGTGATGATGGTATTTTTCTTTGCAGCTGCTTTTATCTTGCACACACGCACCCTCTGTCTCCTCCACTCACTGCTGAAAGCTATAATTCAAAAGTCATCAAGAAATAAGTTTTTTTTTTAAAGTACGTTTATAATGACATCCTTTTGCTTGCCAGGAATAATACTCCAAGTTTGAAGCTGTAATAAAGCACATAGTATTTGGGCAGATTCAGCAAAAAAAAAAAGAACATGTTTAAGCTGCCCTGGTATTCAAAACTGATTACTAGTGCTGTCTTTTTTACATCTTTTCTGTTAAAATACCAGGTTTAGCTCAACCACCAGACGCTTAGTGAATGCAAACGGCGCCCTCTGCAGTACCTCCAGGGAACAGCCACGCCAACTCAACAACCCGAGGGCTAGATTTTCGGGTTTCTCTGTTTCAGGCCGAAAACGGAGGCGTTGGGCACGGGAAATTTACCGCTTTTGCTCCATTAGCGATTTAAGGCCTAACTTTCGGTAGTTGGGGTCTGCGCCAGGAGTGCAGCGCAAATGGAGCCTTGTGCATGAAACACAAAAAGTGAGTGTGCAGATACAGCAAGTGATCAGGAAGGCAAATCGAATGTTGGCCTTTATTGCAAGGGGGAATAGAGTATAAAAGCAGAGAAGACCTGCTACAACTGTACAGGGTATTGGTGAGGTCACACCTGGAGTATTGCGTACAGTTTTGGTCTCCATATTTAAAGAAGGATATACTTGCATTAGAGGTTGTTCAGAGAAGGTGCACTAGGTTGATTCCTGAGATGAGAGTGTTGACTTATGAGGAAAGATTGAGTAGGTTGGGCCTATACACATTGGAATTCAGAAGAATGAGAGGTAATCTTATTGAAACATATAAGAAGATGAGGGGGCTTGACAAGGTGGATGCAGAGAGTATATTTCCACTCATGGGGGAAACTAAAACTAGGAGAACATAGTCTCAGAATAAGGAGCCGCCCATTGAAAACTGAGATGAGGAGAAATTTCTTCTCTCAGAGGGTTGTAAATCTGTGGAATTCTCTGGCCCAGAGAGCTGTGGAGGCTGGGTCATGGAATATATTTAAGGTGGAGATAGACAGATTTTTGAGCGATAAGGGAGTAAAGGATTATGGAGAGCAGGCAGGGAAGTGGAGCTGAGTCCATGATCAGATCAGCCATGATCTTATTGAATGGCGGAGCAGGCTCGAGGGGCCAAATGGCCTACTCCTGCTCCTATTTCTTATGTTTAACCCATTTACTCCCTCTTAGTGATTGGTGCCTCTGTTGATTCTCTCCCCTCCCTTGTTCTATTGCTCTATCGAATTTACAGCACAGAAACAAGCCATTCTGCAAAATTGGTCCAATGCCTGCGTTTATGCTCCACACATGACTCCTCCCACCCCCTCTTCATCTCACCCTATGAGCACAACCTTCATTTCCTTTTGCCCTCATCAACTCCCGCTCCAGAGAATTGAGCATAAAATCCTTGGTTGACCCTCCAACAACACCAACTTATTTATATAGCGCCTTTAACATAGTGAAACATCCCAAGGCGCTTCACAGGAGTTCTATGCGATAAAAATTTGACACCGAGTATAAATTAGCGCAGGTGAGCAAAAGCTTGATCAAAGAGGTAGGTTTTAAGGAGCATCTTGAAGTTGGAAAGGGAGGTAGAGAGGCGGAGATGTTTAGGGAGGGAGTTCCAGAGCTTGGGGCCGAGGCAACAGAAGGCACGGCCACCGATGGTTGAGCGATTATAATCAGGGATGCTCAAGTGGGCAGAATTAGAGGAGCGCAGACATCTCGGGGGGTTGTGGGGCTGGAGGAGATTACAGAGATAGGGAGGGGCGAGGCCATGGAGGGATTTGAAAACAAGGATGAGAATTTTGAAATCGAGGCATTGCTTAACCGGAAGCCAATGTAGGTCAGCGAGCGCAGGGGTGATGGGTGAACGGGACTTGGTGCGAGTTAGGACACGGGCAGCCGAGTTTTGGATCACCTGTAGTTCACGTAGGGTCGAATGTGGGAGGCCAGCTAGGGGTGTGTTGGAATAGTCAAGTCCAGAGGTAACAAAGGCATGGATGAAGGCTTCAGCAGCGGATGAACTGAGGCAAGAGCAGAGACGGACAATGTAACGGAGGTGGAAATAGGCGATCTGGTTCAGCCTCGGACAGAAGTTGGGTAGAGGGATGGAGTTTGTGACAGGGACCGAAATCAATGGCTTCGGTCTTCCCAATATTCAATTGGAAAAGATTTCTGCTCATCCAGAACAGGATGTCGGACAAGCAGTCTCCAGCGCAGTACTGAGGGAGGTGTTGCGTTTCGGAGGAGATGTTAAACCCTGGCCCTGTCGGTCTGTTCAGGGGAAGTATAAAAGTTCCCATGTTACTACTCAACGAAGAGCAGGGAGTTCTCCGAGTGTCACGGCCAATGTTTCATCATCATCATCATCATAGGCAGTCCCTCAAAAGTGAGGAAGACTTGCTTCCACTCCAAAAGTGAGTTCTCAGGTGACTGAACATCCCAATACAGGAATTACAGTCTCTGTCACAGGTGGGACAGACAGTGGTTGGAGGAAAGGGTGGGTGGGTAGTCTGGTTTGCCGCACGCTCCTTCCGCAGCCTGTGCTTGATTTCTGCACGCTCTCGGCGACGAGACTCGAGGAGCTCAGCACCCTCCCGGATGCTCTTCCTCCACTGAGGGCAGTCTTTGGGCCAGGGATTCCCAGGCGTTGGTGGGGTTGTTGCACTTTATCAAGGAGGCTTTGAGGGTGTCCTTGAAACGTTTCCTCTGCCCACCTGGGGCTCGTTTGCCGTGTAGGAGTTCAGAGTAGAGCGCTTGCTTTGGGAGTCTCGTGTCGGGCATGTGGATGATGTGGCCTGCCCAACGGAGCTGGTCGAGTGTGGTCAGTGCTTCGATGCTGGAGATGTTGATCTGAGCGAGAACACTGATGTTGGTGCGTCTATTCTCCCAGTGGATTTGCAAGGATCTTGCCGAGGCAGCGCTGATGGTACTTCTCCAGTGCTTTGAGATATCTACTGTATATGGTCCACATCTCTGAGCCATATAGGAGGGCAGGTATCACTACAGACTGTAGACCATAAGCTTGGTGCCAGATTTGAGGGCCTGGTCTTCAAACATTCTCTTCCTCAGGCGACCGAAGGCTGCGCTGATGCACTGGAGGTGGTGTTGGACATCGCCATCGATGTCTGCCCTTGCTGATAGTAGGCTCCCGAGGTATGGAAAGTGGTCTACGTTGTCCAAGGCCACGCCGTGGATTTTGATGACCAGGTGGCAGTGCTGTGTGGTGGGGTCAGGTTGGTGGAGGGCCTTTGTCTTATGGATGTTTAGTGCAAGGCCCATGCTTTCGTACGCCTCAGTGAAGATGTTGACGATGGCTTGGAGTTCGGCCTCCGAATGTGCGCAGACGCAAACGTCTTCCGCATACTGTAGTTCGATGACAGAGGATGGGACTACCTTGGATCGAGCCTGGAGGCGATGAAGGTAGAACTTTGGTTCCATAGTTTACTTCCATTTCACTAACCTGGGAAACAGCTCTCCAAGTGCTCCCTCATCTGAAGAAGCATCACTAATATAATAGCCTGAATGTGAAATCCAATCAAAATGCAAGCAACTTACATTAAAGCTAAATCATAATATTGTTATAAGAACATAAGAACATAAGAAAGAGGAGCAGGAGTAGGCCTTATGGCCCCTCAAACCTGCTCCGCCATTTAATATGATCATGGCTGATCTGATCATGGACTCAGCTCCACTTCCCTGCCCGCTCCCCATAACCCCTTATTCCCTTATCATTTAAGAAACTGTCGATTTCTGTCTTAAATTTATTCAATGTCCCGGCTTCCACAGCTGTCTGAGGCAGCGAATTCCACAGATCCACAACCCTCTGAGAGAAGAAATTTCCCCTCATCTCAGTGTTGAATGGACGGCCCCTTATTCTATGATCGTGCCCCTCTAGTTCTAGTCTCCCCTATCAGTGGAAGCATCCTCTCTGCATCCACCTTGTCAAGCCCCCTCACAATCTTATACATTTCGATAAGATCACCTCTCATTCTTCTGAATTCCAACTATCTCTGTTGATTAAACAGCGCATGTCCTGCAGTACCTACTGATCGCAGAAGGGTGATGAGTTATCTGTAGGGTTTTTTTTTTAATGGGATAGATGAGCCATGATGTCCTCCTATCCTTCTTCTTAGCAGTCCCCCGGAGTCGAGGATGACTTGCTTCCACACTAACATGAGTTCTCAGGTGACTGATGACCAATGTGGGATCTACAGACTCTGTCACAGGTGGGGCAGACGATGGTTGGAGGGACGGGCGGGCGGGTGGGCTGCTTGGGTTGTCGCACGCTCCTTCCGCTGCTTGCGCTTGGCTTCCGCGTGCTCCCGGCGAAGAGACTCAAAGTGTTCGGCGCCTTCCCGGATACTTCTCCTCCACTTTGAGCGGCCTTGGGCCAGAGATTCCCAGGTGTCGGTGACGATATTACATTTGTCCAAGGAGGCTGTGAGCGTTTTCTCTGCCCTCCTGGTGCTCGCCTGCCATGACGTAGCTCTGAGTAGAGCGCTTGATTCGGGAGTCTAGCATCGGGCATGCGGACAATGTGGCACGTCCATCGTAACTGGTCAAGCGTGGTCAATGCCTCGATGCTGGGGATGTTGGCCTGAGCGAGAACGCTGACGTTGGTGCACCTACCCTACCAATGGATTTGCAGGATTTTGCGGAGGCAGAATTGGTGGTACTTCTCCAGTCCTCCTATATCCATTATAGTGTCACAGAGTGACGGGATCAGAGTCCGTGCCTACAATTCTCCACGCAATAAGCTCCTAATTCCAATCACATCACAAGGGGCAGCTGCCATCTGAAGGATGGGTAGTTCCAACAAGAGGGATAAGAAACCATGGGGCTAATGAAGTATTCGGGGCCCTTTCTGTTGCTTATATGAAGGTTGGGACAACCCTGCCTCTTGATGGCATTCAATGCCAGGGGGAGAAGTGAAGGAGAGTGGACCTCAGTCGATGTCCGACAACTGGGCGTAAAATGAGTGGACTGCTGGAGGGACATAGTGCAGCAGTTCCAACAAGGTCCATGGTCAAAGGCAAGAGGGGCCACCCATGGACCCCTGGATATATTAGGAGTCCCCTTACCCAGGCCATTCAGGACTGAGATGAGGAAAAATGTCTTCACTCAGAGGGTGGTGAATCTTTGGAATTCTCTACCCCAGAGAACTGTGGATGCTGTCTTTGAGTATAGTCAAGACAGAGATCGATAGATTATTTTGTATTGAGGGAATCGAGGGATATGGGGATCGGGCGGGAAAGTGGAGTTGAGGTAGAAGATCAGCCATGATCTCATTGAATGGCGGAGCAGGCTCAAGGGACCGAATGGCCTACTCCTGCTCCTATTTCTTATGTTCTTATGCCTGTCCTCTCCTTTTAAGTAAGGTTAATCACTTCATCAAATGAGTTTGTCAAGCCTTTTATTTGTCCAAAAGAGAACACAGTGACTATTTGTACTGTGCTTTAGCTGTGGAATCCCCAGCCCCCGATCCTCCCTCCACCCCCTCCAATCCTCCCGCCTGGACTGGAAGTACGGCCCTGAACCTGAAGCAACACTGACCCTGCGGACGGCTGAGAGGGAGGAGGAGGGGTTGCGGGGGTGAAAGAGGGAGAGCCCTGGGGGGGTAGAGAGAGACTGGGGGGAGAGGGAAAGAAAGCATGATGGGGAAGGCAGGGAGAGAGAATCTTAGCGTGGGAAGAGAGAGAGTCTGGGGGGAGGGAGGGAGGGAGGGAGAGTCTGGGGAGGGAGGGAGTGAGAGAGAGTCTGGGGTGAGAGGGAGGGAGAGTCTGGGGGGCAGGGAGGGAGAGAGAGTCTGGGGTGGGAGGGAGGGAGAGAGAGTCTGGGGTGGGAGGGAGGGAGAGAGAGTCTGGGGTGGGAGGGAGGGAGAGAGAGTCTGGGGTGGGAGGGAGGGAGAGAGAGTCTGGGGTGGGAGGGAGGGAGAGAGAGTCTGGGGTGAGAGGGAGGGAGAGTCTGGGGGGTAGGGAGGGAGAGAGAGTCTGGAGTGGGAGGGAGGGAGGGAGAGTCTGGGGTGGGAGGGAGGTACGGAGGGAGAGAGAGTCTGGGGTGGGGGGGGAGTGAGGGAGGAAGAGAGAGTCTGGGGTGGGAGGGAGGGAGAATCTTGGGTCTTGAGGGGGGTACGGAGGGAGAGAGAGTCTGGGCGTGAAGAGAGAGAGTCAGGAGGGGAGGGAGGAAGAGAGAGTCTGGGGTGGGAGGGAGGGAGAGTCTGGGGTGGGAGGGAGGGAGAATCTGGGGTCTCGAGGGAGGTATGGAGGGAGAGAGAGTCTGGGCGTGAAGAGAGAGTCGGGGGGGAGGGAGGGAGCGTCTCGGGGGGGAGAAAGAGAGAGACTGGAAGGGGGGAAAGAGGGACACGGGTGGAGGGGTGGGATCGGACGGGAGAGAGGGAACTCAGAGAAGACGGATAAGAACATAAGAAATAAGAGCAGGAGTAGCTCACACAGCCCATCGAGCCTGCTCCGCCATTCAATACGATCATGGCTGATCCGATCATGGACTCAGCTCCACTTCCCTGCCCGCTTCCCATAACCCCTTATCCCTTATCGGTTAAGAAACTGTCTATCTCTGTCTTAAATTTATTCAATGTCCCGGCTTCCACAGCTCTCTGAGGCAGCGAATCCCACAGATTTACAACCCTCGGAGAGAAGAATTTCCTCCTCATCTCAGTTTTAAATGGGCGGCCCCTTATTCTAAGATTATGCTCCCTAGTTCTAGTCTCCCCCATCAGAGGAAACATCCTCTCTGTATCCACCTTGTCAAGCCCCCTCATAATCTTATACATTTCGATAAGATCACCTCTCAGTTTTCTGAATTCCAATGTGTAAAGGCCCAACCTACTCAACCTTTCCTCATATGTCAACCCCCTCATCTCCAAAATCAACCGAGTGAACCTTCTCTGAACTGCCTCCAAAGCAAGCACCATCGGAGCAGGCCAGGGAGCAGAAGGAGCAGCGAGGTGGCATACCGCTCCAGGGAGCAGCACATGCTGGAGCAGGAGAGCAACGGCAGTGAAGAGGGACGTCACCAAGATCCAGGTCGGTGATTGGAGCGTGGGCAGGTACAGCAGGAGCGGCGAGGTCGGGGCGAAGGAGCGGTGAGAGATTGTAGAGCGATGTGATCGGGCCCAGGAGAGGCCCAGGAGAGCCAGGGGCTCAGGGGCAACACGGGCCAGCCCACACTGCGATATGTGTGCGCACTAGGTCCGTGCAGCAGAGCTGGTCTCCAGTCGTCCTGGTTAACCCTGGCCACTGGACCAGACCTAGCTCTGTCAAGCCCGTGTGGTGACTGGTGTGCAACGGTCACCACACGTTAAAAAAATCCACGCACAGGCATCTTCCACCCTTCAGGATTTCGTTCGGGACCTAGAATATTAGGTCCTTCATTGGAACACCTGTGAACATTTTGACATGGAAGCAAGTCATTCTCGACTCGAGGGACTGCCTTTGATGATGATGATGATCCTTCCATAAATATGGAAACCAAAACTGTACACAGTATTCCAGGTGTGGCCTCACCAATACCCTGTACGACTGTAGTAAGACTTCCCTGCTTTTATACTCCATCCCCTTTGTAATAAAGGCCAAGATTCCATTGGCCTTCCTGATCACTTGCTGATCACTCTCTTACAACCCCCTACTAGGGACGGAGTGGATGAAATCCGGAAGTCACGACACTGTCATTATTCACTTCATACCCAATAAACCTGTTAACAATCTGCACACAATGCCCCATCTTTTGGGGGAGGGGGGGGGGGTAAGGTCATGTGCTGGTGTAAAGAGCAAGTTCGACTGGGGGATGCAGCACTTGTGCTGGAGGAAAGGGACTTTAGCTGGGGGGAGAGCGAGAGAGAGTCTGGGGGGAGGGAGGAGAGAGAGTCTGAGGGTGTAAAGTCCTGTCCCCTCAGTACAGATTCACACGAGGCATGTAGTGAAGTCAAGGTCACTCTGGACCTGCACCTTTATCACAGCTCTGGAATGCTGCACTTGCCTGAGACCTATCCTTATATACCTGTCTCTTGCAAGTGCACCCTTGGTGGTAAGGTATGCTGGTGGTTACAGGTCATATCTTATTACACACATTTATAGCATGTTAGGATACAGTTATATATAATAATGTAAGATACATGACATCACCCTCCCCCAAGGTCTTATTGTCTTTATAGGTCCAGTCTCTCAGGTGGTCTACGCTCTCGCGCGGAGCGTCTGAGTTGTGGTTCAGTTGTTTGCCTGGGCTGTTTGTTTCGATTGGTGTGATTGTTGTTGACTCGCCTGGGCTGTCTGTTGGGATTGCACTTTCCTCAGGTTGTTCCCTCTGTCTGTCCACCAGGTGTGGTGCGAGTTCCACATTGTAGTCTGCCTCTGGTTCCACAGTGTTGTTGGTAAATCTGCTTTTGACTTGGTCTACATGCCTCCGTCAGGTTTTGCCATTGTCCATTTGTACTACCAGTAGCCTGTTTCCTTCTTTGCCCATTACTGTCCCTGCAAGCCATTTGGGACCCCTGCCATAGTTTAGTACAAACACTTTGTCCCCTATTTCATTCCATCTCCCCCTCGAATTTCTGTCATGGTACTCAGTCAGCTTACGGCGCTTTACCTCAACGATTTTGTGCATGTCTGGGAGGATTAATGAGAGCCTTGTTTTTAACGTCCTTTTCATCAACAGTTGCGTGGGGGGAATCCCAGTCAGTGAGTGCGGACGAGATCTGTATGCCAGCAGCAGTCGTGACAGGCGACCCTGCAGCGTGGGACCTTGGATTTTAAGCATGCCTTGTTTAATGATTTGCACTGCTCTCTCCGCCTGGTCGTTGGAGGCCGGCTTGAACGGTGTCACCTTGACGTGATTTATGACGTGATCAATTATAAAGTCTTGGAATTCTGCGCTGGTGAAGCACGGACCATTGTCACTGACCAATATGTCAGGGATTCCGTGCGTTGCAAACATGGTTGCGAGGCTCTCCACCAGTGGTGGAGGTTGTGCTTGAGTTTAAAATGGTGAATTCGATCCACTTTGAAAATGCATCTACAACTACGAGGAACATTTTGCCCATGAATGGGCCCGCATAGTCTACATGCACCCGCGACCACGGTTTGGTAGGCCAGGGCCAGGGGCTCAGTGGAGCCTCCCTGGGGGCATTGCTGAGTTGGGCACAAATGGTGCACCTTCAGACGCAGAGCTCCAGTCCGCGTCAATACCAAGCCACCAGACGTGGGATCTGGCTATGGCCTTCATGAGAACGATCCTCGGGTGCTCGCGTTGGAGCTCCCGGACAAATGTCTCTCTGCCTCACAGAGGCATGACTACTCGGCTGCCCCACATCAGGCAGTCTGCTTGTAGTGATAGCTCATGCATGCGCCTGTGAAAGGGTTTTAATTCCTCGGGGCATGAAATCGCGAGCCTCTGCCCAGTCACCGGTTAGGACACATCTTTTTACTAAGGATAACGTGGGGTCGCTAGCCGTCCAGGCTCTGATTTGGCGAGCCGTCATGTGCGAACCTGTGGACTCAAAGGCATTGATTGCCATGACTATCTCACAGTCCTGTTCGTCAGACCCTTCCGTGGTCACCAGGGGTAGCCTGCTGAGCGCGTCGGCACAGTTGTCTGTGCCTGGTCTGTGCCTTATTGTGCAGTCATAGGACGCCAGCATGAGTGCCCACCGTTGAATTCACGCCGAGGCGTTGGCGTTTATTGCCTTGCTCTCGGATAGGAGGGACGTGAAGGGCTTGTGGTTGGTTTCTAACGCGAACTTGGCCCCAAAAAGGTATTGATGCATCTTTTTGACACCGTACACGCACGCGAGTGCCTCCTTCTCTAACATTCCGTACCCGCATTCCGCCCGCGAAAGTGACCTGGAGGCATAAACTATGGGTTGTAATTTGCCCGCACTATTGACATGTTGCAAAACGCACCCGACCCCATACGCTGTTGCATCGCATGTGAGAACTAGCTTTTTACCTGGGTCAAAGAAAGTCAAAACACTGTTGGAACACAGAAGGTTGTGTGCCTTATTGAAGGCACATTCCTGAGCGTCCCCCCAAAACCAATCGCACCCCTTCCTGAGTAGCACATGGAGAGGCTCCAACAGCGTGCTTAAGTTCTGCATAAAGTTCCCAAAGTAATTGAGTAGCCCGAGAAAGGCGGCAGTTCTGAGACATTCCGGGGCCTGGGTGCCAGGAAAATTGCTTCTGTTTTGGACTCTGTTGGGCGGATTCCATCAGCGGCAATCCTTCTGCCCAAAAATTCAACCTCGGGTGCGAGAAACAGGCACTTGGATTTCTTGACTCGTAGGCCTACCCGATCCAACCGCTTTAGTACTTCTTCCAAATTACGGAGATGGGAGTCGGTGTCCCTGCCCGTGATAAGTATGTCGTCTTGAAATACAACCGTCCCCGGGATGGACTTGAGCAGACTCTCCATGTTGCGCTGAAATATGGCAGCTGCCGACCTGATGCCGAATGGGCATCGATTGTACATGAAAAGGCCTCGATGTGTGTTGATGGTGGTGAGTAGCTTGGATTCCTCGGTCAATTCTTGCGTCATATACGCAGATGTGAGGTCTAATTTTGAGAAAAGTTTACCTCCAGCCAATGTGGCAAATAAGTCCTCCACTCTGGGCAGCGGGTACTGGTCCTGTATGGAGACTCTGATTATGGTAGATTTGTAGTCCCCACAGATTCGTACGGATCCATCAGGCTTCATGACTGGGACGATGGGACTTACCCAGTCGCTAAATTCCACAGGTGATATAATGCCTTCCCGCAGAAGCCTGTCTAGTTCATGTTCAATCTTTTCCCTCATCACATAGGGTACAGCTCTGGCCTTGTGATGGACTGGTCTAGCATCCTGTGTGATGTAGATTTTGACTTTGGCCCCTTTGAAAGTGCCCACACCTGGCTGAAAGAGATGTTCAAATCGCTTTATAACTGTTGAGCAGGAGGTCCGTTCCTCCAATGACATGGCATGGACATCATCCCATTTCCAGTTTTGTTTTGCCAGCCAGCTTCTCCCCAGCAGTGCTGGGGGGTCTCCGGGGACAATCTACAGGGGAAGTCGGTTCACTGTCCCTTTGTGTGTGACAGAGAGCATGGCGCTGCCGAGGACTGGTACGATTTCTTTGGTATAGGTCCTTAGTGTGGTGTCGACCCTTGTGAATTTTGGTCTGTCTCTTTTATGCGGCCACAGTTGTTCAAATTGTTGAGCACCCATGAGAGATTGACTCGCTCCCGTATCCAGCTCCATGTTGACAGATATCCCGTTGAGTAGGACCCTCATCATTATAGAAGGCGTCCTGTTGTAGGAGCAGCGGCCATTGATCGTGTTGACCTGCTGTACATCGGTGTCCTGGGTACTGTCCCCACCATCTTCTGGTCCGCTTTCCGACCCATCCGATTCGTATACCGGCCGAGCTGCCGTTTTTTTGCACATGCGGGCCAAATGCCCTGTATATTCACAATTTCTGCAAACAGCCTGCTGAAATCGACATCCCCTTGACGAGTGCCCACCCCCACACCCCCACAGACCTGTTCTATTGTTTAAAGTGTTCCCAAAGAATGAGCTGCGTCTGGCTGATTTCTCTTGAGCTTCTCTCAGTTTGTAGTTGATTGCTCGCATTGTGGGTTGATGAGGTGTGAACGGCCGTTCCTGTGGCCCTTGATGGCTTCTGCCTGCTGTCGAGAGCCTGTTCTCCCGGGTTTGTCTGTGTGTGGGGGTAGCAGCTTGTTTAGTGCTGTGAACTTCTTGTTCCAATATTTCGTTAGTTGTCATACCTACATTGTAAATCCCCTACCAAGAATGTCTGTGCAACCAGTGCTGCTGCCTCTAAGGTCAGATTCTTGGTCTCTATGAGCTTTCGGAAAATGCCTGCGTGGCCTATTCCTTCAATGAAA
Source organism: Pristiophorus japonicus (assembly GCF_044704955.1). NCBI lineage: Eukaryota > Metazoa > Chordata > Chondrichthyes > Pristiophoridae > Pristiophorus > Pristiophorus japonicus. The sequence goes on along the minus strand of NC_091979.1, from coordinate 18,762,158 downwards.
AAGTCTCTCAGCATTTCTCTCCTCAGTTCATCGGAGAACTCACATAAACTAGCCAACCTCCGAAGTTCCGCCACAAAGTCGGGTATGCTCTGGCCCACACAGCGTCTGTAGTTGTATAACCTGTGTCTGGCCATGTGTAGACTGCTCGCTGGCTTCAGGTGGTCTCTTACCAGTGTGCTCAATTTTTCAAATGACTTGCTTGCTGGTTTCTCGGGTGCCAACAGATTCTTCATTAAAGCGTATGTTTTCGAGCCACAGCTGGTCAAGAGATGGGCTCTTCTCTTGTCTGCCTTATCGTCGCCTAATCAGTCTTTGGTTACAAAGCTTTGCTGGAGCCTTTCTATAAAGTCATCCCAATTGTCTCCCGCATTGTACTTTTCATCTGATCCGTTGTTCGCCATTCTGTGGATTCTGTAATCCCGTAACTCGTTGCCACTGTAAAGTCCTGTTCCCTCAGTACAGATTCACACGAGGCATGTAGTGAAGTCAAGGTCACTCTGGACCTGCAACTTTTTTTCACAGCTCTGGAATGCTGCACTTGCCTGAGACCTGTCCTTATATACCTGTCTCTTGCAAGTGCACCCCTGGTGGTAAGGTATGCTGGTGGTTACAGGTCATATCTTATTGCAGTCATGTATAGCATGTTAGGATACAGTTATATATAATAATGTAAGATACATGACAGTGGGGAGGAAGAGAGAGAGTCTTGTGAGGGAGAGAGCGAGAGACTGGGGGGGAGAGAGAGACTAGTGGGGGGGGGAGAGAGGGAGACTGGAAGGGGAGAGAGAGAGACTGGTTGGGGAGAGAGACTGGGGGGGGCGGGGGGAGAGAGAGAGAGAGAGACTGGGGGGGAGAGAGACTGGGAGGGGAGAGAGAGAGACTGGGAGGGAGAGAGAGAGACTGGGGGGGAGAGAGTGAGACTGGAGGGGGGAGAGAGTGAGACTGGGGGGGGGGAGAGAAAGACTGGGGGGGGGGGAGAGAGACTGGGGGGTAGAGAGACTGGGGGAGGGGAGAAAGACTGGGGGGAGAGAGAGACTGGGGTGGAAGAGAGACTGGGGGAAGGGAGAAAGACTGGGGGGGAAGAGAGACTGGGGGGGAGAGAGACTGGGGGAGAGGGACAGAGACTGGGGGGGAAGAGAGACACAGAGACTGGGAGTGGGGGGGAGAGAGACACGGGTGAGGGGAATCGGAGGGTAGAGAGGGAACTCAGGGAAGATGGATCACGTTCTTACAACCCCCTACAAGGGATATCTTTGGAATGGATGAAATCCAGAAGTCATGACACTGTCACTATTCACTTCATAACCAATAAACGTGTTAACAATCCGTACACAATGCCCCATCTATGGCGGGGGTGTCGGCGGGGAGCTGTAAGGCACTTCGGCTGGGCGAGGAAGCACTTGCACTGGTGTAAGGATGGACTTCAGTAGGGGAGGGATGCAGCTGCGCTGGGGTAAGGGACTTCGGCTGGCACTTGGTGGCTTCTGGGGAGATCTATCCTCTATGGCTTCTGGTTGTAATTTACCAAAATTCCCTGGATTCTGGGGAGGTCCCAACAGATTGTAAAACTGCAAATGTAACACCCCTATTTAAAAAAGGAGGCAGACAAAAAGCAGGAAAATATAGACCAGTTAGCCTAACATCTGTGGTTGGGAAGATGTTGGAGTCCATTATTAAAGAAGCAGTAGTAGGACATTTGGAAAAGCAAAATTTGGTCAGGCAGAGTCAGCATGGGTTTATGAAGGGGAAGTCATGTTTGACAAATTTGCTGGAATTCTTTGAGGATGTAATGAACAGGGTGGATAAAGGGGAACCAGTGGATGTGGTGTATTTGGACTTCCAGAAGGCATTTGACAAGGTGCCACATAAAAGGTTACTGCACAAGATAAAAGTTCACAGGATTGGGGGTAATATATTAGCATGGATAAAGGATTGGCTAATTAACAGAAAACAGAGAGTCTGGATAAATGGTTCATTCTCTGGTGGGCAATCAGTAACTAGTGGGGTGCTGCAGGGATCAGTGCTGGGACCCCAACTATTTACAATCTATATAAATGACTTGGATGAAGGGACTGAGTGTAACGTAGCCAAGTTTGCTGATGATACAAAAATGGGAGGAAAAGCAATGTGTAAGGAGGACACAAAAAATCTGCAAAAAGACATAGACAGGCTAAGTGAGTGGGTAAAAATTTGGCAGATGGAGTATAATGTTGGAAAGTGTGAGGTTATGCACTTTGGCAGAAAAAAATCAAAGAGCAAGTTATTATTTAAATGGAAAAAGATTGCAAAGTGCCGCAGTACAGTGGGACCTGGGGGTCCTTGTGCATGAAACACAAAAGGTTAGTATGCAGGTACATCAAGTGATCAGAGAGGCCAATGGAATCTTGGCCTTTATTGCAAAGGGGATGGAGTATAAAAGCAGGGAAGTCTTGCTACAGTTATACAGGGTATTGGTGAGGCCACACCTGGAATACTGCGTGCAGTTTTGCTTTCCATATTTACGAAAGGATATACTTGCTTTGGAGGCAGTTCAGAGAAGCTTCACTCGGTTGATTCAGGAGATGAGGGGTTTGACTTATGAAGATAGGTTGAGTAGGTTAGGCCTTCACTCACTGGAATTCAGAAGAATGAGAGGTGATCTTATCGAAACGTATAAGATTATGAGGGGACTTGACAAGGTGGATGCAGAGAGACTGTTTCCACTGAAGGGGGAGACTAGAACTAGGGGACATAATCTTAGAATAAGGGGCCGCCCGTTTAAAACTGAGATGAGGAGGAATTTCTTCTCTCAGGAGGGTTGTAAATCTGTGGAATTCGCTGCCTCAGAGAGCTGTGGAAGCTGGGTCATTGAATAAATGTAAGACAGAGATAGACAGTTTCTTAACTGATAAGGCGATAAGGGAAGTGGACCTGAGTATTAAATGGCGGAGCAGGCTTGAGGGGGCGTTTGGCCTACTCCTGCTCCTATTTCTTATGTTCTTATTTAAGTCAAAGTGGATCGAGTTATAATTTGCGAAGTCAATGAGAACTTAGGCTGGGCAGTCCCAGTTACACACTCCAGAGAAACTTCAGGGTGTGATTTATCCTCCAAGGGTGCCAATCAGAGTCAAAGGCCGGCCATTTTTACAATACAGATGCAGCGTTAAGAATATGGAGTTCTGGAATCTGGAATGTTCCGGAATCTGGACTCCGGGGTCATTCGGAATCCATAAAATGTCCTGGAATCCAGACCCGATGACCTGTCGACCTCAGGGCCGCACCGTTGGCTGACCTCGGGCCTCGCCTCACCGCCACTGCCCTTACCTTGGGGCCTCCTCTCCGGCCTGCCCGACGACCTCCTCGGTGGGACCCTGCCCGAACAGTTCCTTGGCAGAATCATCCCCTCATCTTTCTGACGTTCCGAAATCTAGAAATACCCGAACCTGGGCTCGGGTGTTTCCGGATTCGTGACGTCAGAAAGCAAATCGAAAGTCCGTAAAAGCCCGGAATCCAGAACTGCCTCGGTCCCGAGGGTTCCGGATCTTTGGCACTGCACCTGTACAAATAAATGCGTCCAAAAGAGAAATAACTTGCATTTATATGACGCCTTTCACAACCTCAGGATGTCGCAAAGGGCTTTACAGCCCAATGAAATACTTTTGTAATGTAGGAAACGCGGCAGCCAATTTGCGCACAGCAAGCTCCCACAAACAGCAAGACCAGATAATGACCAGATAATCTGTTTTAGTGATTTTCATTGAGGGATAAATATTAGCCAGGACACCGGGAAGAACTCCCCTGCTCTTCTTCAAAATAGTGCCATGCGATCTTTTACGTCCACCTGAGAGGGCCGACGGGGCCTCGGTTTAACGTCTCATCCGAAAGTCGGCACCTCCAACAGTGCAGCACTCCCTCAGCACTGCACTGGGAATGTCAGCCTAGTCCAGATTGTGCAGTCAAGTATCTGTAGTGGGGCTTGAACCCACAATCTTCTGACGCAGAGATGAGTGCGCTTCCCACTGAGCCAAGGCTGTCTGAAAGCAAATGACACAATTATGTAAATCATGCAGAAGTTGATCACTGTGCGGTTTGTCAGCAATGAACATGACCAACTGCCCAACTCCCGTCGGTTTGCCAAACACTTTTCCGTGAAGGAGGCAGCCATTTCAATAATAATTGCACAGCCGTGCAACTTTTGTGAGTTAAGTAGGTACAGATTCAATGAGAGTACAAAGGATAGGCTTCACTGCTCCACAGGGCCACGCCAGAAAGTAGTGTCAGCTTGAGATACAGCTAGAACTCTATAGCCCCAATCATCCAACCCACAGTCACCACCAACACGGCTCCACTGCCAACGCAGAATTACCCCTTCCATATAACGCCAGAGTAGTAAATAATGCATATTAAAAAAAGATGCAAAGACAGCTTCACAACATCCCAAAGCTCGATGTTAAGCTTCTGCATGGTTACACTTGACCAGCAATGGTTGTACCTCTCGCTTTCCCGTCTAGCTCTTTCGCCCATTCCCACTTCTGTCTCTGTTATGTTCAAAATAACCCCACAAGACTGTATTGTAAGCTCAAACTGTTGCGACCTCGGTCTCTTTATTCAGACTCCAGAGTGAGGAAGCAGCATGGTGCATCACCTTTTATACCTGCTTGCCCAGGGTGCACAGGTGATCCTTAGGTCTCCCACAGGTGTGCCCCTTGGTGGCAAGTCTTACATATTGGTGAGGTTTACATACATACATAACAGTCTCCACTCACTCAGTGTTTCTCTGTCTCCCACTGCTAGCCTCTCCAACCTCTCCCTCTCCCTGCTGTCTCTGTATGCCATCTATCGGCTTATGCCCTCCTCTTTGCCTCTGCTCTCCAACTGTTCCCTTCTCCACGAATAAGAATATAAGAAATAGGAACAGGAGTAGGCCATACAGCCCCTCGAGCCTGCGCCGCCATTCAATAAGATCATGGCTGATCTGATCTTGGCCTCAACCCCACTTTCCTGCCCACTCCCCATAACCCTTGACTCCCCTGTAGTTCAAAAATCTGTCTATCACCACCTTAAATATATTCAATGACCCAGCCTCCACAGCTCTCTGCGATAGAAAATTCCAAAGAGTCACGACCCTCTGAGAAAATAAATTCCTCCTCATCTCCGTTTTAAATGGGCGACCCCTTATTCTGAAACTATGTCTAGTTCTAGATTCCCCCACGAGGGGAAACATCCTCTCAGCATCTACCCTGTCGAGCTCCCTCATAATCTTATACGTTTCAATAAGATCACCTCTCATTCTTCTAAACTCCAATGAGTACAGACCCAACCTGCTCAACCTTTCCTCATAAGACAATCCCTTCATCTCAGGAATCAGGGTTCAGTGAACCTTCTCTGAACTGCCTTCAATTCAGGTATATCCCTCCTTAAATAAGGAAACTAAAACTATACGCAGTGCTCCAGGTGTGATCTCACCAATACTCTGTACAGTTGTAGCAGGACTTCCCTACTTATATATTCCATCCCCCTTGCAATAAAGGTCAACATTCTATTTGCCTTCCTAATTATTTACTGTACCTGCATGCTAACTTTTTGTGTTTCATGTATGAATACACCCAGATCCCTCTGTATTGTAGCATTCTGTAGTCTCTCTCCATTTAAATAATATTTTGCTTTTCTACTCTTCCTACCAAAGTCAATAACCTCCCACTTTCCCACATTATACTCCCTGCAACATTTTTGCCCACTCACTCAACCTGTCTATATCCCTTTGCAGACTCTTTGTGTCCTCCTCACAACTTGCTTTCCCACCTTTCATTGTATCGTCAGCAAACTTGGCTACATTCCACTCGGTCCCTTCATCTAAGTCATTAATATAGATTGTAAATAGTTGAGGACCCAGCACTGATCCCTGCGGCACCCCACTAGTTACTGATTGCCAACCGGAAAATGACCCATTTATCCCGACTCTCTGTTATCTGTTAGTTAGCCAATCCGCTATCCATGCTAATATATTATGTTGCTGCTCCCCCAGTTGTTCTCCTCAAACCCTGGTTAGCTGTTCCAACCTCCCCACCCTTGCACTCTGTTGGCTGTTTTCTCCCTCAATTGTCACCCCACCTCCCAATTCACAGCTTCCTCTGCACTTCCCAGTTGTCACTTCCTTTCTCAGCTGTCACTCTCCCATCGCCCTTGGCTGGATATTCCTCGTACCTGTTCCTGGCACCTCCCCATTGGTCTGTTCCTGGCACTTCCCCATTGGTCTGTTCCTGGCCCCTCCCCATTGGTTTTGTTATGTATGTAAACCTGTAAATACCATGTCTAACCATCAGAGGGCTTATCCCCTGGAGTCCCAAGGGTGGAGAGCGAACTGGACAGGCTGCAACGAGAGGACATCATTTCGCCGATCGAATTCGATGAGTGGGCCAGTCCGATTGTTCAAGTCCTTAAGGGAGATGGCACCGTAAGAATCTGTGGTGATTACAAAATAACTATCAATCGTTTCTCACTGCAGGATCAATACCCACTACCAAAGGCAGACGAACTATTTGCGACGCTGGCGAGAGGGAAAACATTCACGAAGCTGGACTTGACCTCAGCCTACATGGCGCAGGAGCTGGAGGAATCATCAAAAGGCCTCACCTGCATCAACACGCACAAAGGTCTTTTAATTTACAACCGGTGCACGTTTGGGATTCGATCGGCCGCGGCGATATTCCAGGGGAACATGGAAAGCTTGCTGAAGTCGGTCCCGTGCACCGTGGTCTTCCAGGACGACATCTTGGTTCCAGGTTAGGACACTGTCGAGCACCTGCAGAACCCGGAGGAGGTTCTTAGTCGGCTCAATCATGTGGGGCTCAGGCTAAAATGCTCGAAGTGCGTTTTCCTGGCGTGTGAAGTGCAGATCCTGGGGAGAAGAATCGCGGCGGACGGCCCACCGATTCGAAGATGGAGGCAATCAAGAATGCACCGAGACCACAGAACGTGATGGAGCTGCGGTCGTTTTTAGGACCCTTGAACTATTTTGGTAACTTCTTACCGGGTCTTAGCACATTGTTAGAACCCCTGCACTCCGTACTGCGATGGGGTAAAAGCCAAGAAAATGCCTTTGAGAAAGCTAGGAAGCTGTTATGTTCAAACAAATTGCTTGCGTTGTACGATCAATGTAAACGGTTGGTACTAGCATGTGATGCATCGTTGTACGGGGTCGGGTGTGTATTGCAACAAGGATAGTGTTAAATCCAAGGAAGAGGCATATAAATTGGCCAGAAAAAGCAGCAAACCTGAGGACTGGGAGAAATTTAGAATTCAGCAGAGGAGGACAAAGGGTTTAATTAGGAGGGGGAAAATAGAGTATGAGAGGAAACTTGCCAGGAACATAAAAACTGACTGCAAAAGCTTCGATAGATATGTGAAGAGAAAAAGATTAGTGAAGACAAACTTAGGTCCCTTGCAGTCAGATTCAGGTGAATTTATAATGGGGAACAAAGAAATGGCAGACCAGTTGAACAAATACTTTGGTTCTGTTTTCACGAAGGAAGACACAAATAACCTTCCGGAAGTACTAGGGGACTGAGGGTCGAGTGAGAAAGAGGAACTGAAGGATATCCTTATTAGGTGAGAAATTGTATTCGAGAAATTGATGGGATTGAAGGCCAATAAATCCCAGAGGCCTGATAGTCTGCACATCAGAGTACTTAAGGAAGTGGCCCAAGAGGCATTGGTGATCATTTTTCAACAATCTATACACTCTGGATCAGTTCCTATGGACTGGGGGGTAGCTAATGTAACACCACTTTTTAAAAAGGGAGGGAGAGAGAAAGTGGGTAATTATAGATCGGTTAGCCTGACATCAGTAGTGGGGAAAATGTTGGAATCAATTATTAAAGATGAAATAACAGCGCATTTGGAAAGCAGTGACAGGATCGGTCCAAGTCAACATGGATTAATGAAAGGGAAATCATGCTTGACAAATCTTCTGGAATTTTTTGAGGATGTAACTAGTAGAGTGGACAAGGGAGAACCAGTGGATGTGGTGTATTTGGACTTTCAAAAGGCTTTTGACAAGATCCCACACAAGAGATTGGTGTGCAAAATTAAAGCACATGGTATTGGGAGTAACGTACTGACGTGGATAGAGAACTGCTTGGCAGACAGGAAGCAGAGAATCGGGATAAACGGGTCCTTTTCAGAATGGCAGGCAGTGACTAGTGGGGTGCCTCAGGGCTCAGTGCTGGAACCCCAGCTATTTACAATATACATCAATGATTTGGATGAAGGAATTGAGTGTAATATCTCCAAGTTTGCAGATGACACTAAACTGGGTGGCGGTGTGAGCTGTGAGGAGGACGCTAAGAGGCTGTAGGGTGACTCGGTCAGGTTAGGTGAGTGGGTAAATGCATGGCAGATGCAGTATAATGTGGATAAATGTGAGGTTATCTACTTTGTGGGTAAAAGCACGAAGGCAGAATATTATCTGAATGGCGGCAGATTAGGAAAAGGGGAGGTGCAACGAGACCTGGGTGTCATGATACATCAGTCATTGAAAGTTGGCATGCAGGTACAGCAGGTGGTGAAGAAGGGAAATGGTATGTTGGCCTTCATAGTTAAAGGATCTGAGTATAGGAGCAGGGAGGTCTTACTGCAGTTGTACAGAGCCTTGGTGAGGCCTCACCTGGAATATTGTGTACAGTTTTGGTCTCCTAATCTGAGGAAGGACATTCTTGCTATTGAAGGAATGCAGCGAAGGTTCACCAGACTGATTCCCGGGATGGCTGATCTGACATATGAGGAGAAACTGGATCGACTGGGCCTTCATTCACTGGAGTTTAGAAGGATGAGCGGGGGTCTCATAGAAAAAGCAGGAAAGGGGAACTGAGGTGAAAGATCAGCCATGATTTTATTGAATGGTGGTGCAGGCTCGAAGGGCCAAATGGCCTACTCCTGCACCTATTTTCTATGTTTCTATGTTGCTAAGCTAATGAATTTGGGAAATTGCAACCGGTTGCTTATTCATCCAGAAGTCTGTCTAAGGCTGAGAGGGCCTACAGTATGATCGAAAAAGAAGCGTTAGCTTGTGTTTACGGGGTAAAGAAAATGCAACAATATCTGTTCGGGCTCAAATTTGAATTGGAAACCGACCAGAAGCCACTTATATCCCTCTTTTCTGAAAGCAAGGGGATAAATATGAATGCATTGGCCCACATCCAGAGATGGGCGCTCACGTTGTCCGCATACAACTACACCATCCGCCACAGGCCAGGCACAGAAAACTGCCGATGCTCTCAGTAGGCTGCCATTGTCCACCACAGGGGTGGGGATGGCACAGCCCGCAGATATAGTTATAGTAATGGAAGCATTAGTAAGTGAGCAATCACCTGTTACCACCCGACAGATTAGAACCTGGATGAGCCAGGACCCCTTACTGTCCTTAGTAAAAAACTGTGTGCTCATGGGAGTTGGTCAAGTGTCCCGTTAGAGATGCAGGAAGAAATAAAGCCGTACCAGACTGCCTCCTATGGGGTAATCGGGTAGTGGTTCCTAAAAAAGGTAGGGACACCTTCATTAGTGACCTCCACAGCATCCACCCAGGCATCGTAATGATGAAATCGATAGCCAGATCCCACGTACGGTGGTCCGGTATCGATGCAGACTTAGAGTCCTGCGTGCACAAATGTAATACATGTTCACAGTTAAGCCATGCACCCAGGGAGGCGCCACTAAGTTTATGGGTCCTGTCCCTCCAAACTGTGGTCCAGGGTCCATGTCGACTATGCAGACCCATTCTTGGGAAAAATGTTCTTAATGGTTGTAGATGCATACTCCAAATGGATTGAATGTGTGATAATGATGGCAAGCACGTCCGCTGCCAACATTGAAAGCCTGCGGGCCATGTTTGCCATGCAGGGCCTGCCTGATGTCCTTGTGAGTGACAATGGACCGTGCTTTACCAGTGCTGGGTTTAAGGAGTTCATGACCCGCAATGGGATCAAACATGTCACATCTGCCCAGTTTAAACCAGCGTCCAACGGTCAGGCAGAACGAGCAGTTGAAACAATCAAGCAGAGCTTGAAAAGGGTAACTGAAGGTGTTATGTATGTAAACCTGTAATTACCATGTCTAACCACCACAATCCCTTGGGAGCACCTGTATATAAGGAGGCCTCACAGGCTGGAGAGGGACTCTGAGATCTGTAATAAAGGACTATGATCATACTTACTTTGAGCCTGCAGCATCTAGTCTGATTCTTTATCCAAGACATAACAACTGGCGATGAGATACAGATGACGAACCCCAACGCAACAATGCAGAGAACTGTGGGCATCCTGGAAAAATTTTCGGAGGGAGATGATTGGGAAACCTTCGTGGAGCGACTTGACCAATACTTCGTGGCCAACGAGCTGGAAGGAGAAGGGAACGCTGCCGTTTGCGGGGCACCAACATATGGCCTCATGAAAAACCTCCTCGCTCCAACAAAATAAGTCGTACGATGAGCTGTGCTCACTGGTCCGGGAGCATCTAAACCCGAAGGAAAGCGTTCTGATGGCGAGGTATCGGTTCTACACGTCCAAGAGGTCTGAAGGCCAGGAAGTGGCGAGCTGAGGCGCCTTGCAGGACATTGCGAATTTGAAGGACACTTGGAGCATATGCTCAGGGACTTCTTTGGACTTGGCATTGGCCATGAAGTAATACTTCGCAAACTTTTGACTGTAGAGACCCCAACCTTGAGTAAAGCCATAGCGATAGCCCAGGTGTTTATCTCCACCAGTGACAATACCAAACAAATTTCCCAGCAAACTAGTGCTGCTGCAAGTACTGTGAACAAAGTAACATTGTTTTCGAATCGAAATGTGCATGGCAGGACTTACACACCTGCAGCTGCACGTCCGCAGATGACTCAGAGTCCGCCATCAAAGGTGGTGAATACAAGGCTATTAACACCTTGTTGGCGCTGCGGGAGTGATCATCGATTCCATTCATGCTGCTTCAAAGGATACATTTGCAAGGGCTGTGGAACAATGGGACACCTCCAACATATGTGCAGGCGAGCTGTATACCCTGCTAATCCTGCAAACCACATGTTGCAGAGGAAGACAGATCCACGGTGGATCATGATAAACCAGAGCCTCAGACCGAGGAGGCAGAGGTATATGGGGTGCACACATTTACCACAAAGTGTCCCCCGATAATGCTGAAGGTTGAATTAAATGGACTCCTGGTGTTCATGGAGCTGGACACGGGTGCAAGCCAGTCCATAATGAGCAAAAAGACTTTCCATAAGTTGTGGTGCAACAAGGCTTCAAGGCCAGTCCTGACTCCCATTCATACCAAACTTAGAACGTACACAAAGGAACTGATTCCCATAATTGGCAGTGTTACCGTAAAGGTCTCCTATGATGGAGCGGTGCAAGATTTACCACTCTGGGTGGTACCATGCGATGGCCCCACTCTGTTTGGCAGGAGCTGGCTGGGAAAGATATGATGGAACTGGGACGATGTCCGAGCGCTTTCATCCATCGACGACACCTCATGTGCCCAGGTCCTAAGCAAGTTCCCCGCTCTGTTCAATCCAGACATCGGGAAGTTCCAAGGATCAAAAGTGCAGATCCATTTGATTCCGGGGGTGCGACCCATCCATCACAAGGCGAGAGCGGTACCGAACATGATGAGAAAGAGGGTGGAGATCGAGTTGCAACACGAGGGCATCATTTCGCCAATCGAATTCAATGAATGGGCCAGTCTGATTGTTCCAGTCCTCAAGGGAGACGGCACTGTAAGAATCTGTGGTGATTACAAAGTAACTATCAATCGTTTCTCACTGCAGGATCAATACCCGCTACAAAAGGCAGAGGACCTAGTTGCGACACTGGCGGGAGGGAAAACGTTCACGAAGCTGAACTTGACCTCGGCCTACATGACGCAGGAGCTGGGGGAATCTTCGAAAGGTCTCACCTGCATCAAACATGCACAAAGGTCTTTTTGTTTACAACAGATGCCCGTTTGTGATTCGATCGTCCGCGGCAATATTCCAGAGGAACTTGGAAAGCTTGCTGAAGTCAGTTCCGCGCACTGTGGTCTTCCAGAACAACATCTTGGTTACAGGTCAGGATACCGTCGAGCACCTGCAGAACCTGGAGGAGGTTCTTAATCGGCTTAGTTGTGTTGGGCTCAGGCTAAGACGCTCGAAGTGCGTTTTCCTGGCACCTGAAGTGGAGTTCCTGGGGAGAAGAATATGGATGAGCCAATGTTACTTGGCATCAGTCCCACCGATTCGAAGACGAAGGCAATCAAAAACGCACCAAGACCACAGAACATGACGGAGCTGCGGTTGTTTCTAGGACTCCTGAACTATTTTGGTAACTTCTTACCGGGTCTTAGCACATTGTTAGAACCCCTGCACTCTTTACTGCGTAAAGGAGATGAATGGGTATGGGTAAAAGCCAAGAAAATGTCTTTGAGAAAGCTAGGAAACTGTTATGTTCAAACAAATTGCTTGTGTTGTACAATCCATGTAAACGTTTGGTACTAGCATGTGATGCGTCGTCGTACGGGGTCGGGTGTGTATTGCAACAAGCTAATGAATTTGGGAAATTGCAACTGGTTGCTTATGCATCCAGAAGTCTGTCTAATGCTGAGAGGGCCTACAGTATGATTGAAAAAGAAGCATTAGCGTGTGTTTACGGGGTAAAGAAAATGCATCAATATCTGTTCGGGCTCAAATTTGAATTGGAAACTGACCATAAACCGCTTATATCCCTGGTTTCTGAAAATAAGGGGATAAATACGAAAGCATCGGCCCGCATCCAGAGATGGGCGCTCACATTGTCCGCATACAACTACGCCATCCGCCACAGACCAGACACAGAAAACTGTGCTGATGCTCTCTGTAGGCTGCCATTGCCCACCACCGGGGTGGAGATGGCACAGCCTGCAGATTTAGTTATGGTAATGGAATCATTCGAGAGTGATTACCTGTTACCGCCCAACAGATTAGAACCTAGATGAGCCAGGAGCCCTTACTATCCTTAGTAAAAAAAACTGTGTGCTCCACGGGAGTTGGTCTAGTGTCCCGTTAGAGATGCAGGAAGAAATAAAGCCGTACTAGCGGCGCGAAGATGAAATGTCCATACAGGCAGACTGCCTCCTATGGGGTAATCGGATAGTTGTGCCAAAAAAGGGCAGGGACGCTTTCATTAGTGATCTCCACAGCACCCACCCAGGATTCGTAATGATGAAAGCGATAGCCATATCCCACGTGTGGTGGCCCGGTATCGATGCAGACTTAGAGTCCTGTGTGCACAAATGTAATAGATGTTCCCAGTTAAGCAATGCACCCAGGGAGACGCCACTAAGTTTATGGTCTTGGCCCTCCAAACTGTGGTCGAGGGTTCATGTCGACTATGCAGGCCCATTCTTGGGAAAAATGTTTTTAATGATTGTATGGATTGAATGTGTGATAATGTCGGTAAGCACGTCCGCTGCCACCATTGAAAGCCTACGGGCCATGTTTGCCATGCACGGCCTGCCTGATGTGCTTGTAAGTGACAATGGGCCATGCTTTACCAGTGCTGAATTCAAGGAATTCATGACCCGCAATGGGGTTAAACATGTCACGTCTGCCCCGTTTAAGCCAGCGTCCAACGGTCAGGCAGAATGAGCAGTTCAAACAATCAAGCAGAGCTTGAAAAGGGTAAACGAAGGCTCACTGCAGACTCGCTTATCCTGAGTCTTGTTTAGTTACCGCACAAACCCCACTCACTCACCGGGGTCCCTCCTGCTGAACTGCTCATGAAGAGGGCACTTAAGACAAGGCTCTCGTTAGTCCACCGTGATCTTCACGAACAGGTAGAGAGCAGGCAGCTTCAACTGAATACATATTATGATCGCGCAAATGTGTCACGCGAAATTGAAGTAATTGATCCTGTATTTGTGTTGATCTATGGACAAGGTCCCAAGTGGATTGCTGGCACAGTTTTGGCCAAAGAGGGGAGTAGGATGTTTGTGGTCAAATGGAATCACCTGCTGAAAACACTTGTATCAAACCAAACCCATATTTACAGACTATCCAGGACAAACCACAATAGACTTCACCTTTGTCGACCCTCCAACATATATGCAAGTGGCAACCGACCCAGCGGTTGATCACGAAGCAGAACCCATCACCCGCAGCAGCCCAGCAGGACTCACCACCCCCAGCAGCCCAGCAAGACCAGCTGCGTAGCAGCCCAGCGAGGGCCCAATAAACAACTCAACAAAACCAACATTTGCACCGAGATGATCAACCAGGGAAAGGAAGGCCCCAGATCGACTCACATTGTAAATAGTTACACTGTTGACTTTGGAGGGGGGGGGGGGGGTTGCTGTTGCTATGTATGTAAACCTGTAATTACCATGTGTAACCACCAGAGAGCTTATCCCCTGGAGTCCCAAGGGATCCCACAATCCCTTGGGAGCACCTGTATATAAGGACAGCCTCACAGGCTGGAGAGGCACTCTGAGATCTACAATAAAGGACTACGGTCACACTTACTTTGAGCTTGCAGCATCTAGTCTGACTTTTATCCAAGACATAACAGAAGGCTCACTGCAGACTCGCTTATCCCGAGTCCTGCTTAGTTACTGCACAAGACCCCATTCGCTCACTGGTGTCCCTCCCGCTAAACTGCTCATGAAAAGGGCACTTAAGACAAGGCTCTCGCTAATCCACCTTGATCTACACGAACAGGTAGAGAGCAGGCGGCTTCAACAGAATACATATCATGGTCGCGCAAATGTGTTACGCAAAATTGAGTTAAATGATCCTGTATTTGTGTTGAACTATGGACAAGGTCCCAAGTGGTTTCCTGGCACTGTTTTGGCCAAAGAGGGGAGTAGGGTGTTTGCGGTCAAACTCTCAAATGGACTCACCTGCAAGAAACACTTGGACCAAACCAAACTCAGATTTATGGACTATCCAGAACAACCTACAATAGACTCCACCTTTTACGACCCTCCAACAAACACACAAGTGGCAACTGACCCAGCGGTTGACCATGAAGCAGAACCTATCACCTGCAGCAGCCCAGCAGGACTCACCACCCCCAGCAGCCCAGCAAGGCCAGCTGCGCAGCAACCCAGCAAGGGCCCAACAAACGACTCACCAAAACCAGCATTTGCACCAAGACTATCAACCAGGGAAAGGAAGGTCCCAGATCGACTCACATTGTAAATAGTTACACTACTGACTTTTTTTTGGGGTGGGGGAGTGTTATTATGTATGTAAATCTGTAAATACCATGTCTAACCACTAGAGGGCTTGTTCCCTGGAGTCCCTGGAGTCCATTGTGGGATCCCTTGGGAGCACCTGTATATAAGGAGGCCTCACAGGCTGGAGAGGCACTCTGAGATCTGTAATAAAGGACTACGGTCACAACTTACTTTGAGCTTGCAGTATCTAGTCTGACTCTTTATTCAAGACATAACAGGTTTGTTCCTGGCTCCTTCCCATTGGTTTGTTCCTGGCTCACAATCCACCCATTGGTCTGTTCCTGCCCCCTTCCCATTGGTATGTTCATCATTTGTCCCCATTGCTGTTCCTGGCCCCTCCCCATTGGCTTGTTCCTGGCCCCACCACATTGCTGTTCCTGGCCCCTCCCCATTGGCTTGTTCCTGGCCCCACCACATTGCTGTTCCTGGCCCCTCCCCATTGGTCTGTTCCTGGCCCCACCCTATTGGTTTGTTCCTGGCCCCTCCCCATTGGTTTATTCATGGCCCCTCCCCATTGGTCTGTTCATGACCCCTCCCCATTGGTATGTTCATCATTTGTCCCCATTGCTGTTCCTGGCCCCTCCCCATTGGCTTGTTCCTGGCCCCACCACATTGCTGTTCCTGGCCCCTCCCCATTGGTCTGTTCCTGGCCCCACCCTATTGGTTTGTTCCTGGCCCCTCCCCATTGGTTTATTCATGGCCCCTCCCCATTGGTCTGTTCATGACCCCTCCCCATTGGTATGCTCATCATTTGTCCCCATTGCGGTTCCTGGCCCCTCCCCATTGGTTTATTCATGGCCCCTCCCCATTGGTCTGTTCATGACCCCTCCTCATTGGTATGCTCATCATTTGTCCCCATTGCGGTTCCTGGCCCCTCCCCATCGGTTTGTTCCTGGCCCCTCCCACATTAGACTTGTCCCGCCCCTCCATGGCCCCACGCCCTCCCGTGTGGCCACGCCCCCTCCCTCCTGTCCCCCCGTGGCCCCGCCCCCCTCTTGGTCCCGTCCTTCCCCCCTCCCTTTTGGCACCGTCCTTCTCCCCCTCCCTCTTGGCCCCGCCCCTCCATGGCCCCGCCACCTCCCCTGTGGCCCTGCCCCTGCCCCTCCCTGCCCTCCCGCTGTGGCCCCGCCCCCAATTGGCCCCACGCCCCCGTTCTCTCGTCACGCCCTCTTTGACTCCTCCCCCTGCCCGCGGCCCCGCCCCGCCGTTGCTGGGACGAAGATGGCGGACTGGGTGGACTCGCTCTTTGACTCGCGCAGCTTCCCGTGCTGTGGGCGGCAGGAGTTCAGTGTGAGTGTCCGCCCGCACCCCGCCCCCGGCCCCCGGCCCGCCTGCGCCGCCCGCCCGGTTCCCGGGCTCCCTGCCTCACCCTCTCCCCGGGCCCGACCCCCGCCTCACCCTCTCCTCGGGCCCGGTCCCCGCCTCACCCACTTCCCCCGGGCCCGCTCCACCTCTCCCTCACCCTGCCCCCGGGCCCGCTCCCCGCGCACACACCGGGCCTCGGGCTGGCGTCGAGCCGCTGCCGGCACTCAGCTCCGCCGGGCGAGGAGCTCCAGCGCGGGGCTCGGGAGGCTGGGGGTGACGCCGGTGATAGTTACCCAGTTTAGTTATTGTATAACATTTTAATGTAAGGCTGTTGATTTTTCATCTCTTCAAATGTGGAAAGGGCGGGGTGGGGAGTCAGGAATGAAAGACTTGCATTTATATAGCGCCTTTCACGACCACTGGATGTCCCAAAGCGCTTTACAGCCAATGAAGTACTTTTGGAGTGCAGTCACTGTTGTAATGTGGGAAACGCGGCAGCCAATTTGTGCACAGCAAGCTCCCACAAACAGCAACATGATACTGAGCCGGATAATCTGTTTTTTAGTGATGTTGATTGAGGGATAAATATTGGCCCCAGGACACCGGGGATAGCTCTTCTTCGCAATAGTGCCCTGGGATCTCTTACATCCTGAGGGCAGACGGGGCCTCGGTTTAACATCTCATCCGAAAGACAAGATGAGCTGGGAGAGGGAATGGAGGGGCCGCCCCAGGGTACAGGTTGGACTCGGCGGGCAAGGAGAAGGGGTTTACCTCGGTCACAAACCAGTTCACGAAGGTTGACTTGTCTGAGGTGAGAGTAGAGAGATCAAGCCGAAAGAAGAAAGACTTTCATTTCTGCAACACTTTGCCTTTCACGGCCACCAGACATCCCAATACTCTTTAAAACAACTTGTATTTATATAGCGCCTTTAACCTAGTGAAACGTCTCTAGGCTCTTCACAGTAGTTTTATGTGATAAAAATTTGACACCGAGCCACATAAGTAGAAATTAGCGCAATGGACCAAAAGCTTGCTCAAAGAGGTATGTTTTAAGGAGCGTCTTGAAGGATGAAATAAAGGTAGAGAGGTGGAGAGGTTTGGCAGGGAGTTCCAGAGCTTGGGGCCCAGACACCAGAAGGCAGCAGACATCTCTGGGAGGGTGGCTTTGTGGGGCTGGGGCAGATTACAGAGATAGGAGGGGCGGGACCATGGAGTGATTTGTAAGCAAGGATGAGAATTTTGAAATCGAAGCATTGCTTAACCAGGAGCCAATGTAGGACAGCGAGCACACAGGGGTGATGTCAACATCTTCACCGAGGCGTACGAAAGCATAGGCTTTGCACTAAACATCCGTAAGACAAAGGTCCTCCACCAACCTGACCCCGCCACATTGCACTGCAACCCAAGTCATCAAGATCCATGGTGCAGCCGTGGACAACATGGACCAGCTTCCATATCTCGCGAGCCTATTATCAGCAAGGGCAGACATCGACGACGAGGTTCGAACACTCTCTTCCTCAGGCGGCCTTTGGCCGCCTGAGGAAGAGAGTGTTCGAAGCTCAGTCCCTCAAATCAGCCACCAAGCTCATGATCTACAGGGCTGTAGTGATTACCCGCCCTCCTGTATGGCTCAGAGACGTGAAGCATATACAGTAGACACCTCAAATCGCAGAGAAATGCCACCAACGACGTCTCCGCAAGATCCTGCAAATCCCCTGGGAGGACATGTGCACCAACGTTAGTGTCCTCGATGAGGCCAACATCCCCAGCATCGAAGCACTGACCGCGGTCGACCAGCTCCGTTGGGCGGGCCACCTTGTTCGCATGCCTGACACAAAGCAAGCGCTCTACTTGGAACTCCTATATGGCAAGCGAGCCCAAGGTGGGCAGAGGAAACGCTTCAAGGACACACAAAGCCGCCTTGATAAACTGCAACATCCCCACCGACACCTGGGAGTCCCTGGCCAAAGACTGCCCTAAGTGGAGGATGAGCATCCAGGAAGGAGCTGAGCACCTCGAGTCTTGTCGCCGAGAGCATGCAGAAATCAAGCGCAGGCAGCGGAAGGAGCGTGTGGCAAACCAGTCCCACCCACCCTTTCCTTTAACGACTGACTGTCCCACCTGTGACAGAGACTGTAATTTCCATATTGGACTGTTCAGTCACCTAAGAACTCACTTTTAGAGTGGAAGCAAGTCTTCCTCGATTTCGAGGGACTGCCTATGATGATGGGTGAGCGGGACTTGTTGCGAGTTAGGACACGGGTTGCCGACTTTTGGATGACCTCAAGTTGCCAATAAAGAGGTGTTTACGCAGACGTTTGGTGGCAGAGAAGACAAGCTGGGGGTTATCCTTGCACCACAGGATTATCCTAGAATACTGCGCAGTGTGGCAGGTGAGTGGCAGAACTGGTGGCGGACGGTTAATCTCCCGCTGTGAGCCAGATATGCTCAAGTCGGTGTTCTTTGGACTTGGAAAGAACAAAGATGGTGGCTAGACCAAGGAGAAGGGATGGGAAACAGTTCAGGATTTGGCTGGGAACAAGGGTGTCAAAGGAAGGCAGAAAAGATTGAACAAATTAGCAGATGTAAAGGTGCATGGACAGCCAAAGTCTAGGTAATTGAGAGATTGAAAGTGTAGTTGTATCAATCAGCTGTGGCTCAGTGGGTAGCACACTCACCTGAGTCAGAAGGTTGTGGGTTCAAGTCCCACTCCAGGGCGCACAAATCTAGGTTGACACTCCAGTGCAGTGCTGAGGGAGTTCTGCATTGTAGGAGGTGCCATCTTTCAGATGAGCCATTAAACCGAGGCCCTGTCTGCCCCCTCAGGTGGACGTAAAAGATCCCATGGCACTATTTCGAAGAAGAGCAGGGGATTTATCCCCGCTGTCCTGGGCCAATATTTATCCCTCAATCAAGATAAAACAAACAGATGATCTGGTCATTATCACATTGCTGAATGTGTGAGCTTGCGCAAGCTGGTTGCCACATTTCCCACATTACAACAGTGATTATACTCCAAATTTACTTCATTGGCTGTAAAAGCGCTTTGAGATGTCCGGTGGTCGTGGACAGGATAGATGCAGGAAGAATGTTCCCGTGCTGGGGAACTCCAGAGCCAGGGGTCACAGTCTAAGGATATGGGGTAAGTCATATAAGACCGAGATGAGGAGACACTTTTTCACCCAGAGAGGGTGAACCTGTGGAATTCCCTACCACAGAAAGTTGTTGAATCCAGTTCGTTGGATATATTCAAAAGGGAGTTAGATGTGGCCCTTATAACTAAAGGGATCAGGGGGTATGGAGAGAAGGCAGGAGTGGGGTACTGAAGTTGCAGGCTTGAAGGGCCGAATGGCCTACTCCTGCACCTATTTTCTATGTTTCTATGAAAGGCGCTATATAAATACAAGTCTTTTCTTTATTAATGATGGATTTCCTAATTGTATTGTGTATATGTTTTATAGTGTCACTATTTTATATGGCAGTGTGGGTGTAGTTATACTGTTACTAGTGTGTTGCTGTGAAGTGATTTCATTTAAGAGTTGTGACCCCAATTTGATCAAGAAGTGCTCCTCAAACCACTTCGACTTGACATCCTAGTGTGGTATCAAAATGGGCCTCGAGTGGGAGGGAGCGGTTAGATTTGCTGGGACTTAAATGAACCGGAGCAGGGTTTTTTTTGTACACGTTCAGAATGTCAACACTCCTTGTATTTTCAAAAACACTCACAAATTGCTGAGTAGGGAGCAGGCCTTTCTGCCAAAGTTCTTCTGCAGCTTGAGACCATTCGTGCGGAATGACCCCAGCCCCAGAGGCCCCTTGTTGAGCCAGGCTGAAGTTGAAATGTTTAGCGATTGGGGGGAAAAAAAAAATAACCTGTCACTTGCCCCTCGGGCAGCCAAAGAAAAGTTTGCCGGGCGCACACAGGCCTTCCAACCTGATGAAAATTTTATGAGGATGCAAATTCAGCCAAATGTCACCGGTGTGAGGTGGAGTCACAGCTGGGGATTCGCTGGCTTGCTTTATGCACCCAACAGTTCTCTGAGCTAGCATAAAGCATTTATACAAACCATACCAGCAAGCATAAGTAAGGAGGGAGCAGCATGTGTGAAATACAATTAATTAGAAATAATGCTGATTTGGAACCTCTGAACATATTTTTTCGTAGATAGTTAGGAGTTTTGAGGCAAATCAAGGGAAACTGCTTGCAGTGATTGATGAGTCGGTAACTAGAGGCCATTTATTCACGAATGAGGGAGAGGTGTGGAGTGGAGGAATTTTATTTTACCTTTTTTAATCATCATAGGCAGTCCCTCGAAATCGAGGAAGACTTGCTTCCACTCCAAAAGTGAGTTCTCAGGTGACTGAACAGTCCAGTACAGGAATTACAGTCTCTGTCACAGGTGGGACAGACAGTCGTCGAGGGGAAGGTGGGTGGGACAGGTTTGCCCCGTGCTGCCTGCGCTTGTTTTCTGCATGCTCTCGGCGACGAGACTCGAGGTGCTCAGCGCCCACCCGGATGCTCTTCCTCCACTTAGGGCGGTCTTTGGCCAGGGACTCCCAGGTGTTGGTGGGGATGTTGAACTTTATCAGGGAGGCTTTGAGGGTGTCCTTGTAACGTTTCCTCTGCCCCTTTGGGGGGGGGGGGGTGCTCGCTTGCCTGCCATGTTGCAGCTATCAGAAGCAGAATCCATAACTGCTTTTCAAAGGGAGATATGGATAAATATTTACAGACAATGGATAGCACAGGAACCAATGCAACTGGTCCATGCTGGTGGTTATGCTCCACACTAGCCTCCAATACTGTACTTCATCTCAACCCATCACTATATCCTGTTCATTTCTCCCTCAGCTTCCCCTTAAATGATTATTTCAAAAAATATTTTCAGGGCAGGAGAATAGGACTACAACTTAATAGGACAGAATGTATAAACACAAGTGTATCAGAAAGTGGAGTCAAAGCAGGAAAAAATGGTTTAAAAAAAAAAAGCACATTTAAAAGCTCTTTATCTGAATGCACGCAGCATTCGTAACAAAATAGATGAGTTGACGGTACAAATAGATATAAATTGGTATGATCTGATAGCCATTGCGGAGACGTGGTTGCAAGGTGACCAAGGCTGGGAACTAAATATTCAGGGGTATTTGACAATTCGGAAGAACAGACAAAGGAAAAGGAGGTGGGGTACGAATAAAGGATGAGATCAGTGCGTTAGTGAGAAACAATATTGGCTCAGAAGATCAAGATTTTGAA
Organism: Pristiophorus japonicus; assembly: GCF_044704955.1. NCBI lineage: Eukaryota > Metazoa > Chordata > Chondrichthyes > Pristiophoridae > Pristiophorus > Pristiophorus japonicus. The sequence goes on along the minus strand of NC_091979.1, from coordinate 18,740,386 downwards.
ACAGTTTGGGTGGAGATAAGGAATAATAAGGGGAAAAAGTCGCTGGTAGGCGTAGTCTATAGGCCCCCCAACAGTAGCAACTCTGTTGGATGGAGCATGAATCAAGAAATAATGGAGGCTTGTAATAAAAGAACGGCAATAATCATGGGCGATTTTTAATCTTCATATTGATTGGACAAAGCAAATTGGCCAGGGTAGCCTTGAGGAAGAGTTCATAGAGTGTATCTGGGATAGTTTCCTTGAAGAGTACGTTGCGGAACCAACCAGGGAGCAGGCTATCTTGGATCTGGTCTTGTGTAATGAAACAGGATTAATAAATGATCTCGTAGTAAAGGATCCTCTAGGAATGAGTGACCATAACATGGTTGAATTTCAAATTCAGTTGGAGGGTGAGAAAGGTGGATCTCAAACCAGTGTCCTAAGCTTAAATAAAGGAGACTACAAAGGTATGAAGGCAGAGTTGGCTAAAGTGGACTGGGAAAATAGATTAAAGTGTGGGATGGTTGATGAGCAGTGGCAGCCATTTAAGGAGATATTTCATAACTCTCAACAAAAATATATTCCAATGAGAAGGAAAAACTGTAAGAGAAGGGATAACCATTCGTGGCTAACTAAGGAAATAAGGGATCATCATCATCATAGGCAGTCCAGTGGAATCGAGGAAGACTCTTAAAATGAGCTCTTAGGTGGCTGAACAGTCCAATACGAGAGCCACAGTCGTTGTCACAGGTGGGGCAGATTGTCGTTGAGGGAAAGGGTGGGTGGGACAAGTTTGCCGCACGCTCTTTCTGCGACCTGCGCTTGATTTCTGCATGCTCTCGGCGACGAGACTCAAGGTGCTCAGCGCCCTCCCGGATGCACTTCCTCCACTTAGGGCGGTCTTTACCAGGAACTCCCAGGTGTCGGTGGGGATGTTGCACTTTTTCAGGGAGGCTTTGAGGGTGTCCCGTAGCGTTTCCTCTGCCCACCTTTGGTTCGTTTGCCATGAAGGAGATTCGAGTAGAGCGCTTGCTTTGGGAGTCTTGTCTGGCATGCGAACGATGTGGCCTGCCCAGCGGAGCTGATCGAGTGTGGTCAGTGCTTCAATGCTGGGGATGTTGGCCTGGTCGAGGACGCTAATGTTGGTGCGTCTGTCCTCCCAGGGGATTTGTAGGAACTTGCGGAGGTATCGTTAGTAGTATTTCTCCAGCGACTTGAGATGTCTACTGTACATGGTCCATGTCTCTAAGCCATACAGGAGGGTGGGTATTACTACGGCCCTGTAGACCATGAGCTTGGTGGCAGTTTTAAGGACCTGGTCTTCAAACAATCTTTTCCTCGGCGACCGAAGGCTGCACTGATGCACTGGAGGCGGTGTTGAATCTCGTCGTCAGTGTCTGCTCTTGTTGATAAGAGGCTCCCGAGGTATGGGAAATGGTCCACGTTGTCCAGGGCCGCGCCGTGGATCTTGATGACTGGGGGGGGCAGTGCTGTGTGGCGAGGACAGGCTGGTGGGGGACCTTTGTCTTACGGATGTTTAGCGTAAGGCCCATGCTTTTGTATGCTTCAGTAAATACGTCGACTATGTCCTCGATTTCAGCCTCTGTATGTGCGCAGATTGTAAGAGAAGGGATAACCATCCATGGCTAACTAAGGAAATAAGGGATGGTATCAAATTGAGAACAAGGGCATACAAAGTAGCCAAGACTAGTGGGAGTCCAGAGGACTAGGAAACTTTTAAAAGCCAGCAAAGAACGACTTACAAAAATAGCGAGGGAAGATAGATTATGAAAGCAAACTAGCACAAAATATAAAAACAGATAGTAAAAGTTTCTGCAGGTACATAAAAAGGAAAAGAGTGACTAAAGTAAATGTTGGTCCCCTAGAGGATGAGACTGGGGAATTAATAATGGAGCACAGGGAAATGGCAGAGACTTTGAACAAATATTTTGTATCGCTCTTCACGGTAGAAGACACTAAAAGCATCCCATGGGGCAATAGGGAGGGAGGAACTCAATACAATCACTATCACTAAAGAAGTAGTACTCGGTAAAATAATGGGACTAAAGATGGACAAGTCCCCTGGACCTGATGGCTGCAGGGATAGCGGATGCATTGGTTGTAATCTACCAAAATTGCCTGGATTCTGGGAGGTCACAGCTGATTGGAAAACCGCAAATGTAACACCCTTATTTAAAAAAATAAGGCAGACAGAAAGCAGGAAACTATAGACCAGTTAGCCTAACATCTGTCGTTGGGGAAAATACTGAGTCCATTATTAAGGAAGCAGTAGCAGGACATTTGGAAAAGCATAATTCAATCAAGCAGAGTCAACATGGTTTTATGAAAGGGAAATCATGTTTGACAAATTTGCTGGAGTTCTTTGAGGATGTAACGAGCAGGGTGGATTAGGGGGGACCAGTGGATGTGGTGTATTTGGATTTCCAGAAGGCATTTGATAAGATGCCACAAAGGGTTACTGCACAAGATAAAAGTTCACGGGGTTGGGGGCAATATATTAGCATTGATAGAGGATTGGCTAACTAACAGAAAACAGAGAGTCGGAATAAATGGGTCATTTTCTGGTTGGCAAACAGTAACTGATGGGGTGCCGCAGGGATTGGTGCTAGGCCATCAACTATTTACAATCTATATTAATGACTTGGATGAAGGGACCGAGTGTAATGTAGCCATTTGCTGATGATGAAGATCAAATTGGGAGAGCAAATTGTGAGGAGGACACAACAAATCTGCAAAGGGATATAGACAGGCTAAGTGAGTGGGCAAAAATTTGGCAGATGGAGTATACTATGGGGAAGTGTGAGGTTATCCACTTTGGCAGGAAAAATAAAAAAACTATTATTTAAATAGAGAGAAATTACAAAATGCTGTAGTACAGAGGGATCTGGGCGTCCTTGTGCATGAAACACAAAACATTAGTATGCAGGTACAGCAAGTAATCAGGAAGACAAATGAAATGTTGGCCTTTATTGCAAGGGGCATAGAGTATAAAAACAGAGAAGTCCTGCTACAACTGGACAGGGTATTGGTGAGGTCATGGGAGTACTGCGTACAGTTTTGGTCTCCGTATTTAAGGAAGAATGTACTTGTATTGGAGGCTGTTCAGAGAAGGTTCACTCAGTTGATTCCGCAGATATGGGGATTGACTTATGAGGAAACGTTGAATAGTTTGGGCCGCTACTAATTGGAGTTCAGAAAAATGAGAGGTGATCGTATTGAAACGTATAAGATAATGAGGAGGCTCAACAAGGTGGATGCAGAGAGGATATTTCCACTCATGGGGGAAAGTAAAACTAGGGGACATAGTTTCAGAATAAGGGGCCGCCCACTTAAAACTGAGATGAGGAGAAATTTTTCTTTCAGAGGGTTGTAAATCTATGGAATTCTCTGCCCCAGAGAGCTGTGGAGGCTGGGTCATTGAATATATTTAAGGTGGAGATAGACAGATTTTTGAGCGATAAGGGAATAAAGGGTTATTGGGAGCGGGCAGGAAAGTGGAACTGAGTCCATGATCTGATCAACCATGATCTTATTGAATGGCGGAACAGGCTCGAGGGGCCAAATGGCCTGCTCCTGCTCCTATTATGTTCTTATGTAACAACAACAACTTGTATTCATATAGCACCTTTTAGGAAGTGAAACGCCCCAAGGCGCTTCACAAGAGTATTATGATAAAAATTTGACACTGAGCTGCATAAATAGAAATTAGCATAGGTGACCAAAAGCTTGGTCAAAGAAGTAGGGTTTAAGGAGCATCTTGAAGGAGGAAAGAGGTTTAAGCAGGGAGTTCCAGAGCTTGGGGCCTAGGCAACAGAAGGCACGGCCACCAATAGTTGAGTGATTATAATTAGGGATGCTGAAGAGGGCAGAATTAGAGCAGCGCAGACATCTCGGCGGGGTGGTGTGTGGGGCTGGAGGTTGTTACGTAGATATGGAGGGGTGAGGCCATGGAGGGATTTGAAAACAAGGATGAGAATTTTGAAATCGAGTTGCTTAGCCGGGAGCCAATGTAGGTCAGCGAGCATGGGGTGATGGGTGAGCGGGACTTGGGTCAAGTTAGACATGGGCAGCCGAGTTTTGGATCAACTCTAGTTTACGTAGGGTAGAATGTGGGAGGCCAGCTAGGAGTGCGGTTGAATAGTCAAGTCTAGAGGTAACAAAGGCATGAATATGAGGGTTTTAGTAGCAGATGAGCAGAGGCAAGGGCGGAGATTGGCGATGTTACGGAGGTAGAAATAGGCGGTCTTAGTTATGCTGCGGATATGTGGTCGAAAGCTCATTTCAGGGTCAAATACGATACCAAGTGACTAAGTGGATAGTTCTTTCTGAGAGCCAGCACAGGTGCGCAATGGGCCAAATGGCCTCCTGTATTTTGAAATCAATGATTTTAATGGCTAGGTGCCACTTTACGAATGGCCCATCTATATTCAGTCTGACATTTAGTTTTTCCTGTCACCGTCACATGATGGATTAGCCAGATTTGGACAAATCACAAAGGTCTATTGTTACTGTTTAAAGGGTTGGTTAGATCCCATCCGGAGTGCCGTGTGCCATTCCGGACATCTAATCTCCGGAAGGATAGTGTTGCTCCTGCGAGTGTGCAGAAGGTGATTCCAGGTATCGGGAATGTTAACTTATTGCAAAAGGTTGCAGAAGTTGGGCGCTCACTGTTTGCAGAAGAGGAGACGTTGAGATAAGTTTTTAAGATTGTGAAAGGAATTGACAAAGTTGATTCAGGCAGTTTTTTCACTGCGGCCAAAGGTTGAAATAACGGGTAGCGGCAGTTTAAAAACTGGCAAATTATGAGTAAGGCGATCCAGGGCGAAACAGAAGCAGAATGCGTTACCAGCAAAAGTCACTGGAGCAGGCTATACGAATGAGTTCAAGAGGCAATGAGGTTTGTTTCTGGAGAGAGGTGTTTGATGGACAGAAAGAGACTTGTATGGAACACTTACTAGCAAGACAATAGGGGGATACTTTCTGTACATAGTATTCTTCCATTTCTCTTTTTAGAATTGCTCAGTCAGAACAGCGAGTCTTGGGCCAAATAGCCATTTTCTGTTCCTGAAAATTCTGAAGCTCAAAGGTGGTGTTGCCAGAGCTGCTACTCTTCATTGTAATCTTATGACTCTGGTAAACAGATAAAAGTGACAGTTGTGTCTCAGTGGGTAGTGTTAGCGTTAGTGTTTTCTCAGAAGAATCACTCAACACTCAGAGTCGGTTCCAATGCTGATGCGGCTTTTATTACGCTCAGCGGGGAGGAAAAACTCAGGACCGTATCCAGGTTTCTCTCCACCGAACAAAGGGTTACATGCACCTTTATATGTTTCACAACAGTTACAAAACAGTTTACTACAGCTACACAGCCCATCACGGCTGGACACAAGCCAATCACAACGATTATAGATTACATATAGGTTCTTTTAACCCAATAGAATTCCCCTAGTATCCAGGGAACCATATGTTCGGTTATTGTCAGCTTGGGCTGATCGATGACTTTATAGGTTCTCTCCCTAGTTCTTTCATCTGGGAGAAATAATTGGTTTATAACCTTGTTTACAAGAGATGGTTTCCCTCTTATCTTTCTTCCTGGGGAATTAATTGGTTTATGACCTTGTTCACAGGAGATGGTTTCCTTCTTATCTCTGTCTTCCCGCATCCCAGGCATTCCTACAGTGGGCCTCACAGGGTTATTGCTTGGTCATTGAACGTTCAACAGTTCACAGCTTGACTTCCTGATTTCCCATCATGCCTGGGCAGCCATTTTATGTGTGTGTCCACTTTAAACTTATATGCGTTTAGATATATCTAGCAGGTGCCTAATGCCTAGTATTCTGGTATATTCTAAAGGTGCCTACCTCCTACAACAGGTAGCACACTCACCTCGAGTCACAAGATTGTGGGTTGAAGTCCTACTCCAGGGACAAACATCTAGGCTGCCCCTTCCAGTGCAGTGCTGAGGGAGATGTCGGCTTTCAGGTGAAATGTTAAACTGAGGCCCTGTCTGCTCTCTCAGGTGGATGTAAAAGATCCCATGGTACTATATCGAAGAAGAACAGAGTTCTCCCCGGTGTCCTGGCCAATATTTAGCCCTCAATCAAAATCGCTAAAACAGATGATCAAATTGCTGTTTGTGGAAGCTTCCTCTGCTCAAAATTGGCTGCCGCGTTTCCGATCTTACAACAGTGACTACACTTCAAAAGTACTTTTTAAAAATAAAGTTAGTTCCTGGGATGTGGGCGTCACTGACCAGGCCAGCATTCATTGCTCAACCCAAATTGCCCCTCGACAAGATGGTGGTGAGCCGCCTTCTTGAACCGCTGCAGTCCGTGTGGTGAAGGTGCTCCCACGGTGCTGTTAGGGAGGGAGTTCCAGGATTTTGACCGAGCGACGATGAAGGAACGGCCGATATATTTCCCAGTTGGGATGGTGTGTGACTTGGAGGGGAACTTGAAGGTGATGGTGTTCCCATGCGCCTGCTGCCCTTGTCCTTCGAGGGGATAGAGGTCGAGGGTTTGGGAGGTGCTGTTGAAGGCATTGGCTGTAAAGTGTTCTGGGATGTCCTGAGGTCATGAAAGGCGCTATAGAAATGCAAGTCTGTCTTTTCTTTTGGTTAACTCAATACTCTCCGGCAACCTGTATGGAACAGTTCCTAATAAGACGATCGCGGAATGCTTTCTGTACAAATTCTCCCATTTGTCTTTTAAGAATTATTCTGTTTTTATAAAATATTATCCTTTAGATTGGAAAGTGGCCTCCATTTAGGGCCATGGAGCATTTTCCCATTATGTCCTCAGACAATGGGTTACAGGGCTGGACTGTATGCATTTCAGGCTGGTTCCATTCACTTTAATGGGATCTGGGGCTTTGAACAAAAGGTCTTTATCGAGAGCGACCTGAAATCATAAGGTGGGCATGAGTGCAAACAGCTGAAGCTAATAGAGAGTGCAGTGCCAGCTGTGGCTCAGTGGGCAGCACACTCACCTCTGAGTCAGAAGGTTGTGGGTTCAAGTCCCACTCCTGAGACTTGAGCACAAAAAAAATCTAAGCTGACACTCCAGTGCACTGAGGGAGTGCTGCACTGTCGGATGAGACATTAAACCGAGGCCCCATCTGCTCTCTCAGGTGGACGTAAAGGATCATAGCACTATTTCGAGGAATAGCAGGGGAGTTATCCCTGGTGTCCTGGCCAATATTTATCCCTCAATCAACATAACAATAGAACAGATTATCTGGTCATTATCACATTGCTGTTTGTGGGAGCTTGCTGTGTGCAAATTGGCAGCCGTGTTTCCCACGTTGCAACAGTGACTACACTCCAAAAGTACTTCATTGGTTGTAAAGCGCTTTGAGTGAAAGGTGCTATATAAATCCCAACTCTTTCTTTAGAGACGCGATCTGGGGTTAGAGATGATGGGGTTAGAGTTAGAGATAAATAACCAGCTAAATTGCAACACTTAAATGATGAGATACAAATATAAGAAGGAAAGATTTGCATTTCTGTCACGCCTTTCACAACCTCAGGATGTCCAGAAGCAGATGTTCCCTCTAATTCTTTCTCCTGCGGCCGTGTGTGGGCGGTTTTCTTCCAGTGGCAGCAGTTGACGAACGCAGCTTGCTCTGCCAAGCACCTTCGGGGGAAAAGCGCTTTACAGCCAAGTACAATCGCTGTTGTAATGTAGGAAACAGAGGAGCTAATTTATGCGCAGCAAGGTCCCACAAACAGCAATATGATGATGCCCAAACAATCAGATTTTTAGTGATGTTAGTTGAGGGATAGATGCTGGCGCAGGATACTGAGGAGAACTCCCTATTTACAATATACCTCAATGATTTGGATGAAGGAATTGAATGTGATATCTCCAAGTTTGCAAATGACACTAAGCTGGGTGGCAGTGTGAGCTGTGAGGAGGACACTAAAAGGCTGCAGGGTGACTTGGACAGGTTAGGTGAGTGGGCAAATGCATGGCAGATGCCGTATACTGTAGATAAATGTGAGGTTATCCATTTTGGTGGAAAAAAACAGGGAGGCAGAATATTATCTGAATGGTGACAGATTAGGAAAAGGGGAGGTACAACGAGACCTGGGTGTCATGGTACATCAGTCATTGAAAGTTGGCATGCACGTACAGCAGGTGGTGAAGAAGGCAAATGGCATGTTGGCCTTCATAGCGAGAGGATTTGAGTATAGGAGCAGGGAGGTCTTACTGCAGTTGTACAGGGCCTTGGTGAGGCCACATCTTGAATATTGTGGACAGTTTTGGTCTCCTAATCTGAGGAAGGACATTCTTGCTATTGAGAGAGTGAAGCAAAGGGTTCACCAGACTGATTCCCGGGATGGCAGGACTGACATATGAAGAAAGACTGGATCGACTAGGCTTATATTCACTGGAATTTAGAAGAATGAGAGGGGATCTCATAGAAACATATAACATTCTGACGGGACTGGACAGGTTAGATGCAGGAAGAATGTTCCCAATGTTGGGGGAGTCCAGAACCAGGGGTCACAGTCTAAGGATAAGGGGTAAGCCATTTAGGACCGAGATGAGGAGAAACTCTGTGGAATTCTCTACCACTGAAAGTTGTTGAGGCCAGTTCGTTAGATATATTCAAAGGGAGTTAGATGTGACCCTTACGGCTAAAGGGATCAAGGGGTATGGAGAGAAAGCAGGAATGGGGTACTGAAGTTGCATGGTCAGCCATGATATTGAATGGTGGTGCAGGCTCGAAGGGCCGAATGGCAAACTTCTGCACCTATTTTCTATGTTTCCCTTGCTCTTCTTACAAAATAGTGCCTAGTGCCTTGGGATCGTTTATGTCCATCCAAGAGGGCTTTGTGACACTTATAGGAAATGCTTGTTGTGCACAAGACTTTTAGAATACCAATAGATAGGTACGGGCTCCATCATTATGACGTTGTGTCTGTTACCGCTGTGCACTAAATTGTTATGCAGGATGTGGTAAGAGGAAGCTCTCTGTGCATTCTTTGCACTCTTTTTAAACAGCCCTAAGACAGCTCAGCAGCAAGTGGGTCAGGACTGGATTTGTAATGATCCTGCCATCCTACAGATAATCTGAATGGCTAGACTGTGTAATGCTTTATGGGCAGTGCCTGCAGAGACTGGCTTTACTGCTTTTTAAAACCATATCAGGATTTGAATGACATTTTAAAATCCAGTAGCGACTGCTGTCACTTCTTGGGCGCTAACCGCAAGGCCTGAATTTCATCCACAAAGCGAACTTTGCAACTTTTGAAATATTCCAATGCACCGCTTATTCTTTTGATGATGCATTGCCGTTGCAGCTTTACACTTGAAAGCACTGACCACACTCGACCAGCTCCGTTAGGCCGGCCACATTGTCCGCATGCCTGACACAAGGCTCCCAAAGGAAGCGCTCTACTCTGAACTCCTACATGGCAAGCGAGCCCCAGGTGGGCAGAGGAAACGTTTCAAGGACACCCTCAAAGCCTCCTTGATAAAATGCAACATCTCCACCGACATCTGGGAATCCCTGGCTCAAGACCGTCCTAAGCGGAGGAAGAGCATCTGGGAGAGCGCTGAGCACCTTGAGTCTCGTCGCCGAGAGCATGCAGAAAAAAAGCGCAGGCAGCGGAAGGAGCGTGCGGCAAACCTGTCCCACCCACCCTTTCCTCCAACCACTGTCTGTCCCACCTGTGACAGAGACTATGGTTCTCGTATTGGACTGTTCAGTCACCTGAGAACTCAATTTTAGAATGGAAGCAAGTCTTCCTCGATTTCGAGGGACTGCCTATGAGTGTGACACTTCAGAAGGTGTCGTTGCAGAAACCCTGGTGTGTGCTGCATGTGGTATGGATTTATGTTGATGGATTGATTGTGGCAGAAGCACTACAAGTGGACGCTGTTGATACTGGATTCTTTTCCCTTCAATCTGTTTCAGCGAATTCACTGACACACGAACACTTTTAGTCTGAGCAACATAAGACCTTTATTAGAGATTCTCCGGCCGGGACCTGTTAAGATAAAGGGAACACCCTCGATTTGAGCTTGTCCCGTAACAGTACAAAAGCTCAATATTTATACATTGTTACAGCAGAACACATTTGAGTGACACTCAGTCTATACAATCATTGGTCGACCTCCCCCATAGCATACCTAATTGCAAGCTAACAACTCTCCAAATAGGGCGTGCTCCAGGGATGTGTTTACAGTTTCGTTTTACATAACATTTCCCTATTTTACGGCTGGTTATAGCAGCCCCTCGTCTGACTCATGCCTGACTTTGCTTTTTCGCGTAACTCGTGTTTGACCACAACTCTGAGTAACCCCTTTTTGTGTCGACATTGCAAATATCGCAGCTTGACATTTTCTTTTAGCTATCTTCCCATGATCCTTTTCAACTGACACATTCACAATCTGTTCTATTCACATTCTCAACGTGATAAGAACATAGAATCATAGAAATTTACAGCTCGGAAGGAGGCCATTTTGACCCATCGTGTCGGCGCCGGCCGACCAAGAGCTATCCAGCCTAATCCCACTTTCCCGCTCTAGGTCCGTAGCCCTGTAGGTTACGACACTTCGAGTGCACATACAAGTACTTGGAAATAATGCTGGATTATTTGGAAATAACATACATTGTATGGTATCAGCACAGTCCTGACATTTATATAACCATTACGTTTTTGTCCTTTATATTTTACTTGGTAAACTCTTACTGATGTCATTAGCTGTGCTAGCAGATCTATGCCCCTGGTCTGCAGGTACCTGACAGGATAATGAGGTTCTCATCTCTTGTTCTTGTCCTGTGTATTGTCTGCAAATGATGCTCATTTATGAAGTGTTTTTTTTTATAACTATGGTCACAGAATTTAAAGATTATGCTGAAACGCAATCGTAAGGCTCCCCCAAATCTGGTCTCTTGCGCATCCCTATTTTTCATCACTCCACCATTGGCGGCCGTGCCTTCAGCTGCCAGGTCCTAAGCTCTGGAATTCCCTCCTGAAGCCTCTCCTTTCTCTCTCTGACCAAGCATTTGGTCATCTGCCCTGATTTCTCCTTGTGTGGCTTGGTGTCACATTTTGTTTGACAATCGCTCCTGTGAAGTGCCTTGGGGCCTTTTACTACGTTCGCAACCTAGGCATCATGTTTGGTCCTGACATCCGCGGTCTAACTAACACCGCCTATTTCCACCTCCGTAACATCGCTTGGCTCCGTCCACCCCTGCCTCAGCTCATCCGCTGCTGAAGCCCTCATCCATGCTTTTGTTACCTCTAGACTTGACTATTCCAACTCACTCCTGGCTGGCCTCCCACACTCTACCCGACGTCAACTAGAGATGATCCAAAACTCGGCTGCCCCGTGTCCTAACTCGCACCAAGTCCCGCTCACCCATCACCCCCTGTGCTCACTGACCTACATTGGCTCCCGGTTAAGTAACGCCTCAATTTCAAAATTTTCATCCTTGTTTACAAATCCCTCCATGGCCTCGCCCCTCCCTATCTCTGTAATCTCCTCTAGCCCCACAACCCTCCCCCCACCCCCCACCCACCGGAGATGTCTGCCCTCTTTAGCATCCCTGATTATAACTGTTCAACCATCGGTGGCCGTGCCTTCAACTACTTGGGCCCTAAGCTCTTGAATTCCCTCCATAAACCTCTACCTCTCTTTCCTCCTTTTAAGATGCTCGTTAAAACCTACTTCTTTGACCAACCTTTTAGTCTTCAGCCTTAATTTCCTATGTGGCTCTGTGTCAAATTTATCTGTTTTGCCTTATAAAACTCCTGTGAAGCGCCCTGGGACGTTTTACTACGTTAAAGGCGCTATATAATTGTTGTTAAAGGCACAATATAAATGCAAGTTGTTGAGCTGCCTGGCTGCAACTGTTGTGGTCTTTTTGTTGGCGTCCTGAGATTTATTGTGAAAACGATTGGCTCTGAAATTCAGGTCAGAGGCTTCTTTCGGACGAACGCCTCCAATCGGAGAATTTTTACGAATTTACCTGGTGGTCCGGGAGGAGTGTGGGATTGTGGTGGGGGAGGCCTTCTCTTCCCATACTGCGAAGCGCGCTCCCGTCCTCCAGGTTCCCACGCAGAAGGTGCAGTCACATGTGACTGCTCAGCCAATCAGGTTCAGTATTCCACAGCTTTCTCATTAGCAGCAATGGGAACTCCGTATCTACAAGTTCTCATTGCTATTAATGAGAAAAAAAAACAAATACACTAAACACACTCATTAAAAAAATAAACACCTCACATCATTAAAATTCATTGAAATTAAAGTTAATAAATGCCTTAGGAAAAATTATATCGTCTGATTTTTTTTAAAGTTTTGTAATTAGAGTTAAAAAATAAACTTGCCTTAGTGGGCAGGGGTGTTAAACAATAAAATGTGTTTTTTTATTTTATTTATATTTTAAAACTCTTACACCTGTAAAGGTGGGCTATGCGCCTGCTTTTATCAGGCACAAGAGTTTTGAGGAGATTTGCTGGACAAGATATGGGTAAATCCTGCAATCTTGCCCTTGCAAATGTCCTCGCTCCCGAGATGCATTGGATCTGTCCAGCTCCAGCTCGACAGATTGGAAAAGCCGGTTTTCAGCGCATGCGCATTGTGCGCTGAAAACCGGCTTTTGCGATGCCTTCCCGGGTCCGTACACACTCCGTACGGACCCAAGGAGGCCGGGATATCCAGGCCAATATTTTTAAGTCCCACTTTAAGACAGAAAAGGTCAATAACGGTTCTTTCAGCTAATACTTGACATTATTTCTGCTCCCTGCAGCTCCTTCCTGGCCACAGCAAGCTGGCAGAGAGAGTGAAAAAGCGACTCTACTATGCTCGAGATGTGGACTACAACATGGATGCTCTGTCCTGCCCTGTCACCGGTACGTTGGTACATTGTCATTTTTGTGCAAGATTTTGCTTATTTCCTTGATCAGTGACCGCTGTGGCTCAGTGGGCAGCACTCTCGCCTCGGAGTCAGAAGGTTGTGGGTTCAAGTCCCACTCCAGGGTCTTGAGCACATAAAAACATTTAGGCTGACACTCCAGTGTAGGGAGCGCTGCACTGTCTGAGGGTGCCATCTTTTGGATGAGATGTTAAACTGAGGCCCTGTCTGCTCTCAAGTGGACATAAAAGATCCAATGGTACTATTTCGAAGAGTTATCCCGAGTGTCCTGGCCAATATTTATCCCTCAATCAACATAACAAAAATCCAGATTATCTGATCATTATTACATTGCAGTTTGTGGGAGCTTGCTGTGCGCAAATTGCCCGCCACGTTTCCCACATTACAACAGTGACTACACTCCAAAAGTACTTCATTGGCTGTAAAGCGCTTTGAGACATCCGGTGGTCGTGAAAGGCGCTATATAAATCCAAGTCTTTCTTTCTTGATGGAAACTTATAAGATAATAAGGGGGCTCGTCAAGATGGATGCAGAGAGGATATTTCCACTCATTGGGGAAACTAAAACTAGGGAACATAGTCTTAGAATAAGGGGCCGCCCAGTTAAAACTGAGATGAGGAGAAATTTCTTCTGAGGGTTGTAAATCTGTGGAATTCTCTGGCCCAGAGAGCTGTGGAGGCTGGGTCACTGAATATATTTAAGGTGGAGATAAACAGATTTTTGAGCGATAAGGGAATAAAGGGTTATGGGGAGCAGACAGGGAAATGGAGCTGAGTCCATCATCAGATCAGCCATGATCTTATTGAATGGTGGAGCAGGCTTGAGGAGCCTAATGGCCTACTCCTACTTTTATTTCTTATGTTCTTATGTACCTCGAGTACTAATTTACTGGCGGTCCCGGGAACATCTGATGTGGGCAGATTTCTGAGTGCTGACAGCTACACAAGAGCCTTGGGACGTTTAAAGACGCCATAGAAATACAAGTTTTACATGTGCAGTTGTTTGAAAGTTGTGCTTGCATCCTCAGTTTACTGATCGTAGTTTTTCCTACTGTCAGGGGAAGCACTGTGCAGGGCAGCAATTCAGAACCCACATTTAGCAGCCTGTTTAGGCCACCGGAGTGCCAGCTCGGTTAGAAAAATCTAGCAGGCAGAGGTGCCAGTTTATTGGTGATAGCGACAACGTTGTAACTCCTGCAGTGCGAATACTGCCTTGAGGTAGCATTGTGCACTGCTTCAATTGCAGTAATATAAATGCAGCATTCGTTTTTATTTTAGTCATTCATGGGACGCGGATGTCGCCAGCAAGGCCGGCATTTATTGCCCATGCCCAATTGCCCTCAAGAAGAAAGAAAGACTTTGATATATACAGCATCTTTCACGACCACCGGACGTCTCAAAGCGCTTAAAGCCAATGAAGTGCTTTTGGCGTGTAGTCACTGTTGCAATGTGGGAAATACGGCATCCAATTTGCGCAGAGCAAGCTCCCACACACAGCAAAGTGATAATGACCAGATAATCTGTTTTTGTTATGTTGATGGGGGGGGATAAATATTGGCCAGGACACCGGGTGTAACTCCACTGCTCTTCTTCGAAATAGTGCCAGAGGATCTTTTGCGTCCACTTGAGAGAGCAGACGGAGCCTCGGTTTAACGTCTCATCCGAAAGGCGGCACCTCCGACAGTGCAGCGCTCCCTCAGCACTGCCCTGGAGTGTCAGCCTAGTTTTATGTACTCAAGTCTCTGGAGTGGGACTTGAACCCACAATCTTCTGAAGCAGAGGCGAGAGTGCTATCCACTGAGCCACAGTTGACACTGAGAAGGCGGAGGTCAGCTGCCTTCTTGAATAAGTGGCATACTGGGCCATTTCAGAGGACAGTTAAGAGTCAACCACATTGCTGTGGGTGTGGAGTCACTTATAGGCCAGACCCGGTAAGGGCAGCAGATTTCCTTCCCTAAAGGACATTAGTGAACCAGTTGGGTTTTTACGACAATCTGGTAGTTTCATGGTCACCATTACTGATGCTAGCTTTTTATTCCAGAGTTACTTAATTATTTGAATTTAAATTCCCCAGCTGCACTGGTGAGATTTGAATTGATGGCTCCAGATCCTTTGTCCAGGTGTTTGGATTATGCGTCCAGTACCATAACTACTGTGATACCGTACCACCTAGTGCTTACCCAGTGACCAGTTGCTGAGGTCACACTTGGCTTAAGGGGTGAGACAGTTTCTTCCAAACAGACTTGCCGTTTGTTTTCTCAGATTTGAGCATGTAAGTCTAGTTGTACCTTTGGAAAAAGAGAAAGAATTTGCATTTAAAAGCGTCTTTCGTATTCTTGAGACACCTTGGCGCACTTCACGGCTATTGAATTACTTTTGAAGTGTGATCTGTTTTGCCACGTGGGCGGACACAGCAAGATCCCACAAACTGGCGTTGTTGGTTGCGGGATGAATGTTGGCCAAGGCACAGGGAGAACTATCGTTCCTGTGCGATCTTTCACAGCCACCCTAGCAAGCAGACATTGCCTCCGTTTCACGTCTCATCTGAACGTTGGCACCTCCGACATGACAGCACTCCCTCAGTACTGCACCCTGAAAGGCGATTGTAATTATATGTACATTTGTGCCACTTGAACAAATTACGAGCCACTGATGGGTCCCCCGTGATGATGCTCATAGTGATTCTGAGCATATGCTAATATATGATGGCCGAAGTGTGACAAAGAAGTAAACTAGATGCTTCCAGGTAGTGTGCACTATAGTTTATAGCACTATACACCAGACTTTTAACATGTTCTGGATAATGTGGAAAACATAAAGCAGAATTCTAAAAATACAGTCAAATTGTTTTTATACTTAAGTGCTTTCTTGAAATAGAAGAGTGGTTACATTTTTTTTACAT
Organism: Pristiophorus japonicus; assembly: GCF_044704955.1. Lineage (NCBI taxonomy): Eukaryota > Metazoa > Chordata > Chondrichthyes > Pristiophoridae > Pristiophorus > Pristiophorus japonicus. The sequence goes on along the minus strand of NC_091979.1, from coordinate 18,724,597 downwards.
GGAACCAAAGAAAATAGTTGCGGGAGTAGGCCATTCGGCCCTGCGAGCCTGCACCACCATTCAATATGATCATGGCTGACCATGCAACTTCAGTACCCCATTCCTGCTTTCTCTCCATACCCCTTGATCCCTTTAGCCGTAAGGGCCACATCTAACTCCCTTTTGAATATATCTAACGAACTGGCCTCAACAACTCTCTGTGGTAGAGAATTGCACAGGTTCACAATTCTCTGAGTGAAGAAGTTTCTCCTCATCTCGGTCCTAACTGGCTTACCCCTTATCCTTCGACTGTGACCCCTGGTTCTGGACTTCCCCCAACATCGGGAACATTCTTCCTGCATCTAACCTGTCCAATCCGTCAGAATGTTATATGTTTCTATGAGATTCCCTCTCATCCTTCTAAATTCCAGTGAATATGACCCTAGTCGATCCAGTATTTCTTCATATGTCAGTCATGCCATCCCAGGAGTCTGGTGAACCTTCACTGCACTCCCTCAATAGCAAGAATGTCCTTCTTCAGATTAGGAGACCAAAACTGTACACAATATTCAAGGTGTGGCCTCACCAAGGCCCTTTACAACTGCAGTAAGACCTCCCTGCTCCTATACTCAAATCGCCTCACTATGAAGGCCAACATGCCATTTGCCTTCTTCACCTCCTGCTGCACCTGTATGTCAACTTTCAATGACTGACGTACCATGATACCCAGATCCCGTTGTACCTCCACTTTTCCTAATCTGTCACTATTCCGATAATCTGCCTTCCTGTTTTTGCCACCAAAGTGGATAACCTCACGTTTATCTACATTATACTTCATTTGCCCACTCACCTAAACTGTCCAAGTCACCCTGCAGCTTCTTAGCATTCTCCTCACAGCTCATACTGCCACCCAGCTTGGTGTCATCTGCAAACTTGGAGATATTACATTCAATTCCTTCATCTAAATCATTAATGTATATTGTAAATAGCTGGGGTCCCAGCACCGAACCTTGCGGTACCCCACTAATCACTACCTGCCATTCTGAAAATGACCCGTTTATTCCTACTCTTTGCTTCCTGTCTGCCAGCCAGTTCTCTATCCACGTCAATACATTACCCTCAATACCATGTGCTTCAATTTTGCACACTAATCTCTTGTGTGGGACCTTGTCAAAAACCTTTTGAAAATTCAAATACACCACATCCACTGGTTCTCCCTTATCCACTCTACTAGTTACATCCTCAAACAAATTCCAGAAGATTTGTCAAGCATGATTTCCCTTTCATAAATCCTGTCACTGCTTTCCAAATGGGTCCCAGTGTCCCAGTGTCGCGGTGTCGCGTACATCTTTAATAATTAATTCCAACATTTTCTCCACTACCGATGTCAGGCTATAATTCCCTGTTTTCTCTCTCCCTCCTTTTTTTAAAAGTGGGGTTACATTAGCTATCCTCCAATCCATTGGAACTGATCCAGAGTGTTGGAATAAAGTATTGCTATTAAAATTCTCAAAGGACTTGAAAAAGCATTATTTTATTTGGAGTTCCAAAGCTGCCAAAGGTTATTTAGAATCCAATTTACCGTTTACCGACACCAGCATTCGGGGTCCCCCGGGCCATGTTAAAGAGGGCACGAGAGGGAGCATTTCAATGTCCTGATAGATTCATTTTGCATCCTTGGTCGGATTAGACACTGAAAATATTGGGAAATACTTTATTGTTCCCCAACAACATCAGTGGGTAGCACACTTGCCTCTGCATCAGAAGGTTGTGGGGTCAGGTCCCACTCCAGAGATTTGAACATAATTATCTAGGCTGACACTCCAATGCAGTACTGAGGGAGTCGTCGTCATAGGCAGTCCCTCGGAATTGAGTAAGACTTACTTCCATTCTTAAAAATGAGTCCTTAGGTGGCTGAACAGTCTAATACGAGAACTATCGTCCCTGTCTAAGTTCCCGGGCAACTCTGGCGGTGCGGCGTTCCGGCCTGTCACTGTTGGAGTTGCCTATGAGGGTTCTGACGTTCCAGGTCCCGAACTTCATGTTATAGGAGTGGAAGATGCCTGTGCGTGAGTTCTTTTAATGTGGGGTGGCCATTGCACACCGGCTACCACACGGGCTTAGCTGAGCAAGTTTTGGTCCAGTGACTGGAGACCAGGCACTGCTGCATGAGCCAACTGAGGGAGCGTTGCACTGTTGGAGGTGCCGTCTTTTGGAGGAAACGTTAAACCGAGGCCCCGTCTGCCCCCTCGAGTGAATACAAAAAATCTCACGGCACTATTTCAAAGAAGGGTAGGGGAATTCTCCCCGGTGTTCTCAATCAGCATCATTAAAACAGATTATCTGGTCATTATCACATTGCTGTCTGTGGGAGCTTGCTGTGCGCAAATTGGCTGCCCTGTTTCCTACATTACAACAGTGACTGTGCTTCAAAAGTACTTTATTGTCTGTAAAGCGCTTTGGGGCGTCCTGAGTTCGTGAAAGGCGCGATATAAATGCATGTTCTTTCTAATAGATTCTGGCACCTGTTGTGGCCGGCAAGCTGCTACCTCTGGAGAAGCTGTGTTACTTCCTGAACTCATCTGAAGGCAGCAACATACCTGGCATAGAATAAAAACACAGCACTGGTAGTGCCAGCCACCACCTTTTCTTTTTAGGAGACGGGCAGGTCGAGCACTTGGCCAGTGCATCTTGGCCGGCGATACTCGAGTCTTTAGCCAGAAACGAAAGGCGTTATAAGGAACATGTCGTTGCACCATTCTCCCACATTACAGCAGTGACTACACTCCAAATAGTACATCATCGGCGGTAAAGCACTTTGAGACGCCTGGTGGTTATGAAAGGCGCTATATAAATGCAAGTCTTTCTTTCTTGCAACTATGTACTGCTCAAAAAAAGAACAGGGTGTCCTTTCCAATATTCATCCAAAACCACCCAAAAAACATTGCCTGCTCATTCATTCATTTGCTGTTTGTGGGACAAAGTGGGTATCATGTTGCAGTGACTGCACTTCAAAAGTAATCTGTGAGTTGTAAAGCATTTTGGATGTCCTGAGGACATGAACATGATCTATGAATGCAAGCTCTTGCTCATTTCTTCGTGTTGCGTTACACTGTCTCCGAAAGAAAAGAAAGACTTGCATTTGTATGGCGCCTTTTACGAGAGCGGTAGCATAGTTAAATGTTACTGGACTGGTAAACTCGTAAACCTGGACTAATAATCCAGAGACAGGAGTTCACATCCTACCACGACATCTGGGGAATTTAAGTTCAGTTAATTAAATAAATGTGGAATAAAAAGGCTAGAATCAGTAATGGTGACCATGAAACTACTGGATTGTCGTTAAAACCCATCTGGTTCACTAATGTTCTTTAGGGAAGGAAATCTGCCATCCTTACCCGGTCTGGCCGATATGTGACTAATGTAGTTAACTCTTAACTGCCCTCTGAAATGGCCTAGCAAGCCACTCGAGGGCAATTAGGGATGGGCAATAAATGCTGGCCTTGCCAGCGATGCCCACATCCTGTGAACGAATTTTTTTAAACGACCAGGTGTCCCAAAGCGCCTTACAGCCAATGAAGTACTTTTTGAAGTGTAGCCATTGCTGTAATGCAGAGAAAGCAGCAGCCAATTTCCGCACAGCAAGCTCCCTCAAACAGCAATGTGATAGTGACCAGATAATCTGTTTTTGTAATAGAAACATCGAAAATAGGTGCAGGAGTAGGCCATTCGGCCCTTCGAGCCTGCACCGCCATTCAATGAGTTCATGGCTGAACATGCAACCTCAGTACCCCATTACTCCTTTCTCGCCATACCCCTTGGCTACATTTAACTCCTTTTTGAATATAGTGAATTGGCCTCAACAACTTTCTGTGGTAGAGAATTCCACAGGTTCACCACTCTCTGGATGAAGAAGTTTCTCCTCATCTCGGTCCTAAATGGCTTACTCCTTATCCTTAGACTGTGACCCCTGGTTCTAGACTTCCCCAATATTGGGAACATTCTTCCTGCATCTAACCTGTCTAAACCCGTCAGAATTTTAAACATTTCTATGAGATCCGCTCTCATTCTTCTGAACTCCAGTTAATACAAGCCCAGTTGATCCATTCTTTCTTCATCTGTCAGTCCTGCCATCCCGAGAATCAGTCTGGTGAATCTTCGCTGCACTCCCTCAATAGCAAGAATGTCCTTCCTCAAGTTAGGAGACCAAAACTGTATACAATACTCCAGGTGTAGCCTCACCAAGGCCCTGTACAACTGTAGCAACACCTCCCTGCCCTTGTACTCAAATCCCCTCACTATGAAGGCCAACATGCCATTTGCTTTCTTAACCGCCTGCTGTACCTGCATGCCAACCTTCAATGACTGATGTACCATGACACCCAGGTCTTGATGCATCTCCCCTTTTCCTAATCTGTCACCATTCAGATAATAGTCTGTCTCTCTGTTTTTACCACCAGAGTGGATAACCTCACATTTATCCACATTATACTTCATCTGCCATGCATTTACTCACTCACCTAACCTATCCAAGTCACTCTGCAGCCTCATAGCATCCTCCTCGCAGCTCACACTGCCACCCAACTTAGTGTCATCCGCAAATTTGGAGCTACTACATTTAATCCCCTCGTCCAAATCATTAATGTACAATGTAAACAGCTGGGGCCCCAGCACAGAACCTTGCGGTACCCCACTAGTCACTGCCTGCCATTTTGAAAAGTACCCATTTACTCCGACTCTTTGCTTCCTGTCTGACAACCAGTTCTCAATCTATGTCAGCGCACTACCCCCAGTCCCATATGCTTTAACTTTGCACATTAATCTCTTGTGTGGGACCTTGTCAAAAGTCTTCTGAAAGTCCAAATATACCACATCAACTGGTTCTCCCTTGTCCACTCTACTGGAAACATCCTCAAAAAATTCCTGAAGATTTGTCAAGCATGATTTCCCTTTCACAAATCCATGCTGACTTGGACCTATCATGTCACCTCTTTCCAAATGCACTGCTATGACATCCTAATAATTGATTCCATCATTTCACCCACTACTGATGTCAGGCTGACCGGTCTATAATTTGCTGTTTTCTCTCTCCCTGCTTTTTTAAAAAGTGGGGTTACATTGGCTACCCTCCACTCCATAGGAACTGATCCAGTGTCTATGGAATGTTGGAAAATGACTGTCAATGCATCCGCTATTTCCAAGGCCAGCTCCTTAAGTACTCTGGGATGCAGTCCATCAGGCCCTGGGGATTTATCGGCCTTCAATCCCATCAATTTCCCCAACACAATTTCCCGACTAATAAGGATTTCCCTCAGTTCCTCCTCCTTACTAGACCCTCTGACCCCTTTTATATCCGGAAGGTTGTTTGTGTCCTCCTTAGTGAATACCAAACCAAAGTACTTGTTCAATTGGTCTGCCATTTCTTTGTTCCCCATTATGACTTCCCCTGATTCTGACTGCAGGGGACCTACATTTGTCTTTACTCACCTTTTTCTCTTTACATATCTATAGAAACCTTTGCAGTCCGTCTTAATGTTCCCTGCAAGCTTCCTCTCGTACTCTATTTTCCCTGCCCTAATCAAACCCTTTGTCCTCCTCTGCTGAGGTCTAAATTTCTTTCAGTCCCCAGGTTCGCTGCTATTTCTGGCCAATTTGTATGCCACTTCCTTGGCTTTAATACTATCCCTGATTTCCCTTGATAGCGATGGTTGAGCCACCTTCCCTTTTTTATTTTTACGCCAGACAGGGATGTACAATTGTTGTAGTTCATCCATGCGGTCTCTAAATGTCTGCCATTGCCCATCCACTGTCAATCCCTTAAGTATCATTCGCCAATCTATCCTAGCCAATTCACGCCTCATACCTTCAAAGTTACCCTTCTTTAAGTTCTGGACCATGGTCTCTGAATTAACTGTTTCATTCTCCATCCTAATGTAGAATTCCACCATATTATGGTCACTCTTCCCCAAGGGGCCTCGCACAAGGAGATTGCTAATTAATCCTCTCATTACACAACACCCAGTCTAAGATGGCCTCCCCCCTAGTTGGTCCTTCGACATATTGGTCTAGAAAACCATCCCTTATGCACTCCAGGAAATTCTCCTCCACCGTATTGCTTCCAGTTTGGTTAGCCCAATCTATATGCATATTAAAGTCACCCATGATAACTGCTGCACCTTTATTGCATGCACCCCTAATTTCCTGTTTGATGCCCTCCCCAACATCACTACTACTGTTTGGAGGTCTGTACACAAGTCCCACTAACGTTTTTTGCCCTTTGGTGTTCTGCAGCTCTACCCATATAGATTCCACATCATCCAAGCTAATGTCCTTCCTAACTACTGCATTAATCTCCTCTTTAACCAGCAATGCTACCCCACCTCCTTTTCCTTTTATTCTATCCTTCCTGAATGTTGAATACCCATGGATGTTGAGTTCCCAGCCCTGATCATCCTGGAGCCATGTCTCCGTAATGCCAATCACATCTTTTCCGTTAACATCTATTTGCACAGTTAATTTATCCACCTTATTACGGATACTCCTTGCATTAAGACACATTTCCTTCAGGCTTGTTTTTTTAACACCCTTTGTCCTTTTATAATTATGATGTAGTGTGGCCCTTTTTGTTTCTTGCCTTTGTTTACTCGGCCTTCCACTTTTGCTTTTTACCTTTCTACCATCTGTTTCTGACTCCATATTACTTCGCCCTATCTCGCTGCATAAGTTCCCACCCCCCTGCCATATTAGTTTAAACACTCTCGAACAGCATTAGCAAATGTTACCCCTAGGACATCAGTTCCAGTCCTGCCCAAGTGCAGACCGTCCCTTTTGTACAGGTCCCACTTCCCCCAGAACTGGTTCCAATGTCCCAGGAATTTGAATCCCTCCCTCTTGCACCACTGCTCAAGCCACGTATTTATTCTAACTATCCTGCTCCCTCTACTCTGATTAGCACGTGGCACTGGTCGCAATCCAGAGATTACTACCTTTGAGGTCCTACTTTTTAAGTTAACTCCTAGCTCCCTAAATTCAACTTGTAGGACCTCTTCCCACTTCTTACCTATATCGTTGGTACGTACATGTACCACGACAACTGGCTGTTCACCCTCCCTCTCCAGAATGCTCTGCAGCCGCTCCGAGACATCCTTGACCCTTGCACCATGGAGGCAACATACCATCCTGGAGCCTCGGTTGCGGCCGCAGAAACGCCTATCTATTCCCCTTACAATAAAGTCCCCTATCACTATAGCTCTCCCGTTCTTTTTCCCTGTTGGTTGAGGGATAAATATTGGCCAGAGCACCAGGGATAACGCCCCTGCTCCTCTTCGAAATAGTGCCATGGGATCTTTTACGTCCATGTGGGAGAGCAGACGGAGCCTCGGTTTAACGTCTCGTCTGAAAGACGTTGCCTCAAAGTACTGCAGTCGCTCAGCACTGGACCGGAAGTGTCAGCCTAGATTTTTGTGCTCAAATACCTCACTGAGCCACAGCTGACATTCCGACTCTACCTCATTCTTCCCTATCACATGAAGATTGTTTAACTCCCTCAGTCCTCCTTTTGCCTTACTATATACAGGCTTAATTCATCTCATCTTCGTTTTAACTCTTTCTCAATCACTCAGTTTAGTCCTGCACTATAGGCTTTGGACCTTCACTTAGATTTCTCAACAGCAAATAAAACTACAATCCTGCATTCAGTAACTTTATTTTAATAATTAATGGTGGCAGTTGTACCTTCCAGTTGGCTGTTTCTAGTTCCTAGTGCTTCTCGGATCAGATTAGTAAACATTTAGCAATGCGTGGGTTTATTGAGGATAGGGAAGTGGTGTTTAGAGTTTTTTTAAATAAATGACTGATTGGATAGTTAAAGGGTTTGCAGTAGATGTAGTGTAAATGGATTTTCAGAAGATGTCTCAAGATGCTTATTAGGAATAGAAATAGTTACACACACCATAGCCTCACTTGGAAATATATCGCCGTTCCTTCATCGTCACTGGGTCAAAATCCTGGAACAAACTCCCGAACAGCAGGAATACCTTCACCACACGGACTGCAGTGGTTCAAGAAGCCGGCTCACCACCACCAAGGGCAATTAGGGATGGACAATAAATATTGGCCTTGCCAGCAACGCCCACACCCCGTGAATATAAAAACAAATTCAGGAGCATAGCACAGGTACAACATCTGAAATCTGGCAACCTCGGGACCGAGTCCGTGCCGGTTTTCGAGTTTTGCTTCTCCGTCATATTTTAGTGCTTCGGCGGAGATTCCATCTGCTCCTGATGACTTGTCCTTCAGTTGCCGGATGGCCTTTTCAACCTCGTGCCGGGCTGGGGTTGTCCTGAGGTGGTGGCGGGTGGCATGCTGTGGGATGGAGTCAACACTCACGTTGAAGACAGAGTCTCGGTTGAGGAGGTCCTCGAAGTGCACTGACTGCCTCTCTGTGCTTGATGAGTACCTGTCCGCTCTTGGCCAGTAGTGGGGGAGAGCCTTGGGTGCTTGGGCTGTAGGTCGTCTTGACTGCGCTGAAGCAACCTCGCATGTCAGGACCTTCATGGACAACCCTAACAGTAACAGACCGGACTGCCGCACCACTATTTTTGCCTGGGAACTCGGGCACTTCGACATTGACATCGCCGCCCTAAGCGAGACCTGGCGGGCAGGGGAAGGCCAGCTCAAAGAACAAGGTGATGGTTACACCTCCTCCTGGAAAGGCAAACCAGAAGTAGAACGCCGCCTCCATGGAGTTGGCTTCGTTGTAAAAACGGAACTAGTGGGCCATCTCAGAGACTTCCTCCTGCGGGATAAACGAACGCCTCATGACTCTTCAGCCTCACCCTAGCCCGGAACCGGTGCGCTATGGTCTTCACAGCGCATATGCCCCAACACTGGAAGCTATAGACGAGACCAAAGAGGAGTTCTATTCCAGCCTCGAACAATACCTATCCCAAGTACCAATGAACGACAAGTTGATCCGCCTTGGCGACTTCAACACCAGAGTCGGAAAGGACACTGACTTCTGGGGAGGTGTGATCGGCAGAGATGGGTTAGGTAAAAATAAAAAAGGAAAGGTGGCTCAACCGTGGCTATCTAGGGAAATCAGGGATAGTATTAAAGCCAAGGAAGTGGCATACAAATTGGCCAGAAATAGCAGCGAACCTGGGGACTGGGAGAAATTTAGAACTCAGCAGAGGAGGACAAAGGGTTTGATTAGGGCAGGGAAAATGGAGTACGAGAAGAAGCTTGCAGGAAACATTAAGGTGGATTGCAAAAGTTTCTATAGGTATGTAAAGAGAAAAAGGTTAGTAAAGACAAACGTAGGTCCCCTGCAGTCAGAATCAGGGGAAGTCATAATGGGGAACAAAGAAATGGCAGACCAATTGAACAAGTACTTTGGTTCGGTATTCACTAAGGAGGATACAAACAACCTTCCGGATATAAAAGGGGTCAGAGGGTCTAGTAAGGAGGGGGAACTGAGGGAAATCTTTATTAGTCGGGAAATTGTGTTGGGGAAATTGATGGGATTGAAGGCCGATAAATCCCCAGGGCCTGATGGACTGCATCCCAGAGTACTTAAGGAGCTGGCCTTGGAAATAGCGGATGCATTGACAGTCATTTTCCAACATTCCATTGACTCTGGATCAGTTCCTATGGAGTGGAGGGTAGCCAATGTAACCCCACTTTTTAAAAAAGGAGGGAGAGAGAAAACAGGGAATTATAGACCGGTCAGCCTGACCTCAGTAGTGGGTAAAATGATGGAATCAATTATTAAGGATGTCATAGCAGTGCATCTGGAAAATGGTGACATGATAGGTCCAAGTCGGCATGGATTTGTGAAAGGGAAATCATGCTTGACAAATCTTCTGGAATTTTTTGAGGATGTTTCCAGTAAAGTGGACAAAGGAGAACCAGTTGATGTGGTATATTTGGACTTTCAGAAGGCTTTCGACAAGGTTCCACACAAGAGATTAATGTGCAAAGTTAAAGCACATGGGATTGGGGGTAGTGTGCTGACGTGGATTGAGAACTGGTTGTCAGACAGGAAGCAAAGAGTAGGAGTAAACGGGAACTTTTCAGAATGGCAGGCAGTGACTAGTGGGGTGCCGCAAGGTTCTGTGCTGGGGCCCCAGCTGTTTACATTGTACATTAATGATTTAGACGAGGGGATTAAATGCAGTATCTCCAAATTTGCGGATGACACTAAGTTGGGTGGCAGTGTGAGCTGCGAGGAGGATGCTATTAGGCTGCAGAGTGACTTGGATAGGTTAGGTGAGTGGGCAAATGCATGGCAGATGAAGTATAATGTGGATAAATGTGAGGTTATCCACTTTGGTGGTAAAAACAGAGAGACAGACTATTATCTGAATGGTGACAGATTAGGAAAAGGGGAGGTACATCGAGACCTGGGTGTCATGGTACATCAGTCATTGAAGGTTAGCATGCAGGTACAGCAGGCGGTTAAGAAAGCAAATGGCATGTTGGCCTTCATAGCGAGGGGATTTGAATACAGGGGCAGGGAGGTGTTGCTACAGTTGTACAGGGCCTTGGTGAGGCCACACCTGGAGTATTGTGTACAGTTTTGGTCTCCTAACTTGAGGAAGGACATTCTTGCTATTGAGGGAGTGCAGCGAAGATTCACCAGACTGATTCCCGGGATGGCGGGACTGACCTATCAAGAAAGACTGGATCAACTGGGCTTGTATTCACTGGAGTTCAGAAGAATGAGAGGGGACCTCATAGAAACGTTTAAAATTCTGACGGGTTTAGACAGGTTAGATGCAGGAAGAATGTTCCCAATGTTGGGGAAGTCCAGAACCAGAGGTCACAGTCTAAGGATAAGGGGTAAGCCATTTAGGACCGAGATGAGGAGAAACTTCTTCACCCAGAGAGTGGTGAACCTGTGGAATTCTCTACCACAGAAAGTAGTTGAGGCCAATTCACTAAATATATTCAAAAGGGAGTTAGATGAAGTCCTTACTACTCGGGGGATCAAGGGTTATGGCGAGGAAGGGGGTACTGAAGTTTCATGTTCAGCCATGAACTCATTGAATGGCGGTGCAGGCTAGAAGGGCTGAATGGCCTGCTCCTGCACCTATTTTCTATGTTTCTATGTTTTCTAACACCATGTTCCGCCAGAAGGACAAATATAAAGCTTCATGGCATCACCCTCACTCCAAGCACTGGCATCTGCTAGACTACGTCATCGTCCGAGCGAGGGACCGCAAAGACGTACGCATCACCCGCGCCAAGATAGGAGCTGACGACTGCTCGACGGACCACCGCCTAATTCGCTGTCATCAACATTGCCCAAAAAACATTACGTCAACATAAACAATGCAACAGGAAAATCAATGCCGGTGCACTCAAAGATCCTAAGAAAGCCCTATTCAGCCAGCACCTCGCTACTAACCCTGACGGTTCCCAGAGACGTAGTGTGTCCACAGAGCCTGGTCAGCCCTCAAGCCTTCCATAACCAGCGTCTGCGAAGAGACGCTCGGTCACTCGACCAGGAAAACACCAAGCCTGGTTCGACGAGAACGACCAGGAGATCCAGAAGCTAATATGCCATAAATGCAAGGCATTCTTGGACTGGAAGCAGCAACACAACTCGAGGGCAAGAAAGCAGCTCTATAGATGTCTGATGGCCGAGGTCCAACAAAAAACTCGTGATCTAAAGAACAGATGGTGGCTGGAGAAAGCTCGAGAACCTCAACCAACAGCACTGACCCAGATTATCTGGTCATTATCGCATTGCTGTTTGTGGGAGCTTACTGTGCGCAAATTGGCTGCTGCGTTTCCCACATTACAACAGTGACCACACTTCATAAGTGCATCATTGGCTGTAAAGCACTTTGGGATGTCCTGAGGCTGTATAACTGCAAGTCTTTCTTCTTTCTTAAACATTGGTTGGGTACTGTGTGAAGTTTTGAATGCCCTCTCATAAAAAGGACATTAAATCCATTGAGGCGTGCAGCCTAGATCACCAGGATGATGCCAGGGAGGCTATAGTTATGAGAGGAGGCTTAAGATACTGAGACTATTTCCGCTGTGGCAGAGAAGGCCAGTAAGAGATTAAATAGACTTTAAAAAAAATTTTGTTAGGTTGAATACGAAAACATTTTTCCTCTGGTTGGGGAGTCAGTAATGAGGGTTTAACAAGGATTGAAAATTACTAAACGTGTGAGGGAGCATCCTCCTCGGATTCTGCTGCCCTCAAAAGTTTGTCACCATCCTCCAGATGACATGCAAGCCGTGATCCTGAATGAATTTACACAAGGTTTGCTGCTGCATAGATTGCGTGGTTGAGGCACAGCATGCTGCGTGTTTAAGGGAAAATTGGATAACTATTTGAAGCACGAGGTGATTGGGAGAGAGCAGTGCCGTGAGATTAGTTTTGATTGCTCTAGCAAAGAGCCAGTATAGCAAATGGTCTCTTTCTGTGCTGTTAACCTCTATGGTTCAGGTGAAGGTGACAATACTATAGTGGGGAAGTTAGAGGTATAACAGGTTTTTAGCAAGTACAGAGCCTGGGAAAGCAGGGAGGGGATAAGAAACAAAAGGGAAAGATCTATGATCAGGTGGAAGACAGGAGAGATTAAATGACAAAGGGTATTGTACAAGGCAAAAGAAGATGGTAATGGGACAAGTAAAGAAACAAAAGATGGGTCTAGCAACGGTCATCGACCTGAAACGTTAATTCTGTTTCTCCCTCCACAAATGCTGCCTGACCCGCTGAGTATTTCCAGCATTTTCTGTTTTTATTTCAGATTTCCATCATCCACAGTATTTTGCTTTTGTGAGTGCTAATGCCACACATTCTGTATAGAATCATACATCTCAGAAGGAGGCCATCCGGCTCATCGTGCCTGTGCTGGCTCTATGAAAGAGCGATCCAATTAGCCCCCACTCTCCCGCTCTTTCTCCATAGCCTTACAATATAAGTGACTGCTATTAGCAGCAGGAAGAGAAAAAGGTTAGTGACGATAAATGTAGGTCCCTTGTAGTCAGATTCAGGTGAATTTATAATGGGGAACAAAGAAATGGCAGACCAGTTGAACAAATACTTCGGGTTCTGCCTTCACGAAGGAAGACACAAATAACCTTCCGGAAATACTAGGGAACCGAGGACCTACTGAGAAGGAGGAACTGAAGGAAATCCTTATTAGGCGGGAAATTGTGTTAGGGAAATTGATGGGATTGAAGGCTGATAAATACCCGGGGCCTGATAGTCTGCATTCCAGAGTACTTAAGGAAGTGGCCCTAGAAATAGTGAATGCATTGGTGATCATTTTTCAAAAGTATATCGACTCTAGATCTATTCCTATGGACTGGAGGGTAGCTAATGTAACACCACTTTTTAAAAAAGGAGGGAGAGAGAAAACGGGTAATTATAGACTGGTTAGCCTGACATCAGTAGTGGGGAAAATGTTGGAATCAATAATTAAAGATAAACTAGCAGCGCATTTGGAAAGCAGTGACAGGATCGGTCCAAGTCAGCATGGATTTATGAAAGGGAAATCATGCTTGACAAATCTTCTAGAATTTTTGAGGATGTAACTACTAGAGTGGACAATGTGGTGTATTTGGACTTTCAAAAGGCTTTTGACAAGGTCCCACACAAGAGATTGGTGTGCAAAATGAAAGCACATGGTATTGGGGCTACTGTAGTGACGTGGATAGAGAACTGGTTGGCAGACAGGAAGCAGAGAGTCGGGAAAAACGGGTCCTTTTCAGAATGGTAGGCAGTGACTAGTGTGGTGCCGCAGGGCTCAGTGCTGGGACCCCAGCTATTTACAATATAGATCAATGATTTAAATGAAGGAATTGAGTGTAATATCTCCAAGTTTGCAGATGACACTAAACTGGATGGCAGTGTGAGCTGTGAGGAGGACGCTAATAGGCTGCAGGGTGACTTGGCCAGTTTAGGTGAGTGGGCAAATGCATGGCAGATGCAGTATAATGTGGATAAATGTGAGGCTATCCACTTTGGGGGCAAAAACACGAAGGCAGAATATTATCTGAATGGTGACAGATTAGGAAAAGGGGAGGTGCAACGAGACCTGGGTGTCATGGTACATCAGTCATTGAAAGTTGGCATGCAGGTACAGCAGGTGGTGAAGAAGGCAATGGATATGTTGGCCTTCACAGCTAGGTGATTTGAGTATAGGAGCACGGAGGTACGACTGCAGTTGTACAGGGCCTTGGTGAGGCCTCACCTGGAATATTGTGTTGAGTTTTGGTCTCCTAATCTGAGGAAGGACATTCTTGCTATTGAGGGAGTGCAGCGAAGGTTCACCAGACTGATTTCCAGGATGGCAGGACTGACATATGAGGAGAGACTGGATCGACTGGGCCTGTATTCACTGGAGTTCAGAAAGATGAGAGGGGATCTCATAGAAACATAGAAAATAGGTGCAGGAGTAGGCCATTCGGCCCTTCGAGTCTGCACCACCATTCAATAAGATCATGGCTGATCATTCCCTCAGTACCCCTTTCCTGCTTTCTCTCCATACCCCTTGATCTCTTTAGCCATAAGGGCCATATCTAACTCCCACTTGAATGTATCCAATGGACTGGCATCAACAACTCTCTGCGGCAGGGAATTCCACAAGTTAACAACACTCTGAGTGAAGAAGTTTCTCCTCATCTTGGTCCTAAAATGGCCTACCCCTTATCCTATGACTATGTCCAATGGTTCTGGACTTCCCCAACATCAGGAACATTCTTCCCGCATCTAACCTGTCCAGTCCCGTCAGAATCTTATACGTTTCTATGAGATCCCCTCATCCTTCTAAACTCCAGTGAATAAAGGCCAAGTTGATCCTGTCTTTCTTCATATGTCAGTCCAACCATCCCTGGAATCAGTCTGGTGAACCTTCGCTGCACTCTCAATAGCAAGAACGTCCTTCCTCAGATTAGGAGACCAAAACTCGACACAATACTCCAGGTGAGGCCTCACCAAGGCCCTGTACAACTGCAGTAAGACCTCCCTGCTCCTATATTCAAATACCCTCGCTATGAAGGCCAACATACCATTTGCCGCCTGCTGTACCTGCATGCCAACTTTCAATGACTGATGAACCATGACACCCAAGTTTCATTGCAACTCCCCTTTTCCTAATCTGCCACCATTCAGATAATCTGTCTGTGTTTTTGTCCCCAAAATGGATAACCTCACATTTATCCACATTATACTGCATCTGCCATGCATTTGCCCACTCACCTAACCTGTCTTAGTCACCCTGCAGCCTCTTCGCATCCTCCTCACAGCTCACACCGCCACCCAGTTTAGTGTCATCTGCAAACTTGGAGATATTACACTCAATTCCTTCATCCAAATCGTTAATATATATTGTAAAGAGTTGGGGTCCCAGCACTGAGCCCTGCGACACTCCACTAGTCACTGCCTGCCATTCTGAAAAGGACCCGTTTATCCCGACTCTCTGCTTCCTGTCTGCCAACCAGTTCTCTATCCACATCAGTACATTACCCCCAATAACGTGCTTTGATTTTGCACACCAATCTCTTGTGTGGGACCTTGTCAAAAGCCTTTTGAAAGTCCAAATACATCACATCAACTGGTTCTCCCTTGTCCACTCTGCTAGTTACATCCTCAAAAAATTCCAGAAGATTTGTCAAGCATGATTTCCCTTTCATAAATCCAGGCTGACTTGGACCGATCCTGTCACTACTTTCCAAATGCGCTGCTATTTCATCCTTAATGATTGATTCCAACATTTTCCCCACTACTGATGTCAGGCTAACCATCTATAATTACCCATTTTCTCTCCCTCCTTTTTTAAAAAGTGGTGTTACATTAGCTACCCTCCAGTCCATAGGAACAGATCCAGAGTCGATAGACTGTTGGTAAATGATCACCAATGCATCCACTATTTCTAGGGCCACTTCCTTAAGTACTCTGGGATGCAGACTATCAGGCCCTGGGGATTTATCGGCCTTCAATCCCATCAATTTCCCGCTTTATAAGGATATCCTTCAGTTCCTCCTTCTCACTAGACCCACTGTCCCCTAGTACATTCGGAAGGTTATTTGTGTCTTCCTTCGTTAAGACAGAACCAAAGTATTTGTTCAATTGGTCTGCCATTTCTTTGTTCCCCATTATAAATTTACCGAATCCGACTGCAAGGGACCTACGTTTGTCTTCATGAATCTTTTTCTCTTCACATATTTATAGAAGCTTTTGCAGTCAGTTTTTATGTTCCCTGCAAGCTTCCTCTCGTACTCTATTTTCCTCCTCTTAATTAAACCCTTAGTCCTCCTCTGTTGAATTCTAAATTTCTCCCAGTCCTCAGGTTTGTTGCTTTTTCTAGCCAATTTATATGCCTCTTCCTTGGTTTTAACACTATCCTTAATTTCCCTTGTTAGCCACGGTTGAGCCACCTTCCCCGCTTTATTTTTACTCCAGACAGGGGTGAACAATTGTTGAAGTTCAGCCATATGATCTTTAAATGTTTGCCATTGTTTATCCACCGTCAACCCTTTAAGTATCCTTTGCCAGTCAATTCATGTCTCATACCGTCGAAGTTACCTTTCTTTAAGTTCAGGACCCTAGTTTCCGAATTAACTGTGTCACTCTCCATCTCAATAAAGAATTCTACCATATTATGGTCATTCTTCCCCAAGGGGCCTTGCACAACAAGATTTCTAATTAGTTGCTTCTCATTACACATCACCCAATCTAGGATGGCCAGCTCTCCAGTTGGTTCCTCGACATATTGGTCCAGAAAGCCATCTCTAATACACTCCAGGAAATTCTCCTCCACCACATTGATGCAAGCTTGGATAGCCCAATCGATATGTAGATTGAAGTCGCCCATGATAACTGCTGTACCTTTATTGCACACATCCCTAATTTCTTGTTTGATGCCATCCACAACCTCACGACTACTGTTTGGTGGTCTGTACACAACTCCCACTAGCGTTTTCTGCCCTTTGGTAGTCCGCAGCTCTACCCATACAGATTCCACATCATCCAGGCTAATGTCCTTTTTTCTTATTGCGTTAGTTTCCTCTTTAACCAGTAACGCTACTCCACCTCCTTTTCCTTTCTGTCTATCCTTCCTGAATGTTGAATACCCCTGGATGTTGAGTTCCCAGCCTTGGTCACCCTGGAGCCATGTCTCCGTAATCCCAATTATATCAATCGTTAATAGCTGCCTGCGCAGTTAATTCATCCACCTTATTACGAATACTCCTCGCATGGAGGCACAGAGCCTTCAGGCTTTTCTTTTTAACATTCTTTGTCCCTTTAGAATTTTGCTGTAATGTGGCCCTTTTTATTTTTGTTTTTTGCCTTGGATTTCTGTGCCCTCCACTTTTGCTATTCTCCTTTCTATCTTTTGCTTCTGCCTCCATTTTATTTCCCTCTGCCTCCCTGCATAGGTTCCCAACCCCTGCCATGTTAGTTTAACTCCTTACTATTGCATTAATTTCCTCTTTAACCAGCAGCATTTAAACATATAAAATTCTGACGGGACTGGACAGGTTAGATGCAGGAAAAATGTTCCAGATGTTGGGGAAGTCCAGAACCAGGCGACACAGTCTAAGGATAACGTGTAAGCCATTTAGGACTGAGATGAGGAGAAACTTCTTCACTCAGAGTTGTTAACCTGTGGAATTCCCTACCGCAGAAAGTTGTTGATGCCAGTTCATTGGATATATTCAAGAGGGAGTTAGATATGACCCTTATGGCTAAAGGGATCAAGGGGTATGGAGAGAAAGCAGGGAAGGGGTACTGAGGTGAATGATCAGCCATGATCTTATTGAATGGCGGTGCAGGCTCGAAGGTCGAATGGTCTACTCCTGCACCTATTTTCTATGTTTCTATATTCCTGACCTCTTGCCACATCTGCGAGTGTCCTCTACAGTAGTGGTCACTGGATGGGGACGAGGAGCAGGAATCCCGAGTGATAATTCACTCTCCTTGGCCCAGAGGCGGGGGCCATCCTTACCGACAGCTCGGACTGAGATCAGTGAACTCGACACATAACAGGGGTCAATCCTGGAGCCCCTCGGCCTGAGCGTCTCACTGTTACAATCAGGCTCGCGCTGCACAAAATATCTACATTTATTCACAGGATCCAATAATTCCCATTTATGTTTTTTTTGGCATAAACTAAAACAGGCAACTTGGCTAGTCCTCAGAGGGATCATCATCATAGCCAGTCCCTCAAAATCGAGGAAGACTTGCTTCCACTCAAAGTGAGTTCTCAGGTGACTGTACAGTCCAATACGGGAATTACAGTCTGTCACAGGTGGGACAGACAGTGGTTGAGGGAAAAGGTGGGTGGGGAGTCTGGTTTGCCGCATGCGCCTTCTGCTGTCTGCGCTGCTTTCTGCATGCTCTCGGCGACGAGACTCGAGGTGCTCAGCGCCCTCCCGGATGCTCTTCCTCCACTTAGGGCGGTCTCTGGCCAGGGACTCCCAGGTGTCGGTGGGGATGTTGCACTTTATCAAGGAGGCTTTGAGGGTGTCCTTGTAACGTTTCCTCTGCCCACCTGGGGCTCACTTGCCGCGTAGGAGTTCCGAGTAGAGCATTTGCTTTGGGAGTCTTGTGTCGGGCATGCGAACAGTGTGGCCCGCCCAGCGGAGCTGGTCGAGTGTGGTCAGTGCTTCGATGCTGGGGATGTTGGCCTGAGCGAGACCACTGACGTTGGTGCGTCTGTCCTCCCAGGGGATTTGCAGGATCTTGCAGAGGTGGTATTTATAAAGGTCGCATTGGTGCCCTCATAATGTCTCAAACAGCACGGCTGCAAACAAAATGGCGTTGCCTCCACCAGCCATGTTATTAATAAGCTCTTAAAGCACACCAACCTGTTGGGTGTGCTTTGTGAAGTTTCCAGGCAATGACATAATTCAAAAATCTTGTCTCTTTCAGACATTGCAGTCGAACTGCTTCAGAAATCAGCACCAAGTCCAATCAGAAAACTGCGGAAGAAATATGCAGCTCACGTGGCGAGGTAAGTTTAAATATTACGTGGGGGTGGAGGGTGGGAGAGGCACGCTGCATTTGGTGCAGGCTGTTAGTGAACTGTTTTGAGCTGAGCCTGTGAACTGCACGAGTTACCAATAACCATTGCACTCGCTCTCCAACACTCATTAATTGTGATAAGTATTGCAGTGTTTGTTCAATACAGCCTTGTCATCTTTTTCTTTCCTTTTCAATCCCTTGTAAATATTTTCTCCTAAAATCCTAATTTGCCTCGGTTGCTTTTGAGTCAGTTGCATGTCCGCTGGATTGGCTGTCAAAACTGCAACAAGCAAGTAGGCCCTTGAATTCCCTCACTCAGAGCTGGAGATACGGATATAGTGATCAGGATCACTCATGTCAATGACCCCTGCATTAATAAAGTCATTGTATGTTGTGGGGCCGGGGGACATGAATGACCCTTGTTCTATTGCACAGTGCCACACCATAGGAAATACTATCATCTCAGAGCCTCTTTTTGTAGTTATTCTTGGGATGTGCATGTCGCTAATTTTCCTTGAGAAGATGGTGGTGAGCTGCCGCCTGGAACCGCTAGGTTCGTGGGTGAAGGTGCTCCCAGTTTTTTTCAGGGGAGAAGAGTTCTGGGATTTTGACCCAGCGACAGTGAAGGAACGGTGATATATTTCCAATTCAGAATGGTGTGTGACTTGGAGGGAAGTTGGAGGTTGGTAGTGTTCCCATGCGCCAGCTGCCCTTGGCAACATAGAAACTAGGTGCAGGAGTAGGCCATTTGGCCCTTCGAGCCTGCACTGCCATTCAATGAGTTCATGGCTGAACATGCAACTTCAGTACCCCATTCCTGCTTTCTCGCCATACCCCTTGATCCCCCTAGTAGTAAGGACTACATCCAACTCCTTTTTGAATATATTTAGTGAATTGGCCTCAACAACTTTCTGTGGTAGAGAATTCCACAGGTTCACCACTCTCTGGGTGAAGAAGTTTCTCTTCATCTCGGTCCTAAATGGCTTACCCCTTATCCTTATACTGTGACCCCTGGTTCTGGACTTCCCCAACATTGGGAACATTCTTCCTGCATCTAACCTGTCTAAACCCGTCAGAATTTTAAACATTTCTATGAGATCCCCTCTCATTCTTCTGAACTCCAGTGAATACAAGCCCAGTTGATCCAGTCTTTCTTCATATATCAGTCCCGCCATCCCGGGAATCAGTCTGGTGAACCTTTGCTGCACTCCCTCAATAGCAAGAATGTCCTTCCTCAAGTTAAGAGACCAAAACTGTACTCAATACACCAGGTGTGGCCTCACCAAGGCCCTGCCCCTGTACTCTAATCCCCTCGCTATGAAGGCCAACATGCCATTTGCTTTCTTAACCGCCTGCTGTACCTGCATGCCAACCTTCAATGACTGATGTACCATGACACCCAGGTCTCGTTGCACCTCCCCTTTTCCTAATCTGTCACCATTCAGATAATAGTCTGTCTCTCTGTTTTTACCACCAAAGTGGATAACCTCACATTTATCCACATTATATTTCATCTGCCATGCATTTGCCCACTCACCTAACCTATCCAAGTCACTCTGCAGCCTCATAGCATCCTCCTCGCAGCTCACACCGCCACCCAACTTAGTGTCATCTGCAAATTTGGAGATACTACATTTAATCCCCTCGTCTAAATCATTAATGTACAGTGTAAACAGCTGAGGCCCCAGCACAGAACATTGCGGTACCCCACTGCCTGCCATTCTGAAAAGTACCCATTTACTCCTACTCTTTGCTTCCTGTCTGCAACCAGTTCTCAATCCACGTCAGCACACTACCCCCAATCCCATGTGCTTTAACTTTGCACATTAATCTCTTGTATGAGACCTTGTCGAAAGCCTTCTGAAAGTCCAAATACACCACATCAACTAGTTCTCCCTTGTCCACTCTACTGGAAACATCCTCAAAGAATTCCAGAACATTTGTCAAGCATGATTGATTTCCCTTTTACAAATCCATGCTGACTTGCACCTATCATGTCACCTCTTTCCAAATGCACTGCTATGACATCCTAATAATTGATTCCATCATTTTACCCACTACTGATGTAGGCTGACCGGTCTATAATTCCCTGTTTTCTCTCTCCCTCCTTTTTTAAAAAGTGGGGTTACATTGGCTACCCTCCACTCCATAGGAACTGATCCAGAGTCTATGGAATGTTGGAAAATGACTGTCAATGCATCCGCTATTTCCAAGGTGGCCACCTTAAGTACTCTGGGCTGCAGTCCATCAGGCCATGGGGATTTATCGGCCTTCAATCCCATCAACTCCCAACACAATTTCCCAACTAATAAAGATTTCCCTCAGTTACTCCTCCTAACTAGACCCTCTGACCCCTTTTTGTTTGTGTCCTCTTTAGTGAATACCGAACCAAAGTACTTGTTCAATTGGTCTGCCATTTCTTTATTCTCCGTTATGACTTCCCCCTGATTCTGACTGTAGGGGACCTATGTTTGTCTTTACTAACCTTTTTCTCTTTACATATCTATCGAAGCTTTTGCAGTCCGCCTTAATGTTCCCTGCAAGCTTCCTTTCGTACTCTATTTTCCCTGCCCTAATCAAACCCTTTGTCCTCCTCTGCTGAGTTCTAAATTTCTCCCATTCCCCGGGTTCGCTGCTATTTCTGGCCAATTTGTATGCCACTTCCTTGGCTTTAATACTATCCCTGATTTCCCTTGATAGCCACGGTTGAACCACCTTCCCTTTTTTATTTTTATGCCAGACAGGGATGTACAATTGTTGTAGTTCATCCATGCAGTCTCTAAATGTCTGCCATTGCCCATCCACTGTCAACCCCTTAAGTATCATTCGCCAATCTATCCTAGCCAATTCACGCCTCATACCTTCAAAGTTACCCTTCTTTAAGTTCTGGACCATGGTCTCTGAATTAACTGTTTCATTCTACATCCTCATGTAGAATTCCACCATATTACGGTCACTCTTCCCTAAGGGGTCTCGCACAAGAAGATTGCTAATTAATCCCCTCTCATTACATGATAATAGTTGGGAATTGTTTATATTGGTGGGCATTGTGATGTTATCTAGGATTGTTCCCAGTACCAAGGACCTCGTATTGCACTGATGCTGATAAGTAGAATTTATTTTCCTAACTCTTTTTAAAAATGTTGACATTCACATAATTTGCAAGATGGGGGAGGGTAAATGACTCCTCTCTGCTCACCCACCCAGAAAGAGCCTAAAATGCCTTTGTTGCAGTGTCGATCATTGCGTGTAAGGAAATTTCTGGCCCAAGTTTGCCCAGTCCTTTCCCATAACTGAGGCCTCGAAGACTGGCAACAGGCTTCATGGCTCTTCTCTGCCTCCAGTGCTCGATTGCCTCCCTGGTGTCTGAGTGCACAGAACTGGACACCGTACTGAATTGGGGATCCATTCCCATTCCTGGTGCAAGATGGGCCGAGTCTTGCTCGTATCTGTTCCTCCCAGCATAGAGCTCCATGCTATCAGCCCTCAACACCAGAGCTGCCCACAGTCACCCAGCGACAGCAGGCGAATCAGTGGTCAGTTGAGGCTGGAGTACAAACCCAAGATCACTGCTGAGAAAAAATCGCTTGCTTTTTTTAAACAGCGAATATTTTTTATATTCATCAGCTCCCCTGAACACTTGCTCACCCTGCATGAAACAGAAAAGGATAGTATGCAGGTACAGCAAGTGATCAGGAAGGCCAATGGTATCTTGGCCTTTATTGCAAAGGGGATGGAGTATAAAAGCAGGGAAGTCTTGCTATAGTTATACAGGGTATTGGTGAGGCCACACCTGGAATTCAGAAGTATGAGAGGCGATCTTATCGAAACATAAGAGATTATGAGGGGGCTGGACTAGGTGAATGCAGAGAGGATGTTTCCATTGATAGGGGAGACTAGAACTAGAGGGCATGATCTTAGAATAAGGGGCCGCTCATTTAAAACTGAGATGAGGAGAAATCTCTTCTGAGGGTTGTAAATCTGTGAAATTCGCTGCCTCAGAGCTGTGGAAGCTGGGACATTGAATACATTTAAGTCAGAGATAGACAGTTTATTAACCGATAAGGGGTTATGGGGAGCAGCAGGGAAGTAGACCTGAGTCCATGATCGGATTGGCCATGATTTTATTGAATGGCGCAGCAGGCTTGAAGGGCCAAATGGCCCACTCCTGCTCCTATTTCTTATGTTGTCGTCATCATCATAGGCAGTCCCTCAAATCGAGGATAACTTAATGAAGGACCTAATATTTCAGGTCCCAAACTACATCCTGAAGGTTGGAAGATGCCTGTGCTGGATTTTTTTAACGTGTGGTGGCCGTTGCACACCAGCCACCACACGGGTTTGACAGAGCTCGGTCTTGGTCCAGTAGCAAGGATTAACCAAGATGACTGGAGACCGGCTCTGCTGCACGGACCTAGTTCGTGCACTTATCACACTGTGGGCTGGCCCGTGTTACCCTGGGCCCTTGCCTCTCCTGGGCCCCGATCACATCCCTCTACAATCTCTCGTCACTCCTTTGCCCTGACCTCGCCGCTCTTGCTGTATCTGCCCACGCTCCAATTACCGACCTGGATCTTGGTGATGTCCCTTTTCACTGCCGTTGCTCTCCTGCTCCAGCACGTGCTGCTCCCTGGAGTGGTACTCCGCCACGCTGCTCCTTCCGCTCCCTGGCCTGCTCCGATGGTGCTCGCAGGCCGGGGGCCGCTCAGCCTGCTGGGCCAGGCTGCCACGCTGCCCAATAGTACAAGCAATGATGGGACAGGCAAAGGCCCTCCGATCCATTGAGCCTGCCCCACGCAATCGTGGAACCTTGTGAATCACAATGTCATCACTCTCCACCCCACCCGAGACCATGTGATCTCCCGGGAGAGGCGAAAAAACAGATTTTTTTTAAAAACTCAGACCAATTTGGGGGAAAAAATCTGGGAAGTTCCTCACCGACCCAACGAGGCGATCGAAACTAGTCCAGGAGATCACTCTGGGCCTGAATTCCCTGCAGTACCTACCCTTCTGTAAGAGGTGATCTCCGCCCAGAAAGAGGCCCAGCTCTTGCTTGAAGGAATTCAGCATCCACTGCTCGAGATGGTAGCCAGTTCCAGGAGGTCCACTATTCTCTGGGAAAAGAGCCACCTCCTGATTCTAACTAAACCTGGCTTTGTACAACTTAAATTTGTGACCCCTGGTCCTCCCAAACCTATTTAATTGGAACAAACTCAACTGGAACGCAATCTATTCCCTCCTTATAATCCTCAATCAGATCGCCTTAACTCTACGCTTCTCTAAAGTGTGAAGTCCCAACTCTTTTAGCCTATCTGATAACTAAGATGCTTTAACTTGGGAATTAGTCTTGTGGCCTCTTTCCCCCCACCCCCCCCTCCTCCCCCCCCGCACCCTTTCCAAAGCTTTCAACATCACCCACCATGTGAGGAGACCAAAATTCCAAGTGCAGCCTGACTAAAGTCTTATACGATGTATTTTTTTTAACGAAGGATACAATTTTGTCCTTGTACAAGTTAACTTAAGCTATAACCAAATTCTGAAGAGAGTTGAGCCACATCTTTTGGCACAAGAACTTTAATAGAAAGAAGAAATGAAGGTTGGAGATGTAGGGATAACAGGCCGGAGGGGGTACTTCACAGTTGGTAAGGCTGGGAAGTATGTCTCTTCCCAGACTAGTTAATAGGTTTATTTATTTAAAATTTTACTTGTTTCTGGGATGTATGTGTTGTAGTAACACCACATTAGTGCCCATCCCTGGTTGCCCCAAGGGGTAGTGGTGGGCTTCTCTTTGAACATAAGAATTAAAAGCAGGAGTAGGCCATTCGGCCCCTCGAGCCTGCTCCGCCATTCAATGAGCTCATGGCTGATCTTCCACCTCAACTCCACTTGCCTGCACTATCCCCATATCCCTTGACTCCCTTAGTATCCAAAAATCTATCGACCACTGACGTGAATATGCTCAAAAACTGAGCCTCCACAGCCTTCTGAAGTAGCGATTTCCAAAGATTCACCACCCTCTGAGTGAAGAAGTTTCTCCTCATCTCAGTCCTAAATGGCCGACCCCTTATTCTGAGACTGTGACCCCTGATTCTAGACTCCTCAACCAGAGGAAACATCCTCCCTGCATCTACCCTGTCAAGCTCTTAAGAATTTTGCATGTTTCAATGAGATCACCTCTCATTCTTCTAGAATCTAGAGAATATAGGCCTAGTCTCCTCAATCTTTCCTCATAGGACAATCCCCCCATCCCAGGAATCAGTCTGGTGAACCTTTGTTGTACTCCCTCTATGGCAAGTATAGGTAAGGAGACCAAAATTGTACACAATACTCCAGGTGTGGTCTCACCAGGGCCCTATATAAATCAACTTTCTAGCTTTGCTAAAGGCACTTCAGTTTACAAGTCTGGGGCATTACTGTGCTGCGAAAAATCTTGAGTAAAAAATGGCCATTGACTATACTGACTGAAATTTTACCAGTGATATTGGAAAAATCCATGTAATTTAAAGTAGTCCCTCAATCTATCCTCGTATCTCTCCCTTCCATCCCCAATCACCACCTAATGCACAAGATTATCAGCTCACACACACAAATCTGTTTTTTCCACAGGGAGGCCTGTATCTCGCCTTGTGCGATGATGCTCGCTCTTGTCTACATTGAACGGCTGCGACACCGAAATCCTGAGTACCTGCAACAGATCTCCTCATCTGATCTTTTTCTAATATCCATGGTGAGTGAAAACCTGCTCTGCTCTTTCAGGCTGCAATTGAGAACGAACGAAAGACTTGCATTTATATAGCGTCTTTCACCTCAGTGTCCCAAAGCGCTTTACAGCTTTTGGTTTATACATGGTTTTATGAAACATTTGACACATTTATTCGTGTTTTAAGGATGTAACTAGCAGGGTAGATAAAGGGGAACCAGTGGATGTAGTATATGGATTTGCAAAAGGCATTCGATAAGGCCACATAAAAGTTTGTTGAGCAAGATAAAGACTCATGGGGTTGGGGGCAATGTATTAACATGGATAAATAATTGGTTAACGAACAGAAAACAGAGTAGGGATAAATGGGTCATTTTCAGATCGGCAGGCTGTAACTAGTGGGGTGCCGCAAGGATCAGTGCTGGGGCCTCAGCTATTTACAATCTATATTAATGGCTTAAATGAAGGGACCGAGTGCAATGTGTCTCGTTTGCTGACGATACAAAGCTAGATGGAGAAGTAAGATCCGAGGAGGACACACAGAGCCTGCAAAGCGATATAGATAGGTGGGCAATAAGGTGGCAGATGGAGTATTACATGGGGAAATGTGAGGTTATTCATTATGGCAGGAAGAATAGGAAAACAATACGTTTTAAATGGTGAGAAACTATTAAATGTTGGTGTTCAGAGAGATTTAAGTGTCAATGTGCACGAAATTCAGTTGGAGGGAGAGAAAGTTGGTTCTCAAACCAGTGTCCTAAGCTTAAATAAAAGGGACTACAAAGGTATGAAGGCAGAGTTGGCTAAAGTGGACTGGAAAAATAGATTAAAGTATGGGATGGTTGAAGAGCAGTGGCAAACATTTAAGGGGATATTTCATAACTCGCAACAAAAATATATCTCAACAGAAGGAAAGACTAAGGGCCCAAGTTTCCACATGATTTGCGCCTGATTTTTAGGAGCAACTGGTGGAGAACGGACTATCTTAGAAATCGCAATTCTCCACATTTTTTATTCTGCAGTTCTAGTCAGGTAGAACAGTTCTACTTTGGAACAGAATTTTTTCTTCAAAAGGGGGTGTGTCCGGCCACTGACGCCTGATTTCAAAGTTTCCACAGTGAAAACGTACTCCAAACTAAAGTAGAATGGAGCAAGTGAAGATTTTTGTAGAACTGAAAAAACCTGTTCTACACATTAAAAAATCAGGCGCAGGTTACAAATTAGGCGTCCAGAACGAGGTGGGGGGGGGAAAGGGAACTCATTAAATTTTACAATAAATCCTTATTTATACTTCTACAAATATTATACAAATAAATCCAACCTGAATAAACATTTATAAGCAAAGAAAAGATTAAATAAACCATCTTCCTACCTGTGTGAAAGTGCTTCAGGCACGGAGAATTCTGCAGTCAGCCTGAGGCGCCCATTCTTCCCGTGGGGGTGGGTGAGGGGTGGGGAGGGAGGGGGAGGGGGAGAGAGGGGGAGGGAGAGGGAGAGGGAGGAGAGAGCAGGCGCCCGTTCTTTCCCGCGGCGGGGGGGGGGGGGCGCGCGTTCTTCCCGCGGGGGGGGGGGGAGGGGAGGAGACAGTGAGAAGGCTGCAAGTGCTGATGTGCTGATGGCAATGTGCTTTTATTAAAAAAAATTTCAAAAATCAAACAGCTACAAAGAACTACAAAAATGGCCGAGTGCCAATGTATTTTTCACACTGAGCATGCGCGACCGCTCCAACGCGCACGCGCAGCGTTGCCGGCAGGAAAAAAACTAATTTAAATAGTACCCGCCCCCTCCCACTTACAAAATCGGCGCGAGTGTCGGCTCCGCCCCCCTGGGCGCCGCGCCAGGCAGAGAAGGAGCTGCAGAACGCTCCAGAATCGCGATTTTTTTTTTTAGGCATGAAAAACGGGCGCCCAGCTCGGAGGGGCGCCTGTTTTTTATCGTGTGGAAACTTGGGCCCTAAGAGTGTACAATGTGGCCAAGACGAGTGGGAGGCCAAAGGATTCGGAAATTTTAAAAAGCCAGCAGAGAACAAGTAAAAAATGATTGAGGGGGAAGATAGATTTTGAAAGTAAACTAGCATGAAATATAAAAACAGATAATAAGAGTTTCTACAGGTCCATAGAAAGGAAAAGAGTGGCTTAAGTAAATGTTGGTCCCCTGGAGGATGAGACTGGGGAATTAATAATGGAGAACAGGGAAATGGCAGAGACGTTGAACAAATATTTTGTATTGGTCTTCACGGTAGAAGACATTAAAAACATCCCAATAGTGAATAATCAAAGAGCTATAGGGAGGGAGGAACTTAATACAATCACTATCACTATTAAAGTAATACCAGGTAAAATAATGTGACGACATGTGGACAAGTTCCCTGGACCTGATGGCTTATATCCTAGGGTCTTAAAAGAAGTGACAGCAGAGCTCGTGGATGCCTTGGTTGTAATCTACCAAAATTCCCTGGATTCTGGGGCAGTCCCAGCTGTTTGGAAAACCGCAAATTTAACGCCCCTATTTAAAAAAAGCAGGCAGACAAAAAGCAGGAAACGACAGACCAGTTAGCCTAACATCTGTCTTTGGGAAAATGCTGGAGTCCATTATTATGGAAGCAATAGCAGGACATTTGGAAAAGCATAATTCAATCAAGCAGAGTCAGCATGGTTTTATGAAAGGGAAATCAAGTTTGACAAATTTGCTGGAGTCCTATGACGATGTAACAAGCAGGGTAGATAAAGGGGAACCAGTGGATGTGGTGTATTTGGATTTCCAGAAAGCATTTGATAAGGTGCAACATAAAAGGTTACTGCACAAGATAAAAGTTCACGGGGATTGGGGGTAATATATTAGCATGGATAGAGGATTGGCTAACTAACAGAAAACAGAGAGTCGGGATAAATGTGTCATTTTCCGGTTGGCAAACAGTGACTAGTGGGGTGCCGCAAGGATCGGTGCTGGGTCCTCAACTATTTACAATCTATATCAACGACTTGGATGAAGGGACCCAGTGTAATGTAGCCAAGTTTGCTGATGATTCAAAGATGGGTGGGAAAGCAAATTGTGAGGAGGACACAAAACATCTGTGAGTGGGCAAAAATCTGGCAGATGGAGTATAATATAGGAAAATCTGAGGTTATCCACTTTGGCAGAAAAAATAGAAAAGCAAATTACAATTTAAATAGGGAAAAATTGCCAAATGTTGCAATATAGAGGGACCTGGGGGTCCTTGTGCATGAAACACAAAAAGTTAGTATGCGGGTACAGCAAGTAATCAGAAAGGCCAATGGAATGTTGGCCTTTATAGCAAGGGGTATAGAGTATAAAAGCAGAGAAGTCCTGCTACAACTATACAGGGTATTGGTGAGGCCACACCTAGAGTACTGCTAACAGTTTTGGTCTCCGTATTTAAGGAAGGATATACTTGCGTTGGAGGCTGTTCAAAGAAGGTTCATTAGGTTGATTCCGGAGATGAGGGGGTTGACTTATGAAGGTAGGTTGGGCCTATACACATTGGAATTCAGAAGAATAAGAGGTGATATCGAAACATATAAGATGATGAGGGTGCTCGACAAAGTGGATGCAGAGAGGATATTTCCACTCATAAGGGAAACTAAAACTAGGGGACATAGTCTCAAAATAAGGGGCCACCCATTTAAAACCGATGAAGAGGAATTTCTTCCGAGGTTGTAAATCTGTGGAATTCTCTGCCCCAGAGAGCTATGGAGGCTGGGTCATTGAATATATCTAAGGCAGAGCTAAACAGATTGTTGAGCGATAAGGGAGTAAAGGGCTATGGGGAGCGGGCAGGGAAGTGAAACTGAGTTCATGATCAGATCAGCCATGATCTTATTGAATGGCGGAGCAGGCTCAAGGGGCCAAATGGTCTAATTCTATTTTTTATGTTCTTATGAGGAGAGGATTACATTGATCGGGCCTAACATAAGAAATAGGAGCAAGAGTTAGGCCATTGGCTTATCGAGCCTGCTCCACCATTTAATACGATCATGGCTGATCTGATCATGGACTCGGGTCCACTTCCCTGCCCGCTCTCCATAATCCTTCGCTCTCATCCCTCAAAAATCTGTCTAGCTTCGCCTTAGATATATTCAATGACCCAGCTTCCACAGCTCTCTGAGGCAGCGAATTCCACAGATTTACAACCCTCAGAGAGAAGAAATTCCTCCTCATCTCAGTTTTAAATGGGTGGCCCCTTATTCTAAGATTATGCCCCCTAGTTCTAGTCTCCCCTATCGGTGGAAACATTCTCTCTGCATGCACCTGGTCAAGCCCCGTTATAATCTTATAGCTTTCGATAAGATCACCTCTCATTCTTGTGAATTTCAATAAGTAGAGGCACAACCTACTCTACCTTTCCTCATAAGTCAACCCCCTGATCTCCGGAATCAACCTAGTGAACCTTCTCTGAACTGCCTCCAAAGCAAGTATATCCTTTCTTAAATATGAAAACCAAAACTGTATGCAGTATTCCAGGTGTGGCCTCACCAGTACCCTGTGTAACTGTAGCAAGACTTCTCTGCTTTTATACTCCATCCCCTTTGCAATAAAGGCCAAAATTCCATTGGTATTCCTGATCACTTGCTGTACTTGCATGCTAACCTTTTGCATTTCATGCACCAGAACCCCCAGGCCAATCCCCCCCTGGAGTTTAAAAGAAGGTGATCACATTGAAACATACAAGATTCTGAAGGGGATTGAGGGGATAAATGCTGAGAGATTGTTTCCCCTGGCTGGAGAATCGAGAACTAGGGGGTCACAGTCTTTCGGTAACCCCGTTAAAAAGGCCGACCTTTTAAGACTGAGATGAAGAGGAATTTCTTCACTCAGAGGGTTGTGAATCTTTGGAAATCTCTGCCCCAGAGGGCTGTGGATGCTTAGTTGTTGAGTATATTCAAGGCTTAGATAGATAGATTTTTGGACTCGAGGAATCAAGGGGAGCGGGCAAGAAAGTGGAGTTAAGATGGAAGATCAGATATGATTTTATTGAATGACAGAGCCAAATGGCCTCCGACTCCTAATTATTATGTTCTTAAATCTGTGTCCTCTGGTGACCCACCCTCCTGCCAGTGAAAATGGTTTCTCCTTATCTGCTCTATTAAAAGCCTTCATAATTTTGAACACAGTTACTGCACTTCAAAGCAATTAATTGTATGTGAAGAGCGCAAAGATGTTTCCAAGACTTAAGATAAGACACTGTACAATTGCAAGTTAAGTCTTTGCTATTCAATGCTTGAAGGCTGGCCAGGGCTTAGTTATAAATTTCTGCAACTTATTACTTCGAAAGTTGCGAAACCATTTAATGAGGTAAGATTATTTTTCGCTGGCGATCCCAGTACTGTGACTGTGCCCTGTTAGTGTTTTCATGCTTGTTTGGCTTTGCCGCAGATGGTTGCCAGTAAGTATTTGTACGATGAGGGAGAAGAGGAGGAGGTATTTAATGACGAGTGGGGAGCTGCAGGAAAGCTGGACGTCCAAGTGGTCAACACTCTGGAGATGAACTTTCTGCGAGCAATCGTAAGTTATCTGGGCCGTCCGGTCGATAGGGTTATTCGGGCTTGGCAAAGGTGTTTTTTTTCCCCCATCAAGAAATGCTGTACACTACCGCAGAAAATTGCAGAATCACTTATGGAAACATGTAAAAGAATATTAAAAGATGCGCATAATTCGCACTTCCGCTAAACATCACGCTCACTTGTAACACTTTGTCTAACACACTTGATTAATGTCACATAGCAGCGTAGCCAACTCGTCCTGAGCAATTCATGAGAGGCCTGACTTAACACAGTTATATACAGTGTAATGGTGTGGAGCTTCTCCTGTGGTAGTACCGGTCAGAGATGGCACTGTAGTCCTGGGTGTCCCAGCCCTGCTTGCTCCACAAGTCTCTGTGCCAGCAGCAAACTCTTCTGAAATACACCTTTTAGCATTCGTTCTGAAAGCCATTTTAATCCTGATGGGAACCTGGACCAGCAAACCATCTGTACGATTTCTGCTTGTAATCACAACGAATCATAGAGTGAATCCTCTGGTTACTGACCCTTCTACCACTGGAAACAGTTTCTCCTTTTTTTACTCTCATCAAAACCATTCATGATTTTGGACACCTTTATGAAATCTCCTCTTAACCTTCTCTGTTCTAAGGCAAACAATCCCAACTTCTCCAGCATAACTCTCAGCAAAGATATATTCCAGAAAGAAAGACTCTTAAGGGAAGGATGAGCCATCCGTGGCTAACTAAGGATGTAACGGGTTGTATCAAATTAACAACAAAGGCATACAGTGTTGCGAAGGATAGTGGAAGGCCAGAGGATTGGGAAATTTTTAGAAACCAGCAAAGGACAACTAAACAATAATAAAGCAAGAGAAGATAGTTTGTGTGTGTAAGCTAGCAAGAAATATAAAAACAGACAGTAAGAGTTTCTACAGGTATATAAAAAGGAAGAGTAGCTGAAGTAAACGTTGGTCCCTTAGAGGATGAGACTGGGGAATTAATAATGGGGAACAGGGAAATGGCAGAGACTTTGAACAAATATTTTGTGTCGGAAGACGACACTAAAAGCATCCCAATAATTGACAATCCGGGGACTATTGCGAGGGGGGAACTTAAAACAATCACTATCAATAGAGAAAAAGTACTAGGCAAACTAATGGGAATAAAGGTGGACCTGATGGCCTGCATCCTAGGGTCTTGAAAGAACTGGCTGCAGAGATAGTGTCTGCATTGGTTGCAATCTACCAACATTCCCTGGAGTCTGGAAAGGTCCCAGCGGATTGCAAAATCGTAAATGTAACGCCCCTGTTTAAGAAAGAAGTGAGACAGAAAGTAGGAAACTGTAGACCAGTTAGCCTAACATCTGTCATTGGGACAATGCTGGAGTCCATTATTAAGGAAGTAGTAGTGGGACATTTAGAATATCATAAAACAGTCGAGCAGAGTCAGCATGGTTTTATGAAAGGGAAATCATGTTTCACAAATTTGCTGGAGTTCTTTGAGGATGTAATGAACAGGGGAACCAGTAGATGTCGTGTATTTGGATTTCCATAAAGCATTCAATAAGGTGCCACATAAAAGGTTACTGCACAAGATAACAGCACACTGGGTTGAGGGTAATATATTAGTATGGATAGAGGATTAGCTATCTAACAGAAAGCAGAGTCGGGATAAATGGGTCATTTTCCGATTGGCAAACAGTAACTAGTGGGCTGCCTCGGGGATCAATACTGGGGCCTCAATTATTTACAGTCTATATTAATGACTTGGATGAAGGGACCGAGTGTAATCTGGCCAGATTTGCTGCTGATACAAAGATAGGTGGGAAAGCAAGTTGTGTGAAGGACACAAATAATCTGCAATGGGATATAGATAGACTCAGTGAGTGGGCAAAAATTTGGCAGATGGAGTATAATGTGGGATAATGTGAGGTTATCCACTTTGGTAGGAAAAATAAAAAAGCTAATTATTGTTTAAATGGGGAGAGATTGCAAAATGCTGAGGTATAGAGGAATCTGGGGGTCCTTGTACATGAAACATGCAGGTATAGCAAGTAATTCGGAAGGCAAATGGAATGTTGGCCTTTATTGCAAGGGGGGTTGCAGTATAAAAGTAGGGAAGTCCTACTACAACTGTAAGGACATTGGTGAGACCACACCTGCAGTACAGCGTGCATTTTTGGTCTCCTTATTTAAGGAGGGATATACTTGCATTGGAGGCAGTTCAGAGAAGGTTCACGAGGTTGATTCCTGAGATGAAGGGGTTGTCTTATGAATGGTTGAGCAGATTGGGCCTGTACTCTAATATTGGAGTTTAGAAAAATGAGAGGTGATCTTATTGAAACATATAAGATTCTGAGGGGGGCTTGACGGGGTAGATGCAGAGAGGATGTTGCCCCTCGTGGGAGGAATCTAGAACTAGGGGGCATAGTTTCAGAATAAGGAGTCGCCGATTTAAAACGGAAATGAAGAGAAATTTCTTCTCTGGGGGTCATGAATCTTTGGAATTCTCGGCCCCAGAGAGCTGTGGAGGCTGGGTCATTGAATGTATTTAAGGCAGAGATAGACAGATTTTTGAATGATAAAGGAGTCAAGGGTTTTGGGGAGCGGGCAGGGAAGTGGAGTGGAGGCCAAGATCAGATCAGCCATGATCTTATTGAATGGTGGAGCAGGCTCGAGGGGCAGAATGGCCCACTCTTGCTCCTATTTATGTTCTTGGTTCTTTTGCCAATTTCCTTAAATCTCTGCTTACTGACCCTTCTACCACTGGAAACAGTTTCTCCTTATTTACTCTATCAAAACCAGACATGATTTTGAACACCTCAATTAAATCTCATCAACCTTCACTGCTCTTAAGGAGAACAACCCCAGCTTTTCCAGTCTCTCTACATAACTGAAGATCCTGATCCCTGGTACCATTCTAGTAAATCTCTTCTGCACTTTGTCCAAGGTCTTGACATCCTTCCCAAAGTGTGGTGCCCGGAACTGAACACACTACATAGCTGGAAGCATTGCATCCCTTCCCGCCCTCATAAGAGGCAACTCTTATCCAAACAGCCTGTTCTCAGGTTGCCTCTGACCGATAGATTCCAAGGACGAGCACTGTAAGGGCTAAGGAGCTGTGTCCCTTACACTACCTTTTCAAAAAAAGTGAACCCTTGCTTCTGAGCTCTTCAGCCTCAGAACCTCTCTCAAGTCTCAGGTTTTATCTGGGTTTTTTTGGGCTCTCCCAGGAGATCACATGGTTCGGGTGGGGTGGAGTGCATATGTCGTGATACACAAGGTATCGCAATTGTGTGGGACAGGCTTGATGGACCAGATGGTCTTTACCTGTCCGTCATTGTTCGTATGGAACCCCAATCAGTAGCGAGATTTCACACGGTCTTCGGCCTGTTTGAAATTGCGGGGGGGGCCATTGTTTACGGTGAAACTAGAAAGGAACATGCCCTACCCAGTGAGACGTGTCACCACAGTCGCCTAGCATAGCGGGAGATCCAAATCCAGGGTCTCCAGGAAAGTTAGAAAGCTGTTTTGACAAAAAAAAATTCAAGAGAAAAATCTCTGGTCTATTTTTACTTGAAAATGGACGAGTACTTTGAACACGATATAGAATCGTGTAATAGAACAGAAGGAGGCGGCTTGGTCCATCGAGTGCGCCGGCTCTTTCGAAGAACAATCCAGTCAGTCCCACTGCCCCGCTCTTTCCCCATATCCCTACAATTATTTCTCCAAGTATTTATCCAATTCACTTTTGAAGGCTACTATTAAATCTGTATCCACCACCCTATCAGGCAGAGCATTCCAAATCCTAACCACTCATTGCGTAAAAATGTTTTTCCTCATGTCGCTGCTGATTCTTTTGCCAATCACCTTAAATCTGTGTCCTCTTGTTATCGTCCCTTCAGCCACTAGAAACAGTTTTAATCATGTAGCCCGCCCCCCAAACCACCTTTCACTTATGGCTGTTTGAATGATTGAAAAAAAAGTCAAACTCAATGAACTATTTTAAGATTACTGCATTTGACCTTCTGGTTGTCTAGTAGGCTAAGGATTGAAAAGGAAGTTTATTGGTTCGATGTATACAGTGTGGCAATTTATACCCAATCTTTCTCTCTGTTTTTGACATTTCAGGATTGGAACTTGTATGTTAATACCCAGGAGTTCTTTGAGCTTTTGAGTCGATTGGAGGGAAGGTAGGTGTTTCCAGTGCTGGGCGTCGGTGAGAAACACTTGCTATGGTTACAGATTGGTGTGTTCCAGAGCTGTAATCGATAGTGGTAATATAAGATGCGCAGTCAGCCAGACATGAAACAAAAAGTACTGTGTTGTCACGACAAGACTTCTGGTATGTACAGATACTCAGGTCTCGGGTGTTGTACATCAGTATTGTCCCGTACAAATTGCTGGCCAGTCCTAGTTGTGGCTATGGTGACAGTCTTTTAGCCGCATGCACTAATTATTGGAAGAAAACACCTTACTTACACTCACACAATGCAGGTAAATGTAGTTCACGTGTATATTCACTTGAGAAGCATCTACCACCATTCAATAACCGAGGAAGTAAAGCTCACACAACAACATATGCCCGTCTCCCACAGCCAAACCTGACGACCAATATCCATTAGACATTCGACATTATCCAGCTTCCAGCTGTCCCAAAGAACTTTACAGCCACTGAAGTACTTTTGAAGTGTAGTCACTATTGTAATGTAGGAAACGTGGCAGCCAATTTGCGCACAGCTAGCTCCTATAAACAGCAATGTCATAATGACCAGATAATCTTTTTTTTTTTTAGTGATGTTGATTAAGGGATAAGTATTGGTGAGGACACCGAGGCTTATCATAGGCAGTCCCTCGAAATCGAGGAAGACTTGCTTCCACTCTAAAAGTGAGTTCTCAAGTGACTCTACAGTCCAATACAGGAATTACAGTCTCTGTCACAGGTGGGACAGACAGTGGTTGGAGGAAAGGGTGGGTGGGGAGTCTGGTTTGCCACACGCTTCTTCCGCTGCCTGCGCTTGTTTTCTGCACGCTCTTGGCGACGAGACTTGAGGTGCTCAGCACCCTCCGGATGCTCTTCCTCCACTTTGGCCAGGGACTCCCAGGTGCCGGTGGGAATGTTGCACTTTATCAAGGAGGCTTTTTGAGGGTGTCCTTAGAAACATAGAAACATAGAAAATAGGTGCAGGAGCAGGCCATTCAGCCCTTCTAGCCTGCACCGCCATTCAATGAGTTCATGGCTGAACATGAAACTTCAGTACCCCCTTCCTGCTTTCTCGCCATAACCCTTGATCCCCCGAGTAGTAAGGACTTCATCTAACTCCCTTTTGAATATATTTAGTGAATTGGCCTCAACTACTTTCTGTGGTAGAGAATTCCACACGTTCACCACTCTCTGGGTGAAGAAGTTTCTCCTCATCTCGGTCCTAAATGGCTTACCCCTTATCCTCAGACTGTGTCCCCTGGTTCTGGACTTCCCCAGCATTGGGAACATTCTTCCTGCATCTAACCTGTCTAAACCTGTCAGAATTTTAAACGTTTCTATGAGGTCCCCTCTCATTCTTCTGAACTCCAGTGAATACAAGCCCAGTTGATCCAGTCTTTCTTGATAGGTCAGTCCCGCCATCCCGGGAATCAGTCTGGTGAATCTTCGCTGCACTCCCTCAATAGCAAGAATGTCCTTCTTCAAGTTAGGAGACCAAAACTGTACACAATACTCCAGGTGTGGCCTCACCAAGGCCCTGTACATCTGTAGCAACACCTCCCTGCCCCTGTATTCAAATCCACTCGCTATGAAGGCCAACATGCCATTTGCTTTCTTAACCGCCTGCTGTACCTGCATGCTAACCTTCAATGACTGATGTACCATGACACCCAGGTCTCGTTGCACCTTCCCTTTTCCTAATCTGTCACCATTCAGATAATAGTCTGTCTCTCTGTTTTTACCACCAAAGTGGATAACCTCACATTTATCCACATTATACTTCAACTGCCATGCATTTGCCCACTCACCTAACCTATCCAAGTCACTCTGCAGCCTAATAGCATCCTCCTCGCAGCTCACACTGCCACCCAACTTAGTGTCATCCGCAAATTTGGAGATACTGCATTTAATCCCCTCGTCTAAATCATTAATGTACAATGTAAACAGCTGGGGCCCCAGCACAGAACCTTGCGGCACCCCACTAGTCACTGCCTGCCATTCTGAAAAGTACCCGTTTACTCCTACTCTTTGCTTCCTGTCTGACAACCAGTTCTCAATCCACGTCAGCACACTACCCCCAATCCCATGTGCTTTAACTTTGCACATTAATCTCTTGTGTGGGACCTTGTCGAAAGCCTTCTGAAAGTCCAAATACACCACATCAACTGGTTCTCCTTTGTCCACTTTACTGGAAACATCCTCAAAAAATTCCAGAAGATTTGTCAAGCATGATTTCCCTTTCACAAATCCATGCTGACTTGGACCTATCATGTCACCATTTTCCAGATGCACTGCTATGACATTCTTAATAATTGATTCCATCATTTTACCCACTACTGAGGTCAGGCTGACCGGTCTATAATTCCCTGTTTTCTCTCTCCCTCCTTTTTTAAAAAGTGGGGTTACATTGGCTACCCTCCACTCCATAGGAACTGATCCAGAGTTAATGGAATGTTGGAAAATGACTGTCAATGCATCCGCTATTTCCAAGGCCACCTCCTTAAGTACTCTGGGATGCAGTCGATCAGGCCCTGGGGATTTATCGGCCTTCAATCCCATCAATTTCCCCAACACAATTTCCCGACTAATAAAGATTTCCTTCAGTTCCCCCTCCTTACTAGACCCTCTGACCCCTTTTATATCCGGAAGGTTGTTTGTATCCTCTTTAGTGAATACCGAACCAAAGTACTTGTTCAATTGGTCTGCCATTTCTTTGTTCCCCGTTATGACTTCCCCTGATTCTGACTGCAGGGGACCTACATTTGTCTTTACTAACCTTTTTCTCTTTACATACCTATAGAAACTTTTGCAATCCACCTTAATGTTCCCTGCAAGCTTCTTCTCGTACTCCATTTTCCCTGCCCTAATCAAACCCTTTGTCCTCCTTTGCTGAGTTCTAAATTTCTCCCAGTCCCCAGGTTCTCTGCTATTTCTGGCCAATTTGTATGCCACTTCCTTGGCTTTAATACTATCCCTGATTTCCCTAGATAGCCACGGTTGAGCCACCTTCCCTTTTTTATTTTTACGCCAGACAGGAATGTACAATTGTTGTTATTCATCCATGCGGTCTCTAAATGTCTGCCATTGCCCATCCACAGTCAACCCCCTAAGTATCATTCGCCAATCTATCCTAGCCAATTCACGCCTCATACCTTCAAAGTTACCCTTCTTTAAGTTCTGGACCATGGTCTCTGAATTTACTGTTTCATTCTCCATCCTAATGCAGAATTCCACCATATTATGGTCACTCTTCCCCAAGGGGCCTCGCACAATGAGATTGCTAATTAATCCCCTCTCATTACACAACACCCAGTCTAAGATGGCCTCCCCCCTAGTTGGTTCCTCAACATATTGGTCTAGAAAACCATCCCTTATGCACTCCAGGAAATCCTCCTCCACCGTATTGCTTCCAGATTGGCTAGCCCAATCTATGTGCATATTAAAGTCACCCATTATAACTGCTACACCTTTATTGCATGCACCCCTAATTTCCTGTTTGATGCCCTCTCCAACATCCCTATTACTGTTTGGAGGTCTGTATACAACTCCTACTAACGTTTTTTGCCCTTTGGTGTTCTGCAGCTCTACCCATATAGATTCCACATCATCCAAGCTAATGTCTTTCCTAACTATTGCATTAATCTCCTCTTTAACCAACAATGCTACCCCACCTCCTTTTCCTTTTATTCTATCCTTCCTGAATGTTGAATACCCCTGAATGTTGAGTTCCCAGCCCTGATCATCCTGGAGCCATGTCTCCGTAATCCCAATCACATCATATTTATTAACATCTATTTGCACAATTAATTCATCCACCTTATTGCGGATACTCCTTGCATTAAGACACAAAGCCTTCAGGCTTGTTTTTTTTAAACACCCTTTGTCCTTTTAGAATTTTGCTGTACAGTGGCCCTTTTTGTTCTTTGCCTTGGGTTTCTCCGCCCTCCACTTTTCCTCATCTCCTTTCTGTCTTTTGCTTTTGCCTCCTTTTTGTTTCCCTCTGTCTCCCTGCATTGGTTCCCATCCCCCTGCCATATTAGTTTAAATCCTCCCCAACAGCACTAGCAAACACTCCCCCTAGGACATTGGTTCCGGTCCTGCCCAGGTGCAGACCGTCCGGTTTGTACTGGTCCCACCTCCCCCAGAACCGGTCCCAATGCCCCAGGAATTTGAATCCCTCCCTGCTGCACCACTGCTCAAGCCACGTATTCATCTGCGCTATCCTGCGATTCCTACTCTGACTATCACGTGGCACTGGTAGCAATCCCGAGATTACTACTTTTGAGGTCCTACTTTTTAATTTAGCTCCTAGCTCCTTAAATTCATTTCGTAGGACCTTATCCCTTTTTTTACCTATGTCGTTGGTACCAATGTGCACCACGACAACTGGCTGTTCTCCCTCCCATTTCAGAATGTCCTGCACCCGCTCCGAGACATCCTTGACCCTTGCACCAGGGAGGCAACATACCATCCTGGAGTCTCGGTCGCGGCCGCAGAAAAGCCTATCTATTCCCCTCACCATTGAATCCCCTATCACTATTGCTGTCCCACTCTTTTTCTTGCCCTCCTGTGCAGCAGAGCCAGCCACGGTGCCATGAACTTGGCTGCTGCTGCCCTCCCCTGATGAGTCATCCCCCTCAACAGTACTCAAAGCAGTGTTTTGCAGGGGGATGACCACAGGGGACCCCTGCACTACCTTCCTTGCACTACTCTTCCTGCTGGTCTTCCATTCCCTAGCTGGCTGGGGACCCTTTCCCTGCGGTAAGACCAACTCACTACACGCGATACTCACGTCATGCTCAGCATCGTGGATGCTCCAGAGTGAATCCACCCTCAGCTCCTTGAAACGTTTCCTCTGCCCACCTGGGGCTCGCTTGCCGTGTAGGAGTTCCAAGTAGAGCGCTTGCTTTGGAAGTCTGTGGACGATGTGGCCCGTCTGACTCCTCTGCTCGTGTTAGAAATAGCGCCATGGGATCTTTTACGTCCACCTGAGAGGGCTGATGGGGCCTCGGTTTAAATGTCTCATCCGAAAGACGGCAGCTCCGACAGTGAAGGGCTCCCTGGGAGTGTCACGACGGTATTTTTGCACTCAATTCTCTGGAGTTGAGCTTCAACCCACAGCCTTCTGACTCAGAGGCAAGGATTCTAGCCACTGAGCCACAGCTGAAACATAATTGAGAAGATGTGTTTTGTCATTAACTACAGATTTGGACCTCTCTGGCCCGGCACCGTCGGGACCTGACTAGTGCCAGAATAGAGAGTTTTCCAAACCACAGGAGGTCACGCCAAGCCTAGGGCTCCTGAACACCTCTGCCACTCTCTGATTCCGGCT
The DNA here is from genome assembly GCF_044704955.1 of Pristiophorus japonicus. Classification (NCBI taxonomy): domain Eukaryota; kingdom Metazoa; phylum Chordata; class Chondrichthyes; family Pristiophoridae; genus Pristiophorus; species Pristiophorus japonicus. Next base: position 18,683,892 of record NC_091979.1, on the reverse strand, counting down.
CGGGCTGCGAAACTCGGGCCTCGCTCGCTCTCTCCATGTAGAAATCTCCCAGCCACATTTGTTAATTAACGTGCTGGTTTGGTGCTCTTTTTTTTTAATAACCCTCCTCTCCCTCAGGCCCAGCTTCGGAGCCTCAGTCAGCCACCTGCCCTTTCCTTTTTTTGCCCGGCCATCTCACTGAAGCGCGGGAAACCTGGACGCCATGCACGCACACAGCGCGGCAGTTGCGTACCTATCAGAGAGCCAGGAAGTGCCGGGAAACCGATGCCGATCCACGCATGTTTCCGGACAAGAGAATACCGGACTATAGAGGTCCACACCTGCATTGTAATTGCAGTGGTGTACTCTGGTGTGCATTCTTGCTGCACATCACTTGAGCAGCTCTGGCTGCATATCACAGAACGTTGAGCAGCTTTTCCGACCCCGTTCCTTTGGCAGGGAGTCACAGAGGCTAAACACACTCTACCAAGCTGCTCTGGTTTTAATCTTGTGCCTCCATTGTTTGCAGGGTCGCTGAGTCGCAGGGACTGAAACGCGGCTGGTTCACATACACAGACCTGTGTGTGTTACTGGAGCAGGCGCTGTGGCAGCAAGCGTTTACCGAACTCTACCAGCATGTTGTCAAGGTAGTGTGCAGTCACACCCATATTAATAGCTTGATCCTTCATAAAAGGAAAGGAATGTAGGGGATATGATTAAGAAGTTTGCAGATGATACAAAAATTGGCCGTGTGGTTGTTAATGAAAAAGAAAGCTGCAGACTGCAGGAAACTTATCAATGAACTGGTCAGATGGGCAAATGTAATTCAATCCAGAGAAGTGTGTGGTAATGCATTTGGGGAGGGCTAACAAGGCACCGGAATGTACATTAAATGGTGGGACACTGAGAAGTGTACATACACAAAGGGACCTCAGAGTGCATGTCCACAGATCCCTGAAGGTAGCAGGCCAGGTAGATAAAGTGGTTAAGAAGGCATACGGAATACTTGCCTTTATTAGCCGAGGCATAGAATGCAAGAGCAGGGAGGTTATGCTTGAACAGCATAAAAACACTAGTTAGGCCACAGCTAGAGTACTGCGTACAGTTCTGGTCACCACATTATGGGGAAAATGCGATTGCACTAAAGAGGGTCCAGAGGAGATTTACAAGGATGTTGCCTGGACTGGAGAATTTTAGCTATGACGAAAGATTGGATAGGCTGGGGTTGTTTTCTTTGGAACAGACGGGAGACCTTATTGAAGTGTAAACAATTATGAGGGGCTTAGATGGAGTGGATAGGAAGGACCTATTTCCTTTAGCAGAGGGGTCAACAACCAGGGAGCATAGATTTAAAGTAATCGGTCGGAGGTTAATGGGGATTTGAAGGGAAATTTCTTCACCCAGAGGGTGGTGGGGGTCTGGAACTCACTGCCTGAAAGGGTGGTAGAGGCAGAAACCCTCACCACATTGAAAAAGTACTTGGATGTGCACTTGAAGTGGGGTAACCTATAGGGCTACGGACCAAAAGCTGGAAAGTGGGATTAGGCTGGGTAGCTCTTGGTTGGCCGGTACCGTTACGATGGGCCAAATGGCCTCCTTCCCTGCTGTAAATTTCTAAGATTCTATGAAGCTGCAGATCAACAAGATATATATGTTCGGTTTGCATTTAGCAGCAGCAGAATGTAGAGTCGATTCCCAGTATGACATCTAACAAGATGTAAGTCATTGGAGCGAGGACAACCCTGGAACAACTGCAGATGTCTTATGAAGCCAAAGGATGCACTTTGGCCATCATTTTATAATTCATTTTTGCTCATTCCTGGGAAGTGGAAGATGCTGGTACAGCAGCATTTATTGGAGTCACAACTAGGTCTGACTAGGTAGGATTGGCATGCACACATTACCACAGTCTGGTGGCTTTCACAGTCATTTTTCTGGACATCATCCCAGAAATTGCCAGATTTATTCAACATGGAAAGAAAGAAAGACTTAGATTTATATAGCGCCTTTCACGACCACCGACCGTCTCAAAGCGCTTTACAGCCAATGAAGCACTTTTGAAGTGTAGCCGCTGTTGTAATGTGGGAAACGTGGCAGCCAACTTGCGCACAGCAAGCTTCCACAAACAGCAATGTGATAATGACCGGCTACTCTGGGATTTTTTGTTATATTGACTGAGGGATAAATATTGGCCCAGGACACCGGGGATAACTTCCCTGCTCTTCTTCGAAATAGTGCCGTAGGATCTTTTGCGTCCAGCTGAGAGGGCAGACGGGGGCTCGGTTTAACGTCTCATCTGAAAGACGGCACCTGCAACAGTGCAGCATTCCCTCAGCACTGCACTGGAGTGTCAGCCTAGATTTATGTGCTCAAGTCCCTGGAGTGGGACTTGAACCCACAACTTTCTGACTCAGAGGCAAGTGTGCTCCCCACTGAGCCACAGCTGACAAGATACACAAGTTGCCACAGTGGGATTCAAACTCATGACCTCCAGCGTGCTAGTCCGACACCATCGCTACCACATCACCGATCGGCATGGGAGTCTGGATAGGGACCTCCAGATCTGATTCAAATCTGTACTCGTGGCCCTCCACGCCAATAAGTGAACAGCCACAGGTAGCCACGTTAGAGATGATTGTCATCAATTCACCAATCTGGGTAGCGATCTGCTTTTGAAATAGCTGGTCGCCATTTTTGCCCAATATTAAACGGCAAGGTTTAATCTTAAATAAAAGCAGAAAATGGTGGAAATACTCAGGAGGTCAGGCAGCATCCGTGGAGAGAGAAACAGAGTTGACGATTCAGGTCGGTGACCCTTCATCAGAACTGAAAAAAGTTAGAGATGCAACAGGTTTTAAGCACGTGCAGTGGCAAGGAACGGGGGTGCAGAGGGAGGGGGCTGGCCGGTTGTGTGGGGGGGCGGGAGGGTGGCCACGAAGAACAAAAGGGAAGGTCTGTGACGGGGTGGCAGGCAGGAGAGATTAAATGATCAAAGGGATGATGGTGCGAGGCAGAAGGAGATGGTAATGGGACAAGTAAAAAACCAAAAGATGAGTCTCGAGGAGGTGTAAATGGGGATGGCAGAATCATCAAACGTTACCATGTGAAAAAATGAAGACCAAGGTTATGATGTGAAATCATTGACCGCAATGTTGAGCCTGGAAGGCTGTAAAGTGCCTAATTGAAAGATGAGGTGCTGCTCCTTGAGCTTACGTTGAGCTTCATTGGAACAGTGTAGTTGGCAGAGGTCAGAGTGGGAGTGGAGCGGAGAATTAAAGTGACGTGCGGACTGAACGTGAAGTGGTCACCCAATCTGCGTTTGGTCGCCCCAATGCAAGGTTTAATCTCGGCTACTTTTCAGACAATTTCTGGGGCATCCCTATGTTTGCCAGTATTACTAGTTCAAGGTTGTCAGCGTTCCTGCAAAATAAACTGTACCTTTTAAACGGAATATTCAGAAGTCCCACGGTTTTGACAGAAGCATTAGTTAATGTACTTCTCTCTGCTCCAGGTTACATTGGGTCAGACCTATCGCTTGAGCTAACCAAGTTAAGTTATGAGCCAGTTGTGTGCCGTCCTCCAGTAAAGACTCCACTGGGACAAACCGTCATTCCCAGATGTCTCCCGTATTTCTCAACAACCAATTAGTACTCTCAAAGAGACAACAACTTGTATTGATATAGCGCCCTTAACATAGTAAAATATCCCAAGCCACTTCACAGGAGTATTATTTTAAAAATTTGACACCGAGCCACATGAGGAGAAATTAGGGCAGGGGTCAAAGAGGAAGGTTTTAAGGAGCATCTTAAAGGACGAAAGAGAGGCGGAGAGATTTGGGGAAGGAATTCGAGAGCCTAGGGCTTAGGTAGCTGAAGGCATGGCCAACAATGGTTGAGCAATAAAATCAGGGATGCTTAAGAGGCCGGAATTAGAGGAGCGCAGCTATCTTAGGGGGAGGAGGACTACAGAGATAGAGAGGGGTGAGGTCATGGAGCGATTTGAATTTTGAAATCGAGGCGTAGCGTAACCAGGAGCCAATGTCGGTCAGCGAGCCCAGGGGTGATGGGTGAGCAGGACTTGGTACGAGTTAGGAATAACCCTAAGTTTCCGTAGGGTAGAACGTAGATGGCCAGCCAGAGTGCGTTGGAGTAGTCCAGTCTAGAGGTTAGGTGCCAACCTTTTCCCACTGCCATCATCAGGTACTTTTTGCTACGTCTTCCAGTATAAAGTCACATGCAGCTAGTATCAGCCCACTATTCAGATGGAGGGAATCGTGAGACGCAACATAAAGAACCAACGCCTCATCACTGACCCAGCAGCAGAAGTCTCTGGCTTCGACTACCCTTGAAGACAATGGGCAGCGCTCAACCCAGTCCACACAGGGCATGGATGATGCGGCCACCTGCCCCACAAGTGGACGATGAGGGACGACCCGAGCTGCAAACTGGCCATGACTCCCAGACAATGCAACACATCACACCTGCCCACTGAGACCTGTTGCAGGGGGCACCTCTTTTCTCCACTTGGCATCTCGGGAGGCCATCGAATGGATAGCCAAACTAGACAATAAGCTTTTCCCGTCATCCGAAGGTAGCAGCATGACTCGTGGTTAGTTGTGGGAAGAGAAAATGTAACCAATTTCCCCCCCTTCCCCCACCACCGCCACCACCATATTGGAACATAAGAATTAGGAGCAGGAGTAGGCCATTCGGCCCCTCGAACCTGCTCCGCCATTCAATAAGATCATGGCTGATCATCGACCTCAACTCCACTTTCCTGCCCGATCTCCTAACCCCTTGATTCCCCTAGAGTCCAAAAATCTATCTATCTCAGCCTTGAATATACTCAACGAATCACCATCCCCAGCCCTGTAAAGATTCACAACCCTTGTGTGTGAAGAAATTCATCTTTATCTCGGTCTTAAATGGCCTACCCCTTATTCTGAGACTGCACCCCCTGGTTCTAGACACTCCGGTCAGGGGGAACATCCTCTCAGCATCTACCCTGTCAATCCCCCTCAGAATCTTGTATGTTTAAATGAGAACACCTCTCATTCTTCTAAAGTCCGGAGAGTTTAGGCCCAATGTACTCGCGCGCTCCTCATGCACATGATTTTTCAGTTGTGGAAACACTCTGGCTATCAGCGATAACCTTTCTGGTATGGGAATGTGGGCAGCAGGGGTGCTTTGGATAATTAGTCTGGGACCTTGGGCCCAAGTTTCCACACGATAAAAAACGGGTGCCCCTCCGAGCTGGGCGCCCGTTTTTCGCGCCTAAAACGGCGCCTAAAAAAAAACTCGCGATTCTGGAGCGCCCTGCAGCTCCATGTCTGCCTGGCGCGGCGCCCAGGGGGGCGGAGCCTACACTCGCGCCGATTTTGTAAGTGGGAGGGGGCGGGTACTATTTAAATTAGTTTTTTTTCCTGCTGGCAACGCTGCGCGTGCGCGTTGGAGCGTTCGCGCACGCGCAGTGTGAAAAAAACATTGGCACTCGGCCATTTTTGTAGTTCTTCGTAGCTGTTTAATTTTTGAACATTTTTTTAATAAAAGCACATTGCCATCAGCACTTGCAGCCTTCTCACTGTCTCCTTCCCTTCCCTCCCCCCCCCCGCGGGAAGAACGGGCGCCTCCTCCCTCCCCCCCCCCCCACTCCCCGCGGGAAGAACGGGCGGTTCCTCCCGCCCCCTCCCCCCCCCCCCGCGGGAAAAACGGGCGCCTCAGGCTGACTGCAGCATTCTCCGTGCCTGAAGCACTTTCACACAGGTTGGAAGATGGTTTATTTAATCTTTTCTTTGCTTATAAATGTTTATTCAGGTTGGATTTATTTGTATAATATTTGTAGAAGTATAAATAAGGATTTATTGTAGAATTTAATGACTTCCCTCCCCCCCCCACCTCGTTCTGGACGCCTAATTTGTAACCTGCGCCTGATTTTTTAATGTGTAGAAGAGGTTTTTTCAGTTCTACAAAGATCTTCACTTGCTCCATTCTAACTTAGTTTGGAGTACGTTTTCACTGTGGAAACTTTGAAATCAGGCATCAGTGGCCGGACACGCCCCCTTTTGAAGAAAAAATTCTGTTCCAAAGTAGAACTGTTCTACCTTTCTAGAACTGCAGAAAAAAAAATGTGGAGAATTGCGATTTCTAAGATAGTCCGTTCTCCACCAGTTGCTCCTAAAAATCAGGCGCAAATCATGTGGAAACTTGGGCCCTTTGTTTCTTCATCACTGACTTTGCTTTGTGTACTGCCATTGCTTATATCGGTGGGTAAGTGCAGCTTCTAAAGGCAGCAAGTAGGGAAGTCTTGCTACAACTGTACATGGTACTGGTGAGACCTCACCTGGTGTACTGCGTACAGTTTTGGTCTCCGTATTTAAGGAGTGATTTACTTGCATTGGAGGCAGTTCAGAGAAGGTTCACTAAGTTGATTTCTGAGATGAAGGGCTTGACTTATGAAGAAAGGTTGAGCAGGTTGGGCCTGTACTCATTGGAGTTTAGAAGAATGAAAGGTGATCTTATTGAAATGTATAAGATTATGAAGGGATTTGACAGGGTAGATGCAGAGAGGATGTTTCCCCTCGTGGGGGAACCTAGAACTAGGGGCCATAGTTTCAGAATAAGAGGTCGCCCATTTAAAATGGAGATAAGGAGGAATTTCTTCTCTGAGGGTCGTGAATCTGTGGAATTCTCTACCGCAGAGAGCTGTGGAGACTGGGTCATTGAATATATTTAAGGTGGAGATAGACAGATTTTTGAATGATAAGGGAGTAAAGGGTTATGGGGAGCGGGCAGGGAAGTGGAGTTGAGGCCATGATCAGATCAGCCATGATCTTATTGAATGGCAGAGCAGGCTCGAGGGGCCAAATGGCTGAATCCTGCTCCTATTCCTTACGTTCTTTGGCACATCGACAGGCTTGGTTAGTGTGCTGGCGGTATCGCAGTGCTGCGTTAGCCAGTCCAGTTGATGTTTCACTGGTGACACCAATATGTTTCAACAGTGAATTTAACGTGTTGTAGTAGACCTGTGTAGATTTAACTGATTTTAAAATGTAGCCGGGTTTGACGGATTCTTAAATCTCTGGTATCTTTTCTCACCGTAGATCACCTGCATGCTGGGACTCGTGTACCTGACCGGCGTTGCAGGGATAATCGCTGGTACCGCTGTCGTCCGGCAGGCCATGTGCTCCAAGGGCCAGATACATGTCCTCTCCCAGACCGAGGAGTCCGCTTTGAGCCGAGGGGTGATCCCGGACCCGGTGGAATGCGCGCAGGAGGCCAAGTCTTTTCCCTCGACGCCGTTCAACCCGGCAGCCGTGAACCCGGCCCGGTCCCGAGGCCCACCCACCGGCCTTCACTGCTGCCTCCTGGAGAACGACACCAGCCGGAGAAACTCGGGCGTGGCCATGACGGCGCTGTGCCTCTGGGGCACGGTGCTGACCTCCCTCACCTACGTCACCGACCCGCGGGACGTCCCGGAGCAGCCCGGGATCCCGCCGCCCATCCCCTGCTCAAACTGCTGCAGGCTGCAGAGCGGCGCTGGGCTGGCGGTCCGGTGTGGCGCGTCGAACCAAACGTCCGTCAAGATCGCCTTCCGCCGCACTCCCTCGGAACTGTACACCTCCTTCAGCTCGCGCGGCGCCCGCCCTCCTTTCGGGTGCCGCGGCTGCACAAAGGACCGGCCGGCAAGCGGGAACCCGCCTCCCTCGGTTCACAGCATCGAGCGGCTGATGGACATCCTGTGTCTCCCCGGCTCCCTGAGGATGAGAAGATGCCCCGTGGAAGCAGCGATGGCGTTCAACCAGCTCGCAATGCCGGTCTTACCCAGTTAGGGGAAACCGATCTCCCTTCCGGCAGCCTTTGGAATTGATAGTTACGGCTATGATGGACTAAACTTGTTTTTTCCCGCCCTCCTCCCCGATCCCAGTTACGAACACTGAAGTAATCTTAAATCCAGCAGTCAGATCATCGAAACGGCTGTTAAAATCACAACGCGGTCGACAGTCAAACCACAAACGCTGCTGGCCAGAATTGGCTGCTGTGCGTAACCTGCACCATTCACCAACTGGTGCGCTTGGGAGCCAGTTGGTCACTGTATCTCCCAAGATAAAATTGTAAACCTAGGGGGCTGCGTTCCTCTCTGCGAACATGAGCAATAAATTCGATTTATAAAAAAGAAACTTCCATTTTATAAAGAGCCTTGTCGTATCCGACGTCTCAAAGCGCTTCACCCACAACAAATCACTTTGAAGTTTTAACGGCTCGTTCCGCAGGCAAAAATGGCCGTGGTTTTGTGTGCAGCAGATCCCACAAAGAGCGACAAAGCGGAAGGATCTCTCTTTTGGTGCTGTTGGTTGAAGGACGAATGTTGGCCAAGGCAACAGAAGAACATGTGAGCTGTGCCGTGGGATTTCTATTTTTAACGTCCACCTTAACGAACGAGGACAAGCAGACAAGGAGCTCTGATTGACACCTTACCTGAAGGGCAGCACTCCCTCAGTGTTGTGCCACAGCATCAGCCTAGAGTATGTGCTGAAACGCATTGAGCAGAGCCTCGTGCTGGATCTTTTTCACTTGACGGCAAATGAAGGAAAATGTAACCCAAACACCGGCGGCAAGTTGCATTTTATTGACCGCTTACTTTCGAGACACAGGGCTCAATAAGTGCAGTATTTGTAGATTCTGAAATCTTAATTTTTTTTTTTATTATTATGGCAATTGAAGGGCTTTTGTAACTATAGACAGTTTGATGAAAGTGGCTAAGAATTGGACGCGAGATCCAAAAGTCACACATTTCTGAAACGTTAGCGGTGCGGAGATCTCTGACATTGGGAAACATGGAAAAAGGAGACACCACTTGTATCTTTGAGGACTTGCACATAACTGTAAATTTACTTTAAAAAATTGCGCCTCATGCTGTATGAATATCGATTATATTGTGCGTTGTATTTACAAGGCAGGTTGAGCCTTGGAGAATACCAGGAAGCTAGGTTGGCGTCCCAATGTGTATTTTTTTAACAGGGGAGGTTTCAGTTTTGTTACCTGTAATGCAGCAGTTAGAGAGATTATAAAAGTCTCGCACAGACGTTATAACGAAAACATTTTTTGAAATTTTTCTTTGTTGGGGGAGGGGGGGGGGGAGGGGAAAGAAACAGTACCTCATATCATCATCATCGGCAGTCCCTCAGAATCGAGGAAGACTTGCTTCCACTCTCAAAATGAGTCCTTAGGTGGCTGAACAGTCCAATACGAGAGCCACAGTCCCTGTCACAGGTGGGACAGATAGTCGTTGAGGGTAAGAGGTGGGTGGGACTGGTTTGCAATGAAGGGCACGGCGCCATTTAAGTGACGAAGTTGATGGTTACCAGGCTGCTCTGCAGCACTCGCTGTGCGGTTGGGATAAGGTGATTTTAGTTCAGTTGCTGAGCAATAAGCACCTGGACAAAGGGAGCATGGAAGGACTGCGCTAGGTTTTATAATTAGCATTTGGTTTTAATAGGTCATCACTTGGTTGCAAAGATCACCATTTCGTTACTCCCAAAAGAATTTTACGCATCAAATAGTGCGCTGGTGCTTGTAGAACATGCAGTCAAAATGTAACCAGATTCCTCTTGCTCCACCGATAAGGGGTTATGGGGAGCGGGCAGGGAAGTGGACCAGCCATGATCTTATTAAATGGCAGAGCAGGCTCGAGGAGCCGTACGGCCAACTGCTCCTAATTCTTATGTTCCCCTTCCCGCCAAAATGAGTGACTTGCAGTTTTGAAACCCGTGAGTTTGCTGGACATCTGTGTTTTATAAGTGTTGGCCGTGTCTCGGTGGGTAGCACTCTCTCGCCTCGGAGTCAGAAGGTTGTGGGTTCAAGTCCCACTCCAAAGACTTGAGCACAAAAATCTAGGCTGACACTCCAGTGCAGTGCTGCACTGTCAGAGGTGCTGTCTTTCGCAAGAGACGTTAAACCGAGGCCCTGTCTGCTCTCAGGTGGTCCTAAAAATCCCACGGCACTATTTTGAAGAAGAGCAGGGGAGTTCTCCCCCATATTCATCCCTCGTTCAACATCACAAAAACAGATTATCTGATCGTTACAACCATGACTACACTTCAAAAAGTACTTCATTGGCATGCAGGGAGTGCAGCGAAGGTTCACCAGACTGATTCCTGGGACGGCAGGACAGTCGTATGAGGAGAGATTGGGTCGACTAGGCCTGTATTCATTAGAGTTGAGAAGAATGAGAGGGGATCTCATTGAAACATATAAAATTCTGACTGGGTTGGACAGACTGGATGCAAGGAGAATGTTTCCCCTGGCTGGGAAGTCTAGAACAAGGGGTCACAGTCTCAGGATATGGGGTCGGAAATTTAGGACCGAGATGAGGAGAAATGCTTTCACTCCACGGGTGGTGAACCTGTGGAATTCTCTGCCACAGAAGGCTGTGGAAGCCAAATCACTGAATATATTTAAGAGGAAAATAGATACATTTCTAGAAACAAAAGACATCAAGGGGTATGGGGAGAAAGCAGGAATATGGCGTTGAGATAGAGGATCAGCCATGATCATATTGAATGGCGCTGCAGACTCGAAGGGTAGAATGGCCTACTACTGCTATTTTCTATGTTAAAGCGGTTTTGGGACATTCGGTGGTTGTGAAAGACGCTGTATAAATGCAAGTCTTTTTTTATAATGACGAGTAAACTTCCCTCTATCCCCGCTCCTCCCCTTGGGTCCTGGGTCACTCTGGCTTGTGAGAACGCACGAGTAACCATGCTGGTGCCACTCTGAGCTGGCTGCTTCACCCGGCAGTGCGGCCGAGATCAGTAACACAGTGCCGTGTGTGGGAACAGTCTACTTCCCAAGCCTCCTGTTATTTGGTGGGCTAATACAGTGAATATCTGCGCTGACCAGACCAAGAAGGTCCCAGGCTCGGTCACTGATCTACATAAGAAATAGGAGCAGGCCATTCGGCCCCTCGAGCTGCTCCGCCATTCAATAAGATCATGGCTGATCCGATCTTGGCCTCAGCTCCACTTTCCCGCCCGCTCCCCATAATCCTTTACTCTCTTATCGTTCAAAAATCTGTCTATCTCCACCTTAAATATATTCAATGACCCAGCCTCCACAGCTCACTGGGGCAGAGAATTCCAAAGATTCACGACCCTCAGAGAAGAAATTCCTCCTCCATCTCCGTTTTAATTGGGCGACCCCTTATTCTGAAACTATGCCCCCTAGTTCTAGATTCCCCCACGAGGGGAAATATCCTCTCTGCATCTACCCTGTCAAGCCCCCCTCAGAATCTTATACCTTTCAAATAAGATCACCTCTCATTCTTCTAAATTACACTGAGTACAAGCCTAACCTGCTCAACCTTTCTTCATAAGACAACCCCTTCATCTCCGGAATCAACCTTGTGAACCGTCTCCGAACAGCCTCCAATGCAAGTATATCCCTCCTTAAATAAGGAGACCAAAACTGTGCGCAGTACTCCAAGTGTGGCCTCACCAATACCGAGTACAGTTGTAGCAGGACTTCCCTACTTTTATATTCTATACCCCTTGCAATAAAGGTCAACATTCCATTGGCCTTCCTGATTACTTGCTGTTCCTGCATATTAACTTTTTGAGTTTCATGCACAAGGACCCTCAGTACCGCAGCATTTTGTAATCCCCCCCCCCCCCCCCCCCCATTTAAATAATAATTTGCTTTTTTATCTTTTCCTACCAAGGTGGATGACCTCACATTTTCCCCACAGTCTAGTGCCGAGTTTCCTGATTGCAGCCAAGGGTGTTGGTAGAGGGACTGGGGAGGGGAGGTTAGGGGAAGGAGAAATCAAATAGGGCTGCCGCTTCTCATTGCTATCTAATGGGTCTCCCTGCAAGCTTACATGTGTGTAGAGGCAAGGACAGGATTGGACCTGACCCCTGCCCGCCCTTTACGGTTGAATAGTCAACACATGCCGTCAAGGCTTACACATTAGCCTCTTGGGTGAGGTGCAGCATAACAGCCGGTAGCCTGAGAAACCTCAGCCCAACGAAGGAGACTGCGTCTCGGGAGAGAGGAGAAAATTGGCAAGCTGCGAGGGGGCGGGGGGAAGTTTTTAAAAAAAAAAAAAGACCCCAGAAGAGGCGAGGGCCCAGGGGCAGCACAGGCCAGCCCACACTGCGATATGTGTGCGCACTAGGCCCGTGCAGCAGAGCTGGTCTCCAGTCATCTTGGTTAACCCTTGCCATTGGTTAAAGGCCGAGCTCTGTCAAGTCCATATGGTGGCTGGTGTGCAACGGCCACCACACGTTTTTTTTTTAAATCCACACAAAGGTATCTTCCACCCACTCAACATGCAGTTCTGGACCTGGAATATTAGATCCTTCATTGAAAGACCTGTGAACTCATTGAACTCATCCCGTTTTGGCGTGGAAGGAAGCCATCCTCGATTTGAGGGACCGCCTCACAAGAACAAGAAAAAAAACTAAAGTCCCTCAATATGGCTTCTCATGACACAGCTGCTGACAGACGAAGTGTCTTACTAAAAACTGAACATTTGCCCGCAGCTAATGTGCTCATTGCGGTTATCAAAACTCCAGCTTTGAGTCACTGAAATTTGCGGCGTGGCAGTCGGATATTCTGAGCAGCTCTTGGTACATGTGCATCGCAGCAGCGGGTGTATTAACCGCAACAGTCTGCAAAATTGGACAGCCTCGCAAAGGGGAAATCACGGGACTTTCTCTCATCTTTTGTAATGGCCGGGAGTTTTCTGCCCTGAACAATCAAACAAAATTTAACGAGGAAATAATTTTGCTACGACTGAAATTCATTTTTCTAAGTGGTTGCTTTAAATGTAAATTTCTATGCACTGCTGCGTAGCCCCGCACACACACACACACACACACATAAACACTCGTGTGTATCGATTGCCGCGAAAGGATTCCATGTTAGTTGCTCTTCGAGAGTTTCAGTTCGGGAACTTTGCATTCGGCGCATCACCGAAGGTTGCAGCTCTTTTTCTTTCTCTCTTTCCCCCCCAATTCCCCAATTTCCTTCGTTTTCCTTTTAAGATTTATTTTATAATGTGATGATTCGCGTTGAACAATCATCGCAAAATCATTTGCATAATGGGGTGAGGTTAACGATGAAAAATAACACATCCAAACCCCGTGGTTTTCCACCATTTTTAAACACAGAAATCCCTGAAACGTTAACTCTGTTTCACTCTCCGCAGATGCTGCCTGACCTGCTGAGCATTTCCAGGATTTTCCGTTTTTATCCTTAATTTCTTTCGTGAGGAATCGGTTATTGCAATTACAGGACACTCCATTCCCTGAAAAGATGTATCTCAATAATAAGCTCTTGACTTTTTGAACACGGGCTAATAAAAAAAAAAGGTGGTTGTGTGTTTGAGCTTTTAACTTAAATGTTAGGTTGTACTTTTCTATTGGCTTTCTTAGTCACCTATCGAGATCTACTCACCACCCCACTTTGGGGCAGTGTCCTTAGTTTCGGGAAATAACACTACATTTGAGTAGTTGAGGACTAAGATGCAACATTTTGAGAGGCTAGAAGGTACAGTAAACCTATTGTTCATCAGCATCTTTTAGTAACGGGGGGAGTGGGGGAAGAGTGGGAGGAATACATTTTTCCAGCCTTGCGTTGTTATACAAATAAATATTTTGGCCCAAGTACCACTTATACAAATTAAAAACAAAAAAATGCTGGAAATGCACAGCAGGTCAGGCAGCATCTGTAGAGAGAGAGAAACAGAGTTAATGTTTCAGCAGTAGTGAGGAACCCCCTCTCTCTCTTCCCCTGCACCCCCCCCCCCCCCCAGCAGTAGTGAAGAACCCCCATGGGGAGTATTGAGGGACCCCAGCGCGATTATTGAGAAACAGCAGGAATAAAGCATGTATTTTCAAGATGGTTAAAGAATGTAAAGGTCCAGAGGAAACTAGATCTGAACGTACCAATGGTCGGTTTTCATGGGGGAAGTGTTTTTTTTCCCCACGTGTGATACAAGTGGTGCAATACAGTTCTATTCATGCTGTGCAGGGTCTCTGTGCTGTCCACAGTATTTCTAATTATTTTCAATGCCAAGACATGCGAAGTCATGAGGATTGAGAGAGAATGACGGACCAGGGAAAGGCTAAAGCCTCTCCGTAGCAAAAAGAGCGAATTGATTTGTTCTTTTACAGGTCCCTTCTGAGCGTTGCAATCCTTTATTTTTCCCAAGCATCTATAGGGATAATTTTCAGCTGACCACCTGCTGTTGCAGCTTGAGCGCTCATTGTACAAGCCACGTGATTTTCCTCTCCATTGACCTCAACTAACGCCCAGTCTCCAATGCAAGTTTCACACTCCACCCATAATTTGACTATTAAGCCCCTCCATCCCCAAACAATGTTTCCACATTACGATTTTTGCTTTCATATACAACAACAGCAACTTGTATTTATATAGCGCCTTTAACGTAGTGAAACATCCCAAGGCACGCTCCACAAGACTATTATGAGATGAAAAAATTTGACACCGAGCTGCATAAGTAGAAATTAGGTCAAAGAGGTCTGTTTTAAGGAGCATCTCGAAGGTGGAAAGAGAGGCGGAGAGGTTTAGGCAGGGAGTTCCAGAGCTTGGCACCTAGGCAACAGAAGGCATGGCCACCAATGGTTGAGCAGTTACAATCAGGGATGCTCAGGAGGGCAGAATTAGAGAACCACAGACATCTCGTGGGTGGGGTCGTTATGCAGCTGGAGGAGATTACAGAGATCGGGAGGGGCAAGGCCATGGAAGAATTTGAAAACAAGGATGAGAATTTTGAGATTGAGGCGTTGCTTAACCGGGAGCCAATGTAGGTCAGCGAGCACAGGGGGCGATGGGTGAGTGGGACTTGGTGCAAGTTAGGACACGGGCAGCCGAGTTTTGGATCACCTCTAGTTTACGTAGGGTAGTGTGGGAGGCCAGCCAGTTGGAATAGTCAAGCCTAGAGGTAACAAAGGCATGGATGAGGGCTTCAGCAGCAGATGGTTTGCCCCCATGCAATGAAGTTACTTTGGAGGTTGCCCTCTCGAGTTGCGTCTACCTCCAATATAGAGTGTATGTTTTGAGGGACAGCACTCTGGAAGGAGAAGCGCTCACAATTATACATTTGTCCACGAATGCTGAGGTGGGGGAGGGAAGATAAAATTGAATGAGGGGTTAGAAGTTGGGCATTTTCCGTGGTCAAAAGTCTTGCATGGTGGAGACTTGGTCTGTTGGGTGCCTGGCTGGATACGATCTGCTCAGGAAATGACGTGCAACTGGTTCCCTCAGCCAGCCAACTGGGGACTGATGTCCTCATCCCACATGCTGATTCCAAAGAACCACCACCAATGGAGTGCTCAATACACAAGACTGTTTCCTTACCAGCAAAACTGAGGACTCTCTCCTGCTAGGTCCGTGCAACAGAGCTTGGTCTCCAGTCGTCTTGGTTAGCCCTTGCCACTGGATCAAGACCTAGCTCTGTCAAGCCCGTGTAGTGGCTGGTATGCAACGGCCACCCTGCGTTAAAAGAATCCACGCACAGGCATCTTCCACCCTTTAACATGTAGTTCGGGACCTAGATTGTCAGGTTCCTCATTGAAACACCTGTGAACTCATCTATTCTAGGTGTGGAAGCGGGTCATCCTTGTTACGAGGGACTGCCTAATACTATACTGTACTAATACTAGTTAAAGGCATTAAATGGGTTTTTTAAATGGGGAAGATTCTTTGCAAGGCTTGGGTCAACCTCTCTCATTTCACTTTGAGGCAGTTTTATTTCTCGACTCCTAAACCCCCATTAATGTAGGTTTATTTGATTTTACTGAGTTAAGGATTTACAAGACGAGCATCGATCTTGTATGTCACTAGGGTTTTCATTTGTACGTTCCTGTGTTTTTTATTGGATAGTGCTTTTTATTATTCAATTCTGCTGAGTGAGAGAGGGAGAAATGTTACTCATCTGAGGGACCTATTTCCCTCAGCAGAGAGGTCAATAACGAGGAAGGGTTGGGGGGAGGGGGGTATATAGATTTAAAGTAATTGGTTGAAGGATTAAAGGGGAGTAGAGCAGAACAATTTTCACCCAGAGGGCGGTGGGGGTCTGGAACTCACTGCCTGAAAGGGTGGTAGAGGCAGAAACCCTCCCTACATTTTAAAAAGTACTTGGCTGCGCACTTGGTAACCTGCAGACCAAGAGCTGGAAAGTGGGATTAGGCTGGATAGCTTTTCGCCAACTGGTGCGGACACGATGGGCCGAAATGGCCTCCTTCTGTGCCGTAAGCTTGTCTGATGCTGAGATTCTACGCGATTAGGATCGGGGCGACAGGTTCAAGCCGGCTGCATGAGCCCATCTCTGTGTGCATGGGGTTGTGGGGTTTTATAAGCAGGAATTATGGTTTTCGCAAAAGGAACTCATTTTGTGATTTGCACTCGCGTTTTAACATGGAAACTAGAAACTAGTGATCTTGGTTACAATATAAAGAGGGGCCTATTCCCTACAATCGGGGGGCCAGTGTTTTCTGGTGGCTGAATAAGTCCAATTCTGTTTTTACCGCACGGGCTTCCGGGACTTTGGGCACCACGTGGAAATGCTACAAACCAGTCTTGGTTGTGAAGCTCCTGGGTTTTGTCACGCTATTTATTCGAAGTCGAAGTGAGAATTTATGGGCCTGCCCCTTGTGACCAGCAAACGAAAGGCAATAAATACTAAATAAAGGAGCACGTCCAAACTAGTGTTAATTTTTTTTTTGTTTTAAGTCACTTGGCAGCAGGATTTATTGCGATGGTTGAAAGATTTTCCACGACTTTAGTTTCTTTCTCCCACAATGCACTCTTGGTTAGTAATAGCAGTTTTACTGAGCAAGTACTTCAGTTTACTGTAGTGCAATTTCAGTTCCAAAAGATTCACCCATTTATATTAAATATATTTAACATGTAATTCACTTTTGAAATTCTTACATGCTAATATCAAAAATAAAAAGAGTGCAGAATTATTCCTGTGTTTTTCTTTATTGAACAGTTGTTGTAACTACTTTGGAACAAAGTATTGTAACTATTTTTTTTTTTTTCTCAACCTTATCGTTTTTTTCCCCCATGACTTTTCCATGTCATCCATGGCTCAGTGGGTAGCACCCTCACCTCAAAGAAAGAAAGACTTGGATTTATATAGCGCCTTTCACGAACACCGGACGTCTCAAAGCGCTTTACAGCCAATGAAGTACTTTTGGAGTGTAGTCACTTGTAATGTGGGAAACGCGGCAGCCAATTTGCACACAGCAAGCTCCCACAGACAGCAATGTGATAATGACCAGATAATCTGTTTTAGTGAAGCGATTGAGGAATAAATATTGGCCAAGACACAAAAGATACATGGCACTATTTTGAAGAAGAGCAAGGGAGTTATCCCCAGTGTCCTGGCCAATATTTATTCCTCAATCACTTCACTAAAACAGATGACCTGGTCATTATCATATTGTTTAGCGGGAGCCAATGCCCAAATTGGCTGCCACGTTTCCTACATTACATTGTGAAAGGCGCTATATAAATGTAAGTCTTATCTTTTGCATTAATATATTTTCACAGACATATCTTTCATTTCCAATTGCTAGGTAAGATGCTGACTTTTACAAGCCGGCCTAACATATATATATATATATATATAAGCTGCTCCTGGGTACAATCCAGCCTTTCTCCCAACACATTTTTTGTGCTGACAGCAACAAGATAGCTGACAAGATGGCTAAGTGTGCTGCAGGATTAACAGATTTTATTTCTCTCAAACTGGAAAGATGCGGAGTTTGTTCACTGCACTCCCGATAGCTTCAGTAGACAAATAACATGCAGACAGCCCATACAGGCTAAAGCTCCAAATCAAATTAATTAGAATTATCGAAGTTTACAGCACGGAAGGAGGCCATTTCGGCCCATCGTGTCCGCGCCGGCCAACCAAGAGCTATCCAGCCCAATCTTATTTTCCAGCTCTACCTCCCTTTCAGGCAGTGAGTTCCAGATCCCCACCACCCTGTGCATGAAGCAATTTCCCCTCAAATCCCCTCTAAACCTCCTACCAATTACTTTAAATCTATGCCCTCTGGTTGTTGACCCCTCTGCTAAGGGAAACAGGTCCTTCCTATCCACTCCAACCAGGCCCCTCATAATTTTATACACCTCAATAAGGTCTCCCCTCAGCCTCCTCTTCCAAAGAAAACAAACCCAGCCTATCCAATCTTTCCTCAGAGCTAATATTCTCCAGTCCAGGCAACATACTTTAATCGAGATGCAAATTTATACAGAAGAAAGATAAACCTCTACGCGATATTTAATTTGGGATACTTTAAATTGTTCTGAAACCCAAAATTCTTCAGCCATGCTATGAATAATCATTATCATCATAGGCAGTCCCTTGAACAAGGATGACTTGTTTCCACAAGTTCACAGATGTTTCAACGAAGGACCCGATGTTCCAGGTCCTGAACTCCAATTGAGGGAGTGGAAGATGCCTGTGCATGGATTTTTTTTAACGTGTGATGACCGTTGCACACCAGCCACCACACGGGTTTGACAGAGCTAGGTCTTGGTCCAGTGGCAAGGGTTAACCAGGACGACTGAAGACCAGCTCTGCTGCACGGACCTAGTGCACACATATCGCACAGTGTGGGCTCGGCTCTTCTTGGCCCCGTACCCTTATTTGCCGCACCTCCGTCATGATCGCTCACCGTTTCTCCGCCACAAACGTTCGCCGCACCTCCGCCAAGTCCTTCCCGCTCCTCTGCTTTGCCAGGGCCCCGCCGATGCTCCTGCCCGTGCTTCAAATGGCGACCTGGGTCCTGATGATGTCACCCAATCGTGGGTCACCCTGGCCTGTGTGAGAACACCTCTGCAGGTTGGGGCTTCAAAAAGAGCTGGAGCATGCCACTTCAACTTCCTGCTCCAAGTGTATTTAAGGCCATAGATATATTGGCATCCAGAGTGTGCAGGGCCGTGGTGTGCATGGACTCATTTGATTGCCATGTTTGATATTCCATAGAGTTGGCCACTCTATTCATGCCAGACGATATCGTCGCAATGCCTTGCGACATCAACCCACTCATGCTTGAGGCGGACACCTCCAATTCTCTCTGCAATCGTGGTTTGTGTGCTTGGAAAACCAGTCAGTACATCGCATATTCTCTGCTGCTCCTTACTGATTCTCCATAGACGGTCCCCAGAGTACTGCATCTGTGTCCAACTGAGCAGAGCTTGGAGAAGGCTGTGTCCTCTGACATGAACTCTTCATAGCTGTCCCCGATACCACCATCTGCTCCTGCTCACTTGTGAAACAAGAGTCATCAGGTGAAAGGCCAATTATCTGACGAACTGGTCCCACTGAAGTATGAGTATCTCAGCTGGTGCATGGTAAGCATAAGTCCTATGACGGTGAACCTTCAGAAGGAATCAGCTCCTCTGAGGATTCATCCTTCGTGAGGTCCATGGACTTCATTGTTCATGAACGAGTGAAGGCCCTGGCGGAGAGAATAAATATGAATTAGTACTGGCAAGGTAAGTATGTTGCAACCTATTATGAAGATGATCTAATTTCACTCTGTTCAAATCAAAACAACATGTCGGTCGCTGATATTTCATTGTGTCATCGGGTAACTGGGAGGTCCCCATCTCCGATGCCAGGCACGCTAAAATGTTACTGATCTCCAGCGCTTCCTCCTCTGCAGTTGGGAAATCTGTGCAGGACCACCTCTGGTTCTCTCCCTTATGTTCTGTGTTCTCTTCCCCTGCAACGGGGAAATAAACAGACCCATAATTGACAGTAATGGAATGTGCTCATCCAATTGGATGCCAGTGCATTTGGTGAGGGTGAACATCGGAGTTGTTTTGAAGAAAGGTTGGGCCTATATTCATTGGAGTTTAGAAGAAGGAGAGGTGATCTTATTGAAACATAAGATACTGTGGGGGCTCGACAAGGTAAATGCAGAGAGGATGTTTCCCTGCGTGGGGGAATCTAGAACTAGCGGGCATAGTTTCAGAATAAGGGGCCGTCCATTTAGAACTGAGATGAGGAGGAATTTCTCCTCGCAGAGGGTTGTAAATCTGTGAATTCTCTGCCCCAGAGAGTTGTGGAGGCTGGGTCATTGAATATATTCAAGGTGGAGATATACAGAGTTTTGAACGATAAGGGAGTCGAGGGTTATGGGGAGCGAGCAGGCAAGTGGAGCTGAGTCCATGATCAGATCCAGCAGGTTTGGGAGGTGCTGCTGAAGAAGCCTTGGCGAGTTGCTGCAGTGCATCTTGTAGATGGTACAAACTACAAATGGTACAGCAGGCTCGAGAGTACCCAAATGGCTGAGTCCCGCTCCTATTTCTTATGGTTCTTAAAAACTCAAAGAAATGTATAACTGCAAATAAGTTTTTTCTTCAATCCTGGGATGTGGCCATTGTTGCCAGAGCTGGTGTTTATTGTCCATCCTTAGTTGCTCTGAGAAGGTGGTGGTGGGCTTTCTTCTAACTGAGGAGCGTACGTGGCCTCTTCATCAGATATTTAAGAGTCAACCATGATGGTTTGGAACTGGTGTCAATATCGGCCAGACTTCCCCTAATTTTTTGGGGGGGGTGAGCGGCCCCTTTAGATATGCAGGTACAGCAGGCAGTAAAGAAATCAAATGGGATGTTGGCCTTCATAGCGAGAGGATTTGAGTATAGGAGCAGGGAGATCTTACTGCAGTTGTACAGGGCCTTGGTGAGGCCACACCTGAAATATTGTGCACAGTTTTGGTCGTCTAATCTGAGGAAGGACATTCATGCTATTGAGGGAATGCAGCGAAGGTTCACCAGACTGATTCCTGGGATGGCAGGACTGACATATGAAGAAATACTGGATCGACTAGACTTGTATTCACTGGAATTTAGAAGAATGAGAGGGGATCTCATAGAAGCATATAAAATTCTGACGGGATTGGACAGGTTAGATGCAGGAAGAATGTTCCTGATATTGGGGAAGTCCAGAACCAGGGGGTCACAGTCTAAGGATAAGGAGTAAGCTATCTAGGACTGAGATGAGGAGAAACTTTTTCACCCAGAGAATTGTGAACCTGTGGAATTCTCTACCACAGAAAGTTGTTGAGGCCCGTTTGTTGGATATATTCAAAAGGGAGTTAGATGTGGCCCTTACGGCTAAAGGGATCAGGAGGTATGGAGAGAAAGCAAGAGTGGGGTACTGAAGTTGCATGATCAACTATGATCATATTGAATGGTGGTACAAGCTCGAAGGGCCGAATGGCCTGCTCCTGCACCTATTTTCTATGTTTCTATGTTTAACGGGCTGCGCAGCCTGTAATGTATTTGCTTTATGGGTTCTTTGCTTAAGAATTCATAGCAACACATTGCTCTTAAGAATGAGTTGGTTTATTAGCAAAAGGTTTAATGATCACACTACACATTACCAGTTCATCCACCAGGTTCACAACCACCTGCCTCATCGTGGACACACTGAACCCAACTGGCTGGGGTTTTATTGAGCCTCGTGAACATCACGTGACTGGCTAAGCCACTCACAACTCAACAGCTCTACCAACCTGTGAGCATGCTCATGGGTGCATACATTGCACAGCCCATTCAAAATTGCCCCTGTTCAAACTTTCCAAGTGAAAAGCCAGCAAGTGGCCTGTGAGAGGCCTCAAGATAGCTCGGCGGGAACGTTGGTAAGGACGGCAGGTTTCCTTCCCCAGTGGACATTAGTGACCCGGTTGGGTTGACGATCCGACAGCTTCACGGTCACTTTTACTGAGGCCAGTGGGATGTCCAGCAGCGGGTTACTTCTTCTCAGGCGGTCTCTCGTATCGAGGATGACTTGCTTCCACCAAAAAAGAGATGAGTTCACAGGTGTTTCAATGAAGGACCTAATATTTCAGGTCCTGAACTACATGTTGAAGGGGTGGAAGATGCCTGCGCGTGGATTTTTTTAACGTGTGGTGGCCGTTGCACACCAGCCACCACACGGGCTTGACAGAGCGAGGTTTTGGTCCAGTGGCGAGGGTTAACCAAGACGACTGGAGACCAGCTCTGCTGCACGGATCGAGTGAGTGAGCTACAAGGCCGAACTGCCATGCGGTTGAACTTCGTTCTTGTTGTTTGTGATGTCACCTGACCGTGATGTCACCTGACCCCCTTTCGATGGCTGCATTCCAAATCACTGCACGTCACCTGGCGGTCCTCTATGTGAAGTGAGTGAAACAACAGTAGCAAAAGAAAACGGGGTGTTGAATGGCTTAACATCATTGAGCAAGCATTGTGACACTGGACTGGAGGCTGAGTCAGTCCGTTAAGCCTCAGGTGTGGGAATATTCACTGCGCCATGGATCCTGACGTGATTTTTTGCGGTGGCGATGACAGTGATACTGTCTGCTGAAGTAGCAGTCAGTCATTCCCCGCTCCACCACCGGTTGTATTCTGCACCGCCCAAGAGCCGACAATCAGTTGAAATCACACAAGAATGAAAGCTTCCCCTTTTCGGCAGCCGTGGCTCAGTGGGTAGCACTCTCTCTCGCCTCTGAGTCAGAAGGTTGTGGGTTCGAGACCCACTCCAGGCACTTGAGCACAAAAATCTAGGCCCACACTCCCAGTGCAGTGCTGAGGGAGTGCTGCAATGCCGGAGGTGCCGTATTTCAGATGAGACGTTAAACCGAGGCCCTGTCTGCTCTCAAATGGACGTAAAAGATCCCATGGCACTATTTTGAAGGATTTATCCCTCAATCAACACAACAACAAAAAACGATTATTTGGTCATTATCACATTGCTGTTTGTGGGAGCTTGCTGTGCACAAGTTAGTTTCCGCATTTCCAACATTACAACAGTGACTACACTCAAAGTATTTCATTGGCTGTAAAGCACCTTGAGTCGTCCGGTAGTCGTGAAAGGTGCTATATAAATCCAAGTTTTTCTTTCTTTTATGGTGCAATATCGATGTTTAAAACCTCCCCATAAACTTTAAACCTTGTTCAAAGAAGTGTAACTGGGTATTTAACGGTGTACTGACCAACAGTTCTAGCCATGAAAAACTAATATTTGTGGAATGTCAATATTTTTCATTATGAATTACAAGTTTAAAAACTTTTTTAAAAGTTTGTTTATGATATTTCAGCTTCTACCGTAATCATATGTGTATGCCCCAATCTTTATTTTGCTGTCTGTAAAATTTATGAAAAGTAAATTTGAATCTGTGCATTTTACTTCCTGGTTTGCTGTCTGTGAGAATTCTTCAATGTGATTGGCTGCTTAGCCAGCTTGATGACATCACTGTTGCTGGATGCTGAGAATTCGCTTGATTTGACAGCAGATTCATGCAAGGGTCGAGAGAGATCAAATTTACACCACAGAGATCGCGAGATCTTTACAGGCAGCTTTCTTCAAGGTGAGTGGCGAGCGGCGTTGCTTTGCCAGTGATCGAGAACTCCGGGCCAGTATTGTTTAAGAACATAAGAAATAGGAGCAGGAGTAGGCCATTTGGCCCCTTGAGCCTGCTCCGCCATTCAATAAGATCACCTGCCCGCTCCCCATAACCCTTTACTCCCTTATCGCTCAAAAATCTGAATCTTTTTGCCTTAAATATATTCAATGACCCAGCCTCCATAGCTCTCTGGGGCAGAGAATTCCACAGATTTACAACCCTCAGAGGAAATTCCTCCTCATCTCAGTTTTAAATGGTTGGTCCCTTATTCTGAGACTATGTCCCCTAGTTTTAGTGTCCCCTAATTTTAGTTTCCCCTATGAGTGGAAATATCCTCTCTGCATCCACCTTGTCGAGCCCCCTCATTATCTTATTATTTCATTAAGATCACCTCTCATTCTTCTGAACTCTGATGTGTATAGGCCCAACCTACTCAACCTATCTTCAGAAGTCAACCCTCTCATCTCTGGAGTCAACCTAGTGAACCTTCTCTGAACAGCCTCCAGTGTAAGTATATCCTTCCTTAAATATGGAGACCAAAACTGCACACACTACTCCAGGTGTGGCCTTACCAATACCCTGTACAGTTGTAGCAGGACTTCTCTGCTTTTATACTCCATCCCCCTTGCAATAAAGGCCAACATTCCATTTGCTTTCCCGATTACTTCAGAACATTGGAAGGAGTGAGATATGTTAAGAAAATTGTTATGTTGTCCTTTGTGAACTCAATTAAATGATTAGAGCCAAAGGATGCGGCAAATGTATGGAATGAAAAATCCTCCTTCGATCACTTCCAGTTCACTTTTGTCATGGACTCTCCCTAACCCATTTTGTCTCCTGTTTTAAAACAACAGTTTTTCCAAGTTTGTCCTTGTCTACTTAAGCAATTAAAGTAGAACTCCAGAGGACTTTGCATCCTGTATTATTCATACAGGTTGAACCTTCCTTACCCGGAACCCTCGGGACCTGGCCTGTTCTGGATAAGGGATTTTTCCGGACGAGAGGTGGTCACGTTAAATTGTACGGTACAGGTACTGAGCAAGAGGATATCGGGGCTAGCTGGCTTGGGGCTGAGAATGCGGCAGAGAGAACACGGGTAGCTGGGGGAGGGGGGGCAGTGGGGGTAATGGATCGCGGGGTCAGGTCAGCGATTGCAAGAGTCAGCAGTGAGGAAGGACTTCAACTTGTTCAATGTGTTCATGTTGGAGTTCTGCGCATGCGCCATCCGGTGGCCGGGAATGGTTCTGGATTAGGGAGTTCTGGATTAGGGAGTTCTGGATTAGGGAGGTTCAACCTGTACTAAACTGGTTCCTTTTCGTGCCATGGCATCTCAGAATATGTCATGTTCCACAGGGTATTTGATCTTACATAGGATACATGGCACAGAAACAGGCCATTCGGCCCAACCAGTCCATGCCAGCCTTTATGCTCCACTCGAGCCTCCGCCCATCTTTCCTCATCTAAATCTATCAGCATAACCCTCTATTCCCTTCTCCCTCATATGCTTGTCCAGCCTCCCCTTAAATGCATCGATACTATTCGCTACAACCACTCCCTGTGGTAGCGAGTTCCACATTCTCACAACTCTTTGGGTAAAGAATTTTCTGCTGAATTCCCTATTGGATTTCTTGGTGACTATCTGAAATTGATGGCCTCTAGTTATGCTCTTTCCCCACAAATGGAAACATTCTCTCTGTATCCACTTTATCAAAATTTTTCAGAATTATAAAGGCCTCTATTAGGTCACCCCTCAGCCTTCCTTTTTCAACAGAAAAGAGACCCAGCCAGATCTATCAATACTTATTCTTCCATCCATCAGTCTGGTTCTAAACTGGATACTCGCCCAGTTGAATTTAAAGGTGTTAATCAGAATATCAGGTAGGAAATTGATGATTAGTAATAATCAAACAACCTGCAAATGCCTAAATATGAAGCATTTCTATTTTGAATGACTTAAATCAAACTCAGCCATATAATATAAAAACAAAAATTGCTGGAAATTTCAGTGGGTCAGGCAACATCTGTGGAGAGAGAAACAGAGTTAACGTTTTGGGTCGATGACCCTTCATCAGAACTGGCGAATGTTCGGAATGAACAGATTCTTAAGGAGCACTGAAAGGGGGAGGGAAGAACAAAAGGGAAGGTCTGTGATAGGGTGGAAGACAGGAGAGATTAGAGAGACAAAAAGGATGATGGGCTGACTTGAGATGGTAATGGCAGGAGTCAGAAAATGATGAGTCTGGATAGGGTGTGAATGGTGAAATAATTACCAGCTGCCAGGGGAAACAGAGATAAAAATACATAAGATTGGGAGGAGGGTGGGGGTGGGGTTAAAAAAAAAAAGGAGGAAAGGGAGCAAAATATGGGCAGAGGTTTTGGTCTGAAATTGTTGAACTCGATGTTGAGTCCAGAAGGCTGTAAAGTGCCTAAACGAAAGATGAGGTGCTGTTCCTCGAGTTCGCGTTGAGATTCATTGGAACAGTGTAGGAGGCCGAGGACAGAGGTCAGAGAGGGGGTGGGTCGGAGAATTAAAGTGACAGGCGACCAGAAGCTCAGGGTCATGCTCACGGACTGAACGGAGGTGCTCCGCAAAGTGGTTCCCAATCCGCGTTTGGTCTCTCCAATGTAGAGGAGACCAAATAGTGAGCAGCGAATACAGTATACGAAATTGTAAAGAAGTACAATTAGGTTGTGCAATATGCAGAAACTTTATCAGGTCATCATATATTGCCGATAATCTGGCATGTGCAGATACCTATCTTTAGAGCTTTAAGTAGAAAGAAAGAACTTATATTTATATGGCACCTTTCATCATCTCTCAGGACGTCCAAAAGCACATTACGCCAATTAAATTCTTTAAGTCTTGCATTGATATAGCTCCTTTCACGATTACCGGGCGTCCCAAAGCATTTTACAGCCAATGAAGTACTTTTGGAGTGTCGTCACTGTTGTCATGTGGGAAATGCGGCAGCAAATTTGCGCACAGCAAGCTCCCACAAACAGTAATGTGATAATGACCAGATTATCTGTATTCGTGATGTTGATAGAGGAATAAATATTGGGACACTGTTGATAACTCCCCTGCTCTTCTTCAAAATAGTGCCATGGAATCTTTTACATTCACCTGAGAGCAGACAGAGCCTCGGTTTAACGTCTCATCCAACAGACAACACCTCTGACAGTGCAGCACACCTGCAGCACTGCACTGGGAGTGACAGCCTAGATTTTTGTGCTCAAATTTCTGGGGTGGGACTTGAACCAGCAACCTTCTGATTCAAAG
Organism: Pristiophorus japonicus; assembly: GCF_044704955.1. NCBI lineage: Eukaryota > Metazoa > Chordata > Chondrichthyes > Pristiophoridae > Pristiophorus > Pristiophorus japonicus. The sequence continues at coordinate 18,657,199 of NC_091979.1, read as the reverse complement.
ACAAGGGTGCTACCCACTGAGCCACGGGTGACACTATAACTGACATAGATGTCATGTAGGGAAATATAATTCTGTACAATTTCAGAAGCAATACTTGTTAATCAGACTGAGAAGCATCATTGGCAGTGGATTTGAGTCAGACAATATGGATGAGTCAAGGGGGTTAATGCGTTTAGGTAGTAGTGTTTCAGAGGACACTAATGGTGGAACCTCAACATTTATTGATTGTTTCAGGGCTCCCTATGAGTGTGGGGGAAGGGTATTGCTGGAATAACACGAAACATGGAAGTCTAGTAAACAGTGAGGAAGATAGTTAAAGACTTCTAGAGGACATAGACAGGCTAGTACAAATCAGTGGACACATGGCAGATGAAATTCAACACAGAAAAGTGTGAGGTGATACATTCTGGTGGGAAGAATGAGGCGAGATCATACAACAACGTGTGTTTATATAGTACCTTTAACATAGTAAGACACTTCTCAGGAGTGTTAGAAGACAAAAAAATAAATTTGACACCGAGCCACAAGAGAAGAAACTAAGGCAGATGACCAAAAGCGTGTTTAAAGAGGTAGGTTTTAAAGAGCGTCTTAAAGGAGCGTAGAGAGGAGGAGAGGTTTAGGGAGGGAGTTCCAGAGCTTAGGGCCGAAATAGCTGAAGGCACGGCCACCAATGGTTGAGCAGTTATAATGAGGGATGCACAAGGGGGCAGAATTTGAGGAGCGCAGACATCTCAGGAGGTGGGGGGGGGGGGGGGGGTTGTGAGGCTGAAGGAGATTACAGAGATAGGGAGGGGAGAGGCCATGGAGGGGTTTGTAAACAAGGATGAGAATTTTGAAATTGAGGCGTTGCTTAACCTGGAGCCAATGTAGGTCAGCGAGTACAGAGGTTGATGGGTGAGCGGGACTTGGTGCGAGTTAGGACACAGGCAGCTGAATTTTGGATAACCTCAAGTTTACGTAGGGTAGAATTGGGAGGTCAGCCAGGAGTGAGTTGGAGTAGTCAAGTCTAGAGGTAACAAAAGCATGGATGAGGGTTTCAGCAGCAGATGAGCTGAGGCAAGGGCGGAGACAGGCGATGTTATGGAGGTGGAAATAGGTGGTCTTAGTTATGCTGCGGATATGTGGCCGGAAGCTCATTTCAGGGTCAAATATGACACCAAGGTTGCGAACATTCTGGTTCAGCCTCAGACAAATGCTAGGGAGAGGGATGGAGTAATTAGCTAGGGAACGGAGTTTGTGGTAGGGACCAAAGACAATGGCTTTGGCCTTGTAAGATTTCTAAATCTCTGGCATTAAATTGACAGTGAGATGATTTTTTTAACAGTTTATTAAAAACACACTCACATGCATATCTATCAACAGTCGTAGTTACCCTACGGATCTACCTTAGTTACAACAGAGATGCAATGAGGTTATAATAAAAAGCGATACACTTTACTTCCCGCTGGCTGGTTGAACACATGGCCTGCTGTTTCGGCTGGTCTTTGAGCATGAGGTCTTGCCGTGTGTCCAGGAGAGAAAAGAAGAGAGCAAAACTGTGGCTTGAGTCAGTTCTTATACCTCTCAAAGCCATGGTTCCTCAGAAAGCCCCAGGATTGGATCTGGGTTCCAGGGCAGTTCCTCATTGGCTCTCCTCACACAACTCTTTTGGTTGTCTGGACTGGCCCAGCCATCCCTTGATGAGATTAAGTTAATGGCTTTCCAATTAAGACAATACACAAGCACCATGCTGGAGGCCTGTGGGCTTCCATTTTGTTTCAACACTCAGCCTTTCCATATAATCTACACTTTTAACATTTATACATACACAGAATCAATGTTATCATTACTAAACACTTTTATTCTTGCAAACTCCCCACTTTAAGGGGGAAATATTCTTATTGACTCCTCATATAGTTTATCTCCTCAGGGCTCACAGATCATAAACATTGAGAGGGTTTTAAACTTAGAGAGAGAGAGAGGAAAGTGGATTGATGATCGATGATGTCCGTGAGTCATGCTGCAGCTCCCACTTCCCCATCTTCCCTCGGCTTCGGGCGTGGCCAGTATCGTCCTGACAATCGTGAGGATCCGTAACATGGTCTGTGGGAAACAAGATCAGTGCAGTATTTATTCTTTGGCAGTTTTTAACTGATTAATGTGAAACCACTTCTGGTACTTAACACTCTTTTTTTCCCCGGTAACTGAATCAAATAAACCGCGGGGTTCAATCGGTCTATAATCGTATATGGTCCCCACCACCTGGGCTCACAGGCAGCTTCTTTTCCCATCATTTGGAATCATTACTGCGTCTCCCACCTCATAGTCAACGGGACGTACTTTCTGGTCAAAGTATTTTTTAATTTGTCTTTTTGACTTCCCCAATTTGGTGGCCACAAATCGATTGATCTAATCAATGTGACCTACCACTTGTTCCAGCCACTTGTAATTACATGGTTTCATTGTCAGGGGTCTCAGCCCTGTTAGTGTTAGCTGGTCTGGTGTTCTCCTGAGCCTCCCCGTCATGGCCTGATATGGGGAGACCCCTGTTGTTCTATGAGGTGTGGACCTCATTGCCATTAAGCACATTGGCAGCATGTTAGCCCATTGAGTGGGGTGGTCCACGGACAATTTTTTAAACATTAACTTGAGGGTCCTGTTCCCCCTTTCGACCCCTCCGGATGACTGGGGGCAGTGAGCAAGATGTCATTTGTGTTTCATCCCCAGCATTTCCTGCAGGTGGGTAAAAATGTTACCGGTAAAGTGTGAACCTTGATCGCTGTCCACTTGTACTGGTACTCCCCACCTACAAAACACATGATTCAATAGTGTTTTGGCTGCTGTGGTTGCAGTGTTGGAGCGGCAGGGGAATGCTTCGATCCATTTAGTGAATTGATCCACCACCACTAGGGCATGCTGAAAATTGCCTTGCGCCTGTGGAAGTGGCCCAATGAAGTCTATCTGGAGGTGGGGGTGTACTTTGAAGCAAGGCTCGGTTAGTGCATGCGGGAGGATTGTGTTGCAGGTACGGTAGGCATCATGCCACGTATTGGTTGATTGTTTCCCTCATGGAAGGCCACCTAGCTGTGGATGCTAACTTATAGAAGGTTACCAGGGCTGAATAGTGCCCTGCTGTGGGGTGGGAGTGAAAGAGGGTGAGCACCTCTGGGCAGGAGTTTGGCTTTCTAGTGCACATCAGCAACTGCTCATCTGAGTCAGGGGCAGTGGATAGTATGGTGTTGGGAGCCCAGGCTGTTGGTTGAGGAAGGGGTCTGCCTTCCCCGTGCCAGGCGCTTACAACAGCATATCACCAGTATTGCTGCTGCAGGGATTTTAAATCTAGGTGATCTGTTGGGGAGGCCTTGTTAACAGCATTGCAGGGCTCAACAACTATACCCTCTATGTCCCCATCAATCGCAGCATCCTTGGCTGCTCTGTCTGCTCTGGAATTTCCCTCACTATGTGGACCACCTTTTCTATGGGCTGCTACCTTTCCTATGAAGCAGGGATGGGATCGCTGTTTAAGGTATGACCAGAGTAGGCGTAACCAGGGCCCTTGCGTCATATAGGCCAAAGGTCAATCCAGCTTCTTGAACGTTTTCCCTCCCACCAGCGTCGCAAATAGGTCGTCTTCCTTTGGTCGCGGGTATTGAACCTGCAGCGAGAAACGATTGATAGTTACTTTGTAGCTCGCCTGCACAGACGTTGGAGTTGTCCCATTGTTCCACAGCCCTTGGAAACGTATCCTTTGAAGCGGCATGAATGGAAATGATGATCACCCCCGCAGCGCCAACAAGGTGTTAATTGCCTTGTATTCACCACCCTTGATGGCGGACTCTGAGTCATCTGCAGACGTGCAGCTACAGGCGTGTAAGTTCTGCCCTGTACATTTCGATTCGAAAACAACGTTACTTTGTTCACAGTACTTGCAGCAGCACGAGTGTGCTGAGAAATTTGTTTGGTATTGTCACTGGTGGAGATAAACGTCTGGGCTATCGCTATGGCTTTACTCAAGGTTGGGGTCTCTACAGTCAAAAGTTTGCGAAGTGTTACTTCATGGCCAATGCCAAGTACAAAGAAGTCCCTGAGCATGTGCTCCAAGTGTCCTTCAAATTCGCAATGTCCTGCAAGGCGCCTTAGCTCTGCGACGTAGCTCGCCACTTCCTGGACTTCAGACCTCTTGTAAGTGTAGAACCGATGCCTCGCCATCAGAACGCTTTCCTTTGAGTTTAGATGCTCCCGGACCAGTGTGCACCACTCATCGTACGACTTGTCTGTGGGTTTTGCTGGAGCGAGCAGGTTTTTCATGAGGCCATATGTTGATGCCCCGCAAACGGTGAGGAGGATCAGTCTTCGTTTGGCAGCATTCCCTTCTCCTTCCAGCTCATTGGCCACGAAGTATTGGTCAAGTTGCTCTACGAAGATTTCCCAATCATCTCACTCCGAATATTTCTCCAGGATGCCCATAGTTCTCTGCATTATTGCATGGGGTTCGTCATCTGTATCTTATCGCCAGTTGTTATGTCTTGGATAAAGAGTCAGACTAGTTACTACAAGCTCAAAGTAAGTGTGACCGTAGTCCTTTATTACAGATCTTAGAGTGCCTCTCCAGCCTGTGAGGCCTTCTAATATACAGGTGCTCCCAAGGGATGCAAGTATTGCACTGATACATGCATGATTCCAGATTAGAGTCAATTCCAGGCTACCATACATGAGTCCTAGCAATGGACTTCATCATGACAATACCAAGATGAGTGCTATGAAGTTCATGTACAAATTTTCTCAACCTTTCTTAGGCATGATTACACGATTACCCCAGAGTAAACAGTCTGACTGAATGGACAGCTCATCCTTGCGACGGTTGTAAGGTTTGGTCTCCTCACGCATCTCCATAGGTATGGCAGACCAATCATCACTAAGTACACACCGTTTCACAACCAATAAAATAGGATCATGGCTGGTTCAGATCCTAACTTGTTGAGCAGTGACATGGGTTCCTTCACTTTCAAAAGCATCCATTACTAACAGTAGAGCTGCAGGTCTCACTGAGGCGTCTCCATCTCAGTTGTGGGTAAGGGCAGACGACTCAGTGCATCAGCACAATTCTCAGTACCAGGTCTATGACGGATGACGTAATCATAGGCAGACAATGTCAGCACCCACCTTTGAATGCGGGACGATGCATTGATAGTAATACCTTTGGTTTCTGCAAACAATGTGATCCCTTACTAGTTCAAAACGAAGCCAAACAGGTACGGGTGCATTTTTTTTACCCCATACATACAGGCTAAAATTTATTTCTCTACCATACTGTAAGCTCTTTCCGCTTTAGACAGACGTCTCGAAGCATACGCAACAGGTTGTAGATTGCCCGATTCATTTGCTTGTTGGAGTACGCAGCCAACCCCACATTCTGAGGCCTGGGTGCATTTTTGATGGCCTCGGTTTTCGAATCAGTGGGCCTGATGCCATCAGCAGCAATCTTCCTCTCGAGGAATTCGACTTCAGGTGCCATGAATACACACTCCGAGCGTTTCAGCCTGCGGCCCACTTTGTCCAGACGCTGTAGGACTTCTCCAAGATTGTTCAGATGTTCCGCAGTGTCGCGACCTGTGACCAGAATGTCATCTTGAAACACGACACTTCTAGGAACGGACTTCAGTAAACTCTCCATATTCCTCTGAAATATGGCTGCAGCCGAACGAATCCCAAAAAGACACCTGTTGTAAATGAACAGTCCTTTATGGGTGTTGATGCAGGTGAGTTTCTTTGAAGTGTCGACAAGCTCCTGGGTCATATAGGCCGACGTCAGATCCAGTTTTGTGAACGACTTTCCACCAGCTAGCATGGCGAGCAGGTCATCAGTCCTCGGTAACGGATACTGATCCTGTTTCGAAAATCGGTTAATCGTCATCTTGTAGTCTCCACAAATCCTGACAGTGCCATCACTCTTCAACACAGGAACAATGGGACTAGCCCACTCGTTAAACTCGACCGGCGATATGATCCCTTCACGCTGGAGTCTGTCAAGCTCAATTTTAACCTTCTCCCTCATCATGTATGGAACAGACCGAGCTTTGTAATAGACAGGCCTTGCATTGGAGTCCAGGTGAATCTGCATCTTGGCTCCCGTAAAATTACCAATGCCCGGTTCAAACAATACTTGAGCACACGAAGTATCATCCACCGAGGATAACACCTTGACATCATTCAAGTTCAGGTTGATTTTCTCGAGCTAATTCCTGCCAAACAGCGTTGGACCATTACCTGGGATGATCCATAATGGTAGCTCGGGAGCCACACCATCATATGACACCTCGATTGCTGCACTGCCGAGCATCAGTATGAGTTCCTTAGTGTAAGTACGCAACCTGGCATTGACTGGACTCAGCTTCGATTTCGCAGCCTTAGTGTCCCACAGCTTGTCGAATGTCCTTTATCGACAGGCTCGCACTTGTGTCCAGCTCCATTGATACAGGCACGCCATTCAGCTCCACATTAACGACTATCGGCTGGCTCTTGCTCAGGAACGAATACAGTCCATTCACTTCCTCCTTGGGTTGCGTATCCGGGCCATCATTGAACTGGTCCTCATCAACCACGTGGTGAGCCGCACCACGCTTGCTCCATTGTGGACACATCCTGTGAAGATGCCCCACTTTCGAACATCCATTGCATGAGTATTGTCTAAACCGACGCTGATGAGGCCGATGATTGTCGCCACAACACCAACAGGGTGAAATCTGGTTCGAAACAATTGGCGGGCTCTGAGCAGCTGCAGGTTTCGCGTAAGCAGCTCTGCCTTAAAACGACGCCGTCTTGTTTATAGTACTTGCTGTGGAAGTCCAACTTGTCGATTAAAAACTGCCTCAAATTATCATCCGTCGTCATGCATGCCTGGGTAGTCGCGATGGCCTTTTTCAAATCCAGCGTCTCTGCAGCCAACAGCTTCCTGAGGATCGCATCATGGCTGATGCCTATCAAGAAGACATCACGCAGCATGTCTTCCAGCATGTTCCCGAATGTACATGGCTCAGCAAAACGTCGCAGATCGGCGCTAAATCCCGACACGGCCTGGCCCTCAGCACGAACATGCCTGTAGAAACAGGTGCGTGATATTATGATCCCCTCTTATGGCTTCAGATGGTTACCCACCAACGTACACAATTCATCGTACCCTTTTTCCGCTGGCCGTACACGCGAGAGAAGATTCTTCATGAGGCTGTAAATTTTCGGACCACTTAACTGCGTAGACCTCTGCTTCCATGCCGTTGGCCACAAAATACTGATCCAGACGGTCGACAAAATCCACCCAATCCTCGCCCCCCACGAATCTCTCCAGAATTCCAACCGTGCCCATTGTGCATGCAAAGGTTTTTTAATTACCTCGTCGCCAATTGTAATGACTCAAGAGTCTGGTTACTGCAAACTCACTCAGCTGCAACCTGATCCATCTTTACTGCAGCCCAAGAGTACCTGCGTGACGAAGACACCCAGCTTATATACAGGTGACCAAGCACACATGCCACGTGCGTACAGTCCGATGACCTCCGACTGCAGCGCCCTCTGGTGTCTAGTGACCCCCAAGCATTAATACATAACAATAACCTTCTATTCCTTTCTACCTCGTGTGCTTGTACTAGGGGGTCAGTGGGTCTAGTGAGAAGGAGGAACTGAAGGATATCCTTATTAGGCGGGAAATTGATGGGATTGAAGGCCGTTAAATCCCCGGGGCCTGATAGTCTGCATCCCAGAGTACTTAAGGAAGTGGTCCGAGAAATAGTGGATGCATTGGTGATCATTTTCCAACAATCTATCGACTCTGGATCAGTTTCTATGGACTGGAGGGTAGCTAATGTAACACCACTTTTTAAAAAAGGAGGGAGAGAGAAAATGGGTAATTATTGACCGGTTAGCCTGACATCAGGAGTGGTGAAAATGTTGGAATCAATCATTAAGGATGAAATAGCAGCGCATTTGGAAAGCAGTGACAGGATCGGTCCAAGTCAGCATGGATTTATGAAAGAAAAATCATGCTTGACGAATCTTCTGGAATTTTTTGAGGATGTAACGAGCAGAGTGAACAAGAGAGAACCAGTGGATGTGGTGTATTTGGACTTTCAAAAGGCTTTTGACAAGGTCCCGCACAAGAGATTGGTGTGCAAAATCAAAGCACATGGTATTGGGGGTAATGTACTGACATGGATAGAGAACTGGTTGGCAGACAGGTAGCAGAGAGACGGGATAAACGGGTCTTTTTCAGAACGGCAGGAGTGACTAGTGGAGTACCGCTGGGACCCCAGCTCTTTACAATATATATTAACAATTTAGATGAAGGAATTGAGTGAAATATCTCCAAGTTTGCAGATGACACTAAACTGGATGGCGGTGTGAGCTGTGAGGAGGACCCTAAGAGGCTGCAGGATGACTTGGACAGGTTAGGTGAGTGGGCAAATGCATGGCAGATGCAGTATAATGTGGATAAATGTGAGGTTATCCATTTTGGGGGCAAAAATATGCAGGCAGAATATTATCTGAATGGCGGCAGATTAGGAAAAGGGGAGATGCAATGAGACCTGGGTGTCATGGTTCATCAGTCATTGAAAGTTGGCATGCAGGTACAGCAGGCGGTGAAGAAGGCAAATGGTATGTTGGCCTTCATAACTAGGGGATTTGAATATAGGAGCAGGGAGGTCTTACTTCAGTTCTACAGGGCCTTAGTGAGGCCTCACCTGGAATATTGTGTTCAGTTTTGGTCTCCTAATCTGAGGAAGGACGTTCTTGCTATTGAGGGAGTCCAGCGAAGGTTCACCAGACTGATTCCAGGGATGGATGGACGTCATAAGAGAAGAGACTGGATCAACTGGGCCTTTGGAGTTTAGAAGGATGAGAAGGGATCTCATAGAAACATATAAGATTCTGACGGGACAGGACAGGTTAGATGCGGGTAGAATGTTCCCGATGTTGGGGAAGTCCAGAACCAGGGGACACAGCCTTCGGATAAGGGGTAGGCCATTTCGGACTGAGATGAGGAGAAACTTCTTCACTCAGAGAGTTGTTAACTTGTGGAATTCCCTGCCACAGAGAGTTGTTGATGCCAGTTCATTGGATATATTCAAGAGGGAGTTAGATATGACCCTTACGGCTAAGGGGATCAAGGGCTATGGAAAGCAGGAACGGGGTACTGAGGGAATGATTAGTCATGATCTTATTGAATGGTGGTGCAAGCTCGTAGGGCCGAATGGCCTACTCCTGTTTTTATATTTTTATATTTGTATGTTTCTATGAAATGGAGTAAGAAAGTTACCATTCCCTGCCATTAAGTAACCAAGTGTCAGCTGTGGCTCAGTGGGTAGCACCATTGCCTCCAAGTCAAAAAGTTGTGGGTTCAAATCCCACTCCAGAGAAAAAGGCTAACTACTAAGGTAGTGCTGCACTATCGGAGGTCTTTTGAATGAAACATTAAATTGAGGCCCTGTCTGCTCTCTCAGGTGGATGTAAAAGATCCCATTGTGCTATTTTGAAGAAGAGCAGGGGAGTTCTCTCCGGTGTCCTGGCCAATATTTATATCATATCATAGAATCATAGAAGTTTACAGAATGGAAGGAGGCCATTTTGGTCCATCTTTTCCGTGCTGGCCAACAAGAGGCTATCCAGCCTAATCGCACTTTCCAGTTCTAGGTCCGTAACCCTGTAGGTGCCTTCAGGTGCACATCCAAGTACTTTTTAAATGTGGTGAGAGTTTCTGCCTCTACCACCCTTTCAGGCAGTAAGTTCCAGAACCCACAACCCTCTGCGTGAAGAAATTTCCCTCAAATCCCCTCTAAACCTTCAATCAATTTTCACTAAAAGGAAATCTGGTCATTATCACATTGCTGTTTGTGGGAGCTTGCTGTACGTGAAATTGGCTGCCCTGTTTCCTATAATACCACAGTGACTACACTTCATTGGCTTTAAAACACTTTGGGACGTCTGGTGATCGTGAAACAGAGCAGTGCTGAGGAAAGACTTGATTAAGGTGTATAAAATGATGAGGAGCTTGGATAGAGTGGATAGGAAGGAGTTATTTCCCCCAGCAGAGAGGTCTATAACCAGGGGGCATAGATTTAATGTAATCGGTAGGAGTTGAGAACTTTTTTTCACCCAGAGGGTGGAGGGGATCTGGAACTCACTGCTTGAAAGGGTGGTTGAGGCAGAAACCCTCACCATATGTAAAAAGTACTTGAAGTGCTGTAACCTATGGGGCTACGGACCAAGAGCTGGAAAGCGGGATTAGGCTCGATTGTTCTTTTTCGGCCGGCACAGACACGGCATGCCAAATGGCCACCTTCTGTGCCGTAAATTTCTATGAAAGGGGCTATATCATTGCAAGTAAACGTAAAATATTTCAGATTCCCAGGAAATATTTCAGATTTGCAGCCTCTGTAGTATTTTGCTTTTGTATATAAATGCATGTCTTTATACTCTTGCAATGGCTATCTATGGTTTTACATTGTTGAAAAAAAATCATCATATTCCTGTGAAGCGCCTTAAAGGCGCTATATAAATACAAGTTGTTGTTGTTGGCCTCACCATGCGAGATGGTCTCACCACGTGACCACCGAGCACATTGCCGATGACGTGCGCGGTCCCGGCCCACCCAGCCACGTTACGTATTGACGTCATTGCGTGGCAGGCAATGCGGAGACGCAGTGTGCGGTTGCTAGGGAGCGAGAGCTGGCGGTCTGGCCGAGTCCCCTCAGCAGGAGTTTATTTATTTTTATATTAAAAAGCGACAGGTTTGGCCGGTAGAGAAAGTGAGCGGGAGGATGAAGTAAAAGATGGTGCGGCGCCTGCAGGGGCGGCCGTGGCCCGCCTTCGCCGCCCGGCCCTGAGGCCCAGCCACCGGGGAAGGCGGCGGCGGCGGCGGGCGGTCCGGCCCGGATGGGAGGGGCCTGAGCGCTGCCCCGCCCCGCCTCCTGGGTGGGGAGGGCGGGGGAGGAGTCCAGGGGTCGCCCCGCCCCCGGCCCGCAACAGCGCCAGCTCAGCCTTTTCTGTATTCCCGCCGCTCCGCTCCGCACCGCACCACCCGGCCGACACAGCGAGACAGCCGGTAAGTGCCGGGGGGGAGAGGGGGAGGCAGCCGGTAAGTGCCGGGGGGGAGAGGGGAAAGGGAGTGGGGGAGGCAGCCGGTAAGTGCCGGGGGGGAGAGGGGAAAGGGAGAGGCAGCCGGTAAGTGCCGGGGGGGAGAGGGGAAAGGGAGAGGGGGAGGCAGCCGGTAAGTGCCGGGGGGGAGAGGGGGAGGCAGCCGGTAAGTGCCGGGGGGGAGAGGGGAAGGCAGCCGGTAAGTGCCGGGGGGGAGAGGGGAAGGCAGCCGGTAAGTGCCGGGGGGGAGAGGGGAAAGGGAGTGGGGGAGGCAGCCGGTAAGTGCCGGGGGGGAGAGGGGGAGAGGGGAAGGCAGCCGGTAAGTGCCGGGGGGGAGAGGGGAAGGCAGCCGGTAAGTGCCGGGGGGGAGAGGGGAAGGCAGCCGGTAAGTGCCGGGGGGGAGAGGGGAAAGGGAGTGGGGGAGGCAGCCGGTAAGTGCCGGGGGGGGAGAGGGGAAAGGGAGAGGGGGAGGCAGCAGGTAAGTGCCGGGGGGGAGAGGGGGAGAGGGGAAGGCAGCCGGTAAGTGCCGGGGGGGAGAGGGGAAGGCAGCCGGTAAGTGCCGGGGGGGAGAGGGGAAAGGGAGTGGGGGAGGCAGCCGGTAAGTGCCGGGGGGGAGAGGGGAAGGCAGCCGGTAAGTGCCGGGGGGGAGAGGGGAAAGGGAGGAGGGAAGGAAGAGACGGGAGGGGGAAATGGAGGGAGGAAGGGGAAAGGGGCAGGAGGGGGGGATATGAGGGAATGGAGGAGGGGGGATATGAGGGAATGGAGGAGGGGGGATATAGAAACATAGAAAATAGGTGCAGAAGTATGCCATTCAGCCCTTCTAGCCTGCACCGCCATTCAATGAGTTCATGGCTGAACATGAAACTTCAGTACCCCCTTCCTGCTTTCTCGCCATAACCCTTGATCCCCCGAGTAGTAAGGACTATAGAATATGAGGGAATGGAGGAGGGGGGGAGGGAATGGAATGGATGAGAGGAGGAATGGAGGAGGAGGAGGGTGGGAATGACATGGAAAAGGAGGGGGGAGGGTGGGAATGACATGGGAAGGAAGGGGAAAGGAGTGAATGAAAGGAAGGGGAAATGGAGGGAAGGAAGGGAAATGGAGTGAGTGAAGGAGGGGAAAGGAAGGGGGAGATGGAAGGGAGGAGGGTGGGGAAAGGAAGGGGGAGATGGAAGGGAGGAGGGTGGGGAAAGGAGTGGAGGAGGAGGAAGAGGAAGTAAGGGGAGGATGAAAGGAAGGAAGGAAAGGCATGAGGAGGAAAGGTGGGGGAGGAAAGTAAAAAAAAAAAATAAGAGAAGATAGCAGTTCAAAAACATCACATACTCAACACTCAGCAGGTTTTGGAGAGAACAGACTATTTAAACAATATTTGAAAATTAACTGAATAAGTGGTAGGGAGAGAAAAAAAGAACTGGATAAAATGTGAAGATTAGCATGAGCTATTGGGAAGCCGAATGAGAAAAATAAGATATAGACGAGTCGCAGTGTTTTTTTTGTTCGCGGGATGTGGGTGTCGCTGGCAAGGCCAGCATTTATTGCCCATCCTTAATTTCCCTTGTGAAGGTGGTGGTGAGTCTCTGCAGTGCAAGGTGCTCCCACAGTGCTGTTAGGGAAGGAGTTCCAGGATTTTGACCCAGTGACGATGAAGGAATGACGATATATTTCCAAGTCAGGAAGGTGTGTAACTTGGAGGTGATGGTGTTCCCATGCGCTTGCTGCCCTTGTCCTTCTAGGTGGTAGAGGTCGCAGGTTTGGGAGATTCTGTCAAAGAAGCCTTGGTGAGTTGCTACAGTGCATCTTGTAGATGGTGCACACTGCAGCCACAGTGCGCCGGTGGTGGAGGGAGTGAATGTTGAAGGTGGTGGATGGGGCGGCAATCAAGCGGGGCTGTTTTGTCCTGGATGGGATCGAGTGCACTTATCACACTCCTGACTTGTGCCTTGTAGATGGTGGAAAGGCTTTGGGGAGTCAGGAGGTGAGACACTCGCCGCAGAATTCCCAGCCTCTGACCTAGCGTGAATAACTAAAAGCATGGAAGATAGGCAGGTGGAAAGAGAAGCATGAAAAACTGGCAGAGCAGATTCCAGTGGTCCAGGAGCCTGGTGGGCAAAACAAGGTTGTGCCTTGAATGCAGACCAGCCTGCCAGCACCAGGTTCGATGGGAGGGGACTCTACCCCAAGCACCAACCTGCTCCCCCTCCCTCCACCTGCCCATCATAGACAGTCCCTCGAGTCGAGGATGACTTGCTTCCACGTCAATGCAGGACCTAAAATTCCAGATCCGAACTACATCCTGAAGGGTGGAAGATGCCTGTGCGTGGATTTTTTTAACGTATGGGGACCGTTGCACCACATGGGCTTGACAGAGCTAGGTCTTGGTCCAGGGCAAGGATTAACCAGTACGACTGGAGACCTGCTCTGCTGCATGGACCTCGTGCGCACACATCGCAGTGTGAGCTGGCCCGCGTTGCCCCTGAGCCCCGAACTCGCGCGCCTCCTGGGGCCCCGATCACATCCCTCTACCATTTCTCTCCGCTCCTGCTGTACCTGCCCACGCTCCAATCACCGACCTGGATCTTGGTGACGTCCCTCTTTGCTGCTGTCGCTCTGCTGCTCCAGCATGTGCTGCTCCCTGGAGTGGTACGCTGCCACGCTACTCCTTCCGCCCCCCGGATTGCTCCACAGAAATCGGCACACAATCTCACATTGCTTGAAAGAAAATGTGAGCCATAGTTAAGGTCAGAAGTTAGTATTGAGACCAGAGGGCTGCAAAGTGCCTAATAAAGATCGGATGAGGTTCTTCGGGTTTGCGTCGAAAGCCGAGGTCAGAGTGGCAGTGGGGCGGAAAAAAATGTGGAAAGCAGCACAGTTACACTTGAAGACAGAACAAGATGTTTCGCAAAGCGGTAATCTGATACGGGTTTGGTAAAGGAAACCACACTAAGCAGCAAATACAGTGCACTAAGCTGGAAGAAGCGTCTGCAATATTTTTCTTTTTGCATTTATATAGTGCCTTTGATGTTATCCGGACATCTCGAAGCACTTCATGGCCAGTGAATTACTCTTGAAGTGTAGTCAGTGTTGTTTTGTGGGAATACACTGTAATCTGTACAGCGAGTTCCCACAAACAGTTATGACCAGTTGTCCGTCAGTCATTGGCAGTCCCTCGGAATTGAGGAAGACTTGCTTCCACTCTTAACATGAGTTCTTGGGTGGCTGAACAGTCCAATACAAGAACCACAGTCTCAGTCGCAGGTGGGGCAGATAGTTATTGAGGAAACGGGTGGGTGGGACAGGTTTGCCACACGCTCTTTCCGCTGCCTGCTCTTGATTTCTGCACGCTCTCGGCGACGAGACTCGAGGTGCTCAGCACCCTCTCGGATGTGCTTCTTCCACTTAGGGCGGTCTTTGACCAGGGACTCCCAGGTGTCAGTGGGGGTGTTACACTTTATAAGGAAGACTTTGAGGGTGTCCCCGTAACATTTCCGCTGCCTACTTTTGGCTCGTTTGACGTGAAGGAGTTCCAAGTAGAGCGCTTGCTTTGGGAGTCCGTGTCTTGCATGCGAACTATGTGGCCTGCCCAGCGGATCAAGTGACCAGTTGTGGTGGTATTTGTTGAGTAAGTAATGTTGGTCAAGACACTGGTAGAACGCACTGAAAAGGTGCAATGGGATTTACAATATACTTTAATGATTTAGACGAAGGAAGTGAATGTAATATCTCCAGGTTTGCAGACGACACTAAGCTGGGTGGCAGTGCGAGCTGCGAGAAGGATGTTAAGAGGCTGCAGGATGACTTGGACAGGTTAGGTGAATGGGCAAATACATGGCAGATGCAGTATAATGTGGATAAATGTGAGGTTATCCACTTTGGTGGCAAAAACAGGAAGGCAGAATATTATCTGAATGGTGACAGATTAGGAAAAGGGGAGGTGCAATGAGACCTGGGTGTCATGGTACATCAGTCATTGAAGCTAGGCATGCAGTAAAGAAAGCAAATGGCATGCTGGCCTTCATAGCGAGGGAATTTGAGTATAGGAGCAGGGAGGTCTTCCTGCAGTTCGACAGGACCTTGGTGAGACCACACCCTTGAGTATTGTGTGCAGTTTTGGTCTCCTAATCTGAGGAAGGGCGTGCTTGCTATGGAGGGAGTGCAGCGAAGGTTCACCAGACTGATTCCCGGGATGGCAGGACTGACATATGAGAAAAGACTGGATCGGCTAGACTTATACTCACTGGAATTTAGAAGAATGAGAGGGGATCTCATAAACGTATAAAATTCTGATGGGAATGGACAGGTTAGATGCAGGAAGAATGTTCCCGATGTTGGGGAAGTCCAGAACCAGGGGACACAGTCTAAGAATAAGGGGTAAACCATATAGGACCGAGATGAGGAGAAACATTTTCACCCAGAGAGTTGTGAACCTGTGGAATTCTCTGCCACAGAAAGTTGTTGAGTCCAGTTCATTGGACATATTCAAAAGGGAGTTAGATGTGGCCCTTACGGCTAAAGGAATCGGGTGGGATGGGGGGGGTATACTGAGGTTGAATGATCAGCCATGATCATATTGAATGGCGGTGCAGGCTCGAAGGGCCTAATGGCCTACTCCTGCACCTATTTTCTATGTTTCTATGATCTGTTCAGGTACATGTAACAGACGTCTTATCCGAAAGATAAACTTCTTTCTCTGACAATATAGCATGTATCTAGGCTGGCACTTAATTCCTCAAATGGGGCTTGAATCCACAATTTTTAGACTTGGAGACAAGATTGCTACCAATTAAGCCAAGCTGATACATAACCTGGCTGGAAGAGATCAAAGATTGCTGAGGTCCATTGCTAAGATTGTGTAGAATGGGCATTTACCCTCTGGAGTTTAGAAGAATGAGATGTGATCTCATTGAAACATACAAGATTCTGAACGGGATTGACAGGGTCAATGCTGAGAGAATGTTTCCCCTGGCTGGAGAGTCTAGAACTAGGGGGCACAGTCTCAAGATAAGGGGTCGGCCATTTAAGACTGAGCTGAGGAGGAATTTCTTCACTCAGCGGGTTGTGAATCTTTGGAATTCTCTGCCCCAGAGGGCTGTGGATGCTCAATCTCTGAATAGATTCAAGGCTGAGATCAATAGATTTTTGGAGTCTAGGGAAATCAAGGAATATGGCGATCGGTCAGGAAAGTGGAGTTAAGATCGATGATCAGCCATGATCCTATTGAATGGCAGAGCATGCTCGATGGGCCATAGGACCTTCTCCTATTTCATATGTTCTTGGTCGAGGACGCTAATGTTTGTGTGTGTGTGTGTGTCCATATGCACATCATCATCATCGGCAGTCCCTCGGAATCGAGGAAGACTTGCTTCCTCTCTTAAAATGAGTCCTTGGGTGACTGAATAGTCCAATACAAGAACTGCAGTCCCTGTCACAGGTGGGACAGATAGTCGTTGAGGGAAAGGATGGGTGGGACTGGTTTGCCGCACACTCTTTCCGCTGACCGCTTGTTTTCTGCATGCTCTCGGCGATGAGAATTGGTGCTCAGCGTGCTCCCGGATGCATTTCCTCCACTGAAGGCGAACTTTGGCGAGGGACTACAAATCCCCTGGGAGGACAGACGTGCCAACATTAGCGTCCTCGACCAGGCCAACATCCCCAGCATTGAAATCAGTTCTGCTGGGCAGACCATATGCACATACACCGGAGAAGAAATCTCTTCCTGAAAATGATCACGGAAGCCAGTTTGAATTTGACATCACTTGGCCTAGCCAAAATTTGCATGTAAAAAGATATCTAAGAGATTTTCATGACTTGAAACAAGAGGTTCCTGTTTCTGTCAGTCAGCAGGGCAGGTAGTTTGTTGTAGATACACAAGTTGCATAAATAATCCGATGTAGTACACAGTATTGATGCACTGATTGTGAAACCGGAGCGATTACATCCTTGTGAGGTAATCTATTTTAAACTGTAAACTTGTCAGTTAACCCCTATGGTATTACCATGAAATGTGCAGTGCGAAAAATGAAAATAATGTGATCTTGTTCAAAAATCGTAACAGTAAAACTTGATTCTTTTGATTGAGTGCCACTGCCTGTCCAAGCTAACTCCATGAAAGAAAGCCCAACTATAGGAACCACAAGGGTTGGTGCGTTGCTGGGCCAGGCTAATATCTAAGTTTTTCTTCAATCAGCTCTCCTGTTTATGTACTGGAACTGTACACTTATCTTACTGCTCGTGTGTCTCTGCACAAGTTTAAAGAAAATTAATTGAACCAGAAATTAACGGCCCGGATTTTGCGGTGGGTAATAACAGCGAGCAAACACCGTTCACTGTTATTACCTCTTTGAAACTGACTGCAACTTCAGGATATAGTGCTTGCGCATCCGGACACCAAAATCCTGAAGTTGTCAATCAGTGATTCGCTGCTCCCACACTGGGCTGCACTGTGCCCCCCCCGCCCCACCATAGCTGGCAATCCATGTAATCTGTCAAATCAGAGAAACTGACAAACTTTGTCTCTTCCGCGGGAATACCGCTGTTAAATACCCCATTAAAAGTTAGACCCTTGTGTAGTAGATGTAACTAGAGTTTTAACAGCGTATTCACTGCAAATTAAACATTATGGCCCTGAAAAATTCATTTTATATTTTGTAGCGTTGTCAAATTTATCCATTTAAATAAAAATCTTAACGCAATTTTTTTTTTTTTTTAAGTTCGTTCATCTCAAGATTTATCTTTCCCCATGTGAGAGCCCCAATCTTTGTTTTATTTCTCTCTAGCATTTTTTTTAAGTTAGACTCAAAGGAGCTTACTCACTCCCTGGTTCTTGGTCTGAGAATTCTGCACTGTGATTGGCTGTTTAGACATCTTGAAGAGCATCTGGGAGGGCGCTGAGCACCTCGAGTCTCATCGGCGAGAGCATGCAGAAATCAAGCGCAGGTGGCGCAAGGACCATGCGGCAAACCAGACTCCCCACCCACCCTTTCCTTCAACCACCGTCTGTCCCACCTGTGACAGGGACTGTAATTCCCGTATTGGACTGTTCAGCCACCTGAGAACTCACTTTGAGTGGAAGCAAGTCTTCCTCGATTTCGAGGGACGACTGATGAATGAATGACATCACAGCAATTTGCGCTATGGGATTCCCATTAAACTGCGATGATTGATTTCAACTGCACATGGGAAAAGCTGAATTTCTCACCACGGGGATTGCAAGATCCACGGGAAGCTTGCGCGGGGCCCGCGGTGAATGCCTTTGCTTCGTCGCCGATCACAAATTATGGGCCAATATGATTGCCTATTACAGTTTAAAATTGTATGTCTTTAGAACTACACAGGCACTTTTAGGTTATTCACTATGTTCTCATTTCCTGGTTGCTATACTGCTCTTAAGAGCTTTATTATTGATTTTTTTATTTAAACAAAAAGAAAATCCTAATTAGAATTTAGTATTCATTTATTTAATTTTAATTCTCTTTTGTGGAGAGGCAGTTTGGGGCAGGGAAGGCTGTCTCATTTCAATCCTCATGTTTGAGCAGACTGATCAGATAGGTACAGAAGAGGAAGGCAACTTGACCCATAAGAGTTCACTAATCCAGGCAGCACATACACTACCGCCTTCTCTGTCCCATCACATTATTTTAAAAGGTTTTATAATTTCCTCCCTCTATATCTTACCTGTTGATTACCACATGAAGAGTTTTATCAGTACTCAGTCTGCCTTTCACCAGGAACGTTAGGGTAGTGGTATTGTTACTGGACTAGTAATCCAAACGCCTCAACTAATGATCCGGAAATGTTAGTTCAAATCCCACCATGGCAACTGGGGAATTTGAATTCAGTTAATTAAATAAAAAGCTAGTATCAGTAATGGTCGTAAAAACCGATCTGATGAAAGAAAGACTTACATAAATATAGCGCCTTTCATGACCACCGGACTTCACAAAGCGCTTTACAGCCAATGAAGTACTTTTGGAGTGTAGTCACTGTTATAATGTAGGAAATGTGGCAGCCAATTTGCACACAGCAAGCTCCCATAAACAGCAATGTGATAATGACCAGATAATCTTTTTTTTTAATGTTGATTGAGGAATAAATATTGGTCCAGAACACTGGGGATAACTCCCCTGCTCTTCTTCAAAATAGTGCCATGGGAACTTTTACATCCACCTGAGAGCAGACAGGGCCTCAATTTAACGTCTCATCCGAAAGACGACACCGCCGACAGTGCGGCACTTCCTCAGCACTGCACTGGAATGTCAGCCTAGATTTATGTGCTCAAGTTCCTGGAGTGGGACTTGAACCCACAACTCTCTGACCCCCAGGTGAGTGTGCTGCCCACTGAGCCACGCCTGACACTGTGATTCATGTCCTTTCGGGAAGGAAATCTGCTGTCCTTAACGGTCTGACTCCAGACCCACAGCAATGTGGTTGATTCTTAACTGCCTGATGAAATGGCCTAGCAAGCTACTCGGTTGTACCAAACCACTACGACAAAGTCACTGTGGGAGTACCTTCACCACGGGCTGCAACATTTCAAGAAGGCGGCTCACTGCCTCTTAAAGGAAATTAAGAATGAGCAATAAATGCTGGCCTTACCAGCGACACCCACATCTTGTGAATGAATTAAAAAAAAAGGTTTGAACCTGTCCTACAATGAGTTTAATTTCCAGTAGTTTTCTGGAATAACCTGTTTGTGCTGATTATCGAGTATACCTCCAAGGTGTCGTCTCTGCTTCTTTTCAAGGTTGAAAGGTTGAAATTTCTCCACTCTTTATTCAATCCTTTGACGCTGGGGGTCGGTCTTGTGGTTCCTTTACATAGCCTCTAAGTTTTCGATATCTCCACACTGTCAGACCAGGATTGGACACAGCACTTGAGGTGTGATCTAACCAGAACAAACTTGAGTGTATTAAAAGCAGAAAATGCTGTAAATACGCAGCAGGTCAGGCGAAATCTGAGGAGAGAAACCGAGTTTCAGGTTGACTTCTAACGAAGGGTCAGCGACCTGAAACGTTAACTCTGTTTCTCTCTCCACAGATGTTGCCTGACATGCTGAGTATTTCCAGCATTTTCTGTTTTTACTTCAGATTCCAGCATCCGCAGTATTTTGCTTTTGTAATAGAAACTATAGTGTGCAAGGATTGCTGCACTTTGTACCCTAATTAAGAATTTTATTTGTTTTATTGATTTCTATTTAATAGTATTTGGGAGTGTCTGGTGAGATTCCTAGATCTGTTTCAACCTCACTGTTAGATATTTTGACATGATTGTTGGAGTGTGTATGCTGCCATTTTGCAACCCCCACTTCTCTATTGTGCCATTATATTGTGTTGATACGATTTCTGCTGCCCATGTTCTGTACTCTAACTTGTTTTATAGTTCACTGGCTGCCTCTTGCTTCCCCACCCCATTTTACTATTGTCTGCAAATTTGGCCGTGTCATGTAACACCTGAATTCAGTTTCTCTCCTCCCTTCTCATTTTCAGTTATCAGAAGATGTTGACTATTTTGTGGTGTTTCGGAAAACATCCTGGGATGAGAGGATTCTCCTATGAGGAGTGATTGAGGAGATTGGGCTTATACTCGCGAGTTTAAAAAGGAAAAAAAAAATATTTGGATTTATATAGCACCTTTCACGACCACCAGACGTCTCAAAATGCTTTACAGCCGATGAAGTACTTTTGAAGTGTCGTCGCTGTTGTAATGTAGGAAACACGGTCGCCAATATGTGCACAGCAAGCTCCCACAAACAGCAATGTGATAATGATCATATAATTTGTTCTGTTATATTGATGAGGGATAAATATTGGCCATGACACCGAGGATAACTTCCCCCGCTCTTCTTCGGAATGGTGCCATGGGGTCTTTTACGTCCACCTGAGAGAGCAGACAGGGTTTAACATCTCACTCGGAAGAGGGCACCTCCGATAGTGCCGCACTCCCTCAGCACTGGAGTGTCAGACTAGATTTTTGTGCTCGAGTACCTGGAGTGTGACTTTAACCCACAGCCTTCTGACTCGGAGGCGAGAGTGCTACCCACTGAGCCACAGCTGACACTGAATGAAGAATGAGAGGTATAAGATTCTGAGGCGCTGAGAAGTTGTTTCCCCGGACTGGAGATTCTAGAGCTATGGGACATAGTCTCAGGATAAGGGGTCGGCCATTTAAGACTGAGACGAGGAGGAATTTCTTCACTGAGGGTTGTGAATCGTTGGAATTCTCTGCCCCAGAAGACTGTGGACGCTATGTTATTGAGTATATTCAAAGCTGAGATCGATAGATTTTTGGACTCGAGGGGAATTAAGGGATTTGGGGATTGGGCGGGAAAGTGGAGTCGAGATCGAAGATCAGCCATGATATTTAATGGTGGAGCAGGCTCGAGGGGCCAAATGGCCTACTCCTGCTCCTAATTCTTATACTTCTGATATTTAATGGTGGAGCAGGCTCGAGGGGCCAAATGGCCTACTCCTGCTCCTAATTCTTATACTTCTGCTAGATTTATTTGTTAACTAATGAATGAGACACAGGAAATGCACATCAACTGTTTCAATCAACTTATCTTTTTTTAATTAACTTTTAGTAGTTGCTGTCACTTTTGTTTGTCTCTAAAGGTTACCTAATTTAATCTCTCAAATTTTGGAAATCTGGTAAAATCTCTTACAAATTCAGAGATTTTCCCTTCTTTTCAAAGAGCCTTGTGAATGCTGCAATATTTGCACCTCCTGCGCTGAAAGTATTGACTCCTTGCTGGGGTGGGCCCTCTGATCTCTCGGCCAATCGCCCATTATTTGTGTGGCGAGCATTGATCGAGTGGCAGGCTATTTGACAGTGGCAGGCATTGTAGCCAAAAGTGATCATGTGCTCGTTTTGACAATTCCACATGAGCACTTCCTTCCAGCTGATTTTTCATTCATTAATCCAGACGCAGAAGGGGCCTAAATGTAATGCCTGTTTTGCCACTCGAGTTTCATCATAAGCAGTCCTACGGAATCGAGGAAAACTTGCTTCCACTCTTAAAGTGAGTGCTTAGGTGGCTGAACAGTCCAATACGAGATAGATGGGTAAAGATAGTCGTTGAGGGTAAGGGAGGGTGGGACAGGTTTGCCGCACGCTCTTTCCGCTGCCTGCGCTTGATTTCTGCATGCTCTCGGTGATGAGACTCAGCGCCCTCCCGGATGCACTTCCTCCACTTAGGGCGGTCTTTGGCCAAGGACTCCAATGTGTCAGTGGGGATGTTGCACTATATCAGGGAGGCTTTGAGGGTGTCCTTGTAACATTTCCTCTGCCCACCACTCGAGTTTATATTTCATAACTCTGCACAGACCAGGATTCAAACCTGAGGCCACTGGTCTCTATGGCTAAGCTACTTATTAAGATAGGCTAAGAATAGACATGTGAAGATTACTTTGGAAGGAACTCGAGAGAAAATCGAGTGTCTCAAAATTGTTCAGCCTCCATGCTTGGCCTAATTTTTTTTAAATCCCCAATAGATTATCTGTCATGAGTTTGTGTGTTTCAGAAAGTGCAGCAGCATAAATTAGACCTCATTGCAAAATGTTCATTGTAATGTGCCACGTCTCGTAAGAATATTTTGTACAAGAGGGATCATGTTAAGGGGACAGTTAATTTTATCACTTTAAACTTCTCAAATTACTGGTAGTTCCAGGAAAGTGGTGTCCTTGGGTGACGGGCAGTCCACGAGAGAGAGAGTATTAAGTATATATGATCTTGCTCAACAACATGCTCGTGATTATAATGCAAGACCTCCATAGCTGTGCAAAATTTCATTCTACAGAGCATGCCAAATGCTCTGGAAGATGTGGCGCAACTAGTTACTCTTAACTGTAGTATCCATTAACTACATGTACAATCTCATTGGTTAACCTACAGATCAGCATTGTTCACAGGAGTCAGGCAAGGCAATGATTTTATACATTAGTGGGACACTAAACCATTTGGACAGAGTACAATTTTGGGCTGTGTATAAGGTTCCACTTATGGCAGCAGTCTCCACGAGAGAAGCTGACTGAATAAATCGCAGTTCGAAATAACTGTTCCGAGGCATTTCTGGCCCATCGTTACTCTATTCTGTTTTTAAACTGTGCAGGGGTAGGGGAGGGAAAAAGGAGGTTTTATTGTGAATTGAAGCTGTAGAAAAAAACTAACTTGCATTTATAAAGCTGCATATCGGGATGTTCCCGAAGCGCTTCATATCTAATGAATTACTTTTAAAGTGTAGCCACTATTGAGTATATAAATGAGGCAGGTCAGTTTATGCACAGCAAGGTCCTATACACAGAAAATGAGATGTCTTGACAGTTAATCTCTTTTTGGTGGTACAGGTTGAATCTCCCTTACCCGGAACCCTCGGCACCTGGCCTGTTCTGGATAAGGGATTTTTCCGGATGAGGGGTGGTTGTCAAGTTAAATTGGATGGTACAGGTACTGAGCAAGGGGATATCGGGGCTGGCTGGCTTGGGGCTGGGAGTGCGGCAGAGAGATCATGGGGGGGCTGTGGATCGCGGGGTCAGGCCAGCGATTGCAGGAGTCGGCAGCGAGGAAGGACTTCAATTTGTTCATGTCAGAGTTCTGCGCATGCACATCCCCGGTGGCTGGGAATGGTTCTGGATGAGGGGTGGTACTGGATAAGGGAGTTCTGGATAAGGGAGGTTGAAAGAACACAGGGAAAACTTGCTGTTCGAACTGTGCTGTGCGATCTTTCCATCCACCTAACTAACACACCAGGCCAAAATTTAATGCCTCACGTTAAAGATGGCAACTTCAACGATGCAGCACTCCTTCATTAGTGCACTGAAGTGGGCATAGATTATGTGCTCCAGTCCTGGAGTGCGGCTTGAAGCCACAGTCTTCTGACTTTGCTGACACTAACGGATCTGTTTTTTATTACCTAGTTGCTCCCCTCCTGAAGATATTTCTTTCCATGCTGGAATATGATTCCACTGAGCCAGAAGGTTGTGAGTTCAAGTCCCACTCTAGAGACTTGAGCACAAACCTAGACTGACACTCCCAGTGCAGTGCTGAGGCAGTGCTGCACTGTTGGAGCTGTGCCATCTTTCGGATGAGACGTTAAACTGAGTCCCCATCTTCCTCCCGTGGATGTAAAAGATCCCCTATTTTCGAAGAAGCGCAGGAGAGTTTTCCCTCAATCAACGTCACTAAAACAGATTATCTGGTCATTATCACATTGCTGTTTGCAGGAGCTTGTTATGAGCAAATTGGCTGCCGCGTTTCCTATATTACACCAGTGACTGCACTTCAAAATTACTTCATTGCTGTAAAGCGCTTTGGGACATCCTGAGGTTGTGAAAGGTGCTATATAAATGCAAGTTCTTTTCACAAGCACACTTCGTGACCTCGCTCAACTGGGCATATCGTGCTTCAGTCTTGACCATGTGTATTGTCAAGTTATGTGAAGTTTCAAGCATCTCAGCTGAGCTTGCTGTGCCCCTACCTGACGTTTCCAGCATGGTCATTGGATAGCAATCAGAAGCAGGATGCATGGCTGCATTACCCCCTTCCTAATCTGGGGCTCTGAGGTGCAGTGTAGTGTCCTTACCACATCCTAACACAGCACAGTGAGGATGGAACCTTGGGCATAGATATTGTGCTCAAGTCGCGGAGTGCAGCTTGAAGCCACAGTCTTCTGACTTTGCTGACACCAACTGATCTGTTTTCTATTACCTGGTTGCTCCCCTCCTGAATATATTTAACTTTTCCTTGCATGGTTCAGCTACTCCATGGATAAACTTGATGTGTTTTGGTGCTTTAGGTATACATTCACAGGTTTATTTTGAGGCTGTTGTATAGTTGATGTATATTTGCTTTTTTATGAAATTGTACCTTTACATATATCTTTTTCTAAAGCTGTTGTGCAGGCAGCTTGCCTCAAGACATATTAATGTCATTAATTGTACAATGGCTTCATATACGTCTGAATGTAGGCGATCAATAACTGAGATATATTTTGAATATAATCACAGGAGCAGTGCATTGCTATGTCCAGGCCTCTTGGACAGAAAAGTAGGAGCTCAAACGCATAGATCTCAGTACGAGTGCAGGTAGATAAAGGCCAATAACATTTTATGGTTTTATAAATAGGAACGTAGAGAACAAGAGTAAAGAGGTGATAAATTTGTACAAGGCAATGGTTAAGCCACAAAGTGGATAAAATATTTGAAGCAAAGGGAACTGGATAGAGAGCAAGATAATGGAATTAGTTTTTGATTGCTCCAGACACGATGAGCCAAATGGTCACCTTTGTGCTGTAAAGCTCTGGGTTGGGAGTTGAAGCAGTTTGTTTGGTCTTGGTTTCAGGGAGGTTAGTTTGGATGGGGGAGGAGCCCCTGCGTACTAGCGGTTGTGTCATTTTCCATTGTTGCCCTTTCTAGCCAGTGGATTAGTTGCTGTACTGGGAGAACAGGTTATATTGAGTGAGGATCCAGAAATGGACCCCAGACTGCTTGGAATTTCCCCATACCCGGGTGGAATCACTGACCAGTATGTGTCTCGCATGCGATTCAGCTACATGTTGTGAGGCAGACGATCTATGCGCTACAGGGGAGAGGGATAAGCGTCATCGACCAGGCCAACATCCCCAGCATTGAAGCACTGACCACACTTGATCAGCTCCGCTGGGCAGGCCACATCGTTCGCATGCCAGAAACGAGGCTCCCAAGGCAAGCGCTCTACTCTGAACTCCTTCACGACAAGCGAGCCAAAGGTGGGCAGAGGAAACGTTACAAGGACTCCCTCAAAGCCTCCATGCAACCTGGGAGTCCCTGGCTAAAGACCATCCTAAGTGGAGGAAGTGCATTCAGGAGGGCGCTGAGCACCTTGATTCTCATCGCCGAGAGGGTGCAGAAATCAAGCGCAGGCAGCGGAAAGAACGTGCGGCAAACCAGTCCCACCCACCCTTTCCCTCAACAACTATCTGTCCCACCTGTGACAGAGACTGTGGTTCTCGTATTGGACTGTCCAGCCACCTGAGGACTCGCTTTTAGAGTGGAAGCAAGTCTTCCTCGATTCTGAGGGACTGCCGATGATAACATCATCTTGCAGCTAGTGGCGAGAATTTTGCTAGCCTATTTATTGCAAGGGAGGGAGGCTCCCTGCCCAGTGGATAGCCCCAACAAGGACGGAGCTTGGTCCGTTGAGATTGTAAGACCAGTCATGGTCTTAGTGGTCTCATAGAGTGCGATCTGGGATGACCGCATCCAAAATATGTGATGGAAGGTGCCCAAATATATGGAGCTTGTCTTCAGGCAGTTCTGATTAGGATTTGACTCCATACTTTTTGCCACACTGAGGGTGTTGGATGGGGAAGCGGGTATAGAGAGGGTGAGATCATGCCATAATCACTTGGGTCTGGGCATTGTCTGCAACTTGTGAAGCTGAGTTCCCCCCCTCCTCAGTTTTTTTTAGGTCATAGGTACTGAAAATGTTTGAAGCATATTCACAGCCTCTTTCCTGATTAGAGGTCCAATTCATAGAGTTGTTAACCTTAGCATCGCCCTCGGCACCGGCTTCGGACATGATAAAGGCACACCCAGCCCAGTCAACCCTGCAAAATCCTCAACAATGCCTGGGGATGTGTGCTAAAATTGGGAGAACTGTCCCACAGACGAGTCAAGCAACAGCCTGACATGGTCACACTCACAGGATCATACCTTTCAGCCAACGTCCCAGACCCAGACTCCTCCATCACCATCCCTGGATATGTCAAGTCCCAACAGCAGGTCAGACACACCCGAGGCGGTGCCACAGTGTTATGCAGTCGGGGGAGAGTGGTCTTGGTAGTTCTCAACATTGACTCCGGACCCCACAGCTTCAGGTCAAGCATGGGCAAGGAAACTTCCTGCTGATTACCACCTCCCGCCCTCCCTCAGTTGATGAATCCGCACTGTTCCATGTTGAGCACCATTTGGAAGAATCACTGCACGTCACAAGGGCACAGAATGTAATCTGGGTGGGGGACTTCAATGTCCATCACCAAGAGTGGCTCGGTA
Organism: Pristiophorus japonicus; assembly: GCF_044704955.1. Classification (NCBI taxonomy): domain Eukaryota; kingdom Metazoa; phylum Chordata; class Chondrichthyes; family Pristiophoridae; genus Pristiophorus; species Pristiophorus japonicus. Next base: position 18,630,074 of record NC_091979.1, on the reverse strand, counting down.
GTACCACTACTCACCGAGCTGGCCGAGTCCTGAAGGACATAGCTGCCAGACTGGGCCTGCGGCAGGTGGTGAGAGAACTAACATGAGGGCAAAACCTGTTTGACTTCCTCCTCACCAATCTACCTGTCGCAGATGTATCTGTCCATGACAGCATTGGTAGCAGTGACCATTGCACAAGTCATTGTGGAGACAAAATCTCGTCTTCACACCGAGGACACCCTCCATCATGTTGTGTGGCACTTCCACTGTGCTACATGGGATAGATTCAGACCAGATCTCGCAGCTCAAAACTAGGCATCCATGAGGCGCTATGGGCCATCAGTAGCAGCAGTATTCCACCACAATCTGTAACCTCATGGCCCGGCATATCCCTCACTCTACCATTACCATCAAGCCACGGGACCGACCCTGCTTCAATGAGGAGTGCAGAAGAGCATGCCAGGAGCAGCACCAGGCGTACCTAAAAATGAGGTGCAAACCTGGGGAAGCTACAACACAGGACTACATGCATGCTAAACAGCAGAAGCAGCATGCTATCGACAGAGCTAAGCGATCTCTCAACCAGCGGATCAGATCAAAGCTCTGCAGTCCTGACACATTCAGTATTGAATGATGTTGGACAATTGCACAACTAACAGGAGGAGAAAGCTCCTTTAAAATCCCCATCCACACTCATGACAGAGCCCAGCATGCGAGTGCAAAATACACGGTTAAAATGTTTGTAACCACCTTCAACCGAGTGGATGATCCACCTCTGCCTCCTGACATCGCCACCATCAATGAAGGCAGTCTTCAGCCAATTTGATTCACTCTGTGATATCAGGTATGTCCTGTCCATAAAAACCAAAACAAATCCAATCCGGCCAACTACCATCCCATTAGTCTACTCTCCATCACCAGCAAAGTGATGGAAAGTGTCGTCGACAGTGCTATCAAGCGGCACTCACTCATCAATAACCTGCTCGCTGATCTGTTTGGATTCAGTCAGGATCACAAAACATTGTAGTAGAAGAAAAGGGTTTGGTCAGGAGAACTGTATTTTGTAATTGGTATTAATCTGTACATTCTTCATACGAATGAACTAAATCAAAGTGGAAGTTTGAAAAGATACTATTCAACATAGCTAAAATTGTTGTCAAGGCAAAGATTTGATGCAAGGTTTCATTTTACTTCTGATTTGTCTGATTTTCTTTTTATTCGTTCATGGGATGTGGGCATCGCTTGCAAAGGCTGCATTGAAGAAGGTGGTGGTGGTGATCCACCTCTTGAACCGCTGAAGTCCGTGTGGTGAAGGTGCTCCCACAGTGCTGTTAGGGAGGAAGTTGCAGGATTTTGCCCCAGTGACGATGAAGGAATGGTAAAATGCTTCCAAGTCAGGATGGTGTGTAACTTGGAGGGGAACTTGCAGGTGATGGTTTTCCCTTGTGCCTGCTGCCCTTGTCCTTTGAGGTGATAGAGGTCTCTGGTTTGGGAGGTGCTGCCGAAGAAGCCTTGGTGAGTTGCTGCAATGCATCTTGTAGATGGTGCACACTGCAGCCACGGTGTGCTGGTGGTGGAGGGAGTGAATGTTCAAGGTGATAGATGGGGTACCAATCAAGCGGGTTGCTTTGTCCTGGATGGTGATGAGCTTCTAGAGTGTTGTTGGAGCTGCATTCATCCAGGAAAGTGGAAAGTATTCCATCATACTCCTGACTTGTGCCTTATAGTTGGTGGAAGTCAGCTATGACTTTGGGGAGTCAGGAGGTGAGACCCAGCCTCTGACCTGCTCTTGTGGCCACATTATTTATAGGGCTGGTCCAGTTTCAAGTCAATGGTGACCCCCCAGGATGTTGATGGTAGGGGATAGTAATGCCTTGAATGTCAAGAGGAGCTGGTTAGACTCTCGCTTATTGGAGGTAGTCATTGCCTGGCACTTGTGTGGCGTGAATGTTACTTGCCCATATCCACCCATGCTTGAATGTCGTCCAGGTCTTGCTGGACATGGACTGCTTATCTGAGGAGTTGCGAATGGCACTGATAATTGGAATTATCAGCGAACATCCTCACTCCTGACCTTATGGAGCGACGGTCATTGATGAAGCAGCTGAAGATGGTTGGGCCGAGGACACTGCCCTGAGGAACTCCTGCAACAATGTCCTGGGGCTGTGTTGATTGACCTCCAACAACCACAACCATCTTCCTTTGTGCTCGGTATGATTCCAACCAGTGGAGAGTTTTCCTCCTGATTCCCAGTGACTTCAGTTTTACTAGGGCTCCTTGATGCCACACTTGGTCAAATACTGCTTTGATGTCAAGGGCAGTGATTCTCACCTCACCTCTGGAATCCAGCTCTTTTGTCCATGTTTAGACCAAGGCTGTAATGAGGTCTGGAGCTGGGTGGTCCTGGTGGAACCCAAACTGAGCATCAGCGAGTAGGTTATTGGTGAGTAAGTGCTGCTTGATAGCACTGTTGGTGACACCTTCTATCACTTTGCTGATTGAGAGTAGACTGATGGGGTGGTAATTGGCCGGATTGGATTTGTCCTGACTTTTGTGGACAGGACATACCTGGGCAGTTTTCCACATTGTCGGGTGGGTGCCAGTGTTGTAGTTTTATTGGAATAGCTCGGCTGGAGGCGGCTAGTTCTGAAGCACAAGTCTTCAGCACGACAGCCAGGATATTGTCGGGGCCCATAGCCTTTGCTGTATCCTGTGCGCTTAGCCGCTTCTTGATATCACGTGGAGTGAATCTAATTGGCTGAAAATTGTCTTCTGTGATGGTGGGGATGTCAGGACGAGGGCGAGATGGATCATCCACTCAGCACTTCTAGATGAAGATGGTTGCAAACGCTTCAGCCTTGTCTTTTGCACTCGCGTGCTGGGCTCTGCCATCATTGAGGATGGGGATATTCATGGAGCCTCCTCTTCCCGTTAGTAGTTTAATGGTCCACCACCATTCATGACTGGATTTGGCAGGACTGCAGAGCTTTGATTTGATCCATTGATTGTGGGATTGCTTAGCTTTGTCTATAGCATGTTGCTTCTGAATGTAATCCTGTGTTGCAGTTTCCCAAGGTTGGCACCTCATTTTTAGATATGCGTAGTGCTGCTCCTGGCATGCCCGTCCACACTCCTTACTGAACCAGGCTTAATCCTCTGGCTTAATACGAATGGTAGAGTGAGGGATATGCTGGGCCATTAGGTTAGATTGTGGTGGAATACAATTCTGCTGCTACTGATGGCTCACAGTGCCTCATGGATGCCCAGTTTTGAGCAGCTAGATCTGTTCTGAATCTATCTCATTTAGCACGATGGTAGTGCCACACAACACAGTGGAAGGTGTCCTCAGTGTGAAGATGGGACTTTGTTTCCACTATAACTGTGCTGTGGTCACTGTTACCAATGCTGTCATGGCCAGATGCATCTGCGACAGGTAGATTGGTAAGGACGAGGTTTTTCCGTTGTGTCGGTTCTCACCATCAGCCACAGGCCCAGTCTGTTAACTATGTCCTTTAGGGCTTGGTCAGTAGTGGTGCTACCGAACTACTCTTTGTGATGGAAATTGAAGTTCCCCACCCAGAGTACATTCTGTGCCCTTGCTTACGCGTAAGATGTCCCCGACTCTTCCGTTACCATCCCTGGTGTTCAAGTGGTGGTCAACATGGAGCAGGACTGATTCATCAGTTGAGAGAGGGCGGTCGGTGGTAATCAGCAGGAGGTTTCCTTGCTGATGCTTGACCTGAAGCCATGAGACTTCATGGTGTCCAGAGTCAATGTTGAGGACTCCCGGGGCCACTCCCTCCTGACCGTATAACCACTGCCACCATTCCTGGTGGGACAGAACATACCCAGGGATGGTGATGGAGGAGTCTGTGATATTGGCTGAAAGGTATGATTCTGTGAGTATGACTGTCAGGTTGTTGCTTGACTAGTCTGTGGGACAGCTCTCCCAATTTTGGCACAAGTCCCCAGAAGTTCGTGAGGAGGACTTTGCAGGATTGACTGGGCTGGGTGTGCCGTTGTGTCCGTAGCTGGTGCTGAGGTCAGTGGGAGGTGGTCCGTCCAGTTTTATTATTTCTCGTAGCGGTTTGTTACAGCTGAATGGCTTTCAAGACCATTTCAGAGGGCACTTGAGTCAACCATAACGTTGTGGGTGTGGAGTCACACATAGGCCAGAGCGGGTAAGGGCAGCAGATTTCCTTCCCGAAAGGATATTAGTGAACCAGATGGGTTTTTCCGACATTCAGATAGTTTCAGGGTCACCATTACTGGTACTAGCTTTTTATTGCAGATAAAGTTAATTAACTGAATTTAAATTCCCCAGCTGCTCTGGTGGGATTTGAACTCGCGTCTCTGGATCATTAGTCCAGGCCTCTGGATCACTAGTTCAGTAACAAAGCCACTGTGCTACCGTCCCCGGCTGGTGTGGCAGTAGTAGTGCTCATTTGGCATCATCACCTCTGGGCTACAGATCCCAAGCCAATACCACACACTGACAAGCTTACATGTTTGGCTTGCACCAAAAAGTCTATTTCCTAATGCTCCATTCTTTGCCCCTCCCTTTTTTTAAATTCAATATCTCTATCTCTCTCTCTGTGCAATATCTATATTTAGTTTGAGCCTTGGCTGAGTTACAACAACTTGTATTTATATAGCGCCTTTTAACGTCGTGGAACGTCCCAAGGGGCTTTACAGGAGTATTATACAATAAACGTTTGGCACCGAACTGAATAACTAGAAATAAGCGTCTTGCAGGAGGAAAGAGGCGGAGAGGTTTTGGCAAGGAGTTCAAGCTTGGGACCCAGGCAACAGAAGGCACGACCATTGTTGAGCGATTATAATTGGGGATGCTCAAGAGGGCAGAATTAGAGGAGCACAGACATCTCGGAGGGGGGGAGGTGTTGGGCTGGAGGAGATTAGAGATAGGGAGGGGCGAGGCCATGGAGGGATTTGAAAATAAGGATGACTATTTTGAAATCGAGGTGTTGCTTAACCAGAAGCCAGTGTAGGTCAGCGAGCACAGGGGGATAGGTGAGCGGGACTTGGTGCAAGGGCACGGGCAGCCAAGTTTTGGATCACCTTTGGTTTACGTAGGGTAGAATGTGGGAGGCCAGCCAGGAGTGCGCCGTAATAGTCATGTCGAGAGGTAACAAAGGCATGGATGAGGGATTCAGCAGCAGATGAGCTGAGACAAGGGCGAAAGTTAGCCATCTATTTCAACCTTTATAACACTGCCCATCTCTGACCTGACCCCCCCCCCCCCCCCCCCAAAAAACTTACAGGAATAATATTCCATACTTTTATTATTCATCATCATCATAGGCAGTCCCTCGGAGTCAAGGATGACTTGCTTCCACTCAGTCCTCAGGTGACTGAGTCCAATGTGGACCTACAGGTGGGGCAGACAGTGGTCAAAGGAAAGGGTGGTCCGGGAGCCTGGGTTGAAGCACGCTCCTTCCGCGCTCTACGCTTGGTTTCTGCTTGTTGCGCCCTCCCGGATGCTCTTCCTCCACTTTGGGCCAGGGATTCCCATGTGCCGTTGGGGATGTTACACTTTATCAAGGAGGCTTTGAGGGTGTCTTTGAAGCGTTTCCTCTGCCCACCTGGGGCTCGCTTGCCGTGTTGAAGCTCCGCGTAGAGTGCTTGCTTTGGGAGCGCTGGAAAAGTACCACCAATGCTGCCTCAGCTCGATCCTGTAACTCCATTGGCAGGACAGACGCACTAACGTCTGTTCTCGCTTAGGACAACATCCCCAGCATCGAAGCATTGACCATGCGTGATCAGCTCCATTGGGCAGGCTACATCGTCTGTATAATTAACGCGAGACTCCCAAAGCAAGCGCTCTATGCGGAGCTTTCATTATTATTGTACCTTATCTTAAGTCATCATTACTTTAAAAAAGAGTATTTATATAATACTTTGTACAATTAGTTGTATCTTTCCAAAATCGTGACTTATTAAGCCACTTGCAGTTGATGCCCTGTCAATAAATTCCAGATAATACAAGCGCTAAAATGACTTGTGTTCTGTTACATGATTGCAGTACTTAAAGGTACAAGTGTTTTGTCAGCACTGCTTGAATGCTCTGTCAGGCATTCTGGCTGATACCATTGTGTGTTTAATTACACAGTAGAAGGTTTTCTAGTGCCTTTTGTGAGTGAGTGGGTAATGGCTGTTTTGTGACAGCAGTGGTGGGGAAACTCAAGTCCTTGGAACTATCCCATTGGCTTAATGACCTGAACAGTTGTATTATTGTCACAAAGCTCTGGTACATTTTTAGCTGAAGTAAGTGATAATTTTTGGTCCCTTTTATGCAGCCAATACCTGCAAAAACATTGGTGTCAGCAGCTAGTCCCAAGTTTCGATTCCAACTGCATTTAGTTTCTGCTTGTTCAGCATTATGAGGCTTTTTTAAAAAAAAAGAGAATTCCTGGTCTCGTATATTCCAATCCCAAGTGGTGGTATTTTTACTCGTTGAGCCGATTTGCGATGGGTTTTCTTGTTTTAGAGGTCATTGTAAACTGAAATACATGGCTAATAGATGGAAATACAGAGTTTTATTCTCTAAGCACTGATTAAAAATCACTTGTAATATGAATCGAATTTGACCAATTCAGTCATCCCAACAACCACGCTCATGTTGATACGAGCTGTTAATGGAAAATATTTGTGGCCAGATACAATACTGGCCTACTCTCAAAGGTTCAAATCTCAAAGGATTTCTGGTGCCCGATTCTTATTCTTAACCCTGTCGTATGCTGGGTGTGGAACATTTCAGCAGGAGGATGACCTCCCTCAATTCTCCAATGTGGTCCTGGCAGAACTAACGCAAAGGTCTGCAGCTTGGGATGCCTCGTGGTCAGACAGAAGCTCCATTAAGGTGATGCTGACGTCCAAGGGATGAATTGTTAACTGCTTCTATGCAAATATAATAAGCTATTAAAGGGGTATAGGTTAGTATGCCGTTTATATGACTAGTGGGCTGCCGCAGGGATCGGTACTGGGTCCTCAACTGTTTGCAATCTACATTAATGACTTGGATGAAGGGACCGCGTGTCATGTAGCCAAGTTTGTTGATGATGCAAAGATGGGTGGGAAAGCAAATTGTGAGGAGGGCACACAAAGTCTGCAAAGAGATAGGCTAAGTGAGTGGACAAAAAAATTAACAGATGAAGTATAATGTGGGAAAATGTGAGGTTATCCACTTTGGCAGAAATAATAGAAAAGCAAATCATCATTTAAATGGAGAAAAATTGCAAAGTGCTGCAGTACAGAGAGACCTGGGGGTCCTTGTGCATGAAACACAAAAAGTTAGTATGCAGGTACAGCAAGTAATCAGGAAGGCAAATGGAATGTTGGCCCTTATTGCAAGGGGGATAGAGTATAAAAGCAGAGATTCCTGCTACAACTGTACAGGGCATTGGTGAGGCCACACCTGGAGTACTGCATACAGTTTTGCTCGCTGTATTTAAGGAGCGATATACTTGCATTGGAAGCTGTTCAGAGAAGGTTCACTAGGTTGATTCCGGAGATGAGGGGGTTGACTTATGAAGATAGGTTGAGTAGGTTGGGCCTATACACATTGGAGTTCAGAAGAATGAGAGGTGATCTTATTGAAACATATAAGATAATGAGGAATGCAGAGAGGATATTTCCACTCATAGGGGAAACTAAAACTATAGAGAACATAGTCTTAGAACCATTTAAAACTGAGACAAGGAGGAATTTCTTCGAGGGTTGTAAATCTGTGGAATCTCTGTCCTAGAGAACTGTGGAGGCTGGATCATTGAATATATTTAAGGCGGAGATAGACAGATTTTTGAGCGATAAGGGAGTAAAGGGTTATGGGGAGCGAGCAGGGAAGTGGAGCTGAGTCCATGATCAGATCAGCCATGATCTTATTGAATGGCGGAGTAGGCTCGATGGGGCCAAATGGCCTACTCTTGCTATTTATGTTCTTATGTTATATCTCTGAATCATCCTGCCCATATCAATCGCTGAGTTTCAGGTGGCTGCAAGTGTCCTATTTGAATTGAGTTATCTTCTAACTTTTTGGTTGTGGGACGACAACATTCTACTGTACGCAGTTAGTGACCAAAAAAGGCCACAGGAAGGTCGGTGTGACTGAAAAAATATTCACACCAGTGCAGTAGCTGGAGCAGAGTAGATCCAGCCTCGTCCAGCATCTGATCTTTCTTGATGCTGTTGCAAGTTGATAGTCACTTTGTGTGCATTTTACACATGCACGCATGTCCACAAAGAAAGAAATGGCGGAGATCGATAGATTTTTGAATATGAAGGGAATCCAGGGATATGGAGACAGTCCAGGAAAGTGTTGAGGTAGAAGATCAGCAATGATCTCATTGAATGGCAGAGCAGGCTCGAGGAGTCGAATGACCTACTTCTGCACCTAATTCTTATGTTCTTTGGTCCTCAAAGGCAATCTAGGAAGGAGACTGCAGTAACTGAAATCGCTTAGAATAAAGTAAAGAATGGATTTGTGTTTATTTAGCAATTTTCGCATTCTCAGGGTGTCACTGTCTAGCAACTGTGCAAATTAATGACGTGACTGTCTCAAACCTGTAGCACTTGAGACTTAATTGGTTTCTGCCATAAAATGTCCTACTCGTTGGCTTGGCGTGCTCTGTGTATTGTCATAACATAAGAAATAGGAGCAGGAGTCGGCCATTTGGCCCCTCGAGCCTGCTCTGCCATTCAATAAGACCATGGCTGATCTGATCATGGGCTCAGCTGTACTTCCCTGCCCGCTCCCCATAACCCTTGACTCCCTTATTGTTCAAACATTTGTCTATCTCTGTCTTAAATATATTCAGTGACCCAGCCTCCACAACTCTCTGGGGCAGAGAATTCCATAGATTTACAACCCACAAAGAAGAAATTCCTCCTCATCTCAATTTTAAATGGGCGGCCTCATATTCTTTAGTTTTAGCTTCCCCGATGAGTGGAAATATTCTCTCTGCATCCACCTTGTTGAGCCCCCTCATTATCTTATATGTTTCGATAAGATCACCTCTCATTCTTCTGAACTCCAATGAATATAGGCCCAACCTACTCAACCTATCTTCATAAGTCAACCCCCTCATCTCCGGAATCAACCTAGTGAACCTTCTCTGAACCGCCTCCAATGCAAGTATATCCTTCCTTAAATACGGAGACCAAAACTGCACGCAGTACTCCAGATGTGGCCTCACCAATACCCTGTACAGTTGTAGCAGGACTTCATCATGTGGGATTGCTTTTGTGTCTAAATGTGCTGCTCATTTTTCCGCCCAATGGCATTGGTCTTTTTTTGTTTTTGTTTTTCAGGTTCAGTGAAGATGTTTTTTTCTGTTCTCCCTTCTACTGCACAGCTTCTGTTGAGTTTGCCTGGGTTGTGAATAAAATGGCAGTTCATGGCCTCGCCCAAGATTGAGGAGTGTGCTACAGACCCAAGTTGCAAAATCTACCACAAGGCTTCACTGAACTCTAGTCCCAAGCCTTTCTATCCTGTTCAGCCACTGGAGGGTCGGCCAGCTTATTCTGTCACCCAGCACCCGCTGTGGGAATGGGATGGCTATAATGTGATTGTGCCTGTAAGGAAACAAAATACTTGCTCGGGGACCTCTCAGCATGTTTCTTGTCTCTCCTATCCTTCTCTGCCGGGAAGTAATGGCAGAACACTAACACCGAGCTCCCACACTGGTTTTCGTTCTAATGTTTTGGTCAGCCCTTTGGAAAACGCATCCATTCATGATCGAACTGGCTATGGCTGCAGATCCTACCAGAGGCTTGAGTCCCTCGGTTCGCGATTTAGTGGGCTAGGAAGCCGAGCCACAACTCCAACGTCTGCCTACGTTAATGGCTTTATCCACCCAATTCCGTCTCGGGCGATCTCGTGCGAAAGCCTGATGAAGCCCAACAGTGCCGTCACCCCAGCTTCGCAGCACTGTGGTTCTCGCAGTGCAGGCTATGATGCACTGCTGCTGGGCAAAACTAGCCCCAACCATGCAGGCAAACCTACCTCACTCTATCGCAAGCCAATGCTGAACACAAATGCATTCATGAGACCCACCAGTGCCAAAGTGCCTTTGCACCAGAAATGGGACAAGAATGCCAAGATTTCTGCTTTGAATGGCAACAATGAGTTTGGGGACTCTGAAAACACAGCGAAGTACAATGTTAGCAGTGCCAGGGCTATCTCTGGAAGTCCTGTTCATGTGAGCGCAGACCTTAAAATTGAGCGATCTTTTCATCCGAGTGAACATTCCCATGGTAACTTGAAGAGTGCTATCAAGCTGACGAAGAGCAATGCTGCTGATCCAGAAATAAAGTTTACAGAAGCTGTAAAAAGATCAGAAGACCGTATTCTGAAGAACAATGTCCACGAGCGATGTGTGACGTTTTCAAAAGAAACGGAAGGCTTACCTTCGCAAAGCATTCATTTTCAGAATGCTCCCTTCAGCAGTGCTGCAGGGACATTGAAAAGAACTGTGCCGAATCTCATTCAGGAGAGAAATACCTTCCAATCAATCTTAAAAACTGAGCGCATTTCTGCCAATGCTAACTTGGAGCCTGTCATTAACAGTACAGGTAAAGAAAATGCCAACACTATTACTAACAAAATGTCTGGCATTTTGTCCAGCAACGTGCACATCCAGAATAATAGCCCAGTCAGTTGTACAGGGCCCACTGAGCAAACCAAGAAGCTGATCTCTGTTTCTGCCCCTAAAATGCACATGGGCTCAGTCACGCTACAGATAGCTGCCATGCAGCTCAAGTGTGCAAATAAGATTGAAAAAGAACTGGAAAAGCCCAAGAACGAGGCAGATTCTCAAGACTCTGAGTAAGTACCCTTTCAGTATTTCTCAACTAGTAATTGTGCAGTCAGTACCCCAGCAAAAATGAAGACAAACTGTTGCAAAGAACTGATTAACTTACAAAAATGTGTTTATTTTTTAAGCGGGCGGGTGAAGAGACGATCTAGGTTGAGTTGCTGAGTCTAATCATTTTTGCTTACTTCCCACACCAATGTGAGGTGTCGACATGCTTTAGAATGCTTGGCTGTATTTCTGCTGACATCTCGCAACCTCCTGAGGCAAGAAGTTTGCCGTTTTCGAAGTGCATTTGATTGCAGCGCTCTGTCATTGGGATTTCCAGCGAAGAGCTGTAGTGACATCAACAAGCTGTCGAAGCAGCCAATCACATTGAAGAATTTTCAGACAGCAATCTAGGAAATAAAAATCAGCTTTTATCCATACTTTAAAAAAAAAAAAAAAAATTTAAGAGCGAAATAAAGATTGGGACTTTCACATGAGGACAAGGTAGAAGCTGAAATATCAAAACATAATAACATAAGAAATAGGAGCAGGAGTAGGCCATACAGCCCCTCGAGCCTGCTCCGCTATTCAACATGATCATGGCTGATCCGATCATGGACTCTGGTCCGCTTCCCTGCCCGCTCTCCATAACCCCTTATTGTTTAAGAAACTGTCTTTCTTCTGTCTTAAATTTATTCAATGTCTCAGCTTCCACAGCTCTGAGGTAGTGAATTCCACAGATCCACAACCCTCAGAAGAAATTTCGCCTCATCTCAGTTTTAAATGGGCTGCCCTTATTTTATGATTATGCTCTCTAGTTCTAGTCTCCCCTGTCAGTGGAAACATCCTCTCTGCATCCACCTTGTCAGAGTAGAAATAGCAGGATAGCTAAGATGGCTTGAGGAGTGCTGTAAGAGGGAGGGATTCAAATTCCTGGGACATTAGAACCGGTTCTGGGGGAAGTGGGACCAGTACAAACCGGACGGTCTGCACCTGGGCAGGACCGGAAGCAATGTCCTCGGGGAAGTGTTTGCTCGTGCTGTTGGGGAGGGGTTAAACTAATATGGCAGGGGGATGGGAACCTATTCAGGGAGACAGAAATAAAATGGGGGCAGAAGCAAAAGATAGAAAGGAGAATAGTAAAAGTGGAGGGCACAGAAACCCAAGGCAAAAATCAAAAAGGGCCACATTACAGCAAAATTCTAAAGGGACAAAGAGTGTTAAAAAGTCAAGCCTGAAGGCTCTGCCTCAATGCGAGGAGTATTTGTAATAAGGTGGATGAATTAACTGCGCAGGCAGCTATTAACGATTGATATAATTGGGATTACGGAGACATGGCTCTAGGGTGACCAAGGCTGGGTATTCAACATTCAGGAAGGATAGACAGAAAGGAAAAGGAGGCGGGGTGGCGTTGCTGGTTAAAGAGGAAATTAATGCAATAGTAAGGAGGGGCATTGGCTTGGATGATGTGGAATCTGTATGGGTAGAGCTGCGGAATACCAAAGGGCAGAAAACGCTAGTGGGAGTTGTGTACAGACCACCAAACAGTAGTAGTGAGGTTGGGGATGGCATCAAACAAGAAATTAGGGATGTGTGCAATAAAAGTACAGCAGTTATCATGCGCGACTTCAATCTACATATAGATTGGGCTAACCAAGCTGGCAGCAATGTGGTGGAGGAGGATTTCCTGGAGTGTATTAGGGTTGGCTTTTTAGACCAATCTGTTGAGGAACCAACTAGAGAGCTGCCATCCTAGACTGGGTGTTGTGTAATGAGAAAAGACTAATTAGCAATCTTGTGCGAGGCTCCCTGGGGAAGAGTGACCATAATATGGTAGAGTTCTTAAGATGGAGAGTGACAGTGTTAATTCAGTGACTAGGGTCCTGAACTTAAAGCAAGGTAACTTCGATGGTATGAGACGTGAATTGGCTAGGATGGACTGGCAAATGATACTTAAAGGGTTAACAGTGGATAGGCAATGGCAGACATTTATAGGTTACATGGATGAACTTCAACAATTGTGCATCCCTGTCTGGAGTAAAAATAAAACTGGGAAGGTAGCTCAACCGTGGCTAACAAGGGAAATTAGGGATAGTGTTAAATCCAAGGAAGAGGCATATAAATTGGCCAGAAAAAGCAGCAAACCTGAGGACTGGAAGAAATTTAGAATTCAACAAAGGAGGACAAAGGGTTTAATTGCAGTCAGAATCAGGTGAATTTATAATGGGGAACAAAGAAATGGCAGACCAATTGAGCAAATACTTTGGATCTGACCTCACTTAGGAAGACACAAATAACCTTCCGGAAATACTAGGGGTTCGAGGGTCAAGGGAAAAGGAGGAACTAAAGGAAATCCTTATTAGTCAGGAAATAGTGTTAGGGAAATTGATGGGATTGAAGGCCGATCAATCCCCAGGGCCTGATGGGCTGCATCTTAAGGAAGTACTTGAGGAAGTGGTCCTAGAAATAGTGGATGCATTGGTGATCATTTTTCAACATTCTATTGACTCTTGATCAGTTCCTATGAACTGGAGAGTAGCTAATATAACACCACTTTTTAAAAAAGGAGGGAGAGTGAAAACAGGGAATTATAGACCAGTTAGCCTGACATCGGTGGTGGGAAAATGTTGGAATCAATTATTAAAGATGAAATAGCAGTGCACTTGGAAAGCAGTGACAGGATCGATCCAAGTCAGCATTGATTTGTGAAAGGGAAATCATGCTTGACAAATCTTCTAGAAATTTTTGAGGATGTAATTAGTAGAGTGGACAAGGGAGAACCAGTGGATGTGGTGTATTTGGACTTTCAAAAGGCTTTTGACAAGGTCCCACACAAGAGATTGGTGTGCAAAATTAAAGCACATGATATTGGGGGTAATGTATTGACGTTGATAGAGAACTGGTTGGCAGACAGGAAGCAGAAAGTCGGAATAAACGGGTCCTTTTCAGAATGGCAGGCAGTGACCAGTGGGTTGCTGCAGGGTTCAGTGCTGGGACCCCAGCTATTTACAATATACATTAACGATTTAGATGAAGGAATTGAGTGCAATATCTCCAAGTTTGCAGATGGCACTAAAGCTGGGTGGCGGTGTGAGCTGTGAGGAGGATACTAAGAGGCTGCAGGGTGTTTTGGACAGGTTAGGTGAGTGGGCAAATGCGTGGCAGATGCAGTATAATATGGATAAATGTGAGGTTATCCACTTTGGTGGCAAAAACAGGAAGACAGAATATTATCTGAATGGTGGCAGATTAGGAAAAGGGGAGGTGCAATGGGACCTGGGTGTCATGGTACATCAGTCATTGAAGTTTGGCATGCAGGTACAGCAGGTGGTGAAGAAGGCAAATGGCATGTTGGCCTTCATAGCTAGGGGATTTGAGTATAGAAGCAGGGAGGCCTTACTGCAGTTGTACAGGGCCTTGGTGAGGCCTCATCTGGAATATTGTGTTCACTTTTGGTGTCCTAATCTGAGGAAGGATGTTCTTGTTATTGAGGAAGTACAGCGAAGGTTCACCAGATTGATTCCCGGGATGGCAAGACTAACATATGAGAGACTGGATCAACTGGGCTTGTATCCACTGGAGTTTAGAAGAATGAGAGGGGATCTCATAGAAACATCTAAAATTCTGACGGGATTGGACGTTGGAGGCAGGAAGAATGATCCCGTTGCTGGAGAGTTCCAGAACCAGGGGTCACAGTCTAAGAATAAGGGGTAAGCCATTAGGACTGAGATGAAGAGAAACTTCTTCATTCAGCGAGTGGTTAACCTGTGGAATTCTTTACTGCAGAAAGTTGTTGAGGCCAGTTTGTTAGATATATTCAAAAGGGAGTTAGATTTGGGCCCTTACGGCCAAAGGGATCAAGGGGTATGGAGAGAAAGCAGGTTGAATGATCAGCCATGATCTTATTGAATGGTGGTGCAGGGTCGAAGGGCCGAATGGCCTGCTCCTACACCTAATTTCTATGTTTGTCAAGCCCCTCATAATATACGTTTTGATAAGATCACCCCTCGTTCTTCTGAATTCCAATGAACAACCATCAAAAATAAATTTTGTTTTGAAAAGTTTTTATAAAAAATTGTCATTTTTATCATAATGGAGAAATTTGACACTCCACAAATATAAAAATTAGTTTTTCAGGGCCAGAATGCTTGTTTGGTAGTCAATATGCTATTAAAACCTCAGTTACACACTATTCCAACAAGGCTCAACATTTAATGGGATATTTAACAGCAATATTAGCACGGAGAAAGCCAAGTTGCATTGATTGCTGACGTGACCGGCCCTGGGGGGGTTTGGGTGGATCCACAATGCACCCAGTGTTAGAGCAATGAATCACTGACCACAACGTCATGATATCGAAGTGTAGATGCGCAGGCACTAAATCTTGACGTTTCGGTCAGTTTCCGAGGGGTAACGACTGCGAAAGCTGGACAGTTCGCTGTCATTACCCACTGCATATATCCGGCCAATAATTATAGTATCTTTACTCCTTGGCTCATTAACTCCTTAATTTAAATAGGCGTTTGCATTTGTTTCTTTTGCAGCACATTTTTTGAATGTTGAAATTCAACAATGCGTTATGAAGTTCCAGTCCATTTGAAAGTGCCAGTTGAGTTTGTGTATTGACCTGTTCTTGCTACTTTATGGTGTCTATGTTTGCAAAATGCGTGTGTATTTAGTGCCCCCACCTATTTACTAATGCTACTCACAAATTTAGTAGAACATGTTCTGGCTTGTTCCTGTACTAGGCAAGGGGCCAA
This sequence comes from Pristiophorus japonicus, assembly GCF_044704955.1. Classification (NCBI taxonomy): domain Eukaryota; kingdom Metazoa; phylum Chordata; class Chondrichthyes; family Pristiophoridae; genus Pristiophorus; species Pristiophorus japonicus. The sequence continues at coordinate 18,614,518 of NC_091979.1, read as the reverse complement.
GGTGTGGCGTATACAGGTGGAGGGCAAGATCAAGACGCACTGGTTCTCTTGGTGAGCTGGCAGTCCTTGTGTTGCAATTCATCTTGATAGAGATTGTGGTATAGAGCTTTCTGACATCAGTGTCCACCAGGGCACTCCAGCGAAATAAAACAATTGAAAGATTTACTCGAATGGTTCCAGGGATGAGGGATTACATCTATGTGGATAGACTGGAAAAGCTGAGGTTGTTCTCCTTTAACGTTAGCGTCCTTGACCAGATCAACATCCCCAGCATTGAAGCACTGACCACACTTGATCAACTCCACCGGGCGGGCCACATTGTCTGCATGCCAGACACGAGACTCCCAAAGCAAGCGCTCTACTCGGAACTCCTTCACGGCAAACGAGCCAAAGGTGGGCAGAGGAAACGTTGCAAGGACATTCTCAAAGCCTCCCTGGAAAAAGTGCAACATATCCCCACTGACACCTGGGAGTCCCTGGCCAAAGACCGCCCGAAGTGGAGGAAGAGCATCCAGGAGGGCGCTGAGCACCTCGAATCTTATCGCCGAGAGCATGCAGAAATCAAGCGCAGGCAGCGGAAAGAGCGTGCGGCAAACCAGTCTCAACCACCCTTACTCTCAATGACTATCTGTCCCACGTGTGACGGGGACTGTGGTTCTCGTATTGAACTGTTCAGTCATCAAAGGACTCGTGTTAAGAGTAGAAGCAAGTCTTCCTTGATTCCGAGGGACTGCCTATGATGATGACTGAGCAGAGAAGGCTAAGAGGGGATTTGATAGCTGTGTTTAAAATCATAAAGGGTTTAGATAGAGAGTAAATAAAGAGAAACTGTTTCCAATGGCTGAAGGGTTGATAACGAGAGGGCACAGATTTAAGGTGATTGACAAAAGAACCAGAGGCAACATGAAGAAAATGTTTTTATGCAGTGAGTGGTTAAGATTTGGAGCACACTGCCCGATAGGGCAGATTCAATAGTAGCCTTCAAAAGGGACTTGGATAAATACTCGGAAGGATAAAAAAATGTCGGATATAGGGGAAAGGCGGGGCAGTGGGACTAACTGCTCTTCGAAAGAGCCGGCACAGACTCGATGGGCCGAATGGCAGCCTCCTGTGCTGTAATATTCTATGATTCTATGAAAAGGACGTTGTCTCCAGACATTGCCATATCCAACTTGTAGCTGAGATCAAGCGTCTCTTGCCAAACTGCAAGAGCAAACGTGCAAGTGTTTGTATTACTCTAGCCCCCTGGATGACATTACTTTGCTGCTATCACCAGCAGGCATCAGTTCTTTGCAGTAACATACCTATTCTGACGTGCTTTGGAACGTTTGGCTGTATTTCCACTGACATTAATTAAGCATTGGGTTGTTACTATAGACAAGTGGGCACAAACTAACCTGCTTAAAGATACAATAGTGAAAGAAATTTCCACATCACTCTTCTTTCAACTGTTAACTGTTGACATGTTCTGCATTAGAGCATGGTGAATGTTAGAAGATGTTGGCTCCTTGCTGGGGCTGTGGTTCCACAGATGCCGGCCTTCCTGTGGCTCCTCGCTCTCTTGAGAGCCTTCTTGAGAGCCGGTGTCAGCTGTGGCTCAGTGGGTAGCACCTGCTCCTCTGAGTCAGAATGTTGTGGGTTCAAGTCCCACTCCAGGGACTTAGCACATAAATCTAGGCTGATACTCCCAGCACTGTCGGAGGTGCAGTCTTTCGGATGAGACGTTAAACCGAGGTCCCGTCTGTCCCCTCGGGTGGACATTAAAAAGATCCCACAACACTATTTCGAAAAAGAGCAGGGAGTTATCCTGGGCCAATATTTATCCCTCAGTCAACATGACCAAAAGCAGATTATCTGGTCATTATCACATTGCAGTTTGTGGGAGCTTGCTGTGCACAAATTGGTGCTACGTTTCCCACATTACAACAGTATTTCATTGGCTATAAAGCGCTTTGAGACGTCTGGTGATCGTGAAAGGCGCTATATAAATGTAAGTCTTTCCTTTTTCATTTTTCTTTGTCTACGCTAGTATTTAAAAGTGAGTGAGTTGGCAGGGTCCCTGGCCACAGTCGGCATCACAGATGAGCCTGATCCTTTCCTCACTCCTCATCCACAAGGGCACTTCCTGTAGTGACATAGATCAGGAACTTTGACCAATTTTCCCCACTCTAGCACAGAGCTACTGAACCAATTAGGAACCTATTATGGGCCCAAGTTTCTTGTGGAGTTGCTCCTATTTTTTTGGAACAACTAGTTTAGTTTGGAGTATCTTAGAAATCGTAATTCTTGGCATTTAGTTTGCTCCAGTTCTAGTGTGTTAGTTTAGTTTTAGTTCTGTTTTTTTCCAAAAGGGGGCGTTGCCAGCCACTTACACCTGTTTTGCAAGTTTTGGCACCGAAAAGTTACACCAAACTAACTTAGAATGGAATAAGTGTGGACTTTTGTACGCTCAGAAAAACCTTGCGTACACTTTAGAATTAGACGCAGGTAAGCCAGCGATATGGGGGGTGGGGAGGGAAGTTGGGGGATTTTCCAAAGCATTAAACACTTCACTTTTTAAAAAAAAAATAAAGAACCATCAATAATAAATCAATAAATCAAAAATTCCTACCTCACCTACCCAATTGGGAGCCCGGCTAGGGGTTGCATGCTGGAAATCGGCAATTCGACCAGGGCTAGGGGCTGCGTGCTTCGGGCCCCTCCCACACAGCCAGCAGCACATGCACACACAATCTTGGGGCCAGGAGCTACAATGCATGTGCGCAGACTCCACTGCACGCGCACCCAGCTGCCGACACACTCTTTGGCCCAGGGCTGTAGCTCCGCCCCCCCCCCCCCACCCCGCTGTTGTGCTGCATCGCGCTGACTGCTGAACAGGCCTGCTGCACTCGGACAATCGCGAGGTAAGCTTTGGCGCGCTTTTCATTCCACAACATAGGCTGGCCTCTCGGAGGTGTGCCATTCTAGCTGATATTGGAAACTTAGGCCCGCAGGAACAGGAGTAGGCCATTGAGCCCCTTGAGCCTGTTCCACCATTCAATAGGATTATGGCTGATTTGTGACCTAACCTGCCTCTGCCCCATATCCCTTAATACCTTTGGTCAGCAAAAATCTATCAATCTCCAATTTAAAATTAACAATTAACCAGCATCAACTGCCGTTTGCGGAAGTGAGTTCCAAATCTCTGCCACCCTTTGTGTGTAGAAAGTGTTTCCTAATTTCACTCCTGAAACGCCTGGCTCTAATTTTTAGACTATGTCCCTTGGTCCTAGAAACCTCAACCAGCGGAACTAGCTTCTCTCTATCTCCCTTTTCTGTTCCCCTTAATATCTTGAAAGCTTCGATCAAATCACCTGTAACCTGCTAAATTCCATGGAATACAACCCTAGCTTGTGTAATCTCTCCTCGTAATATCCACGGCTACCCCCTGAGATCATCTAATTCAGCACATCAAATCCTGCTGAGTATGTGCCTGTTATCATCGAATCATAGAATGGTTACAGCACAGAAGGAGCCATTTGGCCCATCGAGCCCGTACCGGCTCTCTGCAAGAGCACCTCAGCTAGTCCCACTCCCCCTGCCCATCCCCGTAGCCCTGTATTTTCTTTCCCTTCAGGTACTTATCCAATTCCCTTTTGAAAGCCACGGTTGAGTCTGCCTCCACTAACCTTTCAGGCAGTGCATTCCAAATCCTAACCACTCGCTGTGTTCAAACAAAGTTTTTCCTCCGGTTGCCTTTGGTTCTTCTGCCAATCACCTTAAATCTCTGTCCTCTGGTTCTCAACTCTTTGGCCATTGGGAACAGTTTCTCTCTATCCACTCTGTCTAGGCCCCTCATGATTTTGAACCAAATCTCTTCTCAACCGTCTCTGTTCCGAAGGAGAACAACTCCAGCTTCTCCAGTCTATCCACCTAACTGAAGTCCCTCATCCCATTCTTGTAAATCTGCTCTGCACCTTCCTAAAGTGCAGCATCCAGAATGGGACAATCCTTCAGTTGAGGCCGAACCAGTGTTTTGTAAAGGTTCACCATAACTTGCTTTTGTATGAGCGCTAGATCAGGCTTAGCTGTGAGGCAGCAGCCTTCTCCTCTCTGCTATTTCCCGGTATGTTTGCATACTGAGAAGGTGCTGGCTTTGGAGGCAGTTCAGAGAAGGTTCACGAGGTTGATTCCGGAGATGAGGGGATTGACTTATGAAGAAAGGTTGAGGAGGTTGGGCCTATACTCATTGAAATTCAGGTGATTTTGTCGAAACGTGTAAGATTGCGGGGGCTTGACCAGGTGGATGCAGCGAGGATGTTTCCACTGATGGAGGAGACTAGAACGAGAGGGCATAATCTTAGAATAAGGGGCCGCCCATTTAAAACAGATAAGGAGGAATTTCTTCTGAGGGTTGTAAATCTCTGGAATTCGCTGCCTCAGAGCTGTGGAAGCTGGGACATTGAATAAATTTAAGACAGAGATAGACAGTTTCTTAAACCGATATGGGGTTATGGGGAGCGAGCAGGGAAGTGGAGCTGAGTCCATGATCGGATCAGCCATGATTGTATTAAATGGCGGAGCAGGCTCGAAGGGCCGTATGGCCTACTCCTATTATGTTATGTGCACTGAAACTGTGCCTATGTTTTTTAATTGTGGCCATAGACACTAATCTGTGACCTCCACTGAAAACCTTTTTTTTAAAAAAAAAGTGATTTCTTCCCATGAGCAAACTTGAAGTTTTTCATTTCTCTACAAAACAAAAGCAAAATACTGTGAATTCAGGAGATCTGGAATACAAACCGAAAATGCTGAAAGCACTCCACAGGTCAGGCAGTATCCGTCTGTTTTTCTGGTTCAGGTTCTCATTCACACCCCCAATCTGTGCTGCTTCCACTGGTTACTGCAGTGGCCTCCGTGCCTTGATTGAGAGAGTGGAAAATTGGCCCAGATTACCACTCCCCAGCACTATTCATCAAACCCCACTGAGTGTGCGTCTGCAATGTGGAGAACAAAATCCAGCTTAACCATGATGCCCTCCCATCAGTCAAATAGCCTGCCAAGAGCCAAAGCTCAGTTTGGCAAGGAGATGGAGGGTAACCAGCACTGATGCAACAGTAGGTCCACATATTAACCTCTTGGGGAAGTGCAGAATAAAGTATATAGAGGCAAGTTGCAGCTGTTAGATAAAAAGTTGAAGCACGTCGAACTGCACCACAAATGTACCTGAGCACGCTGCGTCGCATCAGCATGACCGGTATATTTCCTACAGCCATCTTTATCCCATTGACTACTTGGAAGACCGAAGCCATTGTTTTCGGTCCCCGCCACAAATGCCGTTCCCTAGCCACCAACTCCATCCCTCTCCCCAACATCTGTCTGAGGCTGAACCACACTGTTCGCAACCTTGGTGTCATATTTGACCCTGAAATGAGCTTTTGACCATATATCTCTGGCATAACTAAGACAGCCTGTTTCCACCTTCGGAACATCGTCCGTCTCCGCCCTTGCCTTAACTCATCTGCTGCTGAAACCCTCATCCAAGCCTTCGTTATCTCTAGACTTGACTATTCCAACGCACTGCTGGCTGGCCTCCCACATTCTACCCTACATAAACTAGAGGCGATCCAAAACTCGGTTGCCTGTGTCCTAACTCGCACCAAGTCCCACTTACCCATCACACCTGTGCTCGCTGACCTACATTGGCTCCTGGTTAAGCAATGCCTCGATTTCAAAATGCTCATCCTTGTTTTCAAATCCTTCCATGGTCTCGCCCCTCCCTATCTCTAATTTCCTCCAGCCCCACAACCCCTGAGATGTCTGCGCTCCTCTAATTCTGCCCTCTTGTGCATCCCTGATTATAATCGCTCAACCACTGGTGGCCATGACTTCTGTTGCCTAGGCCCCAAGCTCTGGAACTCCCTCCCTAAACCTCTCCGCCTCGCTACACCTCTTTCCTCCTTCAAGACGCTCCTTAAAACATACTTTTTTGACCAAGCTTTTGGGCACCTGCCCTCATTTCTCATGTGGCTGTGTCAAATGTTTGATCTCAGAACACTCCTGTGAAGCACTTTGGAACATTTCACTATGATAAAGGCGCTATATAAATGCAAGTTGATATCAGTCTGGCCTGAATTGAAAGCGAGGACCCAGAGGGAAGGGAACAAGTACTTAACACACTTCACACCTGTCCCTGAAGCATTTTCTGTCTGTTGCCAAACCAAAATGTTCGCGCGCGCATTTATCCTACACTGTGAGTTCCTTATCTCGGCTATGTAATTTGGATGAGCACAAAACGCAGTTAAGATATTTTCCTTTTCCACCCCGCCAAAAAAAAATCAAGCAGAAACACCTGCTATTGTGCAGTTGCTTCTGGTCAAACAAAGAACTCCCTCCTATTTCTCGAGGAAGCCGCGTGGAGTAGTCATTGGGATTCTGACGGACCGCGTTGCAGAATTGGAGCTGAAGGTGGATTCACTCTGGAGCATCCACGATGCTGAGAATGACGTGATTAGCATGTGTAGCGAGTTGGTCTTACCACAGGTAACGGGTCCACAGCCAAATAGGGAATGGAAGACCAACAGGAAGAGCAGTGCAAGGAAGGTAGTGCAGGGGTCCCCTGCGGTCATCCCCCTGCAAAACAGATGCACCGCTTTGAGTACTGTTGAGGGGGATGACTCATCAGGGGAGGGCAGCAGCAGCCAAGTTCATGGCACTGTGGCTGGCTCTGCTGCACAGGAGGGCAGGAAAAAGAGTGGGAGAGTGATAGGTGATTTAACTGTAAGGGGAATAGATAGTCGTTTCTGTGGCCGCAACCGAGTCCAGGATGGTATGTTGCCTCCCTGGTGCAAGGGTCAAGGATGTCTCTGAGCGGGTGCAGGACATTCTGAAAAGGGAGGGTGAACAGTCAGTTGTCGTGGTGCACATTGGTACCAACGATGTAGGACCTCATCCTGTTTTTTTACCTATGAGACGAATTTAAGGAGCTAGGAGCTAAATTAAAAAGTAGGACCTCAAAAGTAGTAATCTCAGGACTGCTACCAGTGCCACGTGCTAATCAGAGTAGGAATCGCAGGATAGCTCAGATGAATATGTGGCTTGAGGAGTGGCGCAGCAGGGAGGGATTCAAATTCCTGGGGCATTGGAACCGGTTCTGGGTGAGGTGGGACCAGAACAAACCGGACGGTCTGCACCTGGGCAGGACCGGAACCAATGTCCTCGGGGGAGTGTTTGCTAGTGCTGTTGGGGAGGAGTTAAACTAATATGGCAGGGGAATGGGAACCAATGCAGGGAGACCGAAGGAAACAAAATGGAGACAGAAGCAAAAGAGAGAAAGGAGATGAGTAAAAGTGGAGGGCAGAAAAACCCAAGGCAAAAAACAAAAAGGGCCACTTTGCAGCAAAATTCTAAAGGGTCAAAGTGTGTTTAAAAAGGCACGCCTGAAGGCTCTGTGCCTCAATGCGAGGAGTATTCGGAATAGGGTGGACGAATTAACTGTGCAGATAGCAGTTAACGGATACGATGTGGTTGGCATCACGGAGACATGGCTCCAGGGTGACCAAGGCTGGCAACTCAACATCCAAGGGTATTCAATATTTAGGAAGGATAGACAGAAAGGAAAAGGAGGCGGGGTGGCGTTGCTGGTTTAAAGAGGAAATTAATGCAATTGTAAGGAAAGACATTAGTTTGGATGATGTGGAATTGGTATGGGTGGAGCTATGGAATACCAAAGGGCAGAAAACGCGAGTGGGAGTTGTGTACAGACCTCCAAACAGTAGTAGTGATGTTGGAGAGGGCATCAAACGGGAAATTAGGGGTGCATGCAATAAAGGTGCAACAGTTATCATGGGTGACTTTAATATGCATATAGATTGGGCTAACCAAACTGGAAACAATACAGTGGAGGAGGATTTCCTGGAGTGCATAATGGATGGTTTTCTAGACCAATATGTCGAGGAACCAACTAGGGGGGAGGCCATCTTAGACTGGGTGTTGTGTAATGAGAGAGGATTAATTAGCAATCTCGTTGTGCGAGTCCCCTTGGGGAAGAGTGACCATAATCTGGTGGAATTCAACATTAGGATGGAGAATGAAACAGTTAATTCAGAGACCATGGTCCAGAACTTAAAGAAGGGTAACTTTGAAGGTACGTGAATTGACTAGGATGTATTGGCGAATGATACTGAAGGGGTTGACAGTGGATGGGCAATGGCAGACATTTAGAGACCGCATCGATGAACTACAACAATTGTACATCCCTGTCTGGCATAAAAATAAAAAAGGGAAGGTGGCTCAATCGTGGCTATCAAAGGAAATCAGGGATAGTATTAAAGCCAAAGAAGTGGCATACAAATTGGCCAGAAATAGCAGCGAACCCGGGGACTGGGAGAAATTTAGAACTCAGCAGAGGAGGACAAAGGGTTTGATTAGGGCAGGGAAAGTGGAGTACGAGAGGAAGCTTGCAGGGAACATTAAGACGGACTCAAAAGCTTCTATAGATATGTAAAGAGAAAAAGGTTAGTAAAGACAAACATAGGTCCCCTGCAGTCAGAATCAGGGGAAGTCATAACGGGGAACAAAGAAAATGCAGACCAATTGAACAAGTACTTTGGTTTGGTATTCACTAAGGAGGATACAAACAACCTTTTGGATATAAAAGGGGTCAGAGGGTGTAGTAAGGAGGAAGAACTGAGGGAAATCCTTTAGTCGGGAAATTGTGTTGGGGAAATTGATGGGATTGAAGGCCGATAAATCCCCAGGGCCTGATGGACTGCATCCCAGAGTACTTAAGGAGGTGGCCTTGGAAATAGTGGATGCATTAGCAGTCATTTTCCAACATTCCATAGACTCTGGATCAGTTCCTATGGAGTGGAGGGTAGCCAATGGAACCCCACTTTTTAAAAAAGGAGGGAGAGAGAAAACAGTGAATTATGGACCGGTCAGCCTGACATCGGTAGTGGGTAAAATGATGGAATCAATTATTAAGGATGTCATTTGGAAAGAGGTGACATGATAGGTCCAAGTCAGCATGGATTTGTGAAAGGGAAATCCTGCTTGACAAATCTTCTGGAATTTTTTGAGGATGTTTCCAGTAGAGTGGACAAGGGAGAACCAGTTGATGTGGTGTATTTGGACTTTCAGAACGCTTTTGACAAGGTCCCACACAAGAGATTAATCTGCAAAGTTAAAGCACATGGAATTGGGGGTAGTGTGCTGACGTGGATTGAGAACTGGTTGTCAGACAGGAAGCAAAGAGTAGGAGTAAATGGGTACTTTTCAGAATGGCAGGCAGTGACTAGTGGGGTACCGCAAGGTTCTGTGCTGGGGCTCCAGCTGTTTACATTGTATATTAATGATTTAGACGAGGGGATTAAATGTAGTATCTCCAAATTTACGGATGACACGAAGTTGGGTGGCAGTGTGAGCTGCGAGGAGGATGCTATGAGGCTGCAGAGTGACTTGGATAGGTTAGGTGAGTGGGCAAATGCATGGCAGATGAAGTATAATGTGGATAAATGTGAGGTTATCCACTTTGGTGGTAAAAACAGAAACGGACTATTATCTGAATGGTGACAGATTAGGAAAAGAGGAGGTGCAACGAGACCTGGGTGTCATGGTACATCAGTCATTAAAGGTTAGCATGCAGGTACAGCAGATGGCGAAGAAAGCAAATGGCATGTTGGCCTTCATAGCGAGGAGATTTGAGTACAGGGGTAGGGAGGTGTTACTGCAGTTGTACAGGGCCTTGGTGAGGCCACACCCTGGAGTATTGTGTACAGTTTTGGTCTCCTAACTTGAGGAAGGACATTCTTGCTATTGAGGGAGTGCAGCGAAGGTTCACCAGACTGATTCCCGGGATGGCGGAACTGACATATCAAGAAAGACTGGATCAACTGGGCTTGTATTCATTGGAGTTCAGAAGAATGAGAGGGGGATCTCATAGAAACGTTTAAAATTAAGGTTTAGACAGGTTTGATGCAGGAAGAATGTTCCCAATGTTGGGGAAGTCCAGAACCAGGGGTCACAGTCTGAGGATAAGGGATAAGCCATTTAGGACCGAGATGAGGAGAAACTTCTTCACCCAGAGAGTGGTGAACCTGTGGAATTCCCTACCACAGAAAGCTGTTGAGGCCAATTCACTAAATATATTCAAAAAGGAGTTAGATGTAGTCCTTACTACTAGGGGGATCAAGGGGTATGGCGAGAATGCAGGAATGGGGTACTGAAGTTGCATGTTCAGTCATGAACTCATTGAATGGTGGTGCAGGCTCGAAGGGCCGAATGGCCTACTCCTGCACCTATTTTCTATGTTTCCCTATCTCTAAAAGAAAATGTTGGTGGTATTTAACATGCAGTGTAATACTATACAGGTTGTCTAAAGTGCACTTTGTTCCTTAACAGGGATGACAGCAATGAGGAAGAGTTTGCGGATGAATTGGCGGATACCAGCAGCCAGGAATGTGATGGTAAATTCAATGCCCTTCCTGTAATGAACTTTTCCTTGTCTGTGTGTGCCTCCTGAGAACAGCAGCAACGCAGAGACTTTCTGTAGCTGTTGGCACGCGGTTGAACATTTGTCATAAGACACCTTTTGAAAAGTGACGAGAATGGAACAGTTATGGTAGCAGCTTATGAGCAGTTTTGTGATTTTTGTTTTAAATCTTGTCTCTGGCTTTGAGCTTTGGTCTGATTTGTATTCAGAAAAATAGTTTAATTGTGCTTTCATAACATCATAGGAGCAGGCCATTTGGCTCCTCGAGCCTGCTCCGCCATTCAATAAGATCATGGCTGATCTGATCATGGACTCGGCTCCACTTCCCTGCCCGCTCCCAAATAACCCTTTACTCCCTTATCGTTCAAAAATCTGTCTATCTCCGCCTTAAATATATTCAATGACCCAGACTCCACAGCTCTCTGGGGTAGAGAATTCCAAAGCTTCACTACCCTCAGAGAAGTTGTTCCTCCTCCTCTCTATTTTAAATGGGCGGCCCCTTATTCTGAAACGATTCTAGATTTCCCCCATCCTCTCTGCATCTACCCTGTCCAGCCCCCTCAGAAAAGTGCTACCCACTGAGCACCAGCTTACACTAAGCTTGCAGCAGCCTTGCAATCAGTCTAGACTTTTGTTCCCAGATTTTAATTTTAGTCTTGGGGAAAACTTAAGTCAGGTATCTGGCAGAGAGTGAGACTGAAGGCTGTGCCCCCAATGGTAGAATGAAAGGGAGAAGCCTGGAGTAAAGTAGGAAAGGGAAAGCTGTGCAGAGCTTTAATGAAGAGAATTATTAAGTGAATGTACTGAGGCATAGCGCAATAATGGAGGTCAGTCAGAATTGCTTTCCACAATTTCATTCTAGACTTCGAAAGGATTTTTCCCTGAAAAATGTAAGTTACTGTATTTTTCTCTTCTTGCAGCTCAGGAGGCCATAGGAAAGGGTGAGAAATAATAAACTGGGGCAGAAATTACAATTAAGATGTCTGTATGTTTCATTTTCTCATCGGCTCCAAAACTTCTACACGGCTGGCGAGCAGTGTACCCTCCATTTATTTTTAAATGGGCTGCCGGGTCCATTAAAAAGGCTGCATGGCCCATTCAAAGTTCCTCACATGCGCGCTAATTTCATTAAAAACCCGGTGAGCGGCTGCGTGAGCGCTCCGGAGCACTGCATAGCCGCACAGCTTAAAGGGAACATTGGTGACAAGTGTATTTTTCCAAGAAATACGTATTTCTTTTCTTTTTAACCTCTAACCTTAAAACTAAATTTCTTATGGAGCCTAAAATCAAAATGAGTTTAGTTGACATAACTTTAGTCAATGATATTTTTAGTCACCTAAAAGTACACTTTGCCTTACAGATACCTATTTTTTGCATTATTTAGGATAATGTGTGATCTGTTGAATACATTATTCCATTTTTAAGAAGTGTACCCTCTCAGATGCATCGAATCACAGAAATGTATGGCATAGAAGGAGGACATTCGGCCTATCGTGTCTGTGCCGACTGAAAAAGAGCTACCCAGCCTAATCTCACCTTCCAGCGCTAGGTCTGTAGCCCTGTAGGTTACGGCATTTCAAGTGCATATCCAAGCACTTTTTAAATGCAATGTGGGTTTCTGCCTCTACCATCCTTTCAGGTAGAGTGTTCCAGACTCCCACCAACCTCTGGGTGAAAAACAAGTTCTACTCAACTCCCCTCTAATCCTTCTGTGCCTCCTGGTTATTGATCTCTCTGCTCAGGGATGCAGATCCTTCCTATCCACTCTAGGCCCCTCATAATTTTATGCACCTCAATCAAGTCTCCCCTTGCCGTCCTCTATTCCAAAGAAAACAATCCCAGCCCAGGAAAGGGGCAATGTAGATAATATTGAGAAGTGTGAAATTCTGCATGAAATAGACATAATGAGAGAGGAGGTATTGGCGGGGCGGGGGGGGGGGCGAGGGTTGGCAGCTTTGAAAATGGATAAGTCCCCAGACCTGGATGAAATGCATCCCAGGCTGTTGAGTGAAGCGAGAGAGGAAATAGCAGAGGCTTTGACCACCATTTTCCAGTCCTGTTTGGATTCAGGCATGGTGCCAGAGGACTGGAGGACTGCTGATGTATTCTTGTTTAAGAAGGGAGAAAGGGACAGGCCGAATAATTACAGGCCTGTCAGCCTAACCTCAGTGGTGGGAAAATTATTGGAAAAGATCCTGAAGGACAGAATAAATCTACATTTTAGAAAGGCAGGGATTAATTAGCGACAGTCAGCACAGATTTGTTAAAGGAAGATCTTGTATGACTGACCTGATTGAATTTTACGAGGAGGTAACCAGGTGTGTCGATGAGGATAGTGTTTTATGATGTAGTTTATATGGATTTTAGAAAAGCTTTTGATAAGGTCCCACATGGCAGTCTGTCACGAAGTAAAAGCCCATGGGATCCAGGGCAAAGTAGCAAGTTGGATTCAAAATTGGCTTGGAGGTAGGAAACAAAGGGTAAGAGTTTGTTTTTGTGACTGGAAGGATGTTTCCAGTGGGGTTCTGCAGGGCTCAGTACTAGGTCCCTTTCCTTTTGTGGTACATAAGAACATACTTAAGAACATAATAAATAGGAGCAGGAGTAGGCTATACGGCCCCTCGAGCCTGCTCCGCCATTTCATATTAACATGGCTGATCTGATCATGGACTAAGGTCCATTTCCCTGCCCGTTTCCCATAACCCCTTATTCCCTTATCAGTTAAGAAACTGTCTATCTCTGACTTAAATTTATTCAATGTCCCAGCTTCCACAGCTCTCTGAGGCAGCGAATTCCACAGATTTACAACCCTCTGAGAGAAGAAATTCCTCCTCATCTCAGTTTTAAATAGGTGGCCCCTTATTCTAAGATTATGCCCCCTAGTTCTAGTCTCCCCTATCAGTGGAAACATCCTCTCTGCATCCACCTTTTCAAGTCGTCTCATAATCTTATGTTTTGATAAGATCACCTCTCATTCTTCTGAATTCCAATGAGTAGAGGCCCAACCTACTCAGCCTTTCCTCATAAGTCAACCCCCTCATCTCCAGAATCAACCTAGTGAACCTTCTCTGAACTGCCTCCAAAGCAAGTATATCCTTTCTTAAATATGGAAACCAAAACTGTATGCAGTCTTCCAGGTGTGGCCTCACCAATACCCTGTATAACCGTAGCAAGATTTCCTTGCTTTTATACTCCATCCCCTTTGCAATAAAGGCCAAGATACCATTGGCCTTCCTGATCACTTGCTGGACCTGCATGCTATCCTTTTGTGTTTCATGCACAAGTACCCCCAGGTCCTGCTGTACTGCAGCACATTGAAATTTTTCTCCATTTAAATAATAACTTGCTCTTTGATTTTTTTCTGCCAAAGTGCATGACCTCACACTTTCCAACATTACACTCCATCTGCCAAATTTTTGCCCACTCACTTAACCTGTCTGTCCTTTTGCAGATTTTTTGTGTCCTCCTCACGCATTGCTTTTTATACATCAATTATCTGGATTTGAATATAGGGGGTCTGATTTAAAAGTTTGCAGACGACACTAAAATTGGCTTTGTGGTTGATAATGAAGGGGGAAGTCATGGACTGCAGGAGGATAGCAATCTATTTGTCAGGTGGGCAGAACAGTGGCAAATGGAATTTAATTCGGAGATGTGTGAAGTAATGCACTTGGGGAGGGCTAATAAGGAAAGGGTATACACATTAAATGGTAGGCCACTTAACAGTGTAGATGAACAAAGGGACCTTGGAGTGCTTGTTCACAGATCCCTAAAAGTAGCAGGCCAGGTGGATAAGGTGGTTAAGAAGGCATACGGAATGCTTGCCTTTATTAGCCGAGGCATGGAATACAAGAGCAGGGAGGTTATGCTTAAATTGTACAATACACTGGCCACAGCTGGAGTACTGCCTTCAGTGCTGGTCGCCATATTATAGGAGGGAAGTGATTGCACTGGAGAGGGTGCAGAAGAGATTCAGGGGATGCTGCCCGGTATGGATAAGCTTAGCTATGAGGACAGATTGGATTGGCTGGGTTTGTTCTCATTGGAACAGAGGAGGCTGAGGGGGGACCTCATTGAGGTGTATAAAATTCTGAGGGACCTGGATATAGTGGATAGCAAGGGCCTAATTCCTTGGTGGAGGGGTCAATTATGAGGGGGCAAAAGTTTAAGGTGGTTGGTGGAAGTTTTAAAGAGGATTTGAGGGGAAGCTTCTTCATGCAGTGTGTTTTTGGGGGTCTGGAACTCACTGCCTGGAAGGGTGGTGGAGGCAGAAACCCTCACCACATTTAAAAGATGCTTGGATGGGCACTTGAAGTGCTGTAACCTGCAGGGTTACGGACCTAGAGCTGGTAAGTGGGATTAAACTGGATAACCTCTTGTTGGCTGGCACAGACACGATGGAAGAACATCATGGAATATAATACAGTCAGAGTGATCTCCTGGACTAGTTTCAATCACCTGGATTTTTTTTCCCCTAATAGGCCTGGGTTTTTACATTTTTTTTTTTTTGCACCTCCCAGGAGATTGCATGGCCCCGGTGGTGTGGAGTGTAAAATGTTGCGATACATGGGGTATCGAAGCTGTCTAGGGTGGACTGGTTGGGCCGGATGCTCTTTACCTGTACACCATTGTTCATAGGTTTATATGTAACCTTCAGGGCTGCTGACCAAGGGCCGTGTGGCTCTTTATCGGCCGGCATGGACACGATGAGTCAAAATGGCGGCCTCCTATGTTTCTATCCAATCTTTCCTCATAGCTAAAATTCTCCAGTCCTGGCAACTTCCTCGCAAATCTCCTCTGTAAAGCAATCTCATCCTTCCTATAATGTGGTGACCAAAACTGCACGCAGTACTCTAGCTGTTGCCTAACTAGTGTTTTATACAGTTCAAGCATAACCTCCGTGCTCTTATCCTTTATGCGAGTGCTGTGCTCATAACTATTAATGTTAGTTTTACTATATTTAAGACGCTATATTAATGCTCATTTGTGTTGGTTGATTGTTTTCAGAGGAGTCTGAGTGTTCCACCATCACAGATTCGTGTTCTACGGTATCAACGGATGGTTCATCCACGTTGGTCTTTAATGATCTACCCATGTCTAGGGATTCCAAGTAAGTTTGCCAAAAAAGCATTGCTCTCATAGCGAGGCGATTTGAGTACAGGGGCAGGGAGGTATTGCTACAGTTGTACAGGCCCTTGGTGAGGCCACACCTGGAGTATTGTGTACAGTTTTGGCCTCCTAACTTGAGGAAGGACATTCTTGCTATTGAGGGAGTGCAGCGAAGGTTCACCAGACTGATTCCCGGGATGGCGGGACTGACATATCAAGAAAGACTGGATCAACTGGGCTTGTATTCACTGGAGTTCAGAAGAATGAGAGGGGATCTCATAGAAACGTTTAAAATTCTGACGGGTTTAGACAGGTTAGATGCAGGAAGAATGTTCCCAATGTTGGGGAAGTCCAGAACCAGGGGTCACAGTCTAAGGATAAGGGGTAAGCCATTTAGGACTGAGATGAGGAGAAACTTCTTCACCCAGAGAGTGGTGAACCTGTGGAATTCTCTGCCACAGAAAGTTGTTGAGGCCAATTCATTAAATATATTCAAAAAGGAGTTAGATGAAGTCCTTACTACTAGGGGGATCAAGGGGTATGGCGAGAAAGCAGGAATAGGGTACTGAGGTTGCATGTTCAGCCATGAACTCATTGAATGGTGGTGCAGGCTCGAAGGGCCGAATGGCCTACCCCTGCATCTATTTTCTATGTTTCTATGAAACATAGAAAATAGGTGCAGGGGTAGGCCATTCGGCCCTTCGAGCCTGCACCACCATTCAATATGATCATGGTTGATCATGCACTTCAGTACCCCATTCCTGCTTTCTCTCCATACCCCTTGATCCCTTTAGCCGTAAGGGCCACACCTAACTCCCTTTTGAATATATCTAACGAACTGGCATCAACAACTTTCTGTGGTAAAGAATTGCACATGCTCACAACTCTTAAGTGAAGACGTTTCTCCTCATCTCGGTCCTAAATGGCTTACCCCTTATTCTTAGACTGTGACCCCTGGTTCTGGACTCCCCTAACATCGGGAACATTCTTCCTGCATCTAACCTGTCCAATCCCGTCAGAATTTTATATGTTTCTATGAGATCCCCTCTCATTCTTCTAAATTCCATTGAATATAAGTCTAGTTGATCCAATCTTTCTTTCTTATGTCAGTCCTGTCATTCTGGGCATCAGTCTGGTGAACCTTCGCTGCACTCACTCAATAGCAAGAATATCCTTCCTCAGATTAGGAGACCAAAACTGTACACAATATTCAAGGTGTGGCCTCACCAAGACCCTGTACAACTGCAGTAAGACCTCCCTGCTCCTATACTCAAATCGCCTCGCTATGAAGGCCAGCATGCCATTTGCCTTCTTCACCGTCTGCTGTACCTGTATGCCAACTTTCAATGACTGATGTACCATGACACCTTAGGCCTCGTTGCACCTCCCCTTTTCCTAATCTGTCACCATTCAGATAATCTGCTTTCCTGTTTTTACCACCAAAGTGGTTAACCTCACACATTTATCTACATTATACTGCATCTGCCATGTATTTGCCCACGCACCTAACCTGTCCAAGTCACCCTGCAGCCTCTTGGCATCCTCCTCACAGCTCACACTGCCACCCAGCTTAGTGTCATCTGCAAACTTGGAGATATTACATTCAATTCCTTTGTCTAAATTGTAAATAGCTTGGGTCCTAGCACTGAACCTCGCGGTACCCCACTAGTCATTGCCTGCCATTCTGAAAAGGACCCATTTATTTCTACTCTTTGTTTCCTGTCTGCCAACCAGTTCTCTATCCATGTCAATACATTGCCCCAATATCATGTGCTTTAATTTTGCACACTAATCTCTTGTGTGGGACCTTGTCAAAAGCCTTTTATAAGTCTAAATACACCACATCCACTGGTTCTCCCTCGTCCACTCTACGAGTTACATCCTCAAAAAATTCTAGAAGATTTGCCAAGCATGATTTCCATTTCATCAATCCATGCTGACTTGGACTGATCCTGTCACTTTCAAAATGCGCTGCTATTACATCTTTAATAATTGATTCCAACACTTTCCACCACTGATGTCAGGCTGACCGGTCTATAATTCCCTGTTTTCTCTCTCCTTTTTTTTTTAAAGTGGGGTTACATTAGCTACCCTCCCAGTCTATAGGAACTGATCCACAGTCTATAGAATGATGGAAAATGACCACCAATGCATCCACTATTTCTAGGGCCACTTCCTTAAGTACTCTGGGATGCAGACTATCAGGCCCTGGGGATTTATCAGCCTTCAATCCCATCAATTTTCCTAACACAATTTGCTGACTAATAAGAATTTGACTGAAAACCTTACTGAGGGGGTTGGGTCACATTTTCCTCGTCTTCTCTCGGGAATTTAGCTTGGTCACCCCCACCCCCCAAAACCCTTTGTTCCGTATCAGGCACCTTCATTTCCTCAACCCCTGTTTTTAGCAGTGAATGTTCTCCTACTCAGTGGGTGCTACCCACTGAGCTGTGCGCCTCTGAGTCAGGGCAGCACATTTACCTCTGAGTCAGAAGGTTGTGGGTTCAAGTCGCACACCAGGTACTTGAGCGCACAAATCCAGGCTGCACTGTCAGAAGGTGCTGTCTTTCGGATGAGATGTTAAACCGTCTGCTCTCTCATGGGTCCTAAAAGATCCCATGGCACTATTTTGAAGAAGAGCAAGGGAGTTATCCCTGGTGTCCTGGGCCCATATTTATCCCTCAATCAACACAACAAAAATAACAGATTATCTGGTCATTATCACATTGCCGTTTGTGAGAGCTTGCTGTGCGCAAATTGGCTGCCGCCTTTTCTCACATTACAACAGTGACTACACTCCAAAAGTACAACAATTGGCTGTAAAGTGCTTTGAGACGTTCGGTGGTCGTGAGAGGCGCTATATAAATGCAAGTCTTTTACTCGTTGTTCAGTCCAATAGGTGCTGACAATATGAAAATCTCAATACTTAACTGCAATGAGGTAGCGTTTTAAAGATGTTTTTAAAATTCATTTCCATCTGGCTAAATATGGAATGCTGAAGAGGAAAGTTGTGATCAGCATCCTCCAGCCACCACAGCTGTGTGAGGTAGCTTCCAGCTACCCCCCATCTCAAATAAGTGGTGTGTTACCCATAGTGATATTTGGAAAAATCTTTGCGTCTTATTTTTATTCTCTAAACCAGCATTATTTATTGTGGTATTTTTAGTGCAATAAGTTTGTCATAGCACCCAGATATACCCCCAATTGTTCTCCCTTCTCCATTTTCTTTAGGTTGGCTTTTGAAGCTTGCTACTCACAAGTATTTGAATGTAAACTTCAAGTTGTTAAGCCAGCGTTAATAAAAAGTCTGTTTCACGAGATGCCTCTGACGATTTACTTTGGGACCTCGAATGAGAAAAGTAAGGAAGAAAGCCTAAATATCCTTTTTATCCATTTTAGAAAAGATAATATAAACTGATTTTGCTGTGGCATTGTTTGCAGACAAAAATAAAATTTGCATCTTTCTTCCGGTTGCTGTGTCTCTGCTTGTGACTAATTTTCTGTCTTTGGTTCTCGTACTCTTCTCTAGCTTGTGTTTCCACCCCCCCCCCCCCACCCCCCCAGTAATTCTCTGCTACCTTCTTTCTGTGTGGCTTTCCCATCCATTTTTTTTTAGCTGAGAGCTAGAGGCACACTTGGGACGCAGAAATGATCTCTCCCTGGGTGTGAATTAAATTAACTAGGTTAGGCAGGACCAGAGGGCACAAATTTAAGTTGTACAAGGCTAGATCTTGGTCAGATGTCAGGAGGTGGTTCTTTTCCCAGAGAATAGTGGACTCCTGGAACAAGCTGCCCCCTCATGTGGTGGATGCAGACTCACTGAATTCCTTCAAGCAAAAGCTGGATTTATTTCTGGCTGTGGCGAAGATTAACTCTTGCAGAAGGTAGGTACTGCAGGGAATTTAATGGCCGGAGTGATCGCCTGGACTATTTTCACGTCTAGATGGGCCTCAGAGGAATTTCCCAGATTTTATTTTTTCTCCCCAAATTGGCCTGGGTTTTTAATCTGTATTTTTGCCTTTCCCAGGAGATCACATGGTTTCGGGTGGGGTGGAGAGTGTATACGTTGTGATACACAAGGAATTGCAGTTGCGTGGGACAGACATGATGGACCAGATGGTCTTTTACCTGTCTGTCATTGTTTGTATGTTTTTGTCAAGTCACGGCTCTCTTGGACAACAGCCTCGTCCTCCAATTGCCTCAGTAAAAGTGTTTTTTTTTTTTTAAGTGTTTTTATTCGGGACGTGGGCGTCACTCGCAAGGCCGACATTTATTGCCCATCCTTAGTTGCTCTTGAGGTGATGGTGGAAGTAGTGGGCCACTGCCTTAAACCGCTGCATCCCGTGCAGTGGAGGCGCTCCCTAGCCCACACTGCGAAATGTGTGCTAGGAATTGTAATGAATCAATTATGTCATCACAGAACTGCACTGGTTCTTAGTGGGTTCTGCAAAACGGGAGAATTTGTTTCTTTTGAAATATTGGTGATTAGGGGATTCTGTACTAAGCAGTGATGGAGAACTGTGTATGCACATGGTAAATATGCAAGACCAGGAACTGTGTGATAGCACCTTACCTTTCTTTTAGGCACTTTACAGTCTTCTGGACTCAACATCGAGTTCAACAATTTCAGACCAAAACCTCTGCCCATATTTTGCACTCGTTTCCACCCTGCCCACCCTGCCGATCATAGAATTTTTTCTGTTTCCCATGGCAGCTGGTAATTATTCCACCTTCACACCCTATCTAGACTCATCTTTTTCTACTTCTGCCATTACCATCTCAAATCAGCCCATCATCCCTTTTGTGTCTCAAATCTCTCCTGTCTTCTACCTATCACAGACCTTCCCTTTTGTTCTTTCCTCCCCTCCCCCTTTCAGTGCTCCTTCAGAATCTGTTCATTTTGAACATTCACCAATTCTGACAAAGGGTCATCGACCCAAAACGTTAACTCTGTTTTTCTCTCTCCACAGATGCTGCCTGACCCGCTGAGATTTCTCGCATTTTCTGTTTTTATTTCAGATTCCAGCATCCGCAGTATTTTGCTTTTGTATTCAGTTTGTGGCGGTCACTGGGTGTGAATGGGGGCTGGGACATGAGATAAAAACCGATTTTGGTCACAAAGGCCATTTCTTTTCGATGTCATTTCTGCCAATACTCTCCCCTTCCATTTCCTCTCCTGACGGGAGACTGTCCCAGGTGTACTCAACACCGTGCAGTAACTCACCCAGGTGACCGTTGTTCAGGTGTTGGTCCGGTCTCTGTTTCTCAGCAGGCTATTTGACTGCAAGAGGAGGCATAGATTCTGAAGGGGGATTGACAGGGTAGATGCTGAGAGGGTGTTTCCTCTGGCTGGAGTGTCTAGAACTAGGGGGCGCAGTCTCAGGATAAGGGGTAAGACTGAGATGAGGAGGAATTTTTTCACTCAGAGTTGTGAATCTTTGAAATTCTCTGCCCCAGAGGGCTGCGGATGCCGAGTCTCTGAATAGATTCAAGGCTGAGATCGATAGATTTTTGGGGGTCTCGGAGGAATCAAGGGCTATGGAGATCGGGCGCGAAAGTATTGAGGACGATGATCAACCATGATCTTATTGAATGGCGGAGCAGAATCGAGGGGCCAAATGGCCTACTCCTCCTATTTCTTATGTTCTTGTGGCCAAGCTCTCTCCTGTCCTCACTCAATAATAGTGGATATCTGGACACTCCTGAACAAAAAGCTGTGAATGCTGGGTCAGTTGAAATTTACAAGACTCATTTTGTTCAGTGAGGGCTTCAAGGAAATGGAACCAAGGCTGGTAAATGGAGTTGAGGAACAGATCAGGCTTGATCTAATTGACTGGGGGCAACCGGCTCAAAGGGCTGAATGGTGACTCCATTCCTTTATAATGTCTGTGCACCCTCGGAGGCCGAACTCCAAGCCATCGTCCTTCAGCGAAGTGTACAAGAGCACGGGCCTTGCACTAATCATTTGTAAGACAAAGGTCCTCTACCAACCTGCCCCCGTCACACAGCACTGCCCCTTGATTATCAAAATCTTCAACGAGGCCTTGGCCAATGTTGACCATTTTCCATACCTCAGGAGCCTACTGTCAACCAGGGCAGATGTCGATGACAAAGTCCAACACTGCATTCAGTGTGCCAGTGCAGTCTTCGGTCGCCTGAGGAAAAGAGTGTTTGTAGACCAGGACCTCAAACCTGGCACCAAGCTCATGGTCTACAGAGTAGTAGTGATACTCGCTCTCCTATATTACTCAAAGACATGGACTATGTACAGCAGACGCCTCAAAGCACTGGAGGAGTACCACCAACGCTGCCTCCGCAAGATCCTGCAAATCCATTGGCAGGATAGGCGCACCAACGTCCGTGTTCTCACTCAGGCCAACATCGAAGCATTGAGCACACTCGATCAGCTCTGTTGGGCAGACCACATCGTCCCCATGCCCGATACGAGACTCCCAAAACAAGCGCTCTACTAGGAGTTTCGACACGGCAAGCGAACCCGAGGCAGGCAGAGGAAACGCTTCAAGGACACCCTCAAAGCCAATTTGAAAAAGTGCAACATCCCCACCGACACCTGGGAATCCCTGGCCTAAGACCGCTCAAAATGGAGGAGAAGCATCCGGGAAGGCGCCGAACACCTTGAAGCAAGCTGAAACCAAGCGGAAGGAGCGCACGGCAACCCAAGCACCCCACCCACCCGTTCCTTTAAACACCATCTGTGACAGAAACTGTAGGTCCCACATTGGACTCATCAGTCACCTGAAAACTCTATTTTAGTGTGGAAGCAAGTCATCCTTGACTGTGAGAGACTGCCTAAGATGAAGAATGTCTGTGTGCACGTACTTCTAGTAAAGACTGCTGGATAGCAATCAGGAGTGGGAACCCTTTGTAACCAAGTGCCACTGAGGCCATGGGTATTCAACACTACCCCAGCTAACTCAGCACAAACTAGGGATCAAACCTCTGATCTCTGCTGATCTGTGTGGTTCAGCTGCTCAGTGCCATAAACAGCTGAGATTTTCTTGCTCAAGTTCCTGGCCTGTAAAGTGATCCACTGTTCTAGCATTGCACCTTTTAGAACAGGATCACACTAGATTCTGTTTTTACTGTTCGTTTACCGTTTCCCACATTATATTACAACAGTGACTACACTCCAAAAGTACTTCATTGGCTGTAAAGCGCTTTGTGACGTCCAGTGGTCGTGAAAGGCGCTATATAAATACAAGTCTTTCTATCTTTCACCGAATGACATTTGTTATCCCACAGTTGAACTGTTGCCATGGGACCAAAGGAAGCAGATGAAATGGAAGATGTCCACTGTGACACCGATAGTTGTGAAAAATGCCATTTCCAGATCCCATTTCAAAATCACTAAAAGTAAGTCATTCCACGCGTGTTTGCACTGAAGTGAATTTAAACTTTTTGATTATGCTTATTTTACTTCGATAATCACACATGATCAAGGCCATGCGTTTGTTGATTTTGTGGAAAGCTTGGACACTGATCCTCAAAATACCAGTTTAAAATCCCCATACTCCTGCTAAATGTACCGAATCTAGTCATAAACATGGAATTTGCCATAAACCAGTGGCCAATTTAGGGGAAAACTACTGTTTTTCATTTTCATGTCAAGAAAGTCACACAATAGTGGGATGTAATTCTGAAAACACCAGAATCCCATCTAGTAAGAATAGAATTTGACGTACTCAGTCACCGTAAACCAATGACCCCAGAAATGCTGCACTGAATTAGAGAGCCTGAATGTACAATTCAGCAATAGCTGATCTTGCTCTTCTGAAGGCTTAGTGCTAAGTGCGCTGCCTGTTGTGTTGCACCATACAGACTAGGAATGTCCGAGTTAGCTGATCATAACTGAGAGAACAGTTGGCCTCAGTGCTCTGAACTAGGGAGATGATAACTTGGCCATTGTACGCCCCCCTGATGCGAGCGTAGTCCCTTCACCCTGTCAGCCGTAGCTCAGTAGGTAGCACACTCGCCTCTGAGTCAGAGAAGGTTGTGGGTTCAAGTCCCACTCCAGGGACTTGAGCACAAAAAAAATCTAGGCTCACGCTCTAGTGCAGTGCTGAGGGGTGGGGCGTTAAACCGAGGCCCTGTTTGCCCCCTCAGCTGGACATAAAAGATCTCATGGCACTATTTTGAAGAGGAGCAGGGGCCAATATTTAATCCCTCAATCAACATAACAAAAATAGATTATCTGGTCATTATCACATTGCTGTTTGTGGGAGCTTGCTGTGCGCACGCTGGCTGCCGCGTTTCCTACATTACAACAGTGACTACACTCCAAAAGTACTTAATTGGCTGTAAAGCGCTTTGAGATGTCCGGTGGTCATGAAAGGCACTATATAAATGCAAGTCTTTTGAGTGGAAATGTATGGCTGTCGTGCAGTGCCGATCCTCTTCTCCTCCAGCACGCAGTGAGCATAATGGCTGTGACCACTCTGACCTCTCGTCCTTCCACTCTGTATACCCTGACCTCCACCACACAAAATGGACCTCTGACCTTTCCAATGCCTGCCCCCAGCCAAGCCTCGAATCATCTACCATCTCACCGAAGGGCGCTACTCAGCACCGAGCTTAAGGCCCGCATCTCGCCATATGCAATTAGGCTCGTACAGCAGTGCCTGGGCTCCAGTCATCTTGGACCCCCTTGCCACTAGTCCAAGACCTTGCTCAGCTAAACCCATGTGGTAGCCGGTGTGCAACGGCCAACCCACGTTAAAAGAACTCACGCACAGGCATCTTCCACCCTTCAATATGAAGTTTGGGACCTGGACCGTCAGGACCCTCATGGACAACTCTTCAATTTTATTTCGGGTGTGAGGCTGCATTAAGGGCTGTGCGGACCATTCAAAATACTGTGCATGCGCTTTTTTTTCCCCCCCATATAATGGCCGTTGAGCCGGCTGCGGGGAAGCAGCAGAGCCCTCTGCGGCTGCGCAGCTTAAAGGCATCATTGGTGTTGAGTGCAAGCTACACCGGGCTTGCCTGTGATGCTCCACCACGGGCGAATAGGTTGCCGGCACTCGCTTTGTAGTTTCAAACCTGACAAATGTCCACCAGGATGAGATACCAGACAGCGGCCTGTGTCCGCACGAGATGAGGGGAGGCATCGGAAGGGGAGGGGAGAAATCACCGTCTCCAAGTGGAAAATTGGTGTGTTGTACATTTCAGGATGTTACGATTGGCTGGGTTGTTGGGGACATCACATGAAGTCACCACTATTCAAGACCCTCCGGGAATATCAGAAGGTAAGTAGTTGGAATTTCAAAATCCGAGCCTTCTGTGCAAGTGTTTTTCCTTATTTGTCAAAATATTTAATGTAAGCATCACCCTGTTGACAATCTGTTTGTTGAGGATATCTTTCCTAATCTGTACCTCTCTTTGCTCCTTTAAGACGCTCCTTAAAACCTACCTCTTTAACCAAGCTTTTGGTCACCTACCGTCATTTCTTCTTGCATAAGAACCTAAGAACTAGGAGCAGGAGTAGGTCATTTGGCCCCTCGAGCCTGCTGCGCCATTTAATACGATCATGGTTGTAATGTGACCTGTATTACACTACCACCAGAGGGCCTACCTGTTGGAGTCCCAAGGGATCCCAGCATCCCTTGGGAGCACGGTATATAAGCAGGCCACACACGCGGTACCTGCACTCTGGAGTCTTATTAAAGGAGCTAAGGTCACATTTTCTCATTGTACACAGTACTCAGTTTCATCCTTTATTATGAGTGTACCAATGGCTGATCAGATAATGGACTCGGGTCCACTTCCCTGCCCGCTCCCCATAACCCCTTATTCCCTAATCGGTTAAGAAACTGTCTATCTCTGTCTTAAATATATTCAATGACTCAGCTTTCACAGCTCTCTGAGGCAGCAAATTCCACAGATTTACAACCCTCAGAAGAAATTCCTCCTCATCTCAGTTTTAAATGGGCGGCCCCTTATTCCAAGATTATGCCCTCTAGTTCTAGTCTCCCCCATCAGTGGAAACATCCTCTCTGCATCCACCTTGTCAAGCCCCCTCATAATCTTATACGTTCTTCTGAATTCCAATGAGTAGAAGCCCTTATGTGTCTCGGTGTCAAATGTATTTATTTTTTTGTCTTATAACACTTCTGTGAGCGCCTTCGGACGTTTTACTACGTTAAAGACACTTCTATAAATACAAGTTGTTTGTGCTGCCAAAAAAAGCAGAAGTGGATAGATGTCCCTTCATGATTTTTAAGCCCGATCCAGCATTTCTTTTCTTTGCCCTGCAAGAATATTTTTCTGGTAATTTGATAAATGATCTTCTGTCTATGCCTGCTATATTCCTGCTCTAAAATGCAACCTCTTGAGCCAAAGCATTGTCTTTTGCAAAGACTGAGGGGCTGGATCCAGTTTTAGCATTAACTTGCATTTATATAGCATCTTTTGTGTGCTGTTCACCTATTGCCTCAGCCCTACAGCCCTCCGAAAACTCTGCGCTTCTCCAGCTCTGGCCTCTTGTGCATCCCCCACTCCTTTCACCCCACCATTAGCATGTACCTTCAGCCGTCTAGCCCCGGAGCTCTGGAAATATCTCCTGACACCACTACGGCTCTTCATCTGTCCTCCATTAAGATCCTCCTTAAAACCTGGTGCCAGCCGTGGCTCAGTTGTCAGCACTCTTGCCTCTGAGTCAGAAGGTTGTGGGTTCAAGTCCCACTCCAGAAGCACAAAAATCTAGCCTGACACTCCCAGTGCAGTGCTGAGGGAGCGCTGCACTGTTGGAGGTGCCATCTTTTGGATGAGATGTTAAACTGAGGCCCCGTCTGCTCTCTCAGGTGGACATAAAAGATCCCACGGCACTATTTCAGAGAAGAGCAGGGCAGTTATCCCTGGTATCCTGGCCAATATTTATCGCTCAATCAACATAATGACCAGATAATCTTTTTTTATCACATTGCTGTTTGTGGGATCTTGCTGTGCGCAAATTGGCTGCCACGTTTCCCACATTACAACAGTGACTACACTCCAAAATGTACTTAATTGGCTGTTAAGTGCTTTGAGACGTCTTGTGGTTATGAAAGGCGCGATGTAAATGCAAGTTTTTCTTTACCTCTTTGGCCAAGTTTTTAGTCACCCTTCCTATATCTCCTCCTTTGGCTCAGCATCGATTTCTGTCTGATTTATGCCTCTCTGAAGTGCGTTAAAGGCACTATATAAATGCCACATGTTTATTTTGCACTGACCAGTCAGGAGAATTCTTCTTACTTTTGTATTTTTAATAGCCTATGAAATTCAGCTGAAATTACTTGTATTGCTTTATGGAGGTGATTTGTATTTAGTATGATTCCATGCAAATCAGCTAAACGTCATGTTGCTGGGGGCAAAAAAATCAAACTTTCTATATTTTCCTTCCTAGCTGAATCATTTTCCGGGGTCATTTCAAATTGGGCGCAAGGACCGTTTGTGGCGTAACTTACTGAAAATGCAGGTGCGATTTGGAAAAAGGGAGTTCAACTTTTTTCCGCAGTCCTTCATCCTCCCTCATGACATCAAGCTTCTAAAAAATGCCTGGGGAGAGACCTCGAGCAGACAGAAATGGATTATCAAGCCGGTAAGTTAAGTCTGAGAGTTTAAAAAAAAAAAAATAATTGGACAAAGAACCAGAGGGAAGATTAGACATTTTTTTTTTTATGCAGCGAGTTGTGCCGATTCTGGAATTCACTGCCTGAAAGGGCGGTGGAAGCAGATTCAGTCGTAACATTCAAAAAGGAATTGGATATTTGGAGAGGAAACATTTTCTGGGCTATGGGGAAAGAGCAGGCAGGAATAGGACTAATTGGATAGCTCTTTCAAAGACCTGGCACAGGCACGATGGTCCGAATGACCACCACCTACTGTGTGGCCCTTCAGCCCATTGAGCATGCTCTGCCAGTCAATGAGATCATGGCTGATCTGTAACCTAACTTCATAAGTGTGGGAAATTGTACTCCGCTTCCATTGAGGGGTGGTAAGGCCAATTCTGCGACGGGAGCAGGACTTCCACGCTGGGGGCTAAAATTCCCTGCCCCAAAAGGTTACCGCCCCCAAGATGGGAGCCTGTGCGGGGAGGCTGAGGGGAGACGGGGATGGAGGTGGTGGGGAGGGGGGCGCGGAGAAACCCAGGGCTGGGGACAGGAGGGGCCACATTGCAGCGGAGGTCTTGGGGGGGGGGGGGGGGGGGGGAAGTGTGTTGGAGGGGCAGGCCTGGGGGCTCTGTGCCTCAGTGCGGGGAGTGTTCAGAGTGGGGTGGACGGGCTGACTGCACAGATGGTGGTTGGTGGATGTGGTGTGGTTGGCATCGCGGGGGCGTGGCTCCGGGGTGGCCGGGGCTGGGGGCTCGACATCCGGGGTGTTCGGCATTTGGAAAGGATTTTGACGGGGCGGGGCGGGTTGGGTGCGGGGGGAGTGTTCCCGGTATTGGGTGGGTCCGGAGCCGGGGGGGGGGCTGTTTGAGGCTGGGATTGGGAGAGACTTCTTCACTCGGGGTTGTTGGCCTGTGGGGTTCCCTGCCGCGGAGAGTTGCTGATGCCAGTTCGTTTGATGTGGTCCTTGCGGCTGGGGGGATGTGGGGGGGGGCGTGGGGGGGAGGTGCTGGGGTGGGTGATCAGCCATGATCTTGTTGAATGGCCTACTCCTGCACCTATTTTCTATGTTTCTATATACCCACCTTTGCCCCATATACCCATATACCTTTGGTTAATAAAAACATTGAGTTGGGTAAATTGCCAAAGTTTAAGATATTGTAAATTGGAAAATTAGCACAGATGAAAAGAAAGACTTGCATTTATATAGCGCCTTTTATGACCGCAGGACGTCCCAAAGCACTTTACAGCCAGTGAAATATTTTTTGAAGTGTAGTCACTAATGTACGAAATGGGGCAGCCAATTTGCGCACAGCAAGCTTCCACAAAAAGCAATATGATAAATGATCAGATACTCTGTTTTAGTGATGTTGCTTGAGAGATAAGATGATAGCCAGGACACTGGCGATAACGCCCCTGTCCTTTCTCGAAATAATGTCACGTGATCTTTTGCATCCACCCGAGAGGGCAGATGGGATCTCAGTTTAGCATTTCATCCGAAAGACGGCACCTCCAACAGTACAGCCTCAGTACTGCACTAGTGTCGGCCTGGATTTTATGCTCTGGTTTCTGGAATGGGACTTGAACCTTCAAACTTTTGACTCCGAGGCGAGAGTGCTAAACGCTGAGCCACAGCTGATAGTTAAAATAACTTGTGAATTTTTAAAACTCTCAGGAAGCTTAGTCTGAAGGCTGATGAGCAGTAATTGTTGCGACAATTATTAATATTATTGTCCAATAAGTTAGAAATCCTTCCTATCCATTACTTGGCTTCTCCCTTTCCCTCTCTGTGGATCTACCTTGTCCAGAATAATATTTTGGCGTGGTGCAGAGTAGCTGCTCAGTAGTGTGAAACAATAGACAATGCAACTCCATCTCTAGAGAGAGGGAGCACCAAACGCTGAAAGCTTAAGCGCATTCAGGAGGTAGGTATGCTGCAGATCTCCTTGCTTCCGCTCCATAGTGGGGTGCAGTCTCCCGCTGGTTAAAGGGAAGTCCGTTTCAAATGAACCTCTTTGGAAACTTAATTGAACGAAGGGGACGGGACCGCACTGGTTAGCACTGGTAAAATTAGTGCAGAGAATTGTACCGATTGCACAAGATAAGTTGGGATACAGGGAGCACTACCCTTTCCCCTACAGTATCTAGCTGTCCAGTTTTCTGACGCCCTCTTCCAGCTGTTCATCGCCTCTCCCTGTCTAACTTCTAACTTCTGTACATGAGAAGCAAGAGCGGATCAGAACCAGAGCTTTGGGGATACCCCAGTCAATGGCATGGTTTCAGTTTTGGCCGTGGCATTATGGTTCTTGTATTTTGCTGTGATTTTTGTATTATGTGACCCAGACCAGAGTGTCAATGCTGTTGTGTATATAGAGGCTCATGTCGGTAATCACATTGGAGGAATGAAACCCATGCCATTTTGATATGTGGCACTCGCACTTCTAGAAAGTTATTTAAAAAGGTATCTATTGACAATACTGATGGCTTTTCTCCTGTCTTCTGTTTTTTTTTTATACAGCCTGCATCTGCGAGAGGGATTGGCATCCAAGTCATTCATAAGTGGAATCAGATCCCCAAGAAACGACCTCTGCTGGTTCAGAAGTACGAATTTGTTTCTTTATATTTGTGTGTGTATTTATATATGGCTATGATATAAATAGATAATATATAAATAATGTGTACATGTGTACATTTTTATATATAAATATTTTTATATTTTATATATTTTTTTATATAATTTCTTCCTATTTACACATGATATATAATTGTGTGTGTGTTATATACTGGCTCTTAAACAAGATTCTGTAACACCAAACTCTGGTTTTAAATGCGGGTAGATTGAGGGAGGTAAGAGGTTTCATTGCCTTGAGGACCTGGGAAAGTACAAATTAAAGTTAAAGAAGATGATCGGAGGTTGATGGAAAATCATGTAGGACAGATGGAAATAGCAGAGCCCTTGAGAGCTGCAAAGCTATCGAGACTCAGAAATTGTATCTTTGGATTGGAAAATTGCAAATGTCACACCTTCTTTAAGAAAAGCGAGGCAACTGCAGGCCTGTCTGTTTAATATCCGTTGTGGGGAAGTTACTGGATCACTGGAAGCTACAGACGAGACCAAAGAGGAATTCTACTCCAGCCTTGAACAATCCCTGTCCCGGTGTCCCAATGGCCGACAAACTGATCCTCTTAGGCGATTTTAACGGCAGAGTTGGAAAGGACACACACCTGAGGTGGTGTGATCGGCAGAGAGGGGTTAGGGAAATCCAACTCCAACGGTACCCTCCTCTTGACGAAATGCTTAGAACATGACCTTGTCATAACCAACCTCATGTTCCGTCAGAGAGACAAGTACAAGGCCTCATGGCAACACCCTCGCTCTAAGCACTGGCATCTGCTCGACTACGTCATCGTCCAAGCAAGGATGCCCGCATCACTCGCGCCATGACAAGAGCTGACGACTGCTGGACTGACCACTGCCTAATCCGCTCTTATCATTTCAATCAATGTAGCCCCAAAACAACAGCGGCAACAGGAATGATGCTGTAGGAAAATCAAAGCTGGAGCACTCGAAGACCCTGCTAAGAAAGTCCTATTCAGCCAGTGCCTCACAACCAACCTGACGATTCCCAGTAATCTTGAGAGGCAGATTGTCCAGTGCATGGTCTGCCCTCAAGGTCTCCAGAATTAGCACCTGTGAAGAGATGCTCGGTCACTCGACCAGGAAACATCAAGACTGGTTCGACAAGAACGATCAGGAGATCTAGGAGCTAATATGCCGCAAGCGCAAGGCATTCTTGGACTGGAAACAGCAGCACAATTATAGAGCAAGAAAGCAGCTCTACAGACGTCTGAAGACCGAGGTCCAACATAAAACTCGCGACCTAAAGAACAGATGGTGAGTGGAAAAAGCGCAGGAGATCCAACAACTAGCCGACAACCACGACGTGCGTGGATTCTTTAGCGCAGTCAAGACCACCTACGGCCCAAGCACCCAAGGTCCTATCCCACTGCGGGCCAAGAACGGAGAAGTACTCATCAAGGACAGAGAGGCAGTCAGTGCCCGCTGGAAGGAGCACTTCGAAGATCTCCTCAACCGAGACTCTGCCTTCAATATGAGTTTCGTCGACTCCATCCCGCAGCATGCTACCCACCACCACCTCAGCACAACCCCATCCCGGCATGAGGTTCAAAAGACCATCCGACAGCTAAAGAACAACAAGGCCTAGGGAGCAGACGGAATCCCCGCTGAAGCACTAAAGCATGGCAGAGAAGCAACTTTGGCGCAAATCCATGAACTCATTTCTCTTATTTGGAAGGAAGAGAACGTGCCAAGGGATCTCGGACGCTGTAATCATAATCATCAAGAAAGGTGACAAGTCTGATTGCGGTAATTACAGAGGAGTTTCTCATCTGTCTGCCACAGGGAAAGTCATCACAAGAATCCTCCTCAATCGCCTTCTCCCAGAGTTGCAATGCGGATTCCGTCCACAATGGGGCACAATGGACATGATCTTCACCATGCATCAAATTCAAGAGAAGTGCAGGGAACAGCATCAACCTCTGCACATGGCTTTCTTTGACCTCACAAAGGACCAATGTCAACCGGGAGGGATTTTGGAGTGTCCTCCTCAAATTCGGCTGTCCTCAAAAGCTTGTCACCATCTTCTGCCTGCTCCCCAAT
Source organism: Pristiophorus japonicus (assembly GCF_044704955.1). Classification (NCBI taxonomy): domain Eukaryota; kingdom Metazoa; phylum Chordata; class Chondrichthyes; family Pristiophoridae; genus Pristiophorus; species Pristiophorus japonicus. Next base: position 18,582,651 of record NC_091979.1, on the reverse strand, counting down.
GACATGCAAGCCGTGATCCTGACCAACGGATCCACCACAGACCCAATTCACGTTCGGACCAGGGTTAAGCAAGGCTGTGACATTGCACCAACACTCTTCTCGATGTTCCTTGCTGCAATGCTCCATCTCTCCCTCAATTAGCTCCCTGTTGCAGTGAGGATAATCTACAGAACAAACGGGAAATTGTTCAACCTCTGTCGCCTCCAGATCCAAGGTCGTCCCATCCTCTGTCATCGAATTACAGTATGCAGACGAAGCTCGCGTTTGTTCACTGAGGTCAAACTCCAGACCATCGTCAACACCTTCACCGAAGCGTACGAGAGTATGGGTCTTGCACTAAACATCCATAAATGACAAAAGGTCCTCTACCAACCTTCATAGTACTCCCCCCCCCGCCCCCGTTTATCAAAATACATGACGAAGCCTTGGACAGCGTGGACCATTTTCCATACCTCGGGAACAAGGGCAGACGTCGATGACAAAGTCCAACATAGCCTTCAGTGTGCCAGTGCAGCCTTCGGTTACCTGAAGGAGAGTGTGTTTGGAGAGTGTGTTTGAAGACCAGTACCTCAAACTTGGCACCAAGCTCATGGTCGACAGAGCAGTACTGGTATCCGCCCTCTTATATGCATCAGAGAAATGGACTATGTACAGCAGGCACCTTAAAGCACTGGAGAAGTACCACCAACGCTGCCTCTGCAAAATCTTGCAAATCCATTGACAGAATAGGTGCACCAACATCTGTGTTCTTGCTCAGGCCAACATTCCCAGCATCGAAACATTGACCGCGCTCGATCAACGCCAGTGGACGGGCCACCTCGTGCATTCCCGATACCAGACTTCCAACACAAGCGCTCTACTCAGAACTCCAACACGTCAAGCGAGTCCCAGATGGGCAGAGGAAACGCTTCAAGGACCCCCCTCAAAGCCTTCGTGATAAAGTGCAACATCCCCACCGACGCCTCGGAATCCCGAGACCGAGGAGGAGCATCCGGGAAGGCGCCGAACACCTCGAGTCTCTTCGCCGGGAGCAAGTGGAAACCAAGCGCAAACAGCGGAAGGGACGTACGACAACCCAAGCACCCCACCCATCCGTCCCTTCAACCACCGCCTGCCCCACCTGGGACAGACTGTAGGTCCCGCATTGGTCTCATCAGCCACCTGAGAACTCATAGTGCGGAAGCAAGTCATCCTCGACTCCGAGGGACTGCCTAAGAGAGAGAGAAGACTGGAATCTGCCATCGAGACAGAGTGACTGCGCACTTGGACGAGCATGAGCTGATCAGAAAGTCGGCGTGGATATATGATGGGCATATTGTGTCTCACTGATACAGTTAAATTTTAATGAGGAATTCACCAACATGGTGGCTAGGGGATTGTCTGCGGATGTTGTCTGTATAGGCTTCCAGAAGACGTTTAGTACGGTTCCATACAAGAGATTATTAGCAAAAATGTGAGTGCGTGGGATTGGAGGTAGCCTTGTAACCTGGATTGGAAATTGGTTGGGAGATAGGAGGTAGAGAGTAAGGAATAAAGGAAGTGTTCTCGAGTCATACTGGCTTAAAGGGCTAAATTATGAAGACAGTTTATGTAAACTTGGTTTGTATTCTCCTGGGTTTAGAAGGTTGAGGGGTGACCTAATCTCGTTCTTTGAAATGGTAAAGGGATTTGATCGGATATTTGCTCTGGTGGAAGAATCCAGAACAAAGAGCCATAAACAATATTAGAGTTAGGCCTTTAGAAGTGAAATCGGGAAGCACTTATTCACATGGGGCAATGAATATCCGGAACACTTTTTTTTTTTCCCCCACCCCCCAAAAGGATTGATACATTCAAGACTGCGAGTTGAAGAAACGGTGCAAATTTACGCATGCAACCGCAGAATCTTGTAATAAAAAATTAATTTGATTTACTCAGTCACTAAACTAGTGGCCCTGTTTACAAAATGGCGTCATCACTTGTGGTGCTGGTCTGTCGCTAAGCGTAGCAAGTCCTGATTTTATTTTTCAACAGTTTCAAGCAATATTGTGGCATGTACTTTATTTTCTTTGCTCCAGATACTTGCACAAACCCTACCTCATTGGCGAGAGCAAGTTTGATTTGAGAATTTATGTCTACGTTACTTCTTACGATCCTCTACGGATCTATACGTTTACAGACGGCTTGGTCCGTTTCGCAAGCTGCAAGTAAGTTTTAAAAATAGAGATCGGATAGAGGGAGGAACTGGGTTACTGACGTGTAATTTGGGTCTGGTGGGGTTTGTAACTTGAGATGTAGCGGGGTTCCGAAGTTATTATAAATGTCTGTCCTAATGACTGGTCCCACTTGAAACACTAATCTGTCTGATCAGCCGTGGCTCAGTGGGCAGCACCCTCGCCTCTGAGTCAGAAGGTTGTGGGTTGAAGTTCCACTCCTGAGACTTGAGCACGTAAATCTAGGCCGACACTCCAGTGCAGTACTAAGGGGGTGCTGTACTGTCAGAGGTGCCGTCTTTTGAATGAGACGTTAAACCAAGTCTGTTGTCTCGGGTAGATGTGAAAGATCCCACGGCACTGGGGTCCTATCCAATATCTATCCCTCAACCAACATCTCGAAAAACAGATTAGAGAAAAGTAGATTGAGAGACTTGCATTTATATAGCGCCTTTCATGACCTCAGGACATCCCAAAGTGCTTTACAACCAATGAAGCACTTTTTGAAGTGTAGTCACTGTTGTAATGTAGGGAATGAGGCAGCCATTATTGCACACAGCAAGCTCCCACAAACAGCACTGTAATGATCATATAGCCTGTTTTTTAGTGATGATGTTTGAGGGATAAATATTAGCTAGGGCACCGGGTTAACTCCCCTGCTCCTCTTTGAAATAGTGGCCATAGGATCCTTTGCGTCCACCTGAGAGGACAGACAAGGGCCTCAGTTTAACGTCTCATCCAAAAGATGGCACCTCCGACAGTGCAGCACTCCCTCGGTTTTGCACTGGGAGTGTCAGCCTAGATTTTTGTGCTCAAGTCTCTGGAGTAGGACGTGAACCCATAACCACCTTACTCGGAGGCAAGAGTGCTCTCCACTGAGCCACGGCTGACACTTTAAAGGACATACAGGGGCTAATTTTAACCTGACCCATCCCGCAGGAAGCTGACTCGCTTGGATCGGCCACGCATTTTACACCCAGTTTTACTCTCCATTGACATTGGCTTAAAATTACTGCCACTATTGCGACTCACCACTAGAACTTAGCCGTTCTGTTCTCGGGAAAATGGGTGCATTAAGAGTGTGATGGAATACACTCCACTTGCCTGGATGGGTCCAGCTCCAATAACTCTCAAGAAGCTCGACACCATCCAGTCAGTAGAATAATGATGATAATTAGTACAATGTTAATAGATATAACTTTCTTTAACCACGGTACTTGCCTCTGTTATTTTCACTAATTCCCTCTGCACTGCCATTACTTGTGGATAGTATTAATTTTTGTTATGTTGCTCAGGTATTCGTCTTCCATGAAGAGCCTGGGTAACAAGTTTATGCATCTCACAAACTACAGTGTGAATAAACTAAATGCAGAGTACAAACCCAACACTGATGAAAAGCTCTGTCAAGGTCACAAATGGTAAGTTGGGGCAATTAGCTTAAGTTCTATTCTAGGGGAAATTGGTGCATTAGGAGTGTGATGGAATACTCTGCACTTGCCTGGATGGGTCCAGTTCGAATAACTCTCAAAGCTCAACACCACCCAGGACAAAGCAGTCCACTTGATCAGCAGCCCAGCCACTATCTTAAGTATCCACTCCCTTCACCACCGGCACTCCATCATAATCATAGGCAGTCCCTCGGAATCAAGGAAGACTCTTAAAATGAGTTCTTAGGTGGCTGAACAGTCCAATACAAAAACCACAGTCTCTGTCACAGGTGGGACAGATAGTCGTTGAGGGAAGGGGTGGGTGGGAGGGTGGGAGGGACAGGTTTGCCGCACGCTCTTTCTGCTGCCTGCGCTTGATTTTTGCACGCTCTCGGCGATGAGACTCGAGGTGCTCAGCGCCCTACCGGATAGACTTCCTCCACTTAGGGCGGGGACTCCCAGATGTTAGTGGGGATGTTGCACTTTATCAAGGAGGCTTTGGGGGTGTCCCATGGCTGCAGTGTGTACTATCTGTAAGATACACTGCAGCAACTCGCTAAGGCTTCTTCAGCAGTACCTGCAAACCTCTACCACCTAGAAGGACAAAGTAACTGGGAACAGTACTGCCTCAAGTTCCCCTCCAAGTCACACACCATCCAGACTTTGGACATCAATCACGGTCCATCGTGGCTGGGGCAAAATCCTGGAACTCCCTCCCTAACAGCACTGTGGGTGTACCTTCACCACATGGACTGCAGCGGTTCATGAAGACTCTTCACCACCCTCTCAATGGAAACTGGAGATGAAAAATAAATGCCAACCTTGCGAGGCCCATATCCTGAGAATGAATAATTCAAAAAAAATATTGGACCTAGACCGGGGCTGGGTAAATCCCGTTCACCTGTTAGCCAGGAGGTGAAATTTTACAGTTTCGACAAGCTGGGAAAAAAAACTCAGCAGTAACCCCAGTGTATATACATTCCAAGAGTTTCTTTATTAGGTTTCTTGGTGCTGCTGAGCCTCTGCAGCTTATTTCATCACTTTCCTTTTTCCTAAGTATATCTCAGCCGCAGCCTCTAGTCTCAAAATCTGTGTCGCCCACTCGCGCTGCCTTCTCTCCCATCCTTTGCAGCTTTTCTCGTCTATTTCATCAATACAAAGATCGTGCTCTTAATTCTCTCTTCCTGTTCCTCCTACACTGCTCTACACATTATCCCTCTTCCATCTATCCTCACCGTTTTGAAATTGAGACGAGTTGCACTGTTCTCCAGGGATTGAAACATCTTAAATAGAATCATAGAAATTTACAGCACGGAAGGAGGCCATTTCGGCCCATCGTGTCTGTGCCAGCTGACCAAGAGCTATCCAGCCAATCCCATTTTCCAGCTCTTGGTCCTTAGGCCCTGTAGGTTATGACACTTCAAGTGCACATCCAAAATGTGGTGAGGGTTTCTGACTCTCCCACTCTTTCAGGCAGAGTTCTAGACCCCCACTGCCCTCTGCATGAAGAAATTTCCCTGCAAATCCCATTTGTCTTCCCTTTCTACAATCTGCAGACTTTTAAAACCCACACTAGGTGTCATTGCTGGGCCGTTCAGATCAGTAGGTTCCAAGTTCAATTCCTGGTCTGTTTTGACGTTGCTCTGTTTTTTTTTCTCTCTCTAGGAGCCTTAAGGCATTGTGGGTGTACCTGAATCAAAAGGGCGTGAAGACCGAGCTGTTGTGGGAGCAGATGAAGGAAGTGATCGTCAAAACCATCATAGCGTGAGTAATGAAAGGGACCTCTGGGTAACCACCAACAGCTGCAGGAACTAGAGAATACATGTTAAAGCTTTTCCATCCTGCCCTTCATAAGCAAAGTCATTTTGCCATATTCTGGGTATATGCAGCTATTTTAGTGAGAGTTTGTATGTCTATTTTGGATGCGCTTTTTTTGGGGGGAGGGCGGGGGGAGAAAGAAGCACTTTCCTCCAGTTAAACATTGGGAAAGACAGAAAGACTTGGATTTATATAGAGCCTTTCACGACCACCAGACGTTTCAAAGCACTTTACAGCCAATTAAGTACTTTTGGAGTGTAGTCACTGTTTTAATGCAGGAAACACGGCAGCCAACTTGCGCACAGCAAGCTCCCACAAACAACATCATCATAGGCAGTCCCTCAAAATCGAGGAAGACTTGCTTCCATTCTAAAAATGAGTTCTCAAGTGACTGAACAGTCCAATACGAGAACCACTGTCCCTGTCACAGGTGGGACAGACAGTCGTTGAGGGAAGGGATGGGTGGGACAGGTTTGCCGCACGCTCTTTCCGCTGCCTGCGCTTGGTTTCTGCACGCTCTCAACGATGAGACTCGAGGTGCTCGGCGCCCTCCCGGATGCACTTCCTCCACTTAGGGCGGTCTTTGGCCAGGGACTCCCAGGTGTCAGTGGGGATGTTGCACTTTTTCACGAACAGCAATGTGGTAATGACCACATAATCTGTTTTTTTTTTTGTTGTGTTGATTGAGGGATAAATATTGGGCCAGGACACCGGGGATAACTCCCCTGCTCTTCGAAATCGTGCCATAGGATCTTTTACATCCACTTGAGAAGATCGAAGCCACGTTTTCGGCCCCCAGCCACAAACTCTGTAACCTAGCCACTGAGTCCATTCCCCTCCCCAGCTGCTGTCTGAGGCTGAACTAGACAGTTTGTAACCCCGGTGTGCTGTTTGACTCCAAGCCAAGCTGTCGACACCATATCTATTCTGTCACAAAGACTGCCTATTTTTGCCTCTGTAATGTCCTTCATCCGTGCTCCCATCTCAGCTGATTTGCTAATGCCCTCGTTGATATATTTGTGATCTACAGAGTCGACTGTTCGAATGCTCACCTGGCCAGCCTCCCATACTCCACCCTCTGTAAACTTCATATCATCCAAAACTCTTCCTGCATTCTACCCTGCACCAAGTCGTGGTATTTCTGTGCTTCACACTAAAAATTCTCATCCTCCTATTTAAGTCCCTTCATGGCCTCGCCCTTCCCTATTTCTGTAACCGCTTCCAGTCCTACAACCCCACCCAATCTCTCCATTCCTCTGACTCTAGCCTCTTGTTCCCATCTTCCCCCACCCTTTTCACTCCAGCATTGGCAACTGTGCCTTCAGCTGCCCTGGGCTGTGCTTTCTGGAATTACCCCCTTAAACCCCTCTGCCTCTCCACCAACCTCTTCTCCTTTACGACTCTTCAAATCCACAATTTTGACCTTGCTTTTGTTCACTCCTATTGTTTCTTGGGCTCAATCTCTGATTATATCTCTGTGCAGTGCTTTAGGGTGTTGTTGTACATTAAAGACACACGCTGTTGCCTCTATCCTACATTTTTTTTTGTCCCCAGTCGGGTTGGCGTGGCTCAGATAGTAGGTTGACCCTCCCTTATCCGGCACCCTTGGGACCTGGCCTGACCAAAACGAGGAGTTTTGCTGGATGAGGGGTGGTCACGTGTTTGGGTGGACTGCGCCTTTAAATGCTGTTGCTGGGGTAAGTATGTGTGTGCGCTGATTGACTGTCGGTCCAGCCAGTCAGTCAGTGTGCAGGAGGCCCCGAAGAGCCAGTTGGCCCTGCTCTTCCCCCCCCCCACCCCCTCCCCAGCAGAGGGAGCGCTGTGGGGAGGAGTGGCTAGCCCGAGGACTGTGGTTGCAGGAGTTCCAGCAAGGCGATGAGGAGGCAGCCGAATTGAAGAGAAAGATTATATTGGTGAGTAGGATTTTGACGGTTGCATTCTGCGCATGCGCCACCCACCGGCCGGGAATGGTCCCGGACGAGGGGCGGTGCCGGATAAGGGAATCCCGGATAAGAGGAGTTCAACTTGTACTCTTGCCTCGGAGTTGGAAGATTGCAGGTTCACACCTTCTATAGAACCATGAGCACATAAAGGCTAACTCTCCAGTGCTGTATTGAAGGAATGCTCAATCATTGGAGGTGCTGCCCTTTGGATGAGACGTGAAACAGCGTCTGACCCGTTGGCTTAGATGGATGTTACAAGATTCCATTCCACTATTCAGACAGGATAAGGGAGTGTTGGCCAAAATTCTACTCTCAACCAATAATCTCCAAATAGAAACTGGGTTAACTAATCATACATCTCATTGCTGTTTGTGACTGCCGCATTTGCCTATGTAACAGTCACTGGGGGGAGAAATTCAAGTCGTTTGCACCTCCCCTGGGGCGCTAACAGTGCAAACGACTTCTCACCAGGGCTACTAGGGACATGATTGGCTGAAATGGCCGCCTCCTGCGCTGTAAATTTCTATATTTCCTGCAAAGTTCCGCGGGAGTTAGCGGCGACCCCGGCTCATGCTAGTAACGCCCCGGGCTGCCGCATCATCACTGTGCGCAGCGGCCCATTTTGGCCTCTGAGCGAAAATTCGGTTGCGCCCCATGAGGCTGCTGCGGGCGATGCCTGGGCGAGCCTCGCAGGTCGCAAATCGGGCTTCAGTCCGCTGGCGGGGCGACAATTAAAGGGGAGGTGCGGCGCCGATATATCTTGGCCGACTTACTGGTCGCGGCCTTGCCCTATTGAAATGGCGGGGTCCGTGGCACGATGTTGCAGCCCGGCGCTCCGCTTCTGTGCCAGGCTGCGACCCCGCTCCCCAGTGAAGTAATAGTGGCCCCTTTCTCTTCCCCGCCCCGATGCAGAGTTGGCAGCGTGCCCTTTACTTTAACGGAAGGGCCCTGTGCTCCCACCAACGCTACGCGGCGCTGCCGCTGTAAAATGCCCGCAGTTAGCGCCCCAGTCATTGCGCTCCACTTCCTCTCTGGGGCGGTAACCTTAATTTCGTTGCCGGGGCGGGACTTCTGCCTGCGAATGGTTACTGCCTCCAAACGGGGCGGGGCCGAATTTCCTCCCCCCCCCCCCCCCCCGCCCCCCCATGTACTTCAAAATAATTAATTGCATTAGTCGATCGCCTGTGGTGTTGTCCCCAGACAGTCGAGACCAAATGTAGTGGATTGAGATTGGAAGCTGCTGGATATTTGGATCAGGGTGCAGAGCTGTAATTTAGCCCTCATTTTGTAGTTGTACATTCTGTCCTCAATTTTACCATCCTCATATGTCTACATTTATAATGGAAAAACTGCCTTTGTGAAGTTGTCATGCTGCAATTACACCCTTCTGCCGGTGGTAACGCTGCACAGACACACAATACATCACGGGGAACAGCAGATACTAAACAGGCGGAGGCGAGCAGTTAGGCAAGATTAAAGTGGTAAGTTTTTTTTTGAGGAATGATCTTGGCGAGAAATAACAAGACGGTGAAGGTAAAGAATTCCAGAGTGCATGTGATTTTTTTTTTTTTTTTCCCCCAACCTGTTATCTTGTACAATTAATGTTTGTGCACATGGGAGAACAGGGCAAGAGCAAGGCCGACGAGATCTCTGGCATGTTATTATCTGACAGTTCTGTCAGGTTGGTTACAAGTGGATAATCTTGTCCTGGAGTTAGAATTTGCTTTTTGTTTTCATTGGCGATTGTGCAAGTCTGTTGTAATGGAAAGAGAGATTCCCATCATTTGACGAATTTGCTACATTAGTGTCTGCAGAATTGGAGAGCAGGAGAGGAGGCGTTTAGAGGAACTACACAGGATGCCACTTGGCAAGCAAAAGGAGTCAGTTTTATGGTGGTGTGTACCCTTAAAGGGACATTTAAAACTGCGTTGTGAGTTGCACTAACTTAATTATCCATTGTTCGCGAAGGAGGGCTCCAATTTGTAGAGACCGAGTCATTAATAATAGAATTCATCTGAATTTGGTGTTGGAACGTTTGCGAAACAGGCCATTCAGCCCAACTGGTCTATGCAGATGTTTATACTTCACACAAGCTTCCTCCCACTCTAATTACCTCTTCCCACCCTGCCCCCTGTCGTCTCTTCTCTTCTCCCTCAAGCCTCCCCTTACATGTGTCATTGTTACCTGCTTCAACTGCTCCATGTGGCAGCCAGTTCAACATTATAGGGTGACGAGGTTGATTCCTGAGATGAAGGAGTTGTCTTATGAAGAAAGATTGGGCAAGTTGGGCCTATACTCGTTGGAGTTTAGCAGAATGAGGTGTGATCTTATTGAAACATAAGATTCTGAGGGGGTCCGATAGGGTAGCTACAAGAGAGGATGTTTCCCCTTGGGGAATCTGGAACTAGGAGGCATAGCTTCAGAATAAGGAGTTGCTCATTTAAAACCGAGATGAGGAGGAATTTCTTAAGGTTGTGAATCTATGGAATTCTCTGCCCCGGAGAGCTGTGGAGGCTGGGTCATTGAATATATTTATTGAATTATAGGGGAGTTAAGGGTTATGGGGAGCGGGCAGGGAAGTGGAGTTGAGGCCAAGATAAGATTAGCCATGAACTTATTGAATGGCGGAGCAGGCTCGAGGGGCCAAATGACCTACTGCTGCTCCTATTTCTTATGTTATATTCTTATTCTGATCACGCTGTGTAAATAAATAAATTCCTCCTAAATTCTTCCTTTCATCTGTTAATGACTATCTTTTTAAATTATGCCCTCTTGTTCTGGACTCGCCCACAGTACTTCGAAAGTTCATTAGGTGAGAAGCACTTTGAACATTCTGAGGACCTGAAACGTGCTCTGCGAATGCAAGTTTGTTCTTTTCCTCTCCCCAGCCCAAGGTGCTGAGGCTAATGGCAGCTTCCCCACTGCACCAAGCAGAGATCCAACAAGGCAAAAACTGCTGTACTCTGATTGGCTGATAGGATGCTTGTATGAAATTTTGCAGCCCCTCCACCACCTTGGGTATAATAGAGTTTCCAAGTGATATAAGAACATAAGAATTAGGAGCAGGAATAGGCCATTTGGCCACTCTAGACTGCTCCACAATTCAATAAGATCGTCCCTCCACACCACTTTTTTGTCCAATTACCATATCCCTTGATTCTCCTAGAGTACAAAATTTCATCGATTTCAGCCTTGAATATACTCAACGACTCAACAACCACGGCCATTGGGGTAGAAAATTCCAAGGATTCACAACCCTCTGAGTGAAGAAATTCCTCCTCTCAGCCTTAAATGGCTGACCCCTTATCCTGAGACACTGGCTCCTAGTTCTAGACACTCTAGGCAGGGAAACAACCTCAGCAACTACCCTGTCTCCCCCTAGAATGTTATATCTTCAATGAGATCACCTCTCATTCTTCTAAACTCTGGGGAGTATAGGCCTAATCTACTCAATCTCTCCTCATAGGACAGCCCTCTCATCCCAGGAATCAGTCTAGTGAACTTTCGTTGCACCGCCTCCAAGGCAAGTATATCCTTCTTCAGATAAGGAGACCAAAAATGTGCACAGTACTCCAGGTGTGGTCTCACCAAAGCCCTCTACAATTGTAGCAAGACTTCCATACTCTTGTACTCCAACCCCCTTGCAATGAAGGCCAACAGGCCCACGTGCCTTCCGAATTGCTTGATGCACCTGCATGCTAACTCAAACATTTTTGAGAAGTTCCAAATAACTTTTTATTTCAACAAAACATTTAAGGGTTCTTACTTTGGCCGATAGAATTGGTTTCGGATTTTATTAATGCTGTTCCTCTTGTTCTGCAGCTCTGAGTCTTATGTGAACAGCCAAATCCTTTTGTACGTACGGAATCGTTACACCTGCCATGAACTCTTTGGATTTGACATAATGCTCGACGAGAATCTGAAACCGTGGGTTCTAGAAGTCAACATCTCTCCAAGGTACCAGTATAACCATTGCAGTCATCAACACGTGGGCTTTTCAGTTTTACTTGGCTTCTTATGCCTGTGGTTGTCTGTGGCATATTGGTAGCTAACATGTTGACTCAGTCATATGAAATTTCTCTGCCTGGTACTGTAACAAAGATTTGGCCTTTTTCTTTATTAAGTGGGTTACATAGAATGTACAGCACAGAAACAGGCCATTTGGCCCAATTGATCTATGCTCCACATGAGCCTCCTCCCATCCCATTTCATCTCAGCTTACAACATACCCTTCTATTCCTTTCTCCCCTATGTACTTATCGAGCTCCCCATTAAATGCATCTATACTATTTGCCTCAACTACTCCATGTGGTAGCAAAGTCCACAAGAAGTTTCTGCTGAATTCCTTGAGATTTATTATTGACTATCTTATATTTATTGTCCCTAATTCTGGACACCCCACAATTTAATTAGCATCTTCATTATAATGGTTTTTAAAGGAATATTATACAAACATTGGGCTCAATTTTCCCCAAAGCTTTTTTTTTGACGTACTTGAAGAGTTCCGCCCGTTTTTTTGGGGGGCCCAAGTACGCCAAAAAAAAATGTTCTAAGTTTCCCCGTTGGATTTCTTCATTTTGGCCTGGCCGAATCTGTCCTTTAGTTTTGGGGGTGGAGCCTCGATCTGCGGCAAAAAAGATCGGGTTGCCATGGTAACCAGGGACGCAATGCGAGCTGAGGCTGCAAAGTGAAACATACAACCAGCTCGCAACACATTAAAACATATTGCATCAACTTAAAAACACATTCAAATATATTGCAGCAACTTAACTCCAATTATTAAAGCCGATTGCCAGTCTGCTCCCCCGCCCGACAACCCAGGCCGAATAGCCTCCTCCTGGTCCCTCGCCCTCGCCCCCCACCCCTCCCCCTCTTTCCTTAACTCTCCATAAGATTTTTCTGCAGAGACCACATACGCTGGCCTAAGCAGAACTGGAGTAACTCTCGGCTTGCCAAACTTGCCTAAATGGCCAGAATTGGTGCGGGTGGCAGGTTTCTCCCCCCCCCCCCCCTTTGGCCGAAGGTAACTAACTGAGTTACGCTGGTGCAAATTGATTGTGGAAACTGTTTTTTAACTTGGGCCAAAAAAAGCAGCCTGCTCCAAAAAAACGGCGCAAATCACTGGGGAAAATTGAGCCCAATATTTGTTGCTTATATCACGCAGCACAGATTTTTATACCTACACCTTCCCTTGCATGGTAGCTTCTTCAACTGGCTACAAGCCCAGAGCTGTTAAACTTGTTAAGTTGACTCAGTGGAGGCACTATCGCCTGTTATGAAGGTTGTGTGTTCAAGCTTCATCATAGGCATCTAAATGCAAGTTGGTGAGTGTTTGGTGGGCACGAGCAATATTCATCATTCCAGGCAGTCCCTCGAAATCGAGGAAGACTTGCTTCCACTCTAAAAGTGAGTTCTCGGGTGACTGAACAATCCAATACGGGAATTACAGTCTCTGTCACAGGTGGGACAGACAGTGGTTGAAGGAAAGGGTGGGTGGGGAGTCTGGTTTGCCGCACGCTCCTTCCGCTGTCTGCGCTTGGTTTCTGCATGCTCTCAGCGACGAGACTCGAGGTGCTCAGCGCCCTCCCGGATGCTCTTCCTCCACTTTGGGCCAGGGATTCCCAGATGCCGGTGGGGATGTTACACTTTATCAAAGAGGCTTGAAGCATTTCCTCTGTCCACCTGGCTCGCTTACAGTGCAGGAATTCCGAGTAGGGCACTTGCTTAGGGAGTCTTGTGTCAGGCATGCGGACGATGTGGCTCGCCCAACAGAGCTGGTCTAGTGTGGTCAGTGCTTTGCTGCTGGGGATGTTGGCCTGAACGAGGACACTGATGTTGGTGCGTGTTTCCTCCCAGTGGATTTGCAAGTGTACAACTGGAGCATATAATCTGGACTGAAACTTTAATACAGTACTGCATCCCTCTCCTAAACCCCACCCCTACTGCACAAACCAGGACCTGAGACAAGGTTACCTTGGAGAGGGAGCTAAGGCAACCTTACTGCACCAACCACCCTCCAGCCTGCAGTGGAAGGGAAGCTCAATTATCCTCACTGTTTTCCCCAGTGAGACAAAAATTGGAACAAGTTGCAAGGGAGGATTATCCCTCACCTTCCCTAACGTGAAATTGCAGGCCGCCCCTCGTTGATGACTTTGTTCTTCTGTCTTTGCCTCATCTCGCGCCTTCTCATCCTCACCACCACCACCTCCACCTCTAGCCCCTCTCGCTCCATCTGCCGCCATTCCCAGGTCGAATTCACTCACCCTGCCCTCTAGCTTTGCTTGATTTGAATGCTGCACTCGGTCATAACCTCCATGATTGACCAGTGTTTTTTTTTTAGAAGAAAAAAATTGTTCAGATTTGGGAATTGTCCTGTTTCAGATCACCTATGGTTGGCTAAGATTGCTGCAGATAGATTGTTTAATGTCAGTTGTGGCTCAGTGGGTAGCACACTTGCCTCTGAGTCAGAAGGTTGTGGGTTCAAGTCCCACTCCAGAGACTTGAGCACAAAAAAAATATCGGCTGGCACTCCAGTGCAGGGCTAAGGGACTGCTGCACTGTCAGAGGTGCCGTCTTTCGGATGAGAGGTGAAACCAAGTCCCCATCTGCTCTCAAGTGGACGTTAAAGATCCCATGGCACTATTTCGAAGAAGAGCAGGGAGTTATCCCTGGAATCCTGGTCAATATTTATCCCTCAAACGACATAATAAAAAAACAGATTATCTGGTCATTATCACATTGCTGTGTGTGGGAGCTTGCTGTGCACAAATGGGCTGCCACGTTTCCCACATTACAACAGTGACTACACTCCAAAAGTGCTTAATTGGCTGTAAAGTACTTTGAGACGTCCGGTGGTTGTGAAAGGTGCTATATGAATCCAAGTCTTTTAATCACTGGTCCAGATTTTTGCACACATTGTTTGGAGAAAAACCTTTCTTTTTCGCTGCATTTGCTTTAAAAAGCTATTTTTTATGGGGATATTTGGGCACATTGTTTCCATTTGATCTCAGTTCCTCCTTGTTTTTCTCCAGTCACGAGCACGGACATCCTTTTCCCTCAATTGCCACCAGCACCGCCTGCACCTGGCTGCCAGGAGGCGCAAGATACATAGAAACACTAGGTGCAGGAGTAGACCATTCAGCCCTTCGAGCCTGCACCACCATTCAATGAGATCATGGCTGATCATTCACCTCAGTACCCCTTTCCTGCTTTCTCTCCATACCCCTTGATCCCTTTAGCCATAAGGGCCATATCTAACTCCCTCTTGAATATATCCCATGAACTGGCATCAACAACTCTCTGGTAGGGAATTCCCCAGGTTAACAACTCTGAGTAAAGAAGTTTCTCCTCATCTCGGTCCTAAATGGCTTACCCCTTATCCTTAGACTATGTCCCCTGGTTCTGGACTTTCCCAACATCGAGAACATTCTTCCTGCATCTAACCTGTCCAGTCCCGTCAGAATTTTATATGTTTCTATGAGATCCCCTCTCATCCTTCTAAACTCCAGTGAATACAGGCCCAATCGATCCAGTCTCTCCTCATATGTCAGTCCTGCCATCCCAGGAATCAGTCTGGTGAACCTTTACTGCACTCCCTCAATAGCAAGAACGTCCTTCGTCAGATTAGGAGATCAAAACTGAACACAATATTCTAGGTGAGGCCTCACTTAAGGCCCTGTACAACTGCAGTAAGACCTCCCTGCTCCTATACTCAAATCCCCTAGCTATGAAGGCTAACATACCATTTGCCTTCTTCACCGGCTGCTGTACCTGCATGCCAGCTTTCAATGACTGATGTACCATGACACCCAGGTCTCGTTGCACCTCCCCTTTTCCTAATCTGCCGCCATTCAGATAATCTGCCTTCGTGTTTTTGCCACCAAAGTGGATAACCTCACATTTATCCACATTATACTGCATCTGCCACTCGTTTGCCCACTCACCTAACCTGTCCAGGTCACCCTGCAGCCTTTTAGCATCCTCCTCACAGCTCACACCGCCACCCAGCTTAGTGTCATCTGCAAACTTGGAGATATTACACTCACTTCCCTCATCCAAATCATTAATGTATATTGACATAGCTGGGGTCCCAGCTCTGAGACCCACTAGTCACTGTCTGTCATTCTGAAAAGGACCCGTTTATCCCGACTCTCTGCTTCCTGTCTGCCAACCAGTTTTCTATCCATGTCAGTACATTACCCCCAATACCATGTACTTTAATTTTGCACACCAATCTCTTATGTGGGACCTTATCAAAAGTCTTTTGAAAGTCCAAATACACCACATCCACCGGTTTTCCCTTGTCCACTCTACCAGTTACATCCTTAAAAAATTCTAGATTTGTGAAGCAGGATTTCCCTTTCATAAATCCATGCTGACTTGGACTGATCCCATCACTACTTTTCAAATGTGCTACCATTTCATCTTTAACAATTGATTCCAACATTTTCCGCACTACTGATGTCAGGCTAACCTGTCTATAATTACCTGCCTTCTCTCTCCCTTCTGAAAAAGTGGTGTTACATTAGCTACCCTCCAGTCCAGAGGAACCGATCCAGAGTCGATAGACTGTTGGAAAATGATCACTATTTCTAGGGCTACTTCCTTAAGTACTCTGGGATGCAAACTATCCGGCCCCGGGGATTTATCGGCCTTCAATCCCATCAATTTCCCTAACTCAACTTCCCGCCTAATAAGGATTTCCTTCAGTTCCTCCTTCTCACTAGACCCTCGGTCCCTTAAATTTATTCAATGTCCCAGCTTCCACAGCTCTGAGGCAGCAAATTCCACAAATTTACAACCCTCAGAGGAAATTCCTCCTCATCTCAGTTTTAAATGAATGGCCCCTTATTCTAAGATTATGCTCCCTAGTTCTAGTCTCCCCTATCAGTGGAAACATCCTCTCTGCATCCACCTTGTCAAGCCCCCTCATAATCTTATACGTTTCGATAAGATCACCTCTCATTCTTCTGAATTCCAATGAGTAGAGGCCCAACCTACTCAACCTTTCCTCGTAAGTCAACCCCCTCATCCCCGGAATCAACCGAGTGAACCTTCTCTGAACTGCCCCCAAAGCAAGTATATCCTTTCTTAAATATGGAAACCAAAACTGCACGCAATATTCCAGGTTTGGCCTCACCAATACCTTGTATAACTGTAGCAAGAGACTTCCCTGCTTTTATACTCCATCCCCTTTGCAATAAAGGCCAAGATTCCATTGGCCTTCCTGATCACTTGCTGTACCTGCATATTAACCTTTTGTATTTCATGCACCAGGTCCCGCTGTACTGCAGCACTTTGCAATCTTTCTCCATTTAAATGATAACTTGTTCTTCAATTTTTTTTTCTGCCAAACCTTACACATTCCAACATTATACTCCAACTGCCAAATTTTTGCCCACTCACTTTAGCCTGTCTATATCCTTCTGCAGGTTTTTTGTCATCTTCACACATTGCTTTGCCTCCCATCTTTGTTTCGTCAGCAAACTTGGCTATGTTACACTCAGTCCCTTCCTCTAAGTCGTTAATATAGAATGTAAATAGTTGGGGTCTCAGCACTGATCCCTGTGGCACCCCACTAGTTACTAATTGCCAACCCAGTTGGTTAGATCACACTTGTGACGTGACTTGTGACTTGTACCGTGTGACGTTCTGGTTGCCATCTTCTAAAAAGGAAATTGGATCTCTACTTAAAAAGGAAAACAATTGCTGGGCTATTTGGAAAGAGCAGGGGAGTGGGACTAATTTGAAGCTCTTTTCAGAGAGGCGGCACAGGCTTGATGGGTGGAATGGCCTCCTCCTGTGCTGTGTGGTTATATGATGCAATAGGTGGTACTTTTCTGTAACTGAGATTAAGATACATGGTTAAGTGTGAGGGAGCATCTAGTGTGCCTGACCCAAGTCCACGAGATGAAAACCATTCCCCGGCACATGAACCGAAAAATTCAGCACATCAAAAAAAGTTAACCTAGAGCAGTGCTAATATTTTCCAAGTGAGTATTACATAAGAAATAGGAGCAGGAGCAAGCCATTTGGCCCCTCGAGCCTGCTCCAATATTCAATAAGATTATGGTTGATCTGATCATGGACTCAGCTCCACTTCACTGCCCGCTCCCCGTAACCCCTTGTCCCCTTATCACTCAAAAATCTGTCTATCTCTGCCTTAAATATATTCAATGATCCAGCCTCCACAGCTCTCTGGTGCAGAGAATTCCATATATTTACAACCCTCAGCAGAAATTTCTCCTCATCTCAGTTTTAAATGGGCGGCCCCTTATTCTAAGACTGTGTCCCCTAGTTTTAGTTCCCCCTATGAGTGGAAATATCCTCTCTGCATCTACCTTGTCGAGCCCCCTCATTATCTTAGAAGTTTCACTAAGATCACCTCTCATTCTTCTGAACTCCAATGTGTATAGGCCCAACCTATCCTCATAAGTCAACTCCCTCATCTCTGGAATCAACCTTGTGAACCTTCTGAACGGCCTCCAATGCAAGTATATCCCTCCTTAAATACAGAGACCAAAACTGTACGCAGTACTCCAGGTGTGGCCTCACCAATACCCTGTACAGTTGTAGCAGGACTTCTCTGCTTTTATACGCTATTCCCCCTTGCAATTTTGGAGCTGTCATCAGGAACGTGCTGCCTGAAAGGGTGGTGGACGCAAATTCAGTAGTAACTTTCAAAAGGGAATTGTGTAAATACTTGAAAAAGTAAAAATTTGCAGGGCTACGGGGCAAGAGCAGAGGAGTGGGACTAATTGGATCGCTCTTTCCAAGAGCTGGCACAGAACGATGGGCCGAATGGCCTCCGTCTGTGCTGTATGATTCTATGTATTGCTGCCCACCTGCTGTCTGACTCAGTTTCCTAAGCCGGAGTTGCTATATGTGACTGACTGAGAAAGCACAGGAATTAATGAGTACAAGCTTGACTATAAGAAAAATACAATTCAAGAAAGATAGTGGTTTTTAAAGAAAACATTTCATTTTTATAGAGGTTAATTGTGTTTTTCAAAGTCTTAAAATGCTTTACATAAGAAATTAATTTTAGATTGCAGTAACCTATGTTGGCAAACATTGCTCCTTGTAAACTAATCCGCTTTGTTGCTGAGTCATTGTAACCTCTAATCCTCTTAACCTCTTCCACTCAGCTTGCATTCAAATTCTGCACTGGACGTTAGCATTAAAGGACAGATGATTAGCGATCTCCTAAATCTGGCTGGATTCATTATCCCTCATAAGGACGATGTAACACTAAACCCCACAAAAAGGTAAAGAAGCTGCAGTCTGTGTTCCTCGCACTTTTGCTGCCAAGATGTATTAAATCACACGGTTCCCAGTCACTGCAAAAACCGAAGGAGACAGCATGCCAAATCGCTCGCTTCAGTGAAGTGGCCGTCGTGTAGTTTATCATGGACACTTGGCTAATCGTGTCAAATTATGCTGTAGAGTGTTCCCTGGGTGGGGAGCTCAGTGGATACGTGGTTGGGTTTGTGTGGTGTTGATTTAGTGAGCCAAAGCTGGCACAGGCACGATGGGCCGAATGGCCTCCGTCTGTTTGCTGCCCCGGTGTGTGTGACTTGACTCAGTGACGGCATTGAAGAGGGAATTACAGGCTGCTCATCTTAACTTGAAGTTGCTTAATTCATATTATACTGAAATTGTAGAGCAACAAAAAAAAGTACCTAGACTCTTGTTTTTAATTTGAGCAGAAAAACGACCTCAAATTAACAGAAGCATGTTGAAGAAAAATGTTAAAGGATACTTTTATTGCTAGAGGATTTGAGTACAGGAGCAAGGATGTCTTGCTACAGTTATACTGGGCCTTGGTGAGACCGCACCTGGAGTTATTGTGTGCAATTTTGGTCTCCTTACCTAAGAAAGGATATACTTGCCATAGAGGGAGTGCAGCGACGGTTCACCAGACTGATTCTGGGATGGCAGGACTGTCTTATGAGGAGAGGTTGGGTCGACTAGGCCTGTATTCACTAGAGTTTAGAAGACTGAACTGGGATCTCATTGAAACATATAAAATTCTGATTGGATTGGATAGACTGGATGCGAGGAGGATGTTTCCCCGGCTGGGAAGTCTAGAACAAGGGGTCACAGTCTCAGGATACGGGGTAGGAAATTTAGGACTAAGGAGGAGGAGAAATTTTTTCACTGAGGTTGGTAGAATTCTCTACCACAGAAGGCTGTGGAGGCCAAGTCACTGAATATATTTAAGAGGGAGATAGATAGATTTCTAGAAACAAAAGGCATCAAGGGGTATGGGGAAAAAGCAGAATATGGTGTTGAGATAGAGGATCAGCCATGATATTGAATGGCGGTGCAGACTCGAAGGGCCAAATGGCCTAATACTGCTATTTTCTATGTTTCTATACAGTGAGTGAGCAAGGAAATGGGGTTCGGTTAGAGAGTTCAGATGTGAATTTAGCACGGGCAGAATGGCGGCCTCCAGTGCTGAAATTACTATTGTTCCATAAATGTACACCAGCCACTTTCTTTGATATCTATTTGTAAGGGGAGTAAATAAAATCTGAAAGCATAAACATTTTTCTTCAGTTGCAACAGTAGAAGTATGAGCTGTATGGTGCATGGGTTACAGTGGTCCCAAGATACTTTACCAAGCCCTGATATCCTTTTGTTTCTTGTAGTGTTTAAAATGTTTTTCTGTATAGCTTTTTTTCTAATTAAAATGAGACAGTTTAACACTTTATTGTTTACTCTTGGTTCTCCCATTCCCTTCTCTCCACCTCGGAAAAGTTTTAGTTCAGAGCTCAACGCGAGTGAGAACATAACATAAGAATGAGGAGCAGAATTAGGCTGTTTGGCCCCTCGAGCCTGCTCCGCCATTCAGTAAGATCATGGCTGATCTTCTACCTCAACTCCACTTTCCTGCACTATCCTCATCCCTTGATTCCCTTAATATCCAAAAATCTATCAATCTCTGACTTGAACGTACTCAGGCTGAGCCTCCACTGCCCTCTAGGGTAGAGAATTCCAAAGATTCACCAGCCTCTGAGTGAAAAAGTTTCTCCTCATCTCAGTCCTAAATGATCAACCCCTTATTCTGAGACTGTGACCCCTTGTTCTCGACTCCCCAGCCAGAGAAAACATCACCCCTGCATCTACCCTGTCAGAGTTTTGTATGTTTCAATGAGATCACCTCTCATTCTTCTAAACTCGAGAGAATATAGGCCCACTCTCCTCAATCTCTCCTCATAGGACAATCCCTCCCCCCCCCCCCCCCATCCCAAGAATTAGTCTGGTGGACCTTCGCTGCATTCCCTCAATGGCAAGTGTATCCTTCCTTGGGTAAGGAGACCAAAACTGTACACAATACTCCAGGTGTGGTCTCACCAGGACCCTATATAATTGCACTAAGGTGTCTTTCCTCTTGTACTCAAATCCTCTTGAAATAAAGGCCAACATACCATTTGCTTTCTTAATTGCTTGCTGTACCTGCATGTTAACTTTCAGTAATTCGTGTAAAATGGGCCAAATCTTCCTGGAAAAATAACGGAAAATTCACAGCGCATGACGTGATTAATGAGTAAATCAGCCAGCAAGTTCAGGGGGAAAAGAGACACAGCGTGAGTTGCGAATCTCCAGAACATGCTGGTCCATTTACACCGCTCTGCCATTGCATTGCACAATCAGCATCTCTCTCTTGGCCTCCTTGTTATTTTCAAGAACAAGGATTTGAACATTAATTGCTCATTAAACTCGCTGGAGAAAATTAGGGCTCATAATTAATAGCGCAAGTACCCTTTTAACGATGTGATAATTGTTAATGCAGTGCCAATCAATCTCTCCAGCCCAGAAAATTGAACTATTCCGTCTTGTGCAGTAAATTCTTGGTAGAGATTTAAAAATGTCAAATTTTAAATATTTTAATTTTATTCTTTTAATTTGCCTCTTTTTTTCTCTCTCAATCCGATCTTAGAGAACATAAGAATTAGGAACAGGAGTAGGCCATCTAGCCCCTCGAGCCTGCTCCGCCATTCAATAAGATCATGGCTGATCTGGTCGTGGACTCAGCTCCACTTACCCGCCCTCTCCCCGTAACCCTTAATTCCCTTATTGGTTAAAAATCTATCTATCTTTGACTTGAAAACATTCAATGAGCTAGCCTCAACTGCTTCCTTGGGCAGAGAATTCCACAGATTCACAACCCTCTGGGAGAAGAAATTCTTTCTCAACTCGGTTTTAAATTGGCTCCTCCGTATTTTGAGGCTGTGCCCCCTAGTTCTAGTCTCCCCGACCAGTGGAAACAACCTCTCTGCCTCTATCTTGTCTATCTCTTTCATGATTTTAAATGTTTCTATAAGATCACCCCTCATCCTTCTGAACTCCAACGAGTAAAGACCCAGTCCACTCAATCTATCATCATAAGGTAACCCCCTCATTTCTGGAATCAGCCTAGTGAATCGTCTCTACCCCTTCCAAAGCTAGTATATCCTTCCTTAAGTAAGGTGACCAAAACTGCACGCAGTACTCCAGGTGCGGCCTTACCAATACCTTATACAGTTGCAGCAGGACCTCCCTGCTTTTGTACTCCATCCCTCTCGCAATGAAGGCCAACATTCCATTCGCCTTCCTGATTACCTGTTGCACCTGCAAACTAACCTTAAGAGTTTCATGCACAAGGATCCTAAAAGAGTTTCATGCACAAGGACCCCCAGGTCCCTCTGCACCACAGCATGTTGTAATTTCTCCCCATTCAAATAATATTCCCTTTTACTGTTTTTTTCCCCCAAGGTGGATGACCTCACACTTTCCGACATTATATTCCATCTGCCAAACCTTAGCCCATTCGTTTAACCTATCCAAATCTCCTTGCAGCCTCTCTGAGTCCTCTACACAACCCGCTTTCCCACTAATCTTAGTGTCATCTGCAAATTTTGTTGCACTACACTCTGTCCCCTCTTCTAGGTCATCTATGTATATTGTAAACAGTTGTGGTCCCAGCACTGATCCCTGTGGCACACCACTAACCACTGATTTCCAACCGGAAAAGGACCCATTTATCCCGACTCTCTGCTTTCTGTTCGCCAGCCAATTCTCTATCCATGCTAATACATTTCCTCTGACTCCGCGTACCTTTATCTTCTGCAGTAACCTTTTGTGTGGCACCTTATCGAATGTCTTTTGGAAATCTAAATACACCTCTATCCACCATGCTCAAAGAATTCCAGTAAGTTAGTTAAACATGATTTCCCTTTCATGAATCCATGCTGCGTCTGCTTGATTGTACTATTCCTATCTAGATGTCCTGCTATTTCTTCCTTAATGATAGTTTCAAGCATTTTCCCCACAACAGATGTTAAACCAACCGGCCTATAGTTACCTGCCTTTTGCCTGCCCCCTTTTTTAAACAGAGGCGTTACATTAGCTGCTTTCCAATCCGCTGGTACCTCCCCAGAGTCCAGAGAATTTTGGTAGATTATAACGAATGCATCTGCTATAACTTCAGCCATCTCTTTTAATACCCTGGGATGCATTTCATCAGGACCAGGGGACTTGTCTACCTTCAGTCCCATTAGCCTGTCCAGCACTAGTGATTGTCTCAAGGTCCTCCCTTCCCACATTCCTGTGGCCTGCAAATTTTGGCATGGTTTTTGTGTCTTCCACTGTGAAGACGGAAGCAAAATAATTGTTTAAGGTCTCAGCCATTTCCACATTTCCCATTATTAAATCCCCCTTCTCATCTTCTAAGGGCCAACATTTACTTTAGTCACTCTTTTCCGTTTTATATATCTGTAAAAGCTTTTACTATCTGTTTTTATGTTTTGTGCAAGTTTACCTTTGTAATCTATCTTCCCTTTCTTTATTGCTTTTTTAGTCATTCTTTGCTGTTGCTTAAAATTTTCCCAATCCTCTAGTTTCCCACTAACCTTGGCCACCTTATACGCATTGGTCTTTGATTTGATACTTTCCTTTATTTCCTTGGTTATCCACGGCTGGTTATCCCTTCTCTTGCCGCCCTTCTTTTTCACTGGAATATATTTTTGTTGAGCACTATGAAAGAGCTCCTTAAAAGTCCTCCACTGTTCCTCAATGGTGCCACCGTTTAGACCTTGTTTCCAGTCTACTTTAGCCAACTCTGCCCTCGTCCCACTGTAGTCCCCTTTGTTTAAGCATAGTACGCTCGTTTCTGACACAACTTCCTCATCCTCAATCTGTATTACAAATTCACTATTGTGATCACTCATCCCAAGAGGATCTTTTACGAGGAGATCGTTTATTTTTCCTGTCTCATTACACAGGACCAGATCTAAGATGGCTTGCTCCCTTGTAGGTTCTGTAACATACTGTTCTAAGAAACAATCCCGTATGCATTCTATGAATTCCTCCTCAAGGCTACCCAGTGTGATTTGATTTGACGAATCGATATGTAGGTTAAAATCCCCCATGACTACTGCCGTTCCTTTTTCACATGCCTCCATTATTCCCTTGATTATTGCCCGCCCCACCATGAAGTTATTATTTGGGGGTCTATAAACGATATAAACTATGGGTCCCATCGTTCACTGAGGTTCTGGGTGCCCCTTCGCACCATTATCAGCGCTCACTTGCAGCAAATTGCGCCGCAAATTGTATTTGAGCTGAAGGGTGCAGGAAAATGTCTAACTGCGCAAGCCGCAAGGGTATCGATTTAATGTAATTGGTTGGAGACTTAGGGGGGATTTGAGGGAAAATTTCTTCACCCAGAGGGTGTTTGGGGTCTGGAACTCACTGCCTGAAATGGTGGTCGAGGCATCAACCCTCATCGCATTTAAAAAGTACTTGGGTGTGCGCTTCTACAAGGTAACGGACCAAGAGTTGGAAAGTGGGATTCGGCTGGATAGCTCTTGGTCGGCCGATGCGAACACGATGGGCCAAAATGGCCTCCTTCCGTGCTGTAAATTTCTCTGATTCTGTGCCCCGATCTAGCAAGTTGGCCCATTTTATATGAGGTCTACTCCAATTCTAATTACTTCTTGCAAAAGGTTTTTTTTTAAGAGCCTCATTACCCATGAATTGAGAATTGACCGCAAGCTAATAATCACATGATTAATAAAGGATAATGGGAAATATTGTATTTCTTAAATAGTAAAATGCAACATTCTTTTTAAATGGAAGTGTCCTTGTTAGTGAGACATGTTAATTTTTAATTCCCTCAGCCCTAGTGTTGAAATATTTCTTACTTGTTTTTATTGTCCCACCTATTCCTCTGGTCAGAATACTTCCACCTGGATTATTTGGTTCAACTATTTATTTTTGCTCTTAAGAATTAAAGTTGGTGATGTAGTTGATTGTGATCTTATTTAAGGAGTACTGCATACAGCTTTGGTCTCCTTATTTAAGGTGTGATATACTTACGTTGGAGGCAATTCAGAGAAGGTTCACGAGGTTGATTCCTGAGATGGCAGGTTGTCTTACGAAGAAAGGTTGGGCCTATACTCATTGGTGTTCAGAAGAATGAGAGGTGATCATATTGAAACGTATAAGATTCTGAGGGGCCTTGACAGGGTAGTTGCAGAGAGGATGTTTCCCCTCGGGGAATCTAGAACTGGGGGAGACAGTTTCAGAATAAGGGGTCGCCCATTTAAAATGGAAATGAGGAGGAATATCTTCTCTCTCTCTAAATATGTGGAGTTCTCTGCCCCAGAGAGCTGTGGAGGCTGGGTCATTGAATATATTTAAGGCGGAGATAGACAGATTTTTGAACGATGAGGGAGCCGGCGGGTAAGTGGAGTTGAGGCCAAGATCTTATTGAATGGTGGAGCAAGCTTGAGGGCCAAATGGCCTACTCCTGCTCCTATTTCTTATGTTTAAGAGGGAAGACAAGTCTGGAGCTAAAATAGTTTTACTAAAATTTTAGTCTGAAGAATATCACTCTCAGAATCCCGTTTGGCTGGTTTTTTTTTTAGAACAAAACGATATGATTCTGAGCTAATGACATGTGCAAGGTTGAGTCTGCAGCCGTTTGGTCACAGGCTGCAGTCACCAGTCGGAGCCCCAGGGACGCTATCAGCAATAATGGGGGAGGCGGAGGGAGGTCGCTCGTTCAGCTGTAGAGTGACACATTAGTCAGGTCACATTCCCCATTGCTTCCAATGGATCTGTGGGGACATTCTCCGTCAGTGACACCACTGAGCGGGGCACGAAACTGAAACTTGTGTGTCTCCCATCAGCTTTGAAAATTGATATTTTTTTATAAAATACCTATTTCAGTGTAAAATGGGAAGTTTGAATACAAGGTGCTTCCCTTACATTACGGTTTGTAACCGATGATTTTTTCATCACACGGGAGGGATGGATATTAGTGTAATGGTGTTAATCGAAGAGGAATTTTCCCAGATTTTTTTTTTCCCCCAATTGGCTTAGGTTTTTAATCTGATTTTTGCCTCTCCCAGAAGATCACATGGCTCCGATTGGGGTGGAGTGTAGAATGTTTCAGTATAAGGGGTGTCACAGTTGTGTGGGGCGGACTGATTGTACCTGGGTGCTCTTCACCTTTCCGCCATTATTCATAGGTTTATATGTAACCTTCAGGGCTGCTGACCGAGGGCCGTGTGGCTCTTTGTCGGCCGGCACGGACACCATGGGCCGAAATGGCCTCCTTCTGCGCTGTAGATTTCTATGTTTCTATGCTGTAATCATAGGAATCAGGAAACTTGTGATTGTTCTAACCTGTGTCTCTCAAACATGTGTTTATAAGGATTAACGAAGGTGCAGCACCAAATGTGTTAGAGTTCAGCACTGGCTTTTCATGTTTGGGGCTGGGTTCAAATCCAGCGGAGGCAGGTGGTGAGAATGTAATCTGCTGCCTGTTCGCGGGCTCGAGCCGACACAACACTAATCGACATTCTCACTCCGAGAGGCCACAGGATGGAAACGGGGAAAGAATTGGCACAGTGGATGTTGGGGCTGATGTGTGTTGTTGCAGCAGCATGCTGGGACCTTTATTCTGAATCCAACTGTACTGTATCTGAGTGGGGGAGTGTATGATGGTGACTGTGGGTGAGTGAAATGGAAAGTGTTCCATTCCTCGGTATTAATGTCTGTCTCGAGTACAAAAAGAATGAAATCTCTTTTCTGTTCTGCAGTGCATCAGGATCCAGGCCAAAAAGCGCTGAACTTTCAGCAGACGAGAAGCTGAAGCGAGTCTACTATCTGAGCCAGAAATCGCCGCCAATGGTAAGCAGTCTTTTCACTGCTTCATTTTGCATCATCTGAAGTGCAAATTGATGGGTTATTACATAAGAACATAACATTAGAAATAGGAGCAGGAGTAGACCATATGGCCTCTCGAGCCTGCTCCGCCATTTAATACGATCATGGCTGAACCGATCGTGGACTCGGGTCCACTTCCCTGCCCGCTTCCCTTAATCCCTTATTGGTTAAGAAACTGTCTCTCTCGGTCTTGAATTTATTCAATGTCCAGGCTTCCACAGCTCTCTGAGGCAGCGAATTCCACAGATTTACAGCCCTCAGAGAAGAAATTTCTCCTCATCGCAGTTTTTCCCAGCTTTTAACATAAGAACATAAGAAGTAGTGCCCTGATGTAACTGCTCATCACTAATTATATGTGACAAACCATCCATTCATTTGAACTGCCTGAGCCCTGCTTGGTAAGAGTTTGGCCCTCCTGCCATTTTGTAGCCTGACGGCACTTAATTGAACCAGCTCAATGGGCTTGCTGTCCCATCGCTCGTGCTACTCAAAGGTGCACTCTTGACGAAAACTGAAACGTTGTTGTTTTCACCAATATTTTGTGACCGTTTTAAGACTTTGAATTCTTGTACAGTTTCTTTAAAAGAACATTATTGCCCACCTATCTGCTCCTTGCAAATTTAGTAGAACATGTACTGGCTTGTTCCTGTACTAGGCAAAGGACTAAGGTGTGGCGTGCAGTACACCCTCAGAGTTGAAAAGTATAATTATCATAGGCAGTCCCTCGGAATTGAGGAAGACTTACTTCCACTCTAAAAATGATTCCTCAGGTAGCTGAACAGTCCAATACCGGAATTACAGTCCCTGTCACAAGTGGGACAGATAATCATTGAGGGAAAGGGTGGGTGGGACTAGTTTGCCGTACACTCCTTCCGCTGCATGCGCTTGATTTCTGCATGCTCTCAGCTCGAGGTGCTCAGCGCCCTCCCGGATGCACTTCCTCCACTTAGGGCGGTCTTTGGCCAGGGACTCCCAGGTTTGGTTGGGATGTTGCCCTTTATCAAGGAGGCTTTGAGGGTGTCCTTGAAACAATTCCTCTGCCCACCTTTGGCTCGCTTGCCGTGAAAGTGTTCAGAGTAGAGCGCTTGCTTTGGGAGCCTCATGTCTGGCATGCGAACGATGTGGCCTGCCCAGCAGAGTTGATCAAGTGTGGTCAGTGCTTTAATGCTGGGGATGTTGGCCTGATCGAGGACGCTAATGTTGGATCTGTCCCCCCAAGGGATTTGTCGGATCTTGCGGAGACATTGTTGGTGGTATTTCTCCAGAGACTTGAGATGTCTACTGTACATGGTCCATGTCTCTGAGCCGTACAGGAGGGCGGGTATCACTACAACCCTGTAGATGCACTGGTTCTCAGTGAGCTGGCAGTCCTTATGTTACAATTCATCTTGATGGATATTGTGGTATAGAGCTTTCTGGCATCAGTGTCCACCAGGGCACTCCAGCGAAATAAAACCATCGAAAGATTTACTCGAATGGTTCCATGGTTTGAGGGATTAGTATTCGGCAGTCCCTTGTATCGAGGATGACCTGCTTCCACACTAAAAAGGGATGAGTTCACAGGTGTTTCAATGAGAAACCTGACAATCTGGTTCCGAACTACATACTAAAGGCTGGAAGATGCCTGTGCGTGGATTCTTTTAATGTTGCCAAAATTTGCAGGCCACAGGAATGTGGGAAGGGAGGACCTTGAGACAATCACTATCACTAGGGGAGTAGTGCTGGACAGGCTAATGGGACTGAAGGTAGACAAGTCCCCTGGTCCTGATGAAATACATCCCAGGGTATTAAAAGAGATGGCTGAAGTTATAGCAGATGCATTCGTTATAATCTACCAAAATTCTCTGGACTCTGGGGAGGTACCAGCGGATTGGAAAGCAGCTAATGTAACGCCTCTGTTTAAAAAAGGGGGCAGGCAAAAGGCAGGTAACTATAGGCCGGTTGGTTTAACATCTGTTGTGGGGAAAATGCTTGAAACTATCATTAAGGAAGAAATAGCGGGACATCTGGATAGGAATAGTGCAATCAAGCAGACGCAGCATGGATTCATGAAAGGGAAATCATGTTTAACTAACTTACTGGAATTCTTTGAGGATATAATGAGCATGGTGGATAGAGGTGTACCGATGGATGTGGTGTATTTAGATTTCCAAAAGGCATTCGATAAGGTGCCACACAAAAGGTTACTGCAGAAGATAAAGGTATGCGGAGTCAGAGGAAATGTATTAGCATGGATAGAGAATTGGCTGGCGAACGGAAAGCAGAGAGTCGGGATAAATGGGTCCTTTTCCGGTTGGAAATCAGTGGTTAGTGGTGTGCCACAGGGATCAGTGCTGGGACCACAACTGTTTACAATATACATAGATGACCTAGAAGAGGGGACAGAGTGCAGTGCAACAAAATTTGCAGATGACACTAAGATTAGTGGGAAAGCGGGTTGTGTAGAGGACACAGAGAGACTGCAAGGAGATTTGGATAGGTTAAGCGAATGGGCTAAGGTTTGGCAGATGGAATACAATGTCGGAAAGTGTGAGGTCATCCACCTTGGGGAAAAAAAACAGTAAAAGGGAATATTATTTGAATGGGGAGAAATTACAACATGCTGTGGTGCAAAGGGACCTGGGGGTCCTTGTGCACGAAACTCTTTTTGGATCCTTGTGCATGAATCCCAAAAGGTTAGTTTGCAGGTGCAGCAAGTAATCAGGAAGGCAAATGGAATATTGGCCTTCATTGCGAAAGGGATGGAGTACAAAAGCAGGGAGGTCTTGCTGCAACTGTATAAGGTATTGGTAAGGCCGCACCTGGAGTACTGCGTGCAGTTTTGGTCACCTTACTTAAGGAAGGATATACTAGCTTTGGAAGGGGTACAGAGACGATTCACGAGGCTGATTCCAGAAATGAGGGGGTTACCTTATGATGATAGATTGAGTAGACTGGGTCTTTACTCGTTGAAGTTCAGAAGGATGAGGGGTGATCTTATAGAAACATTTAAAATCATGAAAGGGATAGACAAGATAGAGGCAGAGAGGTTGTTTCCATTGGTAGGGGAGACTAGAACTAGGGGGCACAGCCTCAAAATACGGAGGAGCCAATTTAAAACCGAGTTGAGAAAGAATTTCTTCTCCCAGAGGGTTGTGAATCTGTGGAATTCTCTGCCCAAGGAAGCAGTTGAGGCTAGCTCATTGAATGTATTCAAATCAAAGATAGATAGATTTTTAACCAATAAGGGAATTAAGGGTTACGGGGAGCGGGCGGGTAAGTGGAGCTGAGTCCACGACCAAATCAGCCATGATCTTATTGAATGGCGGGGCAGGCTCGAGGGGCTAGATGGCCTACTCCTGTTCCTAATTCTTATGTTCTTATGTTCTTATGGGTGGCTGTTGCACACCAGCCACCACACAGGCTTGACAGAGCGAGGTCTTGGTCCAGTGGCAAGGGTTAACCAAGACGACTGGAGACCAAGCTCTGCTTCACGGACCTAGTGCGCACACATGCTCCTACTATGCATAGATTGCAGTGTGGGCTGGCCCATGCTGCCCCTGGGCCCTCGCCTCTCCTGGGCCCCGAACCCTTGTCTCTCCTGGACCCCGATCACGATGCTTCTGGGCCCTGATCGCTCACTGCTCCTCCACCCCGATCAAAAATGGAGCAGTCAGAAACAGGACATCAATTAGTCTCCTCTTATCTTGGAGACATCAAATATCAACACTGTTACTTGAAATATCAAGATATTAAACTCCAGCCCAGTTTTGAAGCGTTATTAACATCGGCAGAAACAAATGCCAACTAATTGATTGCAGGGTTTGGATTCTGCGGGTTATTGCTGCTGAGGGATTGCATCTGTGTGGATAGACTGGAGAAGCTGAGGTTGTTCGCCATCTCTGCTCAAAGGAGAAGAGGAGATTTGATAGCTGTGTTTAAAATCATAAAGGGTTTAGATAGAGTAAATAAGGAGAAACTGTTTCCAATGGCTGAAGGGTCGATAACGATCACGATTTAAGGTGATTAGCAAAAGAACCAGAGGCCACATGAGGAAAAGGTTTTTAAGCAGCGAGTGATTAGGATTTGGAGCACACTGCCTGATAGGGTGGTGGATACAGATTCAATAGTAGCCTCCAAAAGGGAATCTGATAAATACTTGAAGGAGAAAATGTTATAGGGATATGGGGAAAATGCGGGGCAGTGGGACTAACTGCTTTTCGAAAGAACCAGCACAGACTCGATGGGCTGAACGGCCTCATTCAGTGCTGTACTATACTATGATTCTATTCTATAACATTGCACATATAGGTTTCTAACTTTGCACGATCCAGCGTCTGATGGACGTAATGCTTTTGTTGTCTTATCACTGGCTTCCTCGCGCTCTCCGGTTTGTGGGAGGGGGGTGGTGAAGTTTTGTTCCACCAGGAATTAATGATCAGGTGACACGAGTCTTGGGGTTTTGAAGATTGTAGGACAAAGGTGAGGAACTCCATGGTTATAAGAACATAAGAAATAGGAGCAGGAGCAGGCCATAAGGCCCCTCGAGCCTGCTCTGCCATTCAATAAGATCATGGCTGATCATCGACCTCAACTCCACTTTCCTGCCTGATCTCCAAAAATCTTATCTATCTCAGCCTTGAATATATTCAGAAACTCTGCATCTCAGCCCTCTGGGGCAGAGAATTCCAAAAATTCACAACTCGGTGAGTGAAGAAATTCCTCTTCATCTCCGTCTTAAGTAGCCTTCCCCTTATCCTGAGACTGTGCCCCCAAGTTCTCGTCACTCCAACCAGGGGAAACAACCTCTCAGCATCTACCCTGTCAATCCCCCTCAGAATCTTATGTTTCAATGAGATCACCTCTCATTCTTCTAAACTTCAGAGAGTATGGGCCCATTCTACACAGTCTCTCATCATAAGACATCCCTCTCATCCCAGTTCTGAGACCCCTGTTAGAGTAGCAGAGAATGTAGAGAGTCATAATTTCAGCGTGAGGAAGAGCATGCAGGGTGACGATGTCACTGTGTTATTTTCTTTGTGTATCTGCTCTAAAGATCTAGATAAAGCTTCGCGGCTAATGTGCAATTATTAAGAATCCACTCGGGGAAATCAGACTGATAGAGGGTCTACAGTCTAAACATTTTACCTCCCTGATAAAGTGCAACATCCCCACCGACAGCTGGGAGTCCCTGGCCAAAGACCGCCCTAAGTGGAGAAAGTGCATCCGGGAGGGCGCTGAGCACCTCGAGTCTCATCGCCGAGAGCATGCAGAAACCCAGCGTAGGCAGCGGAAGGAGTGTGCAGCAAACCAGTCCCACCCACCCTTTCCTCCAACCACTCTCTGTCCCACCTGTGACAGGGACTGTGACTCTCGTATTGGACTGTTCCGCCATCTAAGGACTCACTTTTAGAATGGAAGCAAGTCTTCCTCGATTCTGAGGGACTGCCTATGATGATGATAACCCCTTCTCTTTACAAATGCTGACAGATCTGTGTATTTCCAGCCGCCTTGTATTTATGGACAGGAAGGTGATCATTTGATTTTTAATGTTTTTCAGGATTTCTATTGCTCTCTGCTGGACATTCTTACCCCTGACGATATCCGGATGTTGATGGAATCAGAAGATGAGAACAACCGCCGTGGACAGTTTGAACGGATCTTCCCCTGCCGGTTCTCGTCGCGCTATCTCCGCTTCTTCGAGCAGCCCCGCTACTTTAACATCTTGCTTGACCTGTGGGAACAAAAGTACGGTCAGCACAGAGAGGCAGGTACTGCAAAATGTTTTAACGTCTTCATTCCTGAAGCAACCCGGGCGAGAAAATGGCCCGAAAATTGCGTCCGACCGAAATTTATTTGACGAAAATACCCGGTGGTCCCGGAGAAACATAGACCTGCGCTCCGAGGCCTAGATGCACAGCCCAGCCTATGGGCCCATGTCTTCCAGGAGCCTATACGTATCCTGGGATCACGTGAACCTGCACCATCAATCACAATGTAGTATTCTCATTCACAGTAATGGGAACTCCGGGCTTCCATTACTATTGATGAGAATACCCCTAAAATCAAATAAAACGCACACTAAAAAAACACTTAAAAAAAAAAAAAAATTAATAGAAATTGCATTAAATTAAATGTTTTAGAGAAAAATGTATTTTTGTGAATTTAATTTAAAAAAAAAAAATGTTTTGATAGTTTTCAAAATAAACTTGCCTTCATAATATAAAAATAAGTAATAACATTTATTTTTTCTATGTTTTAAAACTCTTACGCTGGTAAAAGTAAGCTATACGCCTGCTTTTACCAGGTGTAAGAGGTTGAAGGATATTCGCTGGGCAAATAGCCCAAATCTCTGCCCTGCCAATGTCCTTCCTGCAGGGATGCATGTGATCTATTTTGACAGATTGCAAAAGCCGGTTCTCGGCACGTGCGCATCGTGCGCCGGGAAGCGACATTTGCGAGGCCTCTTCGGGTGCGCGCACGTCGTACTCACCTGGAGAGGCCGCAATTTTCGGGCCAATAAAAGACGGGCTCCCTTCTGGTGAAGCACTATCCCAAATACACCTTCCACCGTGCAGTGGATGCTGGTTGCTACTACCAGATTGGCTGGGTATTGGTCGGGACCATTTTCTGTTGCGCATGCAGTGGTAACAAGATGGCATTTGAATCTGGAGGCACAATGAGTTGGGGGAGAAGATACATATTTAAGTGGGCGAGATAGTGGCAGATGATGTAAAAGAAAAATTGACTTGCATTTATATAGCGGCTTTCACAACCACTGGACCTCCCAAAGTGCTTCACAGCCAATGTAGTACTTTTTCAGGTGTAGTCGCTGTTGTAATGTGTGAAACACGGCAGCCAAATTGCGCACAGCAAGCTCCCGCAAACAGTAATGTGATAATGAGCAGATACGTTGTCTTAGTGACATTGGTTGAGGGATAAATATTGGCCGGGACACCGGGGGTAACTCCCCCAGCTCTTCTTCAAAATAGTGCCATTTTTCTTAAACCCTCTGCTCTCTCAAATGGATGTTAAACATCTCATTCGAGAGACGGCACATCCGACAGTGAAGCAGTCCCTCAGTACTGCACTTGGAGTGTCAGCCTAGATTTTGTGCTCCGGTCTCTGGAGTGGGACTTGAACCCACAACCTTCTAACTCAGGCCAGAGTGCTACCCACTGACCCTTGTAAAGTATTGCACGTAGAAAGAAAAGTAGATGTTATGCATAGTGTCAAAATAAACACGGGTAAAGTTAAAAAGGATCGAGGCATATTAATCCAGTGTGTTTAATAAGTGCTCATCACTGGACCAGCAAACCAAGTCGATTGCTGAATTGTACAGCTATCACATAGTGCACATTGGGGAATGTCTGTGCTTAAGGCTGTCCAGTGCTCTTGTGAGGACAGTGTTGCATTCTCATCATTGAGATGCAGTCAAGCAGAGAAGGGCAGTTTGGTGATCCCTGGCGTTTGACGGGGGCTGGCTAATTTTGAAGACAGACTGAAGAAAGGTGGGTTTTTCAACTTTGAAAGGAAGTAACTGAGAGGCGACGCCCTAAAGATATACGAGTTGATGAGTGGTATGGGAAAGTTAAAACCGGGACATCACTTCAGACTTTAGGACAAGGGCCGCGAGTGAAAAGCCAATTTGCAAGTAGTGTCAGAAAGTTCTTCATACAAAGTATGATGGACGTGTGGGTGGTGAGTGAGGCAACACTCAGGCACCATTTAAGAAACTGGTTGCTGTGGGGAGGGAGGCTGTAGGGTCTTTAAGTGGATGAGAAAGCAGGAAAGGGGTACTGAGGTGAATGATCAGCCATGATCTTATTGAATGGTGGTGCAGGCTCGCAGGGCCGAATGGCTTACTGCTGCACCTATTTTCTATGTTTCTATGAGCTAGGATAGGCCAAATAGTCTTCCTCGTCCGTATCTTATATTATGAACTCAAATTGATACAAAAGGGGAGTCAAAGGTTATGGGGAGCGGGCATGGAAGTGGAGCTGAGTTGAGGCCAAGATCTTATTGAAAGGCTGAGCAGGCTCAAGGGGCCAAATGACTTACCCCTGCTCCTATTTCTTATGTTCTTATGAGTCTGGGTGGGATTTGTGATGTGGTAAATCTTTCTAAAGCTTTGTTTTATCCTATGTTCAAATGCTGAATCCAGGGTGCAAATTTGGGATCCTCATTGTAAGCCTTGAAATTTCCTGGGTATTTTGTAGAATTTTCAGCAAAGAAATTCGGCCCAACTGGTCTGTACTGGCATTCATGTTCCACACAAGACTCCTCCCACCCTACATCATCTAACCCGATCAGCATATCTTTCTTCATCAAGTACTGACCTAGCTTCCCCTTAAATCTCTGCAATTCAACTACTCCACGTGGTAGCAAGTTCCATGTTCTGACCACCATGTTTCACTAAGTGAAATTTATTACATAGAAAATCTAATGTCGGTGACTTACAACGCAAACCTGTGCCAATCTAGTGTGTTTAGTGAGGGTGTCTCAAAACAATCATGTTTGTTTAAAAATAAAATCAATAGGGAGACAATCAAATTTTTTTTGGCTTTAGGATCTTTTTTTTTAAGTTTTAAAAATTCTGCCTTTATGTAGCAAATGCCTGAGATGGAGTGCGTGGATGTGAGAGGATCACAAGATTCATTTGGCTCATCTCAGTTCATTCATCCAGAAACAGCCTATGGTGCTTCCACCACAGCAACCAACAATTGTTGTTTTTTTGCCTCCGCTACCCTAACCCAGAAGACCAGCCAAGATTTGATCACTGTGTGCGTGCGTAGAACGTCCTGACGTCAGATTGCTGAGCCAAAGACTGGGTCAATAGCTGAAGAGGTGCGCGATCATTAATCCAGAGTGCTTCACCAATCGTGTCTTTCAGTTTTGAAATCATTTAGTCCCCTTGCAAATTTTGCTCTGGTGATTCTTCCAAACCATTTCTCTTCCAAACCATTTCTCCCCCAAACGGTCGTCTTTGGCTCTTCTGCCCCATCGGTGCCAATGCCGCCGGAATCTAAAGCCCTCCCGCCTGCACCATCTCTTCAGCCACGCATTCATCTGCTCTATCCTCATATTTCTGTACTCACTAGCATGTAACAGGAATATCTCCTAGCAGTTGGAAATTCAGGATTTCAAAGGTTGAGGATATCGCACAATTTCTCAAATTGTAACGGGAATCTGTGTTTTATATCAAACGGTCCTGTTCTTCTTCTAGATTGGCACCATAGAGGGTACTGAGGAGATTTATGAGGATGTTGCCAGCACTGGAGAATATTAGCTATGAGGATAGATTGGATAGGCTGGGGTTGTTTTCTTTGGAGCTGAGGGGAGACTTAATTGAGGTATGGCTAATACGGGAGTAATCCAGAGATTACTGCCTTTTTGAGGTCCTGCTTATCCCTCTTTCCTCATCTCTTTTTAGCGGAAGGAGCGTGCGGCAAACCAGACTCCCCACCCACCTGTTCCTCCAACCACTCTCTGTCCCACCTGTGACAGAGACTGAAATTCCCATATTGGACTGTTCAGTCACCTGAGAACTCACTTAGAGTGGAAGCAAGTCTTTCTAGATTTCAAGGGACTGCCTATGATGATGATTTTACCGATGTGATTGGTACCGATATGGACCATAACCTGTTCGTACTATAGCCATATTTGTTCAAGCGTTTTATTAACTTTCCCCGGCAATGGTTCCGCTAGCAAGCACCGTGCCTGTTGTAGAACAGAGCTATACACATACCAGCGGATTCCCAGGTTCGATTTTCTGACTGAGCTCAGCTGCATCATCATCATTATCGTCATCATCATCATAGACAGTGATGAGTCCTTAGGTGGCTGAACAGTCCCTGTCACAGGTGGGACAGATAGTCGTTGAGGGAAAGGGTGGGTGGGACTGGTTTGCCGCACGCTCTTACCGCTGCCTGCACTTGATTTCTGCATGCTCTCGGCGACGAGACTTGAGGTGCTCAGCGCCCTCCCGGATGCACTTCCTCCACTTAGGGCAGTCTTTCGCCAGGGACTCCCAGGTATCACTGGGGATGGTGCACTTTATCGGGGAGGCTTTGAGGGTGTCATTATTGTAGTGTATTTAGGCACCTTTAGTAATGATTCCACGAGGCAGAGTATGATACTTAAACTGTGTAGACCTATAGTCCTTTATTTGCAGCTCTTGAGTGAGGACAACAAGCTGTGAGTTCCTTTTTATACTGGGTTACCTGCCGTGTGCAGGTAGCCCTTAGGTCTCCAGCAGCAGCACCCTTTGGTGTACAGGTAAGATGTGTACAGTATAAGGGTACATTGTGTGGCATGACAGACATCACACAGACATGCATACACAACAATTATAATGTTTCCTCTGACCATCTTTGGCTCGTTTGCCGTGAAGGAGTTCCGAGTAGAGCGCTTGCTTTGAGAGTCTTGTGTCTGGCATGCGGACAATGTGGCCTGCCCAGCGGAGCTGATCAAGTGTGGTCAGTGTTTCAACGCTGGGGATGTTGGCCTGGTCGAGGAAGCTACCGTTGGTGTGTCTGTCCTCCCAGGGGATTTGTAGGATCTTACGGAGACATCGTTGGTGGTATTTCTCCAGCGACTTGAGGTGTCTACTGTACATGGTCCATGTCACTGCGCCATACAGGAGGTAGGGCATTACTACAGCCCTGTAGACCATGAGCTTGGTGGCATCCTCTGTCTGGACACGCCCGTGAAGATTGGCCATTCGAGTGAGTTCCCAAAGGGATGGCTGGTGTTGGGAAACCGTCCCATCAAAAACTGGAAGGAGGACCGAATGCTTTCACAGTAGAGGTTTTAATTTTTATTTTTAAGTATTTTACTCAATAGTATCACTTGTCTCCCTACAGGAATTGATGTATTGAAAGAACTGAGTTATCGAAGGGTTCACCTGGGATTATCGGTTAATCCTGCACACATTGTAAGTAACCAAGACTGCTGTCTTTTCACAGTCTCCTGTCTTTGTCGGGTTTAGATTTAGTTCCTTTCCCTTCCAAGCTCTTAACGTTCATTTGGATGGCAGTGTGCATGGTAAGATGCACATTGTACCCATGATTAATTGTGCAGTGATTTTGATCATCTGATGGGAATGGAATGACAGATAAGCGTCCTCCTCGGGGAGGAAAAATTACAGTCACCACAGACCACTCCCAATATCTCCTAGCGGTTGGAAATGCAAGGTTTAAAAGGTTGAAGATCTTGCACAGTCTCTCAAGTTGTAACGTGAATCTGTATTTTATATCACTGGGTCCTGTTCTTCTTCTAGATTGGCACGAGTGTGTGTACAGGGGAGGTTTAAAAGGATGTTGCCAGGACTGGTGAATTTTAGCTATGAGAAAAGGTTGGATGTTCTCTTTGGACCTGAGGAGGCTGAGGGGAGACCTTATTGAGGTGTATAAAATTATGAGGCCTAATGGAAAGGACCTACTTCCCTTAGCAGAGGGGTCAATAATCAGGGGGCATAGATTTAAAGTACTTGGTAAGAGGGGATTTGAGGGGAAATGTCTTCACCCAGAGGGTTGTGGGGGTCTGGAACTCACTGCCTGAAAGGGTGCTAGAGGCAGAAACCCTTATCACATATAAAAATACTTGGATGTGCACTTGAAGTGCCGTAATCTACAGGGCTACGGACCAAGAGCTGGAAAGTGGGATTAGACACAGTGGGCCGAATGGCCTGTAGCCTAAATTTCTATGATTCTATAAGGGGCCATCTAATCGAGGTTTTCAAAATTACTAAAATACTCCGTGGGGGCGGGGGGGGGGGGGGAGAGGGAAGTGGTGAGAGATTTATCTTCATGTTGTTTAGTGAATTGATGGGGGGAAAACTCCGGTTCCCTCAAGGTAATCGAGCAAGTTCCACGAGACTGCAGCTCGTGCTCACCTGTAACCAAAGATCTCTTCCACACTCGGGAGTTTGTCTAGCTGCCCTTTCGAAGGGCTGTGGTGGATCCACATTCTCCAGATGATCTAGCATTCTATTCCAGAGGTCGATGACTTTGCCAATTAGAAGTACAGTAGAACCTGCTTAATTGCAACTGCTGGGGATAGCCTCACAAGTTGCGATAAAATGAGAATTTCTGTAAAGCAGGAAGCGTCAAAAGGCAACAAAAATCAAAGCTGCTCTGGTGCATAACAAGCTTTTTATTTTCCTAAATTTTGTACATTCTTTAAAAAAAAAAAAATTTTATAAGTGCTCACCGTCTTGAGCTTTTGTTATGCAGTGGCGTCTAGAAGAATAAGAGGTGATCTAATTGAAACATACTGAGGGAGCTTGACAAGGTAGATGCAGAGAAAGTTTTCCACTTGTGGAATCTAGAACTAGGGGGCATGGTTTCAGAATAAGGGGTCGCCCATTTAGAACTGAGATGAGGAGGAATTTCTTCTGAGGATCGTGAATCTTTGGAATTCTCTGCCCCTGAGAGCTGTGGAAGCTGGGTAATTGAATATATTTAAGGTGGAGATCGACAGATTTTTGATTTGATAAGGGAGTCGAGGGTTATGGGGAGCGGGCGGGGAAGTGGAGTTGAGCCCAGTATCAGATCAGCCATGATCTTATTGAATGGCTCGAGGGGCCAAATGACCTACTCCTGCTCCTATTATGTTCTTATGAAGCAGTGTTCCAACATTTTGCAACATGATCACTAATAAGATCGAGAGGTGAAAGCCTCGGGTTCAAAGGTGACTAGTCTCGTTAAGTCCGCAGGCCATTACGGTGAATTGGAATTGCAATGAAACAAACTGGAAATATAGGAGAAAAAAACAGGACTTTAGAAATGCTTGCATTAAAACAGGAATTGCGTTTAAGCGAGTTTCAAATAAGTGGTGTCTAACCTAACGCTACATGTTTTTGATATTTTGTATTAACATCCCCTGGTCCTTCCTCGTAATCGAGCTTTAAATAACCTAACCACCTAAACAGATCATCATTTTAAATACCTCACTCATCACCTTAAACTCTTCCAGTGAAAATAGCCTCAGCTCCCTGAGTTTATCTTGATAACAAGAACCCCAAGACTAGTTATCATTCAGGTAGCTCTTGTGGACCTTCTGTAGGGTCTCAATAGCCCCCCACCATGTGAGGGAACTAAAACTAGATGCAGCCATTCCAAGGCCTTGTGTAAGTTAAGTCGTGTGTTTCTAGTTTTCTACTTGACTGTCCTAGTTATACATCCGACCACGCTATTCACCTTTCCAATGGCTTCTCGACACTTGTCATGAACCTTTGGTATTTCATGCTCCCCTCTGTGGATTCCCTCACCAGAGGAAATCATTTCCCTGTGTCGAATCCTGTGTCATTTTAAACACCTGGATTAAATCACCCCTAAACCTTCCAAATTCAAGAGAATACAAGGCAAGTTTATGCAACGTGCCCTCATAATTTAGCCCTTTAAGCCCCAGTACCATTCTGGTGGATCTGCACTGCACCCCCTCCAAGCCCAATATATCCTTCCTGAGACGCGGTGCCAGAACTGAATGCAACACCTCCGACTGGGTCTGACCAAGGGCTCTACAACAGACGCATCACTTTGTCCTCTTTATATTCCAGCCCCCTTAAGATAAAGGCCGATCTTCCATTAACATTTTTAATTACTTTTTGCGCCTGCCCACAAGCTTTTGATGATTTGTGTACATGGGCACCCAAATCATTCTGTGCCTCCATACTTCCTAGTTTCTCACCAGTAAGAAAATGGTCTGATTTCATAGAAACATTGAATCATCAACCTCGGGGTTGAGGCTGACTTGCTTCCACACTTAAAAACGAGTTCTCAGGTGACTGATGATGCCACTAGACCAAGGCCTAGCTCTGTCAAGCCCGTGTGGTGGCTGGTGTGCAACGGCCACCCCACGTTAAAATAATTCACACACAGGCACCTTCCACCGTTTGAAACATAGAATAGTACAGCGCTGAAGGAGGCCGTTCGGCCCATCGAGTCTGCGACGAGAAGTCCAGTTAGTCCCCACCCACCCCCCTGCTCTTCCCCCATATCCCTGCAATTTTTTCTCCTTTAGTCTTTATCCAGTTTCCTTTTGAAGGCTACTATTGAGTCTGCTTCCACCACCCTCTCAGGCAGTGCATTCCAGATCCTAACCACTCGCTGCGTAAAAAGTTTTTCCTCAAGTCACCTCTGGTTCTTTTGCCAATCGCCTTAAATCGGTACCGTCCAGTCATCAACCCTGTGGCCAAAATGTGGCCGCCTTTCCCACATTGAACTCGGTTTTCATACTCCATGAATCTGGCTGTCCCTTTGTAAATTCCTGATGCGATCTGTACAACTTACTCTGCCTCCTAACTTAGTGCCATTTGCAAACTTGGATAGACAACTCTCTACTCCTGCATCCAAGTCATTGACGTATATGGTGAAAAGTTGATGCCCCAATGCAGATTCCTGGGGCACACTACTTGTCATCCCGCCAATTGAAGTACATTCCAATTATCTCTACTCTCCTACCTCCCAAACAATGTCACAAGATTACATCCAATTCCTTGCACTTTCATTTTTGCCAATAATCTCAATGTGCAATGTCAGCAGTAAGCCCTCTTGAAACTGCACCGACCACAGTCAAGCCTTCAGTTTACCGCTAGACTTGACTACTCCAATGCATTCTTGGCTGGCTGGCCTCCCACATTCTACCCTACGTAAACTTGAGGCCATCTAAAACTCTGTTGCCCGTGTCCTAACTCGCACCAAGTCCCGCTCACCCACCCCTGTGCTCGCTGACCTACATTGGCTCCCGGTTAAGCAACGCCTCGATTTCAAAATTCTCATCCTTGTTTACAAATCCCTCCATGGCCTCGCCCCTCTCTATCCCTGTAATCTCTTTCAGCCTTATAATCCACCCCCCCCCAGAGATGTCTGTGCTCCTCAAATTCTGCCCTCTTGAGCATAACTGCTCAGCCATCGGTGGCCGTGCCTTCAGCTGCCTGGGCCCTAAGCTCTGGAGCAAACCTCTCCGCCTCTCTATCCTACTTTAAGACGCTCCTTAAAATCTACCTCTTTGACCAAGCTTTTAGTCATCTGCCTTAATTTCTTGTGTGGCTCAGTCAAATTTATTTGTTTTGTCTTATAACACTACTGTGAAGCGCCTTGGAATGTTTTACTCTATTAAAGACGCTATATAAATAAAAATTCTTACTGTAATTTTAGTTATTGATCATGTTTGAGCTATCCTAGGTAAAAATGAAAGCTTCCTTTTTCCTCTCGACAGTGGCACCCACCCAGAATTAGTTTCACTCAGAAGTTGGACATCAACTTAAACGGAATGTGCAAGATGAACCCTTCCCTGCTGAGGTAAGAGCATCACAGGGTAGATCTGAGGGAGGGCAACCAGCAGTTGCTACCGTTTGAAACCACAGCTGTTGTATTTTTTTAACTTTAAAGCTTTAATATCTCATCCTTCCTTTTGGGCAATGCGACTGTGGTGTCTTTTTCAAAGGTAACTGTAATGAAGCAAGCCTCGTCAGGTATGCAACCCTGCCATTATTTTCATCTGTTTGTTTTAAATCACTGGGGCATTTCTCAGAAAGCAAAGGGCTTGCCTTTCAAGACCTCGGGATGTCCCAAAGCACTTTACAGACAACAAAGTACTTTTTTGAAGAGTAGTCACTTTTTTTAATGTAGGAATTTCAGCCAATTTCCGTACAGCAAGCACTCTCGAACAGTATTGGGTTAAATGACCAGATAGTCTGTTTTTTGGTATATATAATATATGTATATTTTAATATGTAAAATCTATATATATGTATATATATATATATATATACATATATATTTTTTTTATATGTCAGGACACTGAGAATGCACCTGCTCTTCTTTGGAATAATGCCCTGGAATCTTTTATGTTCACACGAGAGGGCCTTGGTTTAACATCTCATCCAAAAGACAGCGTTCCCTCAATGCTACACTGGAGTGTCAGCCTTTGTGTTCAAAGTGTCTAGCAGGGGTAGGGATTGAACCCACAGCCTTCTGAATCGGGCAAGAGTGTTACCACTGAGCCAAGGTTGACACCTTAAAATATAAAAAGAGAATTCAATTTTTTTTAAATTTAGGCCACTTTATGTAATGCTGCCACTTTATAACCTCACTGATAGGACATGCATTGAGGAATGGCTGGCTTGTAGAGAATTAAGCCGCTCTGGTCATGGTTGATGTAGGTCAGCCGCAGGTTCCTAATGTGTTTTTTTTCTCTCTCATAATGAGAGCTAAATGGGAGAAGGGAGAGGCACAGCTATATACCGCCTGTTTTACAAGAGTCCTTTTTTGTTTAATCCACAGTCGAGATTTGATGCCAAAAAAGAAAACGACAGTGAAGCAGGAACCTAGTCTTGCTCCACAGCGACCAGTGGATGTGCAGCAGTCATCCTGATGGCCCGCAGACTAACTGCTACCACAGCTGCCCGGTGGAATATTCCTCGTTGTCCAGCCACCCTTTCTGGAAGTGGAGCTGACTGCCGATTTCCAACAGCTTGATCCCACAGATTCCTAAAGTCTACCTCAGCTGAGGAAGAGGGTGCAGCGGGGGGGGGGGGGGGAGCAGGAAAATGACCCCACGCCAAATGCAAGCTTGTGTTTCAGCTTGCGCTTGTTAAGCACAGAACCTCCTTGATTTGAGTTCCATCGCGTCGACACCAATGAATTCATCACATCGTAAAATCTATACTATGCATCTAAGCGAGTCTTGAGCCTTGCGGAACTGCCAAGTTTTAAATCGCGGAAGTTTTACCAGCTTATTGTCCCCCGCCGCCCCCCCCCCCTCCCAAGCGTTTGACTGTGATCGAAAGTCCTCATCGAACTCTTGCCAATCTCCTGGCTGCAAGCAAACAAAACTGCGGTCTCTCCACAGCTAACCGTTTTACCGTATGGTGAATGGCTTTGCAGTTGGCATGGGAATTCTTTATCTGTCGAAAAAAATCATCCAGAAAGTGTGTCTACGCTACGAAGAAAATATTTTTAAACCGTGAAGTGACCTGCAGGAGCATTTAAGACATGCAAAGTGGACATTCTCGTGATGCCTATTTTTGATCTGCTCTATTTTTTTTTGTTAATTTATTGTTGAGACCTGTTGCACTCTTTCACTAACTTATTTTCTCCTCCACCCCTTACTTGTTGCACTGGGCTGTGAGAATGTCCACTGCACTCTACTCGTCACTGACACAGTGAGTACCTTTGTTAGATTCAAGATTATCATTCTTTTATAATTAAGCCTTTGAGACCAAAAAATGAAGTCTTTTAGCTAGAAATCGCTTCTGAAATCACCTTAACAAAATATCGTTACAGGATTTTGTATAAAAGAGTTCACTGTTTTTAAAAAGAAACTATGTACTCAAGTCAGTAAATCGTCATTGCAATGTTTCATCTTGACTGCCTTGATGTATCGGGTATCAGTGGGAATCAGTTTTTGCAGACTCTACAGTGTTGGCCTATTGACACAAACAGCAAATAATTCAAACTGTGTCGCCGATCTGGCTTCATCTTGCATGTACAGCAACTCGTGTATAATTTTGATACTGTCTGTACCCACTGGTGCGTATCCAATCCTGTCCAAAGCTATGGTGCAGTCAAGACAG
This sequence comes from Pristiophorus japonicus, assembly GCF_044704955.1. Taxonomy (NCBI): domain Eukaryota; kingdom Metazoa; phylum Chordata; class Chondrichthyes; family Pristiophoridae; genus Pristiophorus; species Pristiophorus japonicus. Next base: position 18,538,490 of record NC_091979.1, on the reverse strand, counting down.
GCAAGCCTCTTGATCGGTGCTTCAGTACGTCCGTCCGGTGAACTCCTGATCTCAGATCAGTGCGCTGTTGTGACGTGTGCCTACTGCTGTTACCGAGATGCTGTCCCACGCTGCAACGGAAGAGGTTGAGCCGCCTATTAACTTTCCGGCTACATTTGGCTCGTTTGTGTTACTGGCGCAGGATTTTCTCCTCTACAGGTTTTGCGCATTGTGTAACATAGCTATCAAACTTAATTTGTGTGGAGAGTAATTTATGTCTCTTTCCCCCTCCTCCCCCCAGTCTCCGTGAACCTACCCCATGATGGTTTTCAGACCCGCTCTCCCAGGTTTTGGGCAACATTGCTTTTTATCTTGCACTAGGTGGGTGTGTGCAGAAGGAGTCCCAATGACCAAGCCCCTCTTTCTCCACCACCCCCATCTCCTGAGGAAGAGTGTAGTGTGTGTCATTGGAAACCCGTCAGCACACCCACCCCGCTGAGCCACCCCACCCCAAGTTGTTTTTTGTTTGCAGATAAGAGGAATGGAATAAACATTGCAAATGTACTGGCCAGTCTTAGATTCTACAATAACGACCATGTTGTGTATGTAACCATTCATTCCTTCTCTCCCATTGAAGCGACATAAGAAGTAGGAGCAGGAGGAGGCCATTCGCCTCTTCGAGCCTGCTCCGCTAGTCAATAAGATCATGGCTGATTTGATCTTGGTCTCAACCCCACTTCCCTGCCCGCTCCCCATAACCATTGGTGAAGGGCAATGGAAGCTTGAAGCAGAACTTCTAGTACTTATCCACCCAAAGAATGAGCAATTTATCCCCTAGACACATTTCTATACGGGAGGGGGCTTTTGGGACAGCGGCAATACAAAAAGTGGGCTCTGGCTTGATGCCCGTCAAGAGGCCCAGCCAGAAGAGAAGCCCCCTGGTAGGTGAAAGGAAATTCTAAAATACATAGATATATATATAATTTTTTTTTCTTAAAAGTGAAGCTTTATTTTTTTTAAATAAATTAAAGTGTGTGTGTGTGTGTGTTTAAAAGATCAAATGAAACCAGTATTGGATCGCAACCTGGACAGAGTTGGCACCTGATGAATAGATCTTCCAGCCCGTCTCAGCTGCCAAGTAACACACTAGTCAGAAGATGACATCAAAGGAAGCCTTGCACCAGGTGCTAAACTTGTTCTGGATTATTGGAAAGTCTGCAAGTACAACAAGTGCCTTGAATGAAAGTAGAAGAGAGGGTGGAAAACGAACACACTGGTTGAACTGTGCAATGAGTATTAACCTTGTGATGTAGAGATGCCTCCTTTTGACTTTTGTGGTGCAGGTTTGTGTGACTGTCGTACAGACGAACAGCGGAGTGAGTGCCTCATGTCCACTTTTCCCCCCCCCCTGCTATCCCTCTTGTCACCCCCACTCCCTCATATTAAAAAAAAAAATGTCCTCTATCCCAACCCAAATGGGTTATAGAAGGGAAGCATTTTGGCCACTTTGAGGTCCCCGAATTTTTTTTTGGGGGGGGGGGGGATCTTTTTAAAAGTTGAGTTTCCTATAGAAGAGCTCTTAATTGTTTTGCGTCCATCTTTTAACACGTTCCTGGCTAAAGCAAAAGCAAGATCATCGGCTAAAGGAATCACCTGAAACTCTTGAATGAGAAGGGTTAATTTGTGTCCCGCTGAAATGCACAGAGACACTGGAACGGCTGAGTGATCATACTGACCACGCAAGCAGTGTTGGCACAGTTGTGGACTGGAGGTTTGTGTTGCAGGCAGTTTTGTAACTGGTGGCTGCCCCCAGCAAGCGTGGTGGTTGTTTAATTTCTCTCAGAATTAAAAAATAAATATTTTTTTAAAGTACCTGACTGTCGAAAGATTGGAACCATGAGCTCCCCCTCCAGTCCCTTTCTACCCAAGTTGTAACAGTCAAACATTGACCATTTTGAAATGATCTTGTGTATGCCCCCACTTTTAACATGTTTACAAGTTTGCTGTGAACTGGGGTTAGAAGTAGCTCTGACCACCTTGTGCAATGACAACTGATTAGAAAGGCAATGGCTACCCAGTGGGACTTCTGATACACTCTGGTTTAATAATAGTAAGCCCATTATTGCAAGAATAATTAGTGATGCGCTCTACCTACTAGTACCCCTCTTTTCCCCTTAAGGCAGTGGAAAAAAACTGCATTGTGGCACTAATTCTAATAAATAATTTCTTTCTAAGAACATTTGTGTGCATATTAATTAAAGTCATAGATTACTAAGGCAAAAGTGAAATGGTGCATTGGCTTAAACCCAACAGTCCCAGTTAATGTAGCATAGCAGTAACTTGAATCCATGCCCATTTTAAATTATATCCAACTTGTACTGTTTGCTGCTCGTCCAGTGTCTCTCTACTGACAGCTGAAAAAGACAATATAAGAAATCCTACAAAGGGCTGGCTGTCGCCTGATTTAACCAATTTGTGCAAGGAATTGTTTACAAGACTGGCGCAGCTCGTGAATTCCTGAAGTCATTCGGTCTTTGGTTTTTCCGTCTCTGGTTCCGTGCCAACCCTACTTCGCGTCCTGCCACAGCACTGACTTCAGCATGGGCAGAGAGCTCTGGCTGCAGGGGGCCAGTACTCTGGGGAAAAGCAAAGGGATGGATGCCTTTCTCAAACTCTGACACTCGTTTTACCGAGAAGCGATTTTATAATCATTCAGAATCTATCTCATGCCAAACAGATATATTTTTAAAAAGAATAACTAATACAGAGAACTATGTTGTGTATCCTGTCACTTGTCGGCTGTCGCTATGTTTACCTATTTCTTTAATGTCTCCGAGGGTCTGTTCAAGAATCAGTTTCTGAAAATAATGCAGGAAACTGTCGAGACTACAGTTTGGGGCTGAGCAATAATTTAAGAATCCTAATAAAGATATCTTGCAGTTAATGCTACATGTCTGTTGCCTATTTCTTCAATGTTTCCAATACCATCATCATCATAGACAGTCCCTTGGAATCGAGGAGGACTTGCTTCCACTTTTAACATGAGTTCTTAGATGGTTGAACAGTCCAATACGAGAGCCACAGTCTCTGTCACAGGTGGGACAGATAGTGGTTGAGGGAAGGGGTGGGTGGGACTTTCCAATACCACCCCAATGATGCATCCTCTCCTGCAGATGAATCACGTGTTCAATGATAAGCAAGCAAGTTAGCTTGGACTCTGTGCATAGAGTCTTGAAGATGCACAAAATCCACAAGTCTTGAATAAGATCGGAGATTAGAAGATGGTGAAAATGTGGACAGCAAGTTGTAAAAGCAAATAGTTAATCATGGGTTAATAACTTGGCACAAGGAACTGGATCAAGAATCTCATTGGTTGAGGTAGTCGTCATCCTGGTGTCATTATAAACATCGCTACTAGATCAATCCACAGCCTTCCAAACTCGAGGAATACAAGCCACGATTGTGCAAGCTGGTCTGAATTTAACCCTTAACCCTTAAAGCTCTGCATCGTTCTGGTGAATCTGCGTTGTACTCCTTCCAAGGCCACTATGTCCTACCCGAGGTGTGGTGCTGATCACCGTACTTGATGGGGCCTGAGCAAGGCTCTGGGCGACGAAAGCATCAATTCCTCCCCATTATATTCCATCCCTCTTGAGATAAAGGCCAATCTTCCATTAATCTTTTTGACATGTGTCGAGAGGCCCCAGTACAGATTTCTGCGGACCACCACTTGTTACATGCTGCCAATCTGAGTACGTTCCCTTTATCCCTACTGTCTCCTACCTCCTAGCCGCTTTCCAACCAATGTCACCCAAGGTTGCCTCCAATCTTGTGTGCTTCAGTTTTTGCTGATAATCTCTTGTACGGAACTTTATCAAATGCTTCCTGGAAGTCCATGTAGATAGCATCCATAGACATTCCCTCATCTACCGTGTTGGTGACAACGGGATTGGTCAGACATGACCACCTCACATCCACGCTGATGGTTTGATCAGCTGACATTTGTCTAGGTGCTCAGTCACTCCCTGATGGATTCCAGTAACTTACAACTGACATTAGACTAACAGGATTCTCTTTCCCCCGCGCACCCCCCCCTTTATATATAAAAAAAAATGGGTCGACCACTCATCCACTGCTGTGGCATGCTGGACCAAAGAAAAGGACAATGTTTTTAAAAAAAAACACACTTGAATTAAAGCAAAAAGCTCCTGATAAAAGTATAGTGTGTCCTAGTTTTCAAGATCAAGGCCTCATTGGATAGCTCTTGTACCTATTTGGCCTTCCCCACACAATAGAAATGTTATCCAATTTGCCTTTATGCTTGCAAGAAGAATGAACTTGCACTTCTATAGCACCTTTCAAGTTCTTGGGATGTTCCAAAGTGCTTCACAGCAACTGAAGTACAGCTGAAGTGTGGATACTGTTGGAATGTAGGGAAACATGGGAGCCAGTTTGGGCATTACAAGGTTCTGCAGACACCAATGAGATAAATGACCAGATAATCTCTCGGCAATGGTGATTGAGGGAAAAGAACATAAGAAATAGGAACAGGAGTAGGCCATTTGGCCCCTTGAGCCTGATCTAATCATGGACTCAGCTTCACTTCCCTGCCCGCTCTCCATAACCCCTTACTCCCTTATCGCTCAAACATCTGTCTATCTCTGCCTTAAATATATTCAATGACTCAGCCTCCACAGCTCTCTGGGGAAGAGAATTCCATAGATGTAAAACACTCAGAAGAAATTCCTCTTCATCTCGGTTTTAAATGGGGGGGCTCCTATTCTGAGACTATGTCCCCTAGTTTTAGTTTCCCCTATGAGTGGGAATATCCTCTCTGCATGCACCTTGTCGAGCCTCCTCATTATCTTATACGTTTCAATAATATCACCTCTCATTCTTCTGAACTCTAATGTGCAGAGGCCCAACCTACTCAACCCATCTTAAGTCAACCCCCTCATCTCCGGAATCAACCTAGTGAACCTTCTCTGAACAGCCTCCAATACAAGTATATCCTTCCTTAAATACGGAGACCAAAACTGTCCGCAGTACTCCAGGTGTGGCCTCACCAATTCAGTTGTAGCAGGACTTCTCTGCTTTTATACTCTATCCCCCTTGCAATAAAGGCCAACATTCTATTTGCCTTCCTGATTACTTGCTGTACCTGCATATCCACTTTTTGTGGTTCATGCACAAGGATCCCCAGGTCCTTCTGTACTGCAACACTTTGCAATTTTTCTCCATTTAAATTGTAATTTGCTTTTCTATTTTTTTTTCTGCCAAAGTGGATAACCTCACATTTTCCCACATTATACTCCATCTGCCAGACTTTTGCCCACTCACTTAGTCTGTCCATTATCGCAGCAGATTTTTTGTGAAAATCACAGTTTGCTTTCCCACCCATCTTTGTATCATCAGAAAACTTGGCTACATTACACTGGGTCCCTTCATCCAAGTCATTAATATAGATTGTAAATAGTTGAGGACCCAGCACTGATCCCTGAGGCACCCCACTAGCAACTGTTTGCCAACCGGAAAATGATCCATTTATCCCGACTCTTTTCTGTTAGTTAGCCAATCCTCTATCCATGCTGATATATTACCCCCAAACCTGTCAGCCTTTATCTTGTGCAGTAACCTTTTTATGTGGCACCTTATCGAATGCCTTCTGGAAATCCAAATCCACTGGTTCCCCCTTATCCACCCTGCTCGTTACATCCTCAAAGAACTCCAGCAAATTTGTCAAACATGATTTCCCTTTCATAAAACCATTCCAAATGACCCACTACTGCTTCCTTAATAATGGACTCTAGCATTTTCCCAACAACAGCTGTTAGGCTAACTGGTCTATAGTTTCCTGCTGTTTGCCTGACTCCTTTTTTAAATGGGGCGTTACATTTGCGGTTTTCCAATCCGCTGGGACAGCCCCAGAATCCAGGGATTTTGGTAGATTTACAACCACTGCATCCACTAACTGCAGCCACCTCTTTTAAGACCCTAGGATGTAAGCCATCAGGTCCAAGGGACTTGTCCGCATTTAGTCCCATTATTTTACCGAGTACTACTTCATTAGTGATTGTATAAAGTTCCTCACTCACTATAACCCCTTGATTATCCACTATTGTGATGTTTTTAGTGTCTTTGACCGTGAAGACTGATACAAAATATTTGTTCAAAATCTCTGTCATTTCCCTGTTCTCCATTATTAATTCCCCAGTCTCATCCTCTAGGGGACCAACATTTACTTTAGCCACTCTTCCTTTTTATGTACCTGTAGAAACTCTTACTATCTGTTTTTATATTTCGCGCTAGTTTACTTTCATAATCTATCTTCCCTCTTTTTTTAAGTCATTCTTTGCTGGCTTTTAAAGGTTTCCCAATCCTCTAGCCTTCTACTAGTCTTGGCCACATTGTATGCCCTTGTTTTCAATTTCATACCCTCCCTTATTTCCTTAGTTAGCCATGGATGATTATCCCGTCTCTTAGTCTTTCCTTCTCATTGGGATATATTTATGTTACGAGTTATGGAATATCTCATTAAATGTCTGCCATTGCCCATCAACCGTCCCATACTTTAATCTATTTTCCCAGTCCACTTTAGCCAACTCTGCCCTCATACCTTTGTAGTCTCCTTTATTTAAGCTTATTTGAGAACCAACTTTCTCACCTTCCAACTGAATTTGAAATTTAACCATGTTATGGTCACTCATTCCGAGAGGATCCTTAACCACAAGTTCATTTATTAATCCTGTCTCATTACACAGGACCAGATTTAAGATAGCCTGCTCCTTGGTTGGTTCCGCAACGTACTGTTCAAGGAAACTATCCCGGATACACTCTATGAACTCTTCCTCGAGGCTACCCTGGCCAATTTGCTTTGTCTAATCACTATAGGTTAAAATCGCCCATGATTATTGCAGTTCCTTGATTACAAGCCTCCATTATTTATTGATTTATACTCTGTCCAACTGTAACTACTGTTGGGGGCCCTACATACTACGCCCACCAGTGACTTTTTCCACTACTTATTCCTTATCTCCACCCAAAGGGTCCTTTTCAGAATGGCAGGCAGTGACTAGTGTGGTGCCACAGGGCTCAGTGCTGGGACCCCAGCTATTTACAATATACATCAATGATTTAGATGAAGGAATTGAGTGTAATATCTCCAAGTTTACAGATGACACTAAGCTGGCATGGTGAGCTGTGAGGAGGATGCTAAGAGACAGCAGGGTAACTTGGACAGGTTAGGTGAGTGGGCAAATGCATAGCAGATGCAGTATAATGTGGATAAATGTGAGGTTATCCACTTTGGTGGCAAAAACATTAAGGCAGAATATTATCTGAATGGCGGCAGATTAGGAAAAGGGGAGGTGCAACAAGACCTGGGTGTCATGGTACATCAGTCATTGAAAGTTAGCATGCAGGTACAGCAGGCGGTGAAGAAGGCAAATAGCATGTTGGCCTTCATAGCGAGGGGATTTGAGTATAGGAGCAGGGAGTTGTACAGAACCTTGGTGAGGCCTCACCTGGAATATTGTGTTCAGTTTTGGTCTCCTAATCTGAGGAAGGACGTTCTTGCTATTGAGGGAGTGCAGCGAAGGTTCACCAGACTGATTCCCGGGATGACAGGATTGACATATGAGGAGAGACTGGATCGACTGGGCCTGTATTCACTGGAGTTTAGAAGGATGAGAGGGGATCTCATAGAAACATAAAATTCTGATGGGACAGGTCAGGTTAGATGCAGGAAGAATGTTCCCGATGTTGGGGAAGTCCAAAACCAGGGGACACAGTCTAAGGATAAGGGGTGAGCCATTTAGGACTGACATGAGGAGAAATGTATTCACTGAGTTGTTAACCTGTGGAATTCTCTACCGCAGTGAGTTGATGCCAGTTTGTTGGATATATTCAAGAGGGAGTTAGATATAGAAACATAGAAACATAGAAAATAGGTGCAGGAGTAGGCCATTCGGCCCTTCTAGCCTGCACCGCCATTCAATGAGTTCATGGCTGAACATTCAACTTCAGTACCCCATTCCTGTTTTCTCGCCATACCCCTTGATCCCCCTAGCAGTAAGGACCTCATCTAACTCCTTTTTGAATATATTTAGTGAATTGGCCTCAACAACTTTCTGTGGTAGAGAATTCCACAGGTTCACCACTCTCTGGGTGAAGAAGTTCCTCCGCATCTCGGTCCTAAATGGCTTATCCCTTATCCTTAGACTGTGACCCCTGGTTCTGGACTTCCCCAACATTGGGAACATTCTTCCTGCATCTAACCTGTCTAACCCCGTCAGAATTTTATATGTTTCTATGAGGTCCCCTCTCATTCTTCTGAACTCCAGTGAATACAAGCCCAGTTGATCCAGTCTTTCTTGATAGGTCAGTCCCGCCATCCCGGGAATCAGTCTGGTGAACCTTCGCTGCACTCCCTCAATAGCAAGAATGTCCTTCCTCAGGTTAGGAGACCAAAACTGTACACAATACTCCAGGTGTGGCCTCACCAATGCCCTGTACAACTGTAGCAACACCTCCCTGCCCCTGTACTCAAATCCCCTTGCTATGAAGGCCAACATGCCATTTGCTTTCTTAACCGCCTGCTGCACCTGCATGCCAACCTTCAATGACTGATGTACCATGACACCCAGGTCTCTTTGCACCTCCCCTTTTCCTAATCTGTCACCATTCAGATAATAGTCTGTCTCTCTGTTTTTACCACCAAAGTGGATAACCTCACATTTATCCACATTATACTTCATCTGCCATGCATTTGCCCACTCACCTAACCTATCCAAGTCGCTCTGCAGCCTCACAGCATCCTCCTCGCAGCTCACACTGCCACCCAACTTAGTGTCATCCGCAAATTTGGAGATACTACATTTAATCCCCTCATCTAAATCATTAATGTACAGTGTAAACAGCTGGGGCCCCAGCACAGAACCTTGCGGTACCCCACTAGTCACTGCCTGCCATTCTGAAAAGTACCCATTTACTCCTACTCTTTGCTTCCTGTCTGACAACCAGTTCTCAATCCATGTCAGTACACTACCCCCAATCCCATGTGCTCTAACTTTGCACATCAATCTCTTGTGTGGGACCTTGTCGAACACCTTCTGAAAGTCCAAATATACCACATACACTGGTTCTCCCTTATCCACTCTACTGGAAACATCCTCAAAAAATTCCAGAAGATTTGTCAAGCATGATTTCCCTTTCACAAATCCATGCTGACTTGGACCTATCATGTCACCTCTTTCCAAATGCACTGCTATGACATCCTTAATAATTGATTCCATCATTTTACCCACTACCGATGTCAGGCTGACCGGTCTATAATTCCCTGTTTTCTCTCTCCCTCCTTTTTTAAAAAGTGGGGTTACATTGGCTACCCTCCACTCCATAGGAACTGATCCAGAGTCAATGGAATGTTGGAAAATGACTGTCAACGCATCCACTATTTCCAAGGCCACCTCCTTAAGTACTCTGGGATGCAGTCCATCAGGCCCTGGGGATTTATCGGCCTTCAATCCCATCAATTTCCCCAACACAATTTCCCGGCTAATAAGGATTTCCCTCAGTTCCTCCTCCTTACTAGACCCCCCGACCCCTTTTATAACCGGAAGGTTGTTCGTGTCCTCCTTCGTGAATACCGAACCAAAGTACTTGTTCAATTGGTCCGCCATTTCTTTGTTCCCCGTTATGACTTCCCCTGATTCTGACTGCAGGGGACCTACGTTTGTCTTTACTAACTTTTTTCTCTTTACATATCTATAGAAGCTTTTGCAATCCGTCTTAATGTTCCCTGCAAGCTTCTTCTCATACTCCATTTTCCCTGCCCTAATCAAACCCTTTGTCCTCCTCTGCTGAAGGGATCAAGGAGTATGGAGAGAAAGCAGGAAAGGGGTACTGAGGTGATCAGCGGCCATGATCTTATTGAATGGTGATGCAGGCTCGAAGGGCAGAATGGCCTACTCCTGCAGCTAAATTCTATGATTCAACATCATGATCCTCTGAGTCAATATCGTTTCACACTAAAGCACTGATCCCATCCTTTATTAACAGTGCTTCCACACCTCCTTTTCCTTTCTGTCTGTCCCCCCAAATTGTCAAATACCCCTGAATATTTAGTTCCCAGTCCTGGTCACCATGCAACCACGTTTCTGTAATGGCTATTAGATCACGCCCATTTGTATCTATTTGTGCCATCAACTCATCTGTTTTGTTACGAATGCTGCGTGCATTCGGATAAAGAGCTTTTAAATTTGTCTTTTTACCATTTTTTCCTGCTTTGACCCCACTTTCTTATTCGCCTTTAGAAACATAGAAACATAGAAAATAGGTGCAGGATTAGGCCATTCTGCCATTTGACCCTTCGAGCCTGCATCACCATTCAATAAGAACATGGCTGATCATTCACCTCAGTACCCCTTTCCTGCTTTCTCTCCATACTCCTTGATCCCTTTAGCCGTAAGGGCCATATCTAACTCCCTTTTGAATATATCTAACGAACTGGCCTCAACAACTCTCTGCGGTAAGGAATTCCACAGGTTAACAACTCTTCTGAGTGAAGAAGTTTCTCCTCATCTCGGTCCGAAATGGCTTACCCCTTATCCTTCGACTATGTTCCCTGGTTCTGGACTTCCCCAACATCGGGAACATTCTTCCTGCATCTAACCTGTCCAATCCTGTCAGAATTTTATAGATTTCTATGAGATCCCCTCTCATCCTTCTAAACTCCAGTGAATACAGGCCCAGTCGATCCAGTCTCTCCTCATATGTCAGTCCTGCCATCCCGGGAATTAGTCTAGTGAACCTCCGCTGCACTCCCTCAATAGCAAGAATGTCCTTCCTCAGATTAGGAGACCAAAACTGAACACAATATTCCAGGTGAGGCCTCACCAAGGCCCTGTACAACTGCAGTAAGATCTCCGTGCTCCTATACTCAAATCCACTAGCTATGAAGGCCAACATACCATTTGCCTTCTTCACCGCCTGCATGCCAACTTTCAATGACTGATGTACCATGACACCCAGGTCTCGTTGCATCTCCCCTTTTCCTAATCTGCCGCCATTCAGATAATATTCTGTCTTCGTGTTTTTGCCCCCAAAGTGGATAACCCCCTCACATTTATCCACACTATACTGCATCTGCCATGCGTTTGCCCACTCACCTAATCTGTCCAAGTCACCCTGCAGCCTCTTTGCGTCCTCCTCACAGCTCACACCGCCACCCAGCTTGGTGTCATCTGCAAACCTGGAGATATTACACTCAATTCCTTCATCTAAATCGTTAATGTATATTGTAAATAGCTGGGGTCCCAGCACTGACCCCTGTGGCACCCCACTAGTCACTACTTGCCATTCTGAAAAGGACCCATTGATCCTGACTCTCTGCTTCCTGTCTGCCAATCAGTTCTCTAGCCACGTCAGTACATTAGCCCCAATATCATATGCTTTAATTTTGCACACCAATCTCTTGTGCGGGACCTTGTCAAAAGCCTTTTGAAAGTCCAAATACAACACATCTACTGGTTCTCCCTTGTCCACTCAACCAGTTACATCCACAAAAAATTCTAGAAGATTTGTCAAGCATAATTTCCCTTTCATAAATCTATGCTGACTTGGACCGATCCTGTCACTGCTTTCCAAATGCGCTGCTATTTCATCTTTAATAATTGATGTCAACATTTTCCCCACTACTGATGTCAGGCTAACCGATCTATAATTACCCATTTTCTCTCTCCCTCAATTCTTAAAAAATGGTGTTACATTAGCTACCCTCCAATCCATAGGAACTGATCCAAAGTCGATAGACTGTTGGAAAATGATCACCAATGCATCCACTATTTCTAGGGCCACTTAAGTACTCTGGGATGCAGACTAACAAGCCCCGGGCACTTATTGGCCTTCAACCCCATCAATTTCCCTAACATAATTTCCCGCCTAATAAGGATTTCCTTCAATTCCTCCTTCTCACGAGCCACCTCGGTCCTCTAGTATTTCTGGAAGGTTATTTGTGTCTTCCTTTAGACAGAACTAAAGTATTTGTTTAACTGGTCTGCCATTTCTTTGTTCCCTGTTATAAATTCATCTGAATCTGACTGCAAGGGACCTATGTTTGTCTTCACTAATCTTTTTCTCTTCACATATCTATAGAAGCTTTTGCAGTCAGTTTTTATGTTCCCAGCAAGCTTCCTCTCATACTCTGTTTTCCCACTCCTAATTAATCCCTTTGTCCTCCTCTGCTGAATTATAAAATTCTCCCAGTCCTCAGGTTTGCTGCTTTTTATGACCAATTTATACGCCTCTTCCTTGGATTTAACACTATCCTTAATTTCCCTTGTTAGCCACGGTTGAGCCACCTTCCCCGTTTTATTTTTACTCCAGACAGGGATGTACAATTGCTGAAGTTTTCATCCATGTGATCTTTAAATGTTTGTCATTGCCTATCTACTGTCAACCCTTTAAGTATCACTCGCCAGTCTGTTCTAGCCAATTGACATCTCATACCATCGAAGTTACCTTTCCTTAAGTTCTGGACCCTAGTCTCTGAATTAACTGTGTCACTCTCCATCTTAATAAAGATATCTAACATATTATGGTCACTCTTCCCCAAGGGGCCTCGCACAACTAGATTGCTAACTAGTCCTTTCTCATTGCACATCACCCAGTCTAGGATGGCCAGCCCTCTAGTTGGTTCCTCGACATATTGGTCGAGAAAACCATCCCTAATACACTCCAGGAAATCCTCCACTGCATTGCAACCAGTTTGGTTAGCCCAATCAATATGTAGATTAAAGTCGTCCATGATAACTGCTGTATCTTTCTTGCACACATCCCTAATTTCTTATTTGATGCTGTCCCCAACCTCACTACTACCGTTTGGTGGTCTGTACACAACTCCCACTAGTGTTTTCTGCCCTTTGCTATTCCATAACTCCACCTATACCGATTCCACATCATCCAAGCTTAATGTCTAACTTACTATTGTGTTAATTTCCTCTTTAACCAGCAGCGCCACCTCCTTTTCCTTTCTGTCTATCCTTCCTGAATGTTGAATACCCCTAGATATTGAGTTCCCAGTCTTGGTCACCCTGGAGCCATATCTTCGTGATGCCAATTACATCATATCCGTTAACAGCTATCTGCGCAGTTAATTCGTCCACCTTATTACAAATACTCCTCGCATTGAGCCTCACAGCCTTCAGGCTTGTCTTTTTAACACACTTAAACCCTTTAGAATTTTGCTGTAATGTGGCCCTTTTTGCTTTTTGTCTTGGGTTTTTCTGCCCTCCACTTTTACTTTTCTTCTTTCTATATTTTGCTTCTGCCCCCATTCTATGTTTTTATGCTCTGTCCCTTCCTGATGCGCCCTAGTTTTCATTTCCCCCAGTGTTGCCCTGATCTATTGCCGCCTTGTTATGAGTTTTTACATTTATACTCAGCTGAATCTTTGTGCCCCCCCCCCCGCTAATTATTTTAAAGCCCTCTCTAAAACCCTAATTATTTGATTCGCCAGGACCCTAGTCCCAGCACGGTCTACGTGGAGCCCGTCCCAATGGAACAGCTCCCTGTTACCCCAGTACTGGTGCCAGTGTCCCACAAACCAAAACCCATTTCTCCCACACCTGTCTTTGAGCCACGTGTTTAACTCTCCGATCTTATTTACCCAATGCAAATTTGCTCATGGCTCGAATTGCAAGGCCCAAGGTGTTTTATTTATAGGAGGGGAGGGGAGAAACCCTGCTAAATATAGCAATACTGGCCTGGTAGGTATGCAGAACTTGTTGGCACATAGTGACTGGCTGTACTGTGTATCACTATCTTGTCTACATAAATAGCACAACAGCATGCACTGACCCATATTCATATAGCCCCAGTCCAGTTTTCTTTGGGCATTGTAGATCAAGATTATTTTCCTGCAAGAACATCATGGGCCTGAAATTCCTGGCTCACCCTTTCCATACGGAGTGTGTACGGACCCAGGGAGGCATCACCAAAGTCGGTTTTCAGCGCGCAATGCGCATGCGCTGAAAACTGGCTTTTCCATTCTGTCAAGTTCTGGCTTGACAGATCCAATGCATCTCGGCAGCCAGGACATTCTCATGGGCAAGATTGCAATATTTGCCCGTCTCTTGCCCAGCGAATGTCCTTAAAACTCTTGCGCCTGATAAAAGCAGGTGCATAGCCTATTTTACCAGCATAAGAGTTTTAAAACAATAAAAAACATAAAAATAAAATTTAAAAAAAACGTTTTTGTTAAAAACCCTGCCCAGTTTATTTACCCAATGCAAGGTCAGTTTATTTTAAACCCTAATTACAAATCTTTTTTTTAAAAATTGGAAAAATATATATTTTTTTCTAACATTTATTAACTTTAATTTAAATTGATGCTAATTATATGAGGTGTGTTTTTTATTTTTTATCTTGTGCTTAGTGTGTTTGTTTTTTTTCCTCATTAATGGCAATGAGAACTTGTAGATACGGAGTTCCCATTGCTATTAATGAGAATACTGTACCTGATTGTGCAGTCACACGTCACTTCACCTTCTGCGTCCGAACGTCAAGGACAGGAGCGTGCTCAGATGTGCGGGAAGAGAAGGCCTCCCCACCGGAATCGCAGCTGCCTACGGTACCACCAGGTAAATTCGTAAAAAAATTTCGGGTTGAAGGCGTTCGTCCGAATGAAGCCTCCGACTGAAATTTCAGGCTGCATAGGTATTCATCATCATCATCGTCATCAGTCCCTCGGGGTCAAGGATGACTTGCTTCCAAAAACGAGCACTCCGGTGACTGATGAACTCATCTTAAACGGTGGAAGATGCCCGTGCGTGAATTCTTTTAACACCACGGGCCTTGATGGAGCAAGGTCTTGGTCCAGTGGCAAGGGGGAATCCAAGACGACTGGAAACCAGGCTCCGCCACATGTGCCAATACATACACACACACTCAAATACTGTCCTCCTTCCCACAGGATCTTCTCTACGTGGAATTCATTGTACGCAATGTGAGCCTCACGACCTCACAGCCTCGCTATCGCCCCGTGCTGCGCTTTCCCTTGGTCTTGTCCACGCTAGTCCGCCTCTGGACTCCGACCTCTCCGTTTCCGACCTCCGCCCTCTGCTCCTCGTCGCTTCATATATAATACATATGTGTTGGTGATAACACTAATCTGTATTTATATAGTGCCTTTAACAGGATGTACGGCGCAGAAACAGGCCATTTGGCTCAACCAGTGCTCAACATGCTGGGGTTTATGCTCCACTTGAGCCACCTCCCGTCTTTCCTCATTTAAATCTATCAGCATAACCCTCTATTCCCTTCTCCCTTATATGCTTATCTAGCCTCCCCTTTAAATGCATCGATACTATTCGCTTCAACCACTCCCTGTGGTACCGAGTTCCACATTCTCATCATTCTTTGTGTAAAGTATTTTCTTCTGAGTTCCCTATTGGATTTCTAGGTGACTATCTTACATTGATGGCCTCTAGTTATGCTCCACCCCACAAGTGGAAACATTCTCTCTGTGTCCACTCTCAAAACCTTTCATCATTTTAAAGACCTCTATTAGGTCACCTCTCGGCCTTTTTTCAAGAGAAAAGAGACCGAGCCTGTTCATCCTTTCCTGATAGGTATATCCTCGCATTTCTGGTATCATCTTTGTAAATCTTCTCTGCACCCACTCCAGTGCCTGTATATCCTTTTCATAATATGGCGACCACAACTGTACGCAGTACTCTGTGTGGTCAAAGCAAGATTTGATACAGGTTTAGCATAACTGAGTAAAAATATCCCAAGGTGCTTCACAGGACCATCATCAGCCAAAACTTGACACCGTTTTGTCTGATAGCGCTCCTGTGAAGTGCCTTCAGACGTTTTACTACATTAAAGGTGCTATATAAATGCAAGTTGTTCAGTATTTGGTGAGCACGAGCAATATTCATCATTATAGGCAGTCCCTCGAAATCGAGGAAGACTTCCACTCCAAAAGTGAGTTCTCAGGTGACGGAACAGTCGAATACCAGAGCCACAGTTCCTGTCACAAATGGGACAGACAGTGGTTGGAGGAAAGGGTGGGTGGGGAGTCTGGTTTGCTGCACGCTCCTTCCGCTGCCTGCGCTTGGTTTCTGCATGCTCTCGGTGACGAGACTCGAGGTGCTCAGCGCCCTCCCAGATGCTCTTCCTCCACTTGGGGCGGTCTTTGGCCAGGGACTCCCAGGTGTCAGTGGGGATGTTGCATTTTTACCAAGGAGGCTTTGAGGGTGTCCTTGTAACGTTTCCTCTGCCCACCTGGGGCTTGCATGCCGAGAAGGAGTTCAGAGTAGAGCGCTTGCTTTGGGAGTCTCATGTCAGGCATGCGGACAATGTGGCCCGCCCAGTAGAGCTTCGATGCTGGGGATGTTGGCCTGATCGAGAACGCTGGTGCGTCTGTCCTCCCAGGGGATTCTCAGAATCTTGCGGAGACATCGCTGGTGGTATTTCTCCAGCGATTTGAAGTGTCTACGGTACATGGTCCACATCTCTGAGCCATACAGGAGGGCGGGTGGGGAGTCTGGTTTGCCAATAATATAATGATTTCAGTTATAAGTTCCCTTTGCCTTTTTTAAGATTTAGTTTTTCTATTAGCTGTGCCTCTTTAAAAGAAGGCGGCTTTGTTTGATGGCAACCCAGAATCTCCTTATTGTTTAAATTAAGAGACGCACAGATGCAGATACTGTTCACTCAAATACACCTTCGGTAAGGGGACAGATTTGCCACTCATTGTAGATTGACGTCTTATCCTAAACCATTCAATCTGGATTTTGTGATGCAAGCCCGATCCCTCAGTGACTGGGGCAGCAGAGTGTTCAGTGCCGGGCTCTGGTATGTGTATATCGAGCTGCAGGCAGTTCTGCCCTGCTAAGGAGAACTCTGGAAGCAAGCCTGCTGATGTGACACATTTAGGCAGTGAAGCAAGCAGTTTGCATTCCAGATCAGGAATGGAAGTGTTGCAGTACGCGGAGGCATCCATAGTGTGCAGCTTAAACTCTGTATCTCTACCGAGCCAGCCAGGGGAAGAATGCAAGAAGCTCGTGAGGAGCCAATAGAACAGGTACTAGTAACGTATAACCCTGTCAGTGTCAGCTGTGTCTTGTTTCCTTCCCCCCCTCATAACTACTTTGTTTAACTATCTCCTCTCTGTAACCCCTCTCTCCATCGGCCTTCTGATTCATCTGTGACTTCAAATTGCACCTGTCACAATTTTTTCTCTCTCTCTCTCGCTCTCATTTTTCTTATCTATACATCTTTTTCTCACTCTGACTGTCACTCTGTGTGACACACGTACACTGCCTTGGATTTCTCTCTCTCGCTCCCTGTGTAGTTGGCCTGCGACTAACTTTCACCAAAAGTGCGAAACAAAGCTACAAACTTGTTTGAAAGCCAATTATAAACATGGTTTCCCTGACGTGCACTTGCATTGAGGTAAAAATATCATCATCATAGGCAGTGCCTTGGAATCGAGGAAAACTTGCTTCCATTCTAAAAATGAGTCCTTAGGTGGCTGAACAGTCCAATATGAGAGAACCACTGTCCCTGTCACAGGTGGGACAGACAGTGGTTGAAGGTGAGGGAGGGTGGGACAGGTTTGCCGCACGCTCTTTCCGCTGCCTGCGCTTGGTTTCTGCATGCTCTCGGCGATGAGACTCGAGGTGCTCAGCGCCCTCCCGGATGCACTTCCTCCACTTAGGGTGGTCTTTGGCCAGGGATTCCCAGGTGTCGGTGGGGATGTTGCACCTTTTCAGGGAGGCTTTGAGGGTGTCCTTGTAACATTTCCTCTGCCCAACTTTGGCTTGTTTGCCGTACAGGAATTCCGATCAGAGCGCTTGCTTTGGGACT
The DNA here is from genome assembly GCF_044704955.1 of Pristiophorus japonicus. NCBI lineage: Eukaryota > Metazoa > Chordata > Chondrichthyes > Pristiophoridae > Pristiophorus > Pristiophorus japonicus. Next base: position 18,520,637 of record NC_091979.1, on the reverse strand, counting down.
CTCGTGTCTGGCATGCGGACAATGTGGCCTGCCCAGCGGAGCTGATCAAGTGTGGTCGGTGCTTCAATGCTGGGGATGTTGACCTGGTTCAGGACGTTAATTTGTAGGATCTTGCGGAGACATCGTTGGTGGTATTTCTCCAGCGACTTGAGGTGTCTACTGTACATGGTCCATGTCTCTGAGCCATACAGGAGGGCGGGTATTACTACAGCCCTGTAGACCATGAGCTTGGTGGCAGATTTGAGGGCCTGGTTTTCGAATACTCTTTTCCTCAGGCGGCCGAAGGCTGCACTGGCGCACTGGAGGCGGTGTTGAATTTCATCATCAATGTCTGCCCTTGTTGAAAAGAGGATCCTGCGGTATGGGAAGTGGTCCACGTTGTCCAGGGCTGCGCCGTGGATCTTGATGATTGGGGGGCAGTGCTGTGCGGCGAGGACAGGCTGGTGGAGGACCTTTTAATAACTGGGTCTGAAACAGCAAACCATCAGGGACATACTGAGCAATGCAGATTACAGTTTACATGGGACTCGTGACTGGTTACCACAGATAAAAAAAAATCCTCCATCTGCTCCCCATCTTCCTTGAGGCTGAGAACTTTTAGTAACATAGAAACATAGAAAATAGGTGCAGGAGTAGGCCTTTTAGCTCTTCGAGCCTGCACCACCATTCAATATGATCATGGCTGATCATGCAACTTCAGAACCTCATTCCTGCTTTCTCTCCATACCCCTTGATCCCTTTAGCCGTAAGGGTCACTCCTGTTTGAATATATCTAACAAACTGGCCGCAACAACTTTTTGTGGTAGAGAATTCCACAGGTTAACAACTCTCTGAATGAAGAAGTTTCTCCTTATCTCAGTCCTAAATGGCTTACCCCTTATCCTTAGACTGTGACCTCTGGTTCTGGACTTCCCCAACATCGGGAATATTCTTTCTGCATCTAACCTGTCCAATCCCGTCAGAATTTTATATGTTTCTATGAGATCCCCTCTCATTCTTCTAAATTTCAATGAATATAAGCCTAGCCGATCCAGTCTGTCTTCATATGTCAGTCCTGCCATCCCGGGAATCAGTCTGATGAATCTTCGCTGCACTCCCTCAATAGCAAGAATTTCCTTCCTCAGATTAGAAGACCAAAACTGAACACAATATTCCAGGTGAGGCCTCACCAAGGCCCTGTACAACTGCAGTAAGACCTCCCTGCTCCTATACTTAAATCCTCTCGCTATGAAGGCCAACATGCCATTTACCTTCTTCACCGCCTGCTGTACCTGCATGCCAACCTTCAATGATTGATGTACCATGACACCCAGGTCTCGTTGCACCTCCCCTTTTCCTAATCTGTCACCATTCAGATAATAATCTGCCTTCCTGTTTTTTCTATCAAAGTGGATAACCTCACATTTATCCACATTATACTGCATCTGCCATGCATTTGCCCACTCATCTAACCTGTCCAAGTCACTCTGCAGCCTCTTAGCATCCTCCTCACAGCTCACACCGCCACCCAGCTTACTGTCACCTACAAACTTGGAGATATTACATTCAATTCCTTCGTCTAAATCATTGATGTATAGATAAAATATATATAGTAGCGCCTTTCACAATCACTGGATGTCCCAAAGCGCTTTACAGCCAATGAAGTACTTTTGAAGTGTAGTCGCTGTTGTAATGTGGGAAAAGCAGCAGCCAATTTGTGCACAGCAAGCTCCCACAAACAGCAATGTGGTAATGACCAGATAATCTGTTTTTTGTTATGTTGATTGAGGGATAAATATTGGCCAAGACACCGGGGATAACTCCCCTGCTGTTCTTTGAAATAGTGCTCTGGGATCCTTTACGTCCATCTGAGAGAGCAGATGGGGCCTCGGTTTAACATCTCATCCGAAAGATGGCACCTCTGACAGTCCAGCGCTCCCTCAGCACTGCACTGGGAGTGACAGCCTAGATTTATGTGCTCAAGTCCCTGGGGTGGAACTTGAACCCACAGCCTTCTGACTAAGGCTACCCACTGAGCCATGCTTCTCCTCTCTCTCTCTCATACCCAAATCTCTCTCTCTTCCTCTCCTCTTTCTGAACCTTTCTCTCTCTCCCACAGTATTTATTTCTCTCTCACTCTCTCTTTCTCGCTATCGCACTGACATATTCTGTGATGCACCGTGACACCGTTCCTCTTGTCCATCTTTAAAAGTTCTAGATCCTTCTATCACTGTTGGCTGTTCCTCTGCAATTCGCAGTTCAACTTGTAAAGAGACTCCACTCCTGTCTGTTGTGAACCGGGGAAAAAAATGAGGGATCTTATTTCTATAATGCCGTCGATCACTGATTCCTACTCTCAATATCTTCCAGTTGCTGTGTTGTATTGAATAACTCTAATGGTAAACTTTACCAAACTTCATAATGTTTACGTACATCGACCTTCTAAATGGGCCATAGAGGTGTTGACCTAAATGGGCCACAACCTTTGGCAAAAGGGGATCTATGATATGATGGAAAGGAGATGCAGGGTTGGGAATGACGCATGCTGTGTTTGAGTGTGTGTGTGAGTGCACGTGTCTGCATGTGTGTACATGATTGTGAGTATGTGCATGCAGGTGTGTACATGTGTGTGAGTGCACGTGTGGGTGGGTGAGTACGTGTGTGCATTTGTGTAAATGAGTGTGAGTGCGTGTGAGAGTGCACGTTCGTGGGTGAGTATGTGCGTGCATGTGTATGAGTGCACGTCCTGTGTGTGTGTAAGTGTGTGTATGAGTGCACCCTCAAAGCCTCCTTGATAAAGTGCAACATCCCCACCGACACCTGGGAGTCCCTGGCCAAAGACCGCCCTAAGTGGAGGAAGTGCATCCGAGAGGGCGCTGAGCACCTCGAGTCTCATCGCCGAGAGCGTGCAGAAATCAAGCACAGGCAGCAGAAGGACCATGCAGCAAACCAGTCCCACACACCTTCAACCACTGTCTGTCCCACCTGTGACAGAGACTGTAATTCGTGTATTGGACTGTTCGGTCACCTGAGAACTCACTTTTGGAGTGGAAGCAAGTCTTTCTCGATTTTGAGGGACTGCCTATGATGATGAGTGCATGGATGTGAGTGCATGCGAGTGTGAGTGAGAGTGCTTGTGTGAGCGTGTGTGCGCAGTACTGACTGAATATTTCTACACAACAGATGATGGTGTTAGCACCTGCGTACCTGGGTTTAGGTGACCTCTTGTGTTAAACAGTTGGGTGATGAGTCTTGTTGTTCAGATTTCAGAGCTTGACAGCAGCCTGTTTGAGAAGTTTCTGCCTGACAAGATTGGTGAGTACACACTTTAAATCAATCATTATTTTTAAAAGGACCAAACATCAACCACGTCAGAAGGCACAGAATCTGGACCAGAGATTCATTACTTATACAGTAAATGCATTTCTTACATTTAATATTACATTAAAACCAATAATTCATCTGAATATTTATTTTTAATTTGTTCATGGGATGTGGGTGTCGCTGATAAGGCTGGCATTTATTGCCCATCCCTAACTGCCCTTAAGGTGGCGAGCCACCCTTGCAGAGGGGCAGTTAAGAGTCAACCACATTGCTATGAGTCTAGAGTCACATATAGGCTAGACCGGGTAAGGACAGCAGATTTCCTGCCTGAAAGGACATTAGTGAACCAGATAGGTTTTTATGACAATCCGGTAGTTTCATGGTCACCAGTCTACAGGGCTGTAGTGATACCCGCCCTCCTGTATGGCTCAGAGAGGTGGACCATGTATGGTAGACATCTCAAATCGCTGGAGAAATACCACCAACGATGTCTCCGCAAGATCTTGCAAATCCCCTGGGAGGACAGACGCACCAACGTTAGCGTCCTTGTCCAGGCCAACATCCCCAGCATTGAAGCACTGACCACACTCGACCAGCTCCGTTGGGCGGGCCACATTGTCCGCATGCCTGACACAAGACTCCCAAAGCAAGCGCTCTACTCAGAACTCCTACACTGCAAACGAGCCCCAGGTGGGCAGAGGAAATGTTTCAAGGACACCCTTTCGAGGGACTACCTATCATGATGATGATTACTGATACTAGCTTTTTAATTCCAGATTTATTTAACTGAATTTAAATTCCCCAGCTGTGTAAGGGGTGGTTTGCAGGGGGTCAGCTTTCCCTTCTGACCTTATATGAGCGGTTCCGAATCGTTCCCACACCCTTGGTTCTAGACACTGGGATTATGAAGGGACTGTGACAGACTTGGACAGACAATCGGTTTCAAGGTAGGAAGCAGGTATGGCTTTATTGTGTTTAAAAAAAAAATAAAAGGCACACCTTTAATAACACACACAGACCAATACACACTGAGGGGTACAACACATTGAATAAAATGTCAAATTACAGCCTGTGGGGAAAAGAATACAGCTTAAACTCTAAATGGGATAAAGAGGAGAATGCAGATACATTTACACAAGTTATCCCAGCCTCTCCCCTCCCAATTCTCCTAACTAACTAAGTTATAGCTCTGAGGATTCAGGGGCTATGCTCACCAATCCCTTTAGACAGTTGCCGGTGAATCACGGTTTCGGGGTTCGCTGCACTTGGCCTTCTAGGCGAGCCGTACCCCGGACGGAGGAGAGGACTTTGGACTGCGTAGTCTTCAGTTGGGGTGCGTCCGTTGATGCGGTAAGTTGCGTTTTGGATGTATGGGGTATGTACCCACTTTCTTTGGTTAGGAATAGTTTTAGTTAGTCCCTTTTGGTAATTTCTCCCTCGTTGGGTCGTTCAGAAGTAGATTGTAGAGTGGTTGTCAATTTGGTTGCTGACAACCTTCCATTTCGTGGGCCTCGTGCTCGGTCAGTTCCTGATCAGTTCTGGTAGGTTCCTTCACGACTCCATTTCTTCACTCCGGCTGCTTGTGTCTGTGTCTGTGTTCCAGTCTGTGCTCTGCTTCTCTCCTGTCTTCTGCTAGTTTCTGTGTTCTGCTCGTTTTGAATTCTGCTATTCTGCGTGCTGCTCCTTGCTGGTCTTTCCAAGTAAAACTGGGGGATAGATATATCCCAAAAAAAGGCTCCGTTATCTCCCATCAAATCTCTTGGGCTCTGTTTAAACTGTCTGTCCATTGATTTTCAAATGTCTCCTTTGTCAGCAGTAACTCGATTCGGGTGTGAGAATGTGCGATCACTGGGTTTGCATTGTTTTAGGATTGTCCAGTTTTTCTGACCATGATTTCCATTGTGCTTGATTGGGTAATTCGATTATCTCTTAGGGGATAAATAGTTCCCCCAGACAGTCTGGGATCCTTAATACACGAATTTGGCCCCACCTCCTGAATTTGGTAACTCCTTTTCACAGCCAAAATGATGTAGAATCTTAAAATTGATATGCTCCTTCCCGTAGATGTTTAGGGGATCTCAAGCTTCTCTAATTTAGGTCCATTTTGAATTCCCTTTCCTATGAGTCTAAACACTGGGGGAGGGGGGGGGTCTCCATGAATGTATCCCCTTTTATCCCCCGCAGGCTTCGTCTGCCCCTTTAAACTCATTTTAAAAGCCCAGAAAGAGATTCTTCTCCTCTGTAGGGGAAAGGTACCTGGAATCTTTGCGAGATATTGGTAAATTCTACAGCTGCCGTGGTGGGATTTGAACTTACGTCTCTGGATCATTAGTCAAGGCCTCTGGATTACTAGTCCAGTGACATAACCACTATGCTACCATACCCATCTCGTAACAGACTCCTGAATGATAATTTTTTATGGGCTAATTTGACAAGATCAGAAATTATGATAAATACACAATGGGGACTCACAGTTAGGCATCAGCCGAACCTGGAAGTATCTAGTCGTGAAGCATTGACCACCATGGTGTGTGGCACAGGCTTGATGGACCAGCTAGACATTTCCTGCCCATCCATTTCGTATGTTCGTATGTAGATGGTAATATGAACATACTAAATTGATGTGCAGGAAAGACCAGCTGGCCCATCAAGCTTGCTCCAATGCTTGGCCAAAGCATTGTGAATGGACACTTCATTCCTTCCCACACTCCCTCTGCCCCATCATCATCATAGGCGGTCCCTCGAGCGAGGATGACTTGCTTCCACATGAGTTCACAGATGTTTCAATGAAGGACACGATGTTCCAGTCCTGAACTCCAATTGCGAGGGTGGAAGATGCCTGTGCGTGGATTTTTTTAACGTGTGGTGACCGTTGCACACCAGCCACCACACGGGCTCGACAGAGCTAGGTCTTTATGCAGTGGCAAGGGTTAACCAAGACGACTGGAGACCTGCTCTGCTGCACGGACCTAGTGCGCTACACATATCGTAGTGTGGGCTGGGCCCGTGCTGCCCCTGGGCCCTCGCCTCTTCTGGGCCCCATACCCTCATTCACCGTACCTCCGCCACGATCTCTCGCCGCTCCTCCGCCACAAACATTTGGCGCACACCCTGCCACGATCCCTCACACAACCTTCCCGCCCCTCACCCCTTGCAGCCATCTAATCTCCCGAGAGGCAAACACCACACGAAAAAACCCAAGGTCTGTCGGGGGAAAAAAAGTTTGCTGGAAAATTCCTCTTAACCTCCCCCCCCCCCCCCCTCCCCCGGCAACCCCATTCCTAGGCGAGTGTTATCTATAAAGACACTTGGGGGGTGGGGGGGGGGACCGAACTTGCCCCGTGGCCCGTTTGGTAACCTCCCGCTCCCGCCGTAGAATTGCCCTTTAGCTCTGTCTCGGGCGCTCCACCTCGTTGGACAGGGCGCTCGTGAGGAGCCAACGCCAATCCGCTGCTCCGCACAGCGCTGACGCGCCACAAGGCCCCTCATTTAAAGGGGACTCTGCAAGGCCCTTTGGTGGCCAGCCGCTGGGCCACCAGGGACCATCTCGACCAGCCCAGCTGCCCGACACGCGAAGAGGAGCGCCGGGGCTGCGTGATGACGGCCCGGTCGAGACGAGGGGCCGCCATTGTGTCGGGCAGATGGAAAAAGTGGCTGACAAAAAGAAATTGTGGCCTGGGACCGAAACGGCCACCCCTTTAAGGGGTGCGTCAGGCGGATGTCCGCGCCCCGTAACACGTCTGACGTCGGCCTTGTGCCCCCGCGAGGTGAGTTCTCCCGCAAACGGGTCGGCGCTGGGGTGGTGAGGGGTCGTCGGCTGTGCGCCAGCCCGGCGGTACTAAAAAGGGCCAATGTCAACCCCTTAGTTTCTACATGATGCAATGTCTGTCCCAGTCGAGAACTGGTCATGTTAATTGTCAAGGGCATTAACCTCTCCTGCCCCCCGTCCCCCCAGCCCCCCCCCTTCACTGCAACCCCTTTCATCTTCCCCTGTAGATTTTTCAACACCATTGGTGGGATCCCCATGTTACATATTTGTTTCCTCACTTCTCCACATTCAATTTCATGTGCAGCCGGCACCTGACTGGTTTTATCGGGTTCGGCTGCTTCAGACATCTGAAAAAGGCACGGAGGAGTGAAGAGAGACATACCGACAGCGAGGGACAGGCAGAGGTACAATTTGTGATTTAGTGTTGACATTGAACGCAGTTTAATCTGATTCTTCCCTGACAGGACTGGAACCGGATGCCGACATCTATATGAATTTTATGAAAGCCCATCAGTGCTACGATGCCATCCCAACCAGTTCTAAGCTCGTTGTCTTTGATACAACTTTGCAGGTGAGAGAAGGGACAGAAGGGCAGTGGATAAGAGGGAGGTCACATTAGCAAAGAGCAGGGCTTACATAGAGTTAACAGCACAGAAAAAGGCCATTTGGCCCAAATGGTCCATGCCGGTTTTTATGCTCCACATGACCTCCTCCCACCCTACTTCATCTAACCCGATCAAGAACATAAGAAATAGGAACAGGAGTCGGCCATTTAATAAGATCATGGCTGATCTGATCATGGACTCAGCTCCACTTCCCTGCCCGCTCCCCATAACCCTTTACTCCATTATCACTCAAAAATCTGTCCATCTCCACCTTAAATATATTCAATGACCCAGCCTCCACAGCTCTCCGGGGCAGAGAATTACATAGATTTACAACCCTCTGAGAGAAGAAATTTCTCCTCATCTCAGTTTTAAATGGGCGTCCACTTATTCTAAGACTATGCCCCCTAATTTAATTTCCCCCATCAGTGGAAACATCCTCTCTGCATCCACCTTGTCAAATTTCAATAAGATCACATCTCATTCTTCTGAATTCCAATGAGTAGAGGCCCAAACTACTCAACCTTTCCTCATAAGTCAACCCCCCTCATCCCCGGAATTAACCTATCCTTCTGTTCCTTTCTCTCTCGTGTATTTATTTAGCTTCCCCTTAACTGCATCTGTTATTTTCCTCAACTATTCCTTACAGTGGTGAGTTCTACATTCTGACCACTCTCTGGGTAAAAAAATTCCTCCTGAATACCCTATTGGATTTTTTTGGTGACTATCTTATATTTATGGTCCCTAGTTCTGGTCTCCTCGCCCCCCCCACAAGTGGAAATATCTTCTCTATATCTTCTCCTTCAAACCCTTTCATAATCTTAAAGACCTCTTATCAGGTCATCCCTCAGTATTCTCTTTACTCGAGAAAAGAGGCCCAGCCTGTTCAATCTTTCCCGTTAGTTCTAACCTCCCAGTTCTGGTATCATTCTCGTAAATCTTTTTTGCACCTTCTCCAGCGCCTCTAAATTTCTTTTATTATTCATTCATTGGGAGTGGGCATCGCTGGCAAGGCCAGCATTTATTGCCCATCCCTAATTGCCCCTTGAGAAGGTGGTGGTGAGCCGTCGCCTTGAACCGCTGCAGTCCGTGTGGGGAAGGTGCTCCCACAGTGCTGTTAGGGAGGGAGTTCGAGGACTTTGACCCAGCAAGTTCACACTTGGAGTGCTGTGAACAGTTCTGGTCTCCATATTGTAACATTTTTATAATATGGAGACCAGAACTGTTCACAGTACTCCAAGTCTGGTCCAACCAAGTTGAACATTATTTCTCTGTTTTTCAATTCTATTCCTCTAGAAATAAACCCCAGTGTTTTTTTTTTATGGTCTCTCTCGCCTTCTCTCTCTCGCCTTCTCTCTCGCGCCTTCTCTCTCTCGCCTTCTCTCTCTCGCCTTCTCTCTCTCGCCTTCTCTCTCTCGCATTCTCTCTCTCGCCTTCTCTCTCTCGCCTTCTCTCTCTCGCCTTCTCTCTCTCGCGCCTTCTCTCTCTCGCCTTCTCTCTCTCGCCTTCTCTCTCTCGCCTTCTCTCTCTCGCCTTCTCTCTCTCGCCTTCTCTCTCTCGCCTTCTCTCTCTCGCCTTCTCTCTCTCGCCTTCTCTCTCGCGCCTTCTCTCTCTCGCCTTCTCTCTCGCCTTCACTCTCTCGCCTTCACACTCTCTCCCTCTCTCCCGCCTTCTCTCTCTCTCTCTCTCTCTCTCTCTCTCACACCTTCTCTCTCTCTCTCTCTCTCTACTTGTAGTGATCTGTATATCTGTACCCACAGATCCCTCTGCTTCGCTACCCCAATTAGACACTAATTTTCCAAGGAGGAAACATTTAAAACTGAGATGAGGAAGAAATTATTTTCTGAGGGTTGTAAATCTTTGGAAGTCTCTGCCCCAGAGAGCTGTGGAGGCTGGGTCATTGAATATATTTAAGGTGGAGATGGACAGATTTTTGAGCGATAAGGGAGTAAAGGATTATGAGGAGCGGGCAGGGAAGTGGAGCTGAGTCCATGATCAGATCAGTCATGATCTTATTGAATGGCAGAGCAGGCTCGAGGGGCCAGATGGCCTACTCCTGCTCCTATTGCTTATGTTCTTATGAGTAGGAGGCCTTCTCATTCTTCCTAATAAAATGCAGTGACTCACACTTATCTATATTGAAGTTAATTTGCCAATTGCATGCCCATTGATGGGGATCTGGCACTGACCTGTGGCACTGGACCCCAGCGAGAGACACGGTTGTGTAGAGGACACAGAGAGGCTGCAAAAAGATTTAGATAGGTTAAGCGAATGGGCTAAGGTTTGGCAGATGGAATACAATGTCGGAAAGTGTGAGGTCATCCACCTTGTGGAAAAAAAACAGTAAAAGGTAATATTATTTGAATGGGGAGAAATTACAACATGCTGCGGTGCAGAGGGACCTGGGAGTCCTTGTGCATGAATCCCAAAAAGTCAGTTTGCAGGTGCAACAGGTAATCAGGAATGGAATGTTGGCCTTCATTGCGAGAGGGATGGAGTACAAAAGCAGGAAGGTCCTGCTGCAACTATACAGGGTATTGGTGAGGCCGCACCTGGAGTACTGCATGCAGTTTTGGTCACCTTACTTAAGGAAGGATATACTAGCTTTGGAAGGGGTACAGAGACGATTCACTAGGCTGATTCCGGAGATGAGGGGGTTACCTTATCATGATAGATTAAGTAGACTGGGTCTTTACTCGTTGGAGTTCAGAAGGGTGAGGAATGATCTTATAGAAACATTTAAAATAATGAAAGGGATAGACAAGATAGAGGCAGAGAGGTTGTTTCCACTGGTCGGGGAGACTAGAACTAGGGGGCACAGCCTCAAAATACAGGGGAGCCAATTTAAAACCGAGTTGAGAAGGAATTTCTTCTCCCAGAGGGTTGTGAATCTGTGGAATTCTCTGCTCAAGGAAGCAGTTGAGGCTAGCTCATTGAATGTATTCAAGTCACAGATAGATAGATTTTTAACCAATAAGGGAATTAAGGGTTATGAGGAGCGGGCGGGTAAGTGGAGCTGAGTCCACGGCCAGATCAGCCATGATCTTGTTGAATGGCGGAGCAGGCTCAAGGGGCTAGATGGCCTACTCCTGTTCCTAATTCTTATGTTCTTATGTTCTTATGTGCTTCGGGAGGGAAGGGGGAAAGACATACAGAGCGAGAGATAAGCTGAAATAAAATCTGAAAATGCTGGAAATCTCCGCGGGTCAGGCAACATCTGTGGAGAGAGAAACTGAGTTAACGTTTCCGGTCGGTGACCCATCGTCAGAACTGGAAAAGTTTGAGATGTAACAGATTCTTGAGGAAGTGCAAGGGGCAGTGAGAGGGGGAGGGGAGGAAAGAACAAAAGGGAAGGCCTGTGATAGGATGGAAGGCAGGAGAGATTAGATAGGCAAAAGGGATGATGGGCCAAATTGAGATGGTAATGGCACAAGTTAGGAAACAAAAGATGAGGTGAGAATGGCAGAATAATTACCAGCTGCCATGGGAACAGAGAAAAAAAAGAGGAACAAAGGAATCCAAATATGGGCAGAGGTTGTGGTCTGAAATTGTTGAACTCGATGTTGAGTCCTGAAGGCTGTAAAGATCCTAAACAAAAGATGAGGTGCTGTTCCTCGAGCTTGCGTTGAGCTCCATTGGAACAGTGTAGGAGGCCGAGGACGGAGAGGTCAGAGTGGGAATGGAGTGGGGAATTAAAGTGACAGGCGACCGGAAGCTCAGGGTCACACTTACAGACTGAACGGAGATGCTCCGTGAAGCGGTCACTCAATCTACGCTTGGTCTCCCCAAAATAGAGGAGACCACATCGTGAACAGCGAAATTGTAATGAAGTACAAGTAAATTGCTGTTTCACCTGGAAGGTGTGTTTGGGGCAACGGGACAGTGGGAAGGGAGGAGGTAAAAGGGCAGGTGTTGCATCTCCTGCGCTTGCACGGGAAGGCGTCGTGGGAAGGGGAGGGGCTTCTGGGGGCGAGTGCAGAATGGACCAGGGTGTCGCGGAGAGAGATAAGCTGAGTTTTATTTCCTCGTCTCTGCGCAGGTGAAGAAAGCATTCTTGGCGATGGTTGCTAACGGGGTAAGAGCTGCCCCACTCTGGAACAGTAAGGAGCAATGCTTTGTGGGTGAGTTTTAAACCTGTGTGTCAGAAATGTCTTGGGAAAGCACCCATGTTTGTGAGATGTAATCATCAGTAAGAATTGATTCGCAACATCAAAGAAAGATTTATTAAGCGCCTTTCATGACCTCTGGACTTGCCAAAGCATTTTTCAGCCAGTGAAGTACTTTTAGAAACATAGAAACATAGAAAATAGGTGCAGGAGTAGGCCATTCGGCCCTTCTAGCCTGCACTGCCATTCAATGAGTTCATGGCTGAACATGCAACTTCAGTACTGCATTCCTGCTTTCTCACCATACCCCTTGATCCCCCTAGTAGTAAGGACTTCATCTAACTCCTTCTTGAATATATTTAGTGAATTGGCCTCAACAACTTTCTGTGGTAGAGAATTCCACAGGTTCACCACTCTCTGGGTGAAGAAATTCCTCCTCATCTCGGTCCTAAATGGCTTCCCCCTTATCCTTAGACTGTGTCCCCTGGTTCTGGACTTCCCCAACATTGGGAACATTCTTCCTGCATCTAACCTGTCTAACCCCGTCAGAATTTTAAACGTTTCTATGAGGTCCCCTCTCATTCTTCTGAACTCCAGTGAATACAAGCCCAGTTGATCCAGTCTTTCTTGATAGGTCAGTCCCGCCATCCCGGGAATCAGTCTGGTGAACCTTCGCTGCACTCCCTCAATAGCAAGAATGTCCTTCCTCAGGTTAGGAGTGTGGTCACCGATATTATGTAGGGAAACCCATGTCGGGCAGCCAATTTGTGCACAGCAAGCTTCCACAAACAGCAATGTCATTATGACCAGATAATCTGTTTCAGTGATGTTAGCTGAGGGATAAATATTGGCCCAGGACACCGGGGAAAACGCCCCTGATTTTCTTCGAAGTAGTGCCATGGGAACTTTTACTTCCACTTGAGAGGGTAGACAGAGCCTCGATTTAATGACTCGTGCAAAAGCAACCATCTCTAATAGCACAGCGCTTCCTCAGCACTGCACTAGAATGTCAGTCTAGACTTTCGTGCTCGAGTCCCGAAACCCATGATCCTCTGACTCAGAGGCGAGAGTGCTACCCACTGAGCCACATCACCTTTAAGTAACTTGTGTCGCAGCTGATCAAGTCTCTCAGAAATATCCCGAAATGTTTCGGGTCCAATGAATCAATTTTCAGTGCAGTTTGCGTTAGGCTGATGAATCGGACAGCCACGGTGTGCAAGATCCCACAGACTGCAATAAATGGATTGAAGCATTAAATGTGTTTTTTTGATGGAGGTAGTTACAGCATGCTCCACATGAACCTCCAGCCCCCCTATCAGCATGCTCATTGTAATCTATTTGCTTCGTGGGTTCTTCGTTTGCCTCATTGCTATGAACTACAGGTTGGACTCCCTTATCCTGGACTCCCTTATCCGGCACCACTCCTCGTCCGGCATGATTCCGGCGGCCGGGAGCTATGCGCAGAACGCGGCCGATCTACACCCCGACTTTGGGGCCGCGCTGACACTCGGCCCGCTAACATTTCGTGGCCCGCCTGGGACGCCGACCTCCTCCACCCACCCCTCTCCCCAACCTCGGGACGCCTCCCCCTTCCCCGGGCCGCTGACCTCCCCTCGTCCGGCAAAATCCATTATTCGGCACAGGCCAGGTCCCGAGGCTGTCGGATAAGGGAGATTCAACCGGTAGTTGGTTTATTAACAAAGGTTTAACAATCATACTACACATTACCAGTTCATCCACCAGGCTTACAACTGCATGCCTCATCGTGGATGACCCAGACACAACTGGTTGGGGTTTTATTGAGTCTTGTGAACATCACGTGACTGGCAAAGCCACTCACAGTGCAACAGCTCGACAAACCTCTGAGCATACTCACAGGTGCATACATTACACCCATCAATCCTTTCTCCTTCATGTGCTTATCTGACTTCCCCTTAAATAGAAACATTGTAAATAGAGGCAGTATTAGGCCGCTCGGCCCTTCGAGTCTGCACCGCCATTCAATATGATCATGGCTGATCCTCTTTCTCACTCAACACCATATTCCTGCTTTTTCCCCATACCCCTTGATGTCTTTTGTGTCTAGAAATCTATCTCTTTCTTTAAATATATTCAGTGACTTGGCCTCCACAGCCGTCTGTGGTAGAGAATTCCACAGGTTCACCACCCTCTGAGTGAAAACATTTCTCCTCATCCCGGTCCTAAATTTCCTACCCTGTATCCTGAGACTGTGACCCCTTGTTCTTGACTTCCCAGCCAGGGAAAACATCCTCCCTGCATCCAGTCATCTATACTATTTGCCTCAACTACCCCATGTGGTAGCGGTTTTCCACATTCTCTCCCCGCTCTGGGTGTGGAATGTTGAACCTAATTGTAGCTCCACCCCCCTGACCAACCCATGTTTGGAATGATAGCACAAGCTTTGGGAGGAATGTTGGCCAGGACTCTGGGAGAGCTCCCTAAATCATCTTCATGTGGCGCCAGGGGACCTTTAATGTTTGTCTGAACCAGCAGCTTGGTTTAGCATCTCGCCAATTGGACGGCAACCCCCCTCCCGACAGTGCGGCACTCCCCCAGAGCTGCACTGGGGTGTCGGCCTAGATTATGTGCTCAAGTCCTGGAGTGGGACTTGAACCCACAAGCCTTCTGAGACAAGAGCGCTTGCCCACTTGAGCAACCCGACACTAGAGCACAGACCAGAGACGAAGCATGGAACTTTTGTGGTTTGTACGGCTCAGTATCGCACCAGTCATGCCATTTACTGGGGCTTGCGGAGGGGCTAGGTGTCAGCTGTGGCTCAGTGGGTAGCACTCTCTCGCCTCTGAGTCAGAAGGTTGTTGGTTCAAGTCCGACTCCAGGAACTTGAGCACACAAATCTAAGCTGACACTCCCAGCGCAGTGCTGAGGGAGCGCTGCACTGTCAGAGGGGCCCTCTTTCTGATGAGATGTTAAACCGAGGTCCCGTCTGCTCTCTCGGGTGGATGTAAAAGATCCCATGGCACTATTGTGAAGAAGAGCAGGGGAGTTATCCCCCGTGTCCTGGCCAATATTTATCCCTCAATCAACACAACAAAAGCAGATTATCTGGTCATTATCACATTGCTGTTTGTGGGAGCTTGCTGTGTGCAAATTGGCTGCCGCGTTTTCCACATTACAACAGTGACTACACTCCAGAAAGTACTTCCTTGGCTGTAAAAGTGCTTTGGGATGTCTGGTGGTAGCGAAAGGCACTATATAAATGCAAGTCTTTCTTTAGAACTGAAAAATGTCAACTTATTACAATGACACTGAGACAAATTGCCTGTGTATCCTGTTACCTGATGTTGCTGACAATGAGAATCTCCTGTATACCCAATTATGATTTCACTGGTTTACAGCCAGAATCTCCTGTATACTAGGGTGAACATACGGCCCAGTTTTCCGGGAACAGACCCTGGATGAGGTACTATGTCCTCGGGCAGACAATATCCCTGGAAGAGTTCCTGGTTCATGAAACTCGGCCCCAAATAGACTAGAGCCATAGTCATTGGAATATCTGCTTAACATACCGTTAGACAGAATCATAGTTTCAGGTCGATGGACTGAACAGTATTATTTATAAACGGTGTCTTACAGGGCTTGACAGAGTAGATGCAGGGAGGATGGTTCCTCTGGCTGGGGAGTCTAGAAACAGGGATCACAGTCTCAGAATAAGGGATCGGCCATTTAGGACTGAGATGAGGAGAAACTTCTTCACTCAGAGGGTGGTGAATCTCTGGAATTCTCTACCCCGGAGCCACAGTCTTTGAGTATATTCAAGACAGAGATCGATAGATTTTTGGATATTAAGGGAATCAAGAGATATGGGGATAGTGCAGGAAAGTGGAGTTGAGGTAGAAGATCAGCCATGATCTTACTGAATGGCGGTTCAGGCTCGAGGGGCCGAATGGCCTACTCCTGCTCCTAATTCTTATAAATGACTTTCCACAGGCTGACGTCACATCCATGGTAATTATATGCACATTTGTTTTGCATTTGTAATGTATTTGTGCAACTGTTAAAATATCGGCTGCTAAAGATTTCTGTCTTGCTGCGCTGCGTGACCTACATTTTCCGTCCTGGCTCCTTTGCTGAGCTCCCACCCTGTGTGCACCTGGAATTGGCTTAGGAAATGTGGTCACCCTACTGTGTACCCAAGGGTCCGGCTCCCTGTACACAGTCGCTGAATAATTCAAAGTTCCATTTGGGTTTTGGGGGGAATTTTTAATCAGTCTGCCGGGGAATTGCATTGTGTGTGTTCAGTGAAAGCCAGAAACAGATGGCCTTGCCGAAGACCATCCCTCCCACTCATTCGCAGTGTTAGCATTGATGCTGACCCAGGGTCCTCTGTGTAACTGGGCCTCTTTCTGCTCTCCGCAGGCATGCTGACAATTACCGACTTCATCAACATCTTGCACCGATACTACACATCTCCAATGGTAAGAATGAGCCTCGGGCTCTCTTAGTCTTTCTCTTTGATCAAGGGTCAAATTTATTTTTTTTTAAACGGTGAGAAACTTTTTAAGTGTCGGTGTTCGGAGAGATTTGGTGTGTCCTCGTGCAAGGAACACAGAAAGCTCGCATGCAGGTTCAGCAAGCAAGGCAACAATGGCATGTTGTCCTTTATTGCAAGGAGGTTGGAGTATAAGAGTATGGAAGTCTTGCTACAATTGTACAGGGCCTTGGTGAGACCACACCTGGAGTACTGTGCACAATTTTGGTCTCCTTATCTGAGGAAGGATATACTTGCCTTGGGGGCGGTACAATGGAGGTTCACTAGATTGATTCCTGGGATGAGAGGCTGTCTTATGATGAGAGATTGTGCAGAATGGGCCGATACTCTCTGGAGTTTAGAAGAATGAGTGGCGATCTCATTGAAACATAAAAGATTCTGAAGGAGATTGACAGGGTAGATGCTGAGAGAATGTTTCCCCCTGGCTGGAGAGTCTAGAACTAGGGGGCACAGTCTTGGGATAAGAGGTCGGCCATTTAAGACAAGAGATGAGGAGGAATTTCTTCACACAGAGGGTTGTGAATCTTTGGAATTCTCTGCCCCAGAGGGCTGTGGATGCTGAGTCTCTGAATATATTCAAGGCTGAGATCGATAGATTTTTGGAGTCTAGGAGAATCAAGGGATATGGAGATCGGGCGGGAAAGTGGAGTTGAGGTCGATGATCAGCCGTGATCTTATTGAATGGCGGAGTAGGCTCGAGGGGCCGAATGGCCAATTTCTTATGATCCAGAGTTGAACGGAAGCTGAGAAGGGGTTGTAGTCATCAGCACCTGCCATCACGTGCATTCTTAAAGATTACAACAGGGCTGTTTGGATCATATCTCTCTGTTTAAGTTCAATGTGCAATGAACAAGGGCAAAGCCACTCCTACAGCTACTGTCGGGGTGTATTTAACAACTTGCATTTATATAGCATCCTTAACATAGTAAAATGTCCCCATGTGCTTCACAGGGGCATAGTTAGGCAAATAAAATCATAGAATCATAGAAATTTACAGCACGGAAGGAGGCCATTTCGGCCCATCGTGTCCACGCCGGCCGACCAAGAGCTATCCAGCCTAATCCCACTTTCCAGCTCTCGGTCCGTAGCCCTGAAGGTTACGGTACTTCAGGTGCACATCCAAGTACTTTTTAAATGTGGTGAGGGTTTCTGCCTCTACCACCCGTTCAGACAGTGAGTTCCAGACCCCCACCACCCTCTGGGTGAAGAAATTTCCCCTCAAATCGCCTCTAAGCTTTCTACCAATAACTTTAAATCTATACCCCCTGGTTGTTGACCCCTCTGCTAAGGGAAATAGGCCCTTGCTATCCGCTATATCCAGCCCCTCATAATTTTATACACCTCAATGAGGTCTCCCCTCAGCCTCCTCTGTTCCAAGGAAAAAAAACCTAGCCTATCCAATCTTCGCTCATAGCTAAAATTCTCCAGTCCAGGCAACATCCTCGTAAATCTCCTCTGTACCCTCTCCAGTGTAATCACATCCTTCCTGTAATGTGGTGACCAGAATATTTGAAACCGAGCCACCTGAGCTGTTAGGGCAGGTGACCAAATCTGGATCAAAGAGGTAGGTTTTAAGAAGTGTCTTAAAGGAGGAGAGAGAAATTGAAAGGTGGAGATGTTTGGGGAAGGAATGTCAGAGCTTAGAGCCTCAGCAGCTGAAGGCACGGCGGTGGCCGATGAAAATCGGGGATGTTCAGGAGGCCAGAATTGGAGGAACGCATTGATGTCGGAGGATTGTGGGGCTGAAGAAGGTGACAGAGATAGGGAGGGGCAAGGCCATGGAGCAATCTAAGGCTCCAATCGGTGTGAGACCACTAGTCGTGGATTGCAGCGGCAATTGGGCAAAAATAGTAACCATTCTACACAGTGTCAGCTGTGGCTCAGTGGGCAGCACTCTCGCCTCTGAATCAGAAGGTTGTGGGTTCAAGTCCCAGTCCAGGTACTCGAGTACAAAAATCCAGGCTGACACTCCAGTGCAGTGCTGAGGGAGTGCTGCACTGTCGGAGGTGCCGTCTTTCGTATGAGATGTTAAACTGAGGTCCCGTCTGCTCTCTCAGGTGGATGTAAAAGATCCCATGACACTATTTCGAAAAAGAGCAGAGGAGTTATCCCCGGTGTCCTGGACGAATATTTATCCCTCAATTATCATAACAGAAACACAGATGATCTGGTCATTATCACATTGTTGTTTGTGGGAGCTTGCTGTGCGCAAATTGGCTGCCGCGTTTCCCACATTACAACAGTGACTACATTCCAAAAGTACTTCATTGGCTGTGAAAGGCGCTACGTAAAACACCCAAAGGCTGAATGTTCAGTTAACCTGTTTTGGTGGTGATGTTGAGGGAGTTATGTTAGCTAAGACAGCAGGGTGGACTTCCTGCTCTTCAAGTTGTGATACCTGAATGTCAGCAGGTCAGACAGCATGTGCAGCACTGTGGGCTTAGATTACATGT
This sequence comes from Pristiophorus japonicus, assembly GCF_044704955.1. Lineage (NCBI taxonomy): Eukaryota > Metazoa > Chordata > Chondrichthyes > Pristiophoridae > Pristiophorus > Pristiophorus japonicus. The sequence continues at coordinate 18,501,870 of NC_091979.1, read as the reverse complement.
TGAAGTGCTATAGAGTCACTCAGGCAAGAGTGCTTGCTGTTCGTTGAGTCAAGCTGACACCAGTTAAGGCATACTGTTTTTAGTCGGTTAAAATACCCTAGCCTAACACGAACCTAGTTCAAATTGCCTCTTTTTTGTTGTAGAACTCAAGAAAGAATTACATGTATTCCGTGCAGTAACTGGACTGTTTTGTCACACCGCAAGTATAAAAGAGGGTGTTAGTACTTTTGGTCAATATGTGAGGACACTAATTTGTTTGCGGGTCGAGATAGCTTGGTCATTTTTAAAAATTCATTCAAGGGATGTGGGTGTCGCTGGCAAGGCCGGCATTTATTGCCCATCCCTAATTGTCCTTTGAGAAGGTGGTGGTGAGCCGCCTTCTTGAACCGCTACAGTCCGTGTGGTGAAGGTGCCCCCACAGTGCCGTTAGGGAGGGAATCCCAGGATTTTGACCCAGCGACAATGAAAGAACGGGCGATATATTTTCAAATCAGGATGGTGTGTGACTTGGTGGGGAACATAGAGGTGGCGTTGTTCTCATGTGCTTGCTGCCCTTGTCCTTCTAGGTGGTAGAGGTCGCGGAATTCCTTGGAATTTACCCAAGTCACATAGTGATGCTAATGTGCCTGCTGAAGTGGAGTGTTGGCCTTATAGGCTTGGCTCAGTGCCCTTTGCCAGGCTTTGTGGGAAGGGTTTGTTGTTGGCCTGTGGTCCCAGTGTGGAAAGCTTCTTTTTTTAAAAACTTGTCATTTCAAACTTTCTCTTTCAGGTGCAAATCTATGAATTGGAGGAACACAAGATTGAGACTTGGCGAGGTGAGGGGGTCTCTGCAGTGGTTAACTTCATTCAGCACTGGATTGTGTGTGGGAGCGAGTGTGTGGGAGCGAGTGTGAGTGCGAGACTGTGATGAGTGTGCATGTGCACCTGAGTCTGTGTGCGTGTGTTAATGATTAGTTTTAGTATAGATTTATTTTTCCCCATGTAATGTATGTAACCTGTGACTATGCTCACAGGTTTGTAGAGCTGTTGAGTTGGGAGTGGCTTAGCCAGTCACGTGATGTTCCCAAGACTCAATAAAACCCCAGCCAGTTGGGTTTGGGGGATTCACGATGAGGCAGGTGATTGTGAGCCCAGTGGATGAACTGTGATTGTTAAACCTTTGCTAATAAACCAACTAGTTTTTAATAGCAATGTGTTCCTATAAATTCTTAAGCAAAAAACCCATGCAGCAAATACATTACACCCCATAAAAGTTGTTGGTTATATATTTATTGAATGTTTATATCTATTGAATACTGCTGTACAGATATAATAGTTATGTGATGCCAAGCTTTGATTTTGAAAACCTCAAGATTATCAGAGGAAGAATAGTTGGGGATTGGCAAAATAACCCTCTCTGTTCACCTGCCCCGATGATGTCGCTCCACCTCCGTCACCAGTCATATTATAGGAATATATCACCGCTCCATATCTAACAGAGATGTGCACCTAGAGCATGGCAGGGGCTGGACTGGAACATCTAGAATCATCGACTCATAGAATGGTTACAGCACAGAAGGAGGCCATTCGGCCTGTCGAGCCCATGCCGGCTCTCTGCAAGAGCACTTCAGCTAGTCCCACTCCCCCGCCCTTTCTCTGTAGCCCTGCATATTTTTTCCTTCAGGTACTTATCCAATTCCCTTTTGAAAGTCACAATTGAGTCTGCCTCCACCATCCTTTCAGGCAGTGCATTCCAGATCCTAACCACTCGCTGTGTAAAGATATTTTTCCTTGTCACCTTTGGTTCTTCTGCCAATCACCTTAAATCTGCGTCCTCTGATTCTCGACCCTTCCGCCAATGGGAACAGTTTCTCTCTATCCACTCTATCTCGACCCCTCATGATTTTGAACACCTCGATCAAATCTCCTTTCAACCTTCTCTGCTCCAAGGAGAACAACCCCAGCTTCTCCAGTCTATCCACGTAACCATTCCTGTAAATCTTTTCCGCATCCTCTCTAAGGCCTTCACATCCTTCCTAAAGTGTGGTGCCCAGAATGGGACACAATTCTCCAGTTGTGGCAAAATCTGCTTTTTATACAGGGTCATCATAACTTCCTTGCTTTTGTACTCTATGCCTCTATTTATGAAGTCCAGGATCCCGTGTGCTTTTTTAACCGCTTTCTCAACCTGCCCTGCCACCTTCAATAATTTATGCACATGTACCCCCAGGTCCCTGTCTTTATGCACCCCCCGTTAGGATTGTATCCTTTAGTTTATATATAGAAAAAAATCAAAATACCACCAACGATGTCTCCGCAAGATCCTGCAAATCCCCTGGGAGGACAGACGCACCAACGTTAGCGTCCTCGATCAGACCAACATCCCCAGCATCGAAGCACTGACCACACTTGATCAGCTCCGCTGGGCGGGCCACATTGTTGCATGTCTGACACAAGACTCCCAAAGCAAGCGCTCTACTCAGAACTCCTACACAGCAAACGAGCCCCAGGTGGGCAGAGGAAACGTTTCAAGGACACCCTCAAAGCCTCCCTGATAAAGTGCAACATCCCCACTGACACCTGGGAATCCCTGGCCAAAGACCGCCCTAAGTAGAGGAAGAGCATCCGGGAAGGCACTGAGCACCTCGAGTTTCGTCGCCAAGAGCATGCAGAAAACAAGCGCAGGCAGCAGAAGGAGCGTGCGGCAAACCTGACTCCCCACCCACCCTTTCCTTCAATCACTGTCTGTCCCACCTGTGACAGAGACTGTAATTCCCATATTGGACTGTTCAGTCACCTGAGAACTCATTTTTAGAGTGGAAGCAAGTCTTCCTCGATTTCGAGGGACTGCCTATGATGATGATGAGGTAAAAATGACTATTGGAGTTAATGGAACCACACTGGTCCAGTGCAGTGGTTCACGGATAGGATGGCTATGAGAGATGCAGCAGGTCATACAATGTGCTGTAGCAGGTTATGGTCTTATGGTCAACTGTGTGTCTGTTATGTGAAGCCCAATACCATAGCACTGAGACATCGGCATAATTGAAGAGAGAACTTGCATTTAGGTAGTGCCTTTCACAACCTCAGGACGTCCCAAAACACACTACTGCCAATGAAGTGCTTTTTGAAATGTAGTCATTGTCTTTAAGTAGGAAGCACGGCAGACAATTTGTGCACAGCAAGCTCCCACAAGGTAAATGTCCAGATCATCTGTTTTGGTGATGTTGGTTGAGAGATAAATATTGGCCCCAGGACACCGGGGATAACTCCTCTGCTCTTTTTCAAAATAGTGACCAAGGGATCTTTTATGTCCACCTGAGAGGCCAGATGGGACCTCGGTTTAATGTCTCATCCGAAAGATGGCACCTCCGACAGTGCAGGGCTCCCTCAGTACTGCACTGGGAGTGTCAGCCTAGACCCGCAACCTTCTGACTCAGAGGCGAGGGTGCTAATCACTGAGCCACGGCTGACACACCATCTTAAGTTAAGTTTAAGTTTATGGAAGGTGGAAGATGAGAGGCCGGCCAGAAGAGCATTGGAGTAGTCGGGTCCAGAGACAACAAAGGCACGGATGAGATCAACAAGTAATGTATGTTTAAAAAAAATGTTTGGGTTTGGACTGCTAATCTTTGTGTTGAGTAATTTAATCATATCAGAACATAAGAATTGGGAGCAGGAGTAGGCCACTTGGCCCCTCGAGCCTGCTCCACCATTCAATGAGATCATGGCTGGTCGTCTACCTTAACTCCACTTTTCCGCCCGATCCCCATATCCCTCGATTCCCTTAATATCCAAAAATCTATCGACCTCTGTCTTGAATATACTCAACGACTGAGCCTCCACAGTCCTCTCGGGTAGAGAATTCCAAATATTCACCACCTTCTGAGTGAGGATGAATCTCCTCACCTCAGTCCTAAATGGCTTACCCCTTATCCTGAGACTGTGACCCCTGGTTCTAGACTCCCCAGCCAGGGGAAACATCCTCCCTGCATCTACCCTGTCAAGCCCTGTAAGAATTTTGTATGTTTCAATGAGATCACCCCTCATTCTTCTAAACTCGAGAGAATATAGGCCTAGTCTCCTCAATCTTTCCTCATAGGACAATCCCCCATCCCAGGAATCAGTCTGGTGAACCTTTGTTGCATTCCCTCTATGGCAAGTATATCCTTCCTTAGGTAAGGAGACCAAAATTGTACACAATACTCCAGGTGTGGTTTCACCAGGGCCCTATATAATTGCAGTAAGGCGTCTTTACTCTTATCCTCTTGTAATATTGAGGCAGCATCATGAACATTACTTCTTTAAATCAGATAATGAAGTACCTGGGCCTTATTCAGTTCAATGATTTTACTCTCCTCTTTTCCCCAGAGATTTATTTACAAGGTTCCTTTAAGAAACTGGTCAGTATCTCCCCAAATGACAGGTAAAATGATTATTCTGTGCGATTGGAACTGCAGTATGTCCAGTTTTATCTCAATCTTGCCAGGGAAGTAGCAGACCCTGGTTGCATTATAGAGAAATAGCAGATGCTGTATTTTTTTTAAATTCATCCTTGGCATGTGGGAATCACTAACAAAAATGGCATTTACTGTTCATCCCTATTTGCCAACTTCTCTTGAACCGCTGTAGTCCTGTTGGTGAAGGTGTTCCCACAGTTCTGTTAGGTAGGGAGTTCCAGGATTTTGACCCAGCGATGGTTGAAGGAACGCTGATATATGCCCAAGAATGGATGATATATAACTTGGAAGGGGAGCTTGGGAGGTGGTGGTGTTCTCATGTGTCTGCTGCCCTTGTCCTTCTAGGTGGTAGAGGTCGCAGGTTTGGGAGGTGCTGTTGAAGAAGGCTTGGCGAGTTGCTGCAGTGCATCTTGTAGATGGTACACACTGCAGCCACGGTGCACCGGTGGTGGAGGGAGTGGTTGTTTAAGCCATTGGATGTGGTGCTGATATTCTAGGAATAACCGCTCCTGTAGAGAGAGGAAGAGGTCTGAGCCCACTGCAATCTATTGGTAAAAAGAGAGGCTTGCAGTTATTATCTTTCATGACCCAAAGAGCTTTACAGCCAATGAAGTACTTATGAAGTGTAGTCACTCGTGTACTGTAGGAGATGCAACAGTCAAATTCTCATAAACAGCAATGTGATAATGACCAGATAATCTGTTTTAGTTATGTTGCTTGAGGGATAAATATTGGCCAGGACACCAGGGAGAACCCCCCTGCTCTTCTTTCGAAATAGTGCCTTGGGATCTTCTCCATCCACCTGAGAGAGCAGACAGAGCCTCGGTTTAATGTCTGATCCAAAAGGTGACACCTCCGACAGTGCAGCACTCCCTCAGCACTCACTGGAGTGTCAGTCTGGATGATGTGTTCATGTCTCCTGGAGTGGGACTCGAACCCATGAAATTCTGACTCTGAGGTGAGTGTGTTGCCCACTGAGCCACGGCTGAGCACCTCCATGTACTGCTGGGGGAGGGGAGTACTATATGCTCCTGTCACTAGTGCCCCCAGCTGAAGGGTGTTGACTAGAAGAGAACACTCAGAGCCAATAACAGGGAACCAAAGACTAATATGCAGTTCAAAAATAAAAAACAATTAATCCCCAGTCAGGTCCAGAATGATCCCATCAGATAGATGCCCATTCTTCTCAAGATGGTACCTGTACTTCCCAGAAAGTTTGAGGTTCTTGATAAGTACTAACTATTCCCTCTTCTATGATTTTAATCCACTTATTATATTTGTTGTCCATCCCTAGCCTGTTTGATGCTGTTTACTCTTTGATCAAGAATAAAATTCATCGTCTGCCGGTCATCGACCCTGTGTCTGGGAACGTGCTCTATATCCTGACGCACAAGCGCATCCTGAAATACTTCCACCTCTTCGTAAGTCTCTCATCTGCATTACATTTAAAGATAAGCACGGGATATGCGAAAATCTTTCTTCCTCGATAAGAGGTCAGAGAATCCGGGGTTGTTCTCCTTAGAGCGGAGATGGTTAAGGAGAGATTTAACAGCAGTGATCTGATCGAAACATATAAGATTATGAGGGGGCTTGACAAGGTGGATGCAGAGAGGATGTTTCCACTGATAGGGGAGACGAGAACTAGCGGGCATAATCTTAGAATAAGGGGCTGCCCATTTAAAGCTGAGATGAGGAAGAATTTCTTCCCTCAGAAGGTAGAAAATCTGTGGAATTCGCTGCCTCAGAGAGCCATGGAAGCCGGGACATTGAATAAATTTAAGACGGAGATAGACAGTTTCTTAACTAATAAGGGAATAAGGGGTTAATGGGGAGCGGGCAGGGAAGTGGAGCTGAGCCCATGATCAGATCAGCCATGATCGTATTAAATGGCAGAGCAGGCTCGACGGGCCGTATGGCCTACTCCTGCTCCTATTTCTTATGTTCTTATGTAGGTGTTCAGAACGATGAAGGGTTTTGATAGAGTAGGTGGGGAGAACACATTTTTGGTGGTCGGAGATTCGGTAACCAGAGGACACAACTTTACATTAAATCGCCAACAATTTCCTCTAATCAGCAATGCTACCTCACCTCCTTTTTCTTTCTGTCTATCCTGGATGTTGTGTTCCCAGCCTTGGTCACCCTGGAGCCAATGTCTGTGTGATGCCAATTATATCATATTCGTTAATTGCTGCCTGCGCAGTTAATTCTTCCACCTTATTATGAATACTCCTCGCAATACTCCTTCAGGCTTGTCTTTTTAACACACTTTGCCCCTTTAGAATTTTGCTGTAATGTGGCCCTTTTTGATTTTTGCCTTGGGTTTCTCTGCCCTCCACTTTTACTTTTCTTCTTCCCATCTTTTGCTTCTGCCCCCATTCTACTTCCCTCTGTCTCCATGCATAGGTTCCCATCCCTCTGCCATATTAGTTTAACTCCTCCCCAACAGCACTAGCAAACACTCCCCCTAGGACATTGCTTCCTGTCTTGCTCAGGCGCAGACCGTCCAGTTTGTACTGGTCCCACCTCCCCTAGAACCAGTTTCGTAACCGATAAGGGATTATGGGGAGCGGGCAGGGAAGTGGACTTGAGTCCATGATCAGATCAGCCATGATCGTATTAAATGGTGGAGCAGGATCGAGGGGCTGTGTGCTCCTGATTCTTATGTTCTTATGTAAATGGGAATGGCAGAATCGTTGTGGTTAGTCAGGTGGTTATGATCTGAAATTGTTGAGCTCCATGTTGAGCCTGCCTTGACTCGGTCCGTTTAGCTGATCTCTTTGCGGTTCCATCTGCTTTCAGGCCTCGAAACTCCCCAAGCCCAGCTTTATGAGGAAATCTCTGCAAGAGCTCGGGATCGGGACGTACAAACACGTAGCTCTGATCGAGGAGACAGCACCGGTTTACGAAGCATTCGGGATCTTTGTGACAAGAAGAGTGTCTGCTCTGCCCGTAGTGAACAAGCTGGGTAAGTGACATGTGGGTATAGGGTAGGGGAGTAGGGGGGCTGGGGTGGGGGGAGGGTGGAATATGACTGGATAATGGAACTGGCACTTCTGAGAAATCGGAAGAGAGCAGAATTGGACTTTCTGGACTGAGATGGCATAGCAGTTGAACTTAAAGTAACAGCCAGAGATGCCTTGCAACCACTCACCCTAAAAAGGCGGTGGGTGCTAATACAATTGGAGCCTTCAAGACTGAGGTCGCTAGATTTTTATTAGGTAAGGGTATCGAGGGATATGGAGCTGTGAGTGTTTTTTTATTCATTCATGGGATGTTGGCTTCGCTGGCAAGGCCAGCATTTATTGCCCATCCCTAATAGCCCTTGAGAAGGTGGCGGTTGTGATATATCCTTCCGACATCACGAAGAAGCACACACTCTACAAGATGGCTCTTACACAGAAACTGTCATCATGTGACCTTGCCACATGATCCTTTATTATTTACACCAGTAGTTGCAGTTCATTAGTAGTCCACTAGGTGGAGCAGTAGTCCACTAGGGGGAGCTCTATTACAGTGGTGAGCCACCTTCTTGAACTGCTGCATTCCCATGTGCTGAAGGTGCTCCCAGAGTGCTGTTAAGGATTGGGGAATTGCAGGATTTTGACCCATCGACCATGAAGGAACGGCCGATATATTTCCTAGTCAGGATGGTGGGTGTCTTGGAGGGGAACTTGGAAGTGGTGGTGGGTAAATGGAGTTGAGGTCCAAATCAGCCACGATCAAATTGAATGCTCGTGGGGCTGACTGGTTGAGTCAGAACATTATTCTGGGTCATGGGTTCAAATCCCACTCCCGATGCTTCAGCACTAAATCCAGGCTGACACACCAGTGCAGTGCTGAGGGAGTGCTGAACTGTTGGAGGTGCCGTCTTTGGAATGAGACGTTAAACTAAAGCCCGATCTGACCTCTCAGGTGGATGTAAAAGCTCCTGTGGCATCAGAGCAGGGGAATTCTCCCCAGTGTCCTGACCAATATCTATCCCTCAACCAACATCACTAAAACCAAGACATTGTCTGATCATTTATCTCATTGCTGTTTGTGGGAGCTTGTTGTGCGCAAATTGGCTGCCTCATTTTCCTACATTACAACAGTGACTAAACTCCAAAAGTATTGAATTGGCTTCAAAGTGCTTTGGGACGTCATGAAAGGCGCTATAAAAATGCAATTTATTTTTTTCTTCCTTTCATCCAGAATCAGATCAAGACATATTAGTATCAGCAGCTTGAGATATTAATGGTAATGGTAGCATAGTGGTTATGTTACTGGACTAGTAATCTGGAGGCCTGGATGAATGATCCAAAGATGTGAGTTCAAATCTCATCACGGCAGCTGGGAATTAAAAAAAAATTCAATTAATTAAGTAAGAACACAAGAAATAGCAGCAGGAGTAGGCAACTTGGCCCCTCATAACAACATAAGAATTAGGAACAGGTGTAGGCCATCTAGCCCCTCGAGCCTGCTCCGCCATTCAACAAGATCATGGCTGATCTGGCCGTGGACTCAGCTCCACTTACCCGCCCGCTCCCCGTAACCCTTAATTCCCTTATTGGTTAAAAATCTATCTGTGATTTGAATACATTCAATGAGCTAGCCTCAACTGTCTCCTTGGGCAGAGAATTCCACAGATTCACAACCCTCTGGGAGAAGAAATTCCTTTTCAACTCGGTTTTAAATTGGCTCCCCCGTATTTTGAGGCTGTGCCCCCGGCTGCAAAGTGCTCCGCCATTCAATAAGATCATGGCTGATCTGATCATGGACTCAGCTCCACTTCCCTGCTCGCTCCCCATAACCCTTTACTCCCTTATCGCTCAAAAATCCGTCTATCTCCACCTTAAATATATTCAATGACCCAGCCTCCATAGCTCTCTGGGGCAGAGAATTCCACAGATTTACAACCCTCTGAGAGAAGAAATTCCTCCTCATCTCAGTTTTAAATAGGCGGCCCCTTATTCTGAGACTATGTCCCCTAGTTTTATTTTCCCCTATGAGTGGAAATATCCTCTCTGCATTTACCTTGTCATTATCTTATACGTTTCGATAAGATTACATTCTTCTGAACTTCAATGTGTAGAGGCCCAACCTACTCAACCTATCTTCAGAAGTCAACCCCCTCATCTCCGGAATCAACCTAGCGAACCTTCTCTGAACTGCCTCCGATGCAAGTATATGCTTCCTTAAATACAGAGACCAAAACTGTATGCAGAAACTACTGGATTGTCGTAAAAACCCATCTGATTCACTAATGTTCTTTAGGGAAGGAAATCTGCCGTCCTTACCCGGTCTGGCTTATATGTAACTCCAGACCCAGAGCAATGTGGTTGACTCTTAACTACCCTCTGAAATAGCCAAACAAGGCACTCAAGGACAAATAGGGATGGGCAATGAATGCTGGCCTTCATTCCATGAACGAATAAGAAAAAACTTGAGATACGTGTAAATTAATGGTAACAGGAATTTAATCCATGTTTCCTTGATAGACACCTATATGGTCACAGAGGTGAAAAAGCCTGGTTACACCTACTTGCATGTACAGTACCTGCTTTCAGTAGTTTATAGTACAAAGCGCTCTACTCGGAACTCCTTCATGGTAAACGAGCCAAAGGTGGACAGAGGAAACGTTACAGGGACACCCTCAAAGCCTCCCTGATAAAGTGCAACAACCCCACCAACACCTGGGAATCCCTGGCCAAAGACTGCCCTAAGTGGAGGAAGTGCATCCGGGAGGGCGCTGAGCGCCTCGAGTCTCGTCGCCGAGAGCATGCAGACATCAAGCGCAGGCAGCGGAAGGAGCGTGCGGCAAACCAGACTCCCCACCCACCCCTTTCCTTCAACCATTGTCTGTCCCACCTGTGACAGAGACCGTAATTCCCGCATTGAACAGTTCAGCCACCTCAGGACTCATTTTTAGAGTGGAAGCAAGTCTTCCTCGATTCAGAGGGACTGCCTGTGATGATGATGATGATGATGATCATATTCTGATCTATTTTCCTTTTTATTCCAGGTAAAGTGGTGAATCTTTACTCCCGATTCGATGCTATAGTAAGTACCGCAAGTATTTTGGAAATTAAACACAAAGGCGCAGCCACGTACAAAGAGTTTGAGGAGAGTGGGAGGGGGAGGAGGTGGGGGATGTCACTGGCTGGGGAAGGGGGGGACACCAGGAGCGGCTCAGAGGTGTTGGAATTGGCCAAGTTCGCAGGGACTTGGTGTCAGTGAGTCTCGAGGTCTATCTGTGTCCAGAGATTGCATCACACGGGCACATTCAACATGGACTAAAATAAGACTTCACGCTCTCTGGAGAGCCTCATGGTGCATCTTAGAGAACAACAGCAACTTGTATTTATATAGAAAGATAGAATTTATATAGCGCCTTTCACGACCATCGGACGTCACAAAGTGCTTTACAGCCAATGAAGTACTTTTGGAGTGTAGTCACTGTTGTAATGTGGGAAACGCGGCAGCCAATTTGCTCACAGCAAGCTCCCACACACAGCAACGTGATAATGACCAGATAATGTTTTTTTGTTATGTTGAATGAGGGATAAATGGACGACTTACAGAAGACACATCAAGTCACTGGAGATATATCACCAACGATGTCTCCGCAAGATCCTGCAAATCCCCTGGGAGGACAGATGCACCAACATCAGTGTCCTCGCCCAGGCTAACATCCCCAGCATTGAAGCACTGACCACACTCGATCAGCTTCGTTGGGCAGGCCAGTTAGTTCGCATGCCAGACACGAGACTCCCTAAACAACTGCTATATGCGGAGCTCCTTCATGGCAAACAAGCCAAAGGTGGGCAGTGGAAATGGTACAAGGACACCCTCAAAGCCTCCCTGGTGAAGTGCGACATCACCACTGACGCCTGGGAGACCCTGGCCGAAGACCGCCCTAGGTGGAGAAAGTGCATCTTTGAATCTCAACGTTGGGAGCGTAAAGAGATCAGGCGCAGGCAGCGTGTGATAAATCAGTCCCACCTCCCACCTTGCCCCGACAAATATCTGTCCCACCTGTGACAGGGTCTGTGACTCTGGTGTTGGGACTGTTCAGTCACCAAAGAACTCACTTTAGAAGTGGAAGCAAGTCTTACTCGATTTCGAGGGACTGGCTATGATGATGAAATATTGGCCAGGACACCAGGAATAACTCTCCTGCTCTTCTTTAAAAATTGCCATGGGTTCTTTTACATTCACCGGAGAGAGCAGATGGGGCCTCGGTTTAACATCTCATCCGAAAGACTACACCTCCGACAGAGCAGCGCTCTCTCAGCGCTGCATTGGGGTGTCAGCCTGGATTTATATGCTCAAGTTTCTGTAGTGGGATTTGAACCCACGACTTTCTGACTCAGAGGCGAGTGGGCTACCCACTGAGCCACAGCTGACACTAGCAACTTCAATGTCGTAAATTGTCCCAGGGCACTTAACAGCAGCATTTTCAAATAACATTTGACATCGAGCCACATAAGGAGATATTTGTGCAGATGACTAAAAGCTCAGTCAGAGAGATAGATTTTAAGGAGAGTCTTAACGGAGCAAAGAGAGCGGGAGATGCAGAGTGATTTAGGGAGAGAATTTCAGAGCTTCGGGCCCATATTATAGTGATTAAATTCCTGTGATTGAGGAGCTCCTCCCGCAGTCACAATGTGGATTTCGTCCACTGCGGAGTACAACGGACATGATCTTTATGGCGTGACAACTGCAAGAGAAATGCAGGGAACAGCACCGACCCTTATACATGGCCGCATTTAACCGTACAAAGGCCTTTGACACGAGGGACTATGGCGCGTCCTCCTCTGTTTCTTTGGTTCGGTATTCACGAAGGAGGACACGAACAACTTTCCGGTTATAAAAGGGGTCGGGGGGTCTAGTAAGGAGGAGGAACTGAGGGAAATCCTTATTAGCCGGGAAATTGTGTTGGGGAAATTGATGGGATTGAAGGCCGATAAATCCCCAGGACCTGATGGACTGCATCCCAGAGTACTTAAGGAAGTGGCCTTGGAAATAGTGGATGCGTTGACAGTCATTTTCCAACATTCCATTGACTCTGGATCAGTTCCTATGGAGTGGAGGGTAGCCAATGTAACCCCACTTTTTAAAAAAGGAGGGAGAGAGAAAACAGGGAATTATAGACCGGTCAGCCTGACATCGGTAGTGGGTAAAATGATGGAATCAATTATTAAGGATGTCATAGCAGTGCATTTGGAAAGAGGTGACATGATAGGTCCAAGTCAGCATGGATTTGTGAAAGGGAAATCATGCTTGACAAATCTTCTGGAATTTTTTGAGGATGTTTCCAGTAGAGTGGATAAGGGAGAACCAGTTGATGTGGTATATTTGGACTTTCAGAAGGCGTTCGACAAGGTCCCACACAAGAGATTGATGTGCAAAGTTAGAGCACATGGGATTGGGGGTAGTGTACTGACATGGATTGAGAACTGGTTGTCAGACAGGAAGCAAAGAGTAGGAGTAAATGGGTACTTTTCAGAATGGCAGGCAGTGACTAGTGGGGTACCGCAAGGTTCTGTGCTGGGGCCCCAGCTGTTTACACTGTACATTAATGATTTAGATGAGGGGATTAAATGTAGTATCTCCAAATTTGCGGATGACACTAAGTTGGGTGGCAGTGTGAGCTGCGAGGAGGATGCTGTGAGGCTGCAGAGCGACTTGGATAGGTTAGGTGAGTGGGCAAATGCATGGCAGATGAAGTATAATGTGGATAAATGTGAGGTTATCCACTTTGGTGGTAAAAACAGAGAGACAGACTATTATCTGAATGGTGACAGATTAGGAAAAGGGGAGGTGCAAAGAGACCTAGGTGTCATGGTACATCAGTCATTGAAGGTTGGCATGCAGGTGCAGCAGGCGGTTAAGAAAGCAAATGGCATGTTGGCCTTCATAGCAAGGGGATTTGAGTACAGGGGCAGGGAGGTGTTGCTACAGTTGTACAGGGCATTGGTGAGGCCACACCTGGAGTATTGTGTACAGTTTTGGTCTCCTAACCTGAGGAAGGACATTCTTGCTATTGAGGGAGTGCAGCGAAGGTTCACCAGACTGATTCCCGGGATGGCGGGACTGACCTATCAAGAAAGACTGGATCAACTGGGCTTGTATTCACTGGAGTTCAGAAGAAACATAGAAACATAGAAAATAGGTGAAGGAGTAGGCCATTCGGCCCTTCTAGCCTGCACCGCCATTCAATGAGTTCATGGCTGAACATTCAACTTCAGTACCCCATTCCTGCTTTCTCGCCATACCCCTTGATCCCCCTAGCAGTAAGGACCTCATCTAACTCCTTTTTGAATATATTTAGTGAATTGGCCTCAACAACTTTCTGTGGTAGAGAATTCCACAGGTTCACCACTCTCTGGGTGAAGAAGTTCCTCCGCATCTCGGTCCTAAATGGCTTACCCCTTATCCTTAGACTGTGACCCCTGGTTCTGGACTTCCCCAACATTGGGAACATTCTTCCTGCATCTAACCTGTCTAACCCCGTCAGAATTTTATATGTTTCTATGAGGTCCCCTCTCATTCTTCTGAACTCCAGTGAATACAAGCCCAGTTGATCCAGTCTTTCTTGATAGGTCAGTCCCGCCATCCCGGGAATCAGTCTGGTGAACCTTCGCTGCACTCCCTCAATAGCAAGAATGTCCTTCCTCAGGTTAGGAGACCAAAACTGTACACAATACTCCAGGTGTGGCCTCACCAATGCCCTGTACAACTGTAGCAACACCTCCCTGCCCCTGTACTCAAATCCCCTTGCTATGAAGGCCAACATGCCATTTGCTTTCTTAACCGCCTGCTGCACCTGCATGCCAACCTTCAATGACTGATGTACCATGACACCCAGGTCTCTTTGCACCTCCCCTTTTCCTAATCTGTCACCATTCAGATAATAGTCTGTCTCTCTGTTTTTACCACCAAAGTGGATAACCTCACATTTATCCACATTATACTTCATCTGCAATGCATTTGCCCACTCACCTAACCTATCCAAGTCGCTCTGCAGCCTCACAGCATCCTCCTCGCAGCTCACACTGCCACCCAACTTAGTGTCATCCGCAAACTTGGAGATACTACACTCAATCCCCTCATCTAAATCATTAATGTACAGTGTAAACAGCTGGGGCCCCAGCACAGAACCCTGCGGTACCCCACTAGTCACTGCCTGCCATTCTGAAAAGTACCCATTTACTCCTACTCTTTGCTTCCTGTCTGACAACCAGTTCTCAATCCATGTCAGTACACTACCCCCAATCCCATGTGCTCTAACTTTGCACATCAATCTCTTGTGTGGGACCTTGTCGAACGCCTTCTGAAAGTCCAAATATACCACATCAACTGGTTCTCCCTTATCCACTCTACTGGAAACATCCTCAAAAAATTCCAGAAGATTTGTCAAGCATGATTTCCCTTTCACAAATCCATGCTGACTTGGACCTATCATGTCACCTCTTTCCAAATGCACTGCTATGACATCCTTAATAATTGATTCCATCATTTTACCCACTACCGATGTCAGGCTGACCGGTCTATAATTCCCTGTTTTCTCTCTCCCTCCTTTTTTAAAAAGTGGGGTTACATTGGCTACCCTCCACTCCATAGGAACTGATCCAGAGTCAATGGAATGTTGGAAAATGACTGTTAACGCATCCACTATTTCCAAGGCCACCTCCTTAAGTACTCTGGGATGCAGTCCATCAGGCCCTGGGGATTTATCGGCCTTCAATCCCATCAATTTCCCCAACACAATTTCCCGGCTAATAAGGATTTCCCTCAGTTCCTCCTCCTTACTAGACCCCCCGACCCCTTTTATAACCGGAAGGTTGTTCGTGTCCTCCTTCGTGAATACCGAACCAAAGTACTTGTTCAGTTGGTCCGCCATTTCTTTGTTCCCCGTTATGACTTCCCCTGATTCTGACTGCAGGGGACCTACGTTTGTCTTTACTAACCTTTTTCTCTTTACATATCTATAGAAACTTTTGCAATCCGTCTTAATGTTCCCTGTAAGCTTCTTCTCATACTCCATTTTCCCTGCCCTAATCAAACCCTTTGTCCTCCTCTGCTGAGTTCTAAATTTCTCCCAGTCCCCAGGTTCGCTGCTATTTCTGGCCAATTTGTATGCCACTTCCTTGGCTTTAATACGATCCCTGATTTCCCTTGATAGCCACGGTTGAGCCACCTTCCCTTTTTTATTTCTATGCCAGACAGGAATGTACAATTGTTGTAGTTCATCCATGCGGTCTCTAAATGTCTGCCATTGCCCATCCACAGTCAACCCCTTAAGTATCATTCGCCAATCCATCTCAGCCAATTCACGCCTCATACCTTCAAAGTTAGCCTTCTTTAAGTTCTGGACCATGGTCTCTGAATTAACTGTTTCATTCTCCATCCTAATGCAGAATTCCACCATATTATGGTCACTCTTCCCCAAGGGGCCTCGCACAACGAGATTGCTAATTAATCCTTTCTCATTACATAACACCCAGTCTAAGATGGCCTCCCCCCTAGTTGGTTCCTCGACATATTGGTCTAAAAAACCATCCCTTATGCACTCCAGAAAATCCTCCTCCACCGTATTGCTTACAGTTTGGTTAGCCCAATCTATGTGCATATTAAAGTCACCCATTATAACTGCTGCACCTTTATTGCACGCACCCCTAATTTCCTGTTTGATGCCGTTTAAAATTCTGACGGGGTTAGACAGGTTAGATGCAGGAAGAATGTTCCCAATGTTGGGGAAGTCCAGAACCAGAGGTCACAGTCTAAGGATAAGGGGTAAGCCATTTAGGACCGAGATGCGGAGGAACTTCTTCACCCAGAGACTGGTGAACCTGTGGAATTCTCTACCACAGAAAGTTGTTGAGGCCAATTCACTAAATATATTCAAAAAGGAGTTAGATGAGGTCCTTACTACTAGGGGGATCAAGGGGTATGGCGAGAAAGCAGGAATGGGGTACTGAAGTTGAATGTTCAGCCATGAACTCATTGAATGGCGGTGCAGGCTAGAAGGGCCGACTGGCCTACTCCTGCACCTATTTTCTATGTTTCTATGTTTCGGCTGCCCCCCAATGTTTGTCGCCATCCTCCGCCTGCTCCACGACGACATGCAAGCCGTGATCCTGACCAGTCCAAGGATAAGGGGTAAGCCATTTAGGAGCGAGATGAGGAGAAACTTCTTCACCCAGAGAGTGGTGAACCTGTGGAATTCTCTACCACAGAAAGTTGTTGAGGCCAATTCACTAAATATATTCAAAAAGGAGTTAGATGTAGTCCTTACTACTAGGGGGATCAAGGGGTATGGCGAGAAAGCAGGAATGGGGTACTGAAGTTGCATGTTCAGCCATGAACTCATTGAATGGCGGTGCAGGCTCGAAGGGCTAAATGGCCTACTCCTGCACCTATTTTCTATGTTTCTATGTACTGACGTGGATAGAGAACTTGTTGGCAGACAGGAAGCAGATAGTCGGAATAAATGGGTCCTTTTCAGAATGGCAGGCAGTGATCAGTGGGGGGGCCGCAGGGTTCAGTGCTGGGACCCCAGCTATTTACAATATACATCAATGATTTAGATGAAGGAATTGAATGTAATATCTCCAAGTTTGCAGATGACACAAAGCTGGGTGGCGGTGTGAGCTGTGAGGAGGAGGTTAAGAGGCTGCAGGGTGACTCGGACAGGTTAGGTGAGTTGGCAAATGCATGGCAGATGCAGTATAATGTGGATAAATGTGAGGTTATCCACTTTGGGGGCAAAAACACGAAGGCAGAATATTATCTGAATGGCGGCAGATTAGGAAAAGGGGAGGTGCAACGAGACCTGGGTATCATGGTACATCAGTCATTGAAAGTTGGCATGCAGGTACAGCAGGCGGTGAAGAAGGCAAATGGTATGTTGGCCTACATAGCGAGTGGATTTGAGTATAGGAGCAAGGAGGTCTTAATGCAGTTGTATAGGGCCTTGGTGAGGTCTCAGCTGGAATATTGTGTTCAGTTTTGGTCCCCTAATCTGAGGAAGGACGTTCTTGCTATTGAGGGAGTACAGCGAAGGTTCACCAGATTGATTCCCGGGATGGCAGGACTGACATATGAGGAGAGACTGGATCAACTGGGCTTGTATCTACTGGAGTTTAGAAGAATGAGAGGGGATCTCATAGAAACATATAAAATTCTGACGGGATTGGACAGGTTAGAGGCAGGAAGAATGTTCCCGTTGCTGGGGTGTTCCAGGGGTCACAGTCTAAAAATAAAGGGTATGCCATTTAGGAGCGAGATGCAGAGAAACTTCTTCACTCAGAGAGTAGTTAACCCGTGGAATTATCTACCGCAGAAAGTTGTTAAGGTCAGTTTGTTGGATATATTCAAAAGGGAGTTAGATATGGCCCTTACGGCGAAAGGGATCAAGGGGTATGAAGAGAAAGCAGGAATGGGGTACTGAGGTTGAATGATCAGCCATGATCTTATTGAATCCGTCCCTTTTGCACCACTCCTCAAGCCACATATTCATCTGAGCTGTCCTGCTATTTCTACTCTGACTAGCACGTGGCACTGGTAGCAATCCTGAGATTACTACCTTTGAGGTCCTACTTTTTAATTTAACTCCTAGCTCCCTAAATTCAGCTTGTAGGACCTCATCCCACTTTTTACCTATCTTGTTGGTGCCTACATGCACCACAACAACTGGCTGCTCACCCTCCCCCTCCATATTAGGCTTGTTCGCAAAATTAAAGACCATGGGCGAAAATGGGCAGAAGCAACATGGATACAAAATCGGATAAGGGATAGAAAACTGAAAGTCGTGATGAATGGCTGTTTTTCATACTGGAGGGAGGTGTACACTGGAGTTGCCCAAGTTCCAGTACTAGGACCACTGCTGTTTTTACTCTACATTATGGACTTGGACTTGGGGATACAGGGCACAATTTCTAAATTTGCAAATGACATAAAACTTGGAAGTTGTAATAAACACTGAGGAAGATAGTAATAGACTTCAAGAGGACATGTGCAGGCTGGTGGATTGGGTCCACATAGCAGTGAAATTCAACGCAGAAAAGTGTGAGGTGATACATTTTGGTGGGCAGATTGAGGAGACAATACTTGCTAACTTGTATAACGAAAGGATATACTTGCTTTGGAGGCAGTTCAGAGAAGGTTCACTCGGTTGATTCCGGGGATGAGGGGGTTGACTTATGAGGAAAGATTGAGTAGGTTGGGCCTGTACTCATTGGAATTCAGAAGAATGAGAGGTGATCTTATCGAAACGTATAAGATTATGGGGGGGCTTGACAAGGTGGATGCAGATTTCCACTGATGGGGGAGACTAGAACTAGGGGGCATAATCTTAGAATAAGGGGCCGCCCATTTAAAACTGAGATGAGGAGAAATTTCTTCTCTGAGGGTTGTAAATCTGTGGAATTCGCTGCCTCAGAGAGCTGTGGAAGCCGGGACATTGAATAAATTTAAGACAGGGATAGACAGTTTCTGAACCGATAAAGGATTAAGGAGTTATGGGGAGCGGGCAGGGAAGTGGACCTGAGTCCATGATCGGATCAGCCATGATCGTATTAAATGGCGGAGCAGGCTCGAAGGGCCGTATGGCCTACTCCTGCAACTATTTCTTATGTTCTTATGTATAGAGAGAGACTGGGGGCATTTTGTGCACAAATCTTTGAAGGTGGCAGGACAGTTTAACAAAGCAGTTAATAAAGCGTATGCGATCCTGGGCTTTATATATAGAGCCATAGAGTACAAAAGTCAGGAAGTTTTGCTAAACCGAAATAAAATACAAGTTTGGCCCCAGCTGGCGTATTGTGTTCAATTCTGGGCACCGCACTTTAGGAAGGACATGAAGGCTTGAAAGGGTACAGAAGAGATTTACGAGAATGGTTCCAGGGATGAGGAATTACAGTTCCGTGGAGTGACAGAAGAAGCTGGGATTGTTCTCCGTAGAGCAGAGAAGGCTAAGAGGAGACTTAATAGAAGTGTTTAAAATTATTAAGGGTTTTATTTAGAGTTAATAAAGAAAAACTGTTTCCAATGGCTGAAGGGTCAATGATGAGAATACAGAGCTTTAAGGGGATTGGCAAATTAACTAGAGGCGACATGAGGAAAAACTTTTATACACAACGAGTGATTAGGATCTGAAATGCGCTGCCTGATAGGGTGGTGGATAATGGTTCAATGGTAGCCTTCAAAGGAGAATTGGATAAATACTTGAAGGAGAAATAATTACAGGGATATGGGAAAAGAATGGGGTGTAGATGGAGGTGGGGAGGGGGTGGGACTAACTGGATTTTCTTCGAAAGGGCCAGCGCAGACTCGATGGGCCGAATGGCGGCCTCCTGTACTGTGCTATTCTGTGATTCTATGACAAATTCATTTTTTTCTGTGTTTTTATATCGCAAGTTGTAATTTCTCGACTTATTGTACTTGTGGAGTTAGGATATGTGACCCTGTATAAACAGAATGGAATCTCTATTTACAATTTTAAGTTGTGAAGTGCCTTGGGTCATTTTGGAGATTTGAGAAAGTATTATATAAATGTAAGATTTTACTTCTTGCACCTAGAGTCAGATACAAAACCTGGACTGGATCAGTTACACAGCACCCAGTGTCAGATACAAAACATGGACTGGATCAGTTACACAGCACCCAGTGTCAGATACAAAACCTGGACTGGATCAGTTACACAGCACCCAGTGTCAGATACAAAACATGGACTGGATCAATACACTGCACCCAGTGTCAGATACAAAACATGGACTGGATCAGTTACACTGTACCTAGTGTCAGATACAAAACATGGACTGGATCAGTTACACTGTACCTAGTGTCAGATAAAAAACATGGACTGGATCAATTACATTGTACCTAGTGCCTGATACAAAACATGGACTGGATCAGTTACACTGCACCCAGTGTCAGATACAAAACATGGACTGGATCAGTTACACTGCACCTAGTGCCTGATACAAAACATGGACTGGATCAATACACTGCACCCAGTGTCAGATACAAAACATGGACTGGATCAATTACACTGTACCTAGTGTCAGATACAAAACATGGACTGTATCAGTTACACTGCACCTAGTGCCTCATATAAAACATGGACTGGATCAGTTACACTGCACCTAGTGCCTGATACAAAACATGGACTGGATCAGTTACACTGCACCTAGTGTCAGATACAAAACATGGACTGGATCAATACACTGCACCTAGTGTCTAACACAAAACCTGGACTGGATCAGTTACACTGCACCTAGTGTCTAATATGAAACATGGACTGGATCAGTTATACTGCACCTAGTGCCTGATACAAAACATGGACCGGATCAGTTATACTGCACCTAGTGTCAGATACAAAACATGGACTGGATCAGTTACACTGCACCTAGTGCCTGATATAAAACATGGACTGGATCAGTTACACTGCACCTAGTATCAGATACAAAACATGGACTGGATCAATACACTGCACCTAGTGTCTAATATGAAACCTGGACTGGATCAGTTACACTGCACCTAGTGTCTAATACAAAACATGGACCGGATCAGTTATACTGCACCTAGTGTCTAATACGAAACATGGACTGGATCAGTTATACTGGACCTAGTGCCTGATATAAAACATGGATCGGATCAGTAAGACTGCACCTAGTGCCTGATACAAAACATGGACCGGATCAGTTATACTGCATCTAGTGCCTGATACAAAACATGGACTGGATCAGTTACACTAGGACCCTTTCCCCTTAAGCCATATTTTAACTGGAATTGAAGCTGGGATTCAGATGTTGGAGTCAACCTTTTATTTGTATTTGCTAACTATTTAAAATTTCCAACTATAATGAATTGTACTATAATTGAACACCACATGGAGGCAGAGCTACAGACACTGGGGCTCGGTGATTAAACACGCTGATTGGTGATGGCCAGCCTTTGCATATCGAGACAAACACTTTGCTCCCTTTCTCCAGAATCTTGCTGCACAGAAAGCCTACAACAATCTGGATGTCAGCGTGAAGGAGGTGCTGCAGCAGCGGTGGCAATGTTTCGAAAATGTCCTCAAGTGTTATGCACACGAGAATCTGGAAGCCATCGTAGAGCGTCTTGTCAAGCATGAGGTAAGGAACCAATAAACTCGATGACTTGCGACCTCTTACTCTCACAGCGCACCTCTGTGATTGCAAATGTTTCAGTTCCCCACTAGTTACAGGGGGAGAACTGCCGAGTGGAATTTAATCGAGGGGTTCGGGGGGTTTATATATCGAATAACAGATACCCGGGAGTGAGTTACAAGCTGGAATCTAATCGAGGGGTTCGGGGGGTTTATATATAGAATAATGGATACCCGGGAGTGAGTTACAGGCTGGAATCTAATCGAGGGGTTCGGGGGGTTTATATATAGAATAATGGATACCCGGGAGTGAGTTACAGGCTGGAATCTAATTGTGGGGTTCGGGGGGTTTATAGATAGAATAATGGATACCCAGGAGTGAGTTACAGGCTGGAATCTAATCGAGGGGTTCGGGGGGTTTATATATAGAATAATGGATACCCAGGAGTGAGTTACAGGCTGGAATCTAATCGAGGGGTTCGGGCGGTTTATATATAGAATAACGGATACCCAGGAGTGAGTTACAGGCTGGAATCTAATCGAGGGTTTCGGGGGGTTTATATATAGAATAATGGATACCCGGGAGTGAGTTACAAGCTGGAATCTAATCGAGGGTTTCGGGGGGTTTATATATAGAATAATGGATACCCGGGAGTGAGTTACAGACTGGAATCTAATCGAGGGGTTCGGGGGGTTTATATATAGAATAATGGATACCCGGGAGTGAGTTACAGGCTGGAATCTAATCGAGGGGTTCGGGGGGTTTATATATAGAATAATGGATACCCGGGAGTGAGTTACAGGCTGGAATCTAATCGAGGGGCTCGGGGGGTTTATATATAGAATAACGGATACCCGGGAGTGAGTTACAGGCTGGAATCTAATCGAGGGTTCAGGGGATTTATATATAGAATAACGGATACCCGGGAGTGAGTTACAGGCTGGAAACTAATTGGGGGGTTTATATAAAGAATATACACGGCAAGCAAGCCCCAGGTGGATGGAGGAAATGTTAAAAGGACACCCTCAAAGCCTCCTTGATAAAATGCAACATCCCCACCGACACCTGGGAGTCCCTGGCCAAAGACCACCCTAAGTGGAGGAAGAGCATCCGGGAGGGCGCTGAGCACCTCGAGTCTCGTCGCCGAGAGCATGCAGAAACCAAGCGCAGGCAGCGGAAGGAGCGTGCGGCAAACCAGACTCCCCACCCACCCTTTCCTTCAACCACTGTCTGTCCCACCTGTGACAGAGACGATGATTCCTGTATTGGAATCTTAGTCACCTGCAATCTCACTTTTGAAATAGAAGCAAGTTTTCCTCGATTTTGAGGGACTGCCTATAACGATGGCGAGTTACAGGTTTTAGATAAAGTGAGGTTGAAAGACTTGCATTCATGTTATTAACAGCTGAAAGTTGACACCCGAAACAATTTTTCTCTTGCTGATGTTATCATAGAATAATAAAGCACAGAAGGAGGCCATTCAGCACATTAAGCCTCTGAAAGAGCTGTCCAACTCCCCCACTCTTACCCCATCGCCATGCAAATATTTCCATTTTAAGTATTTATCCAATTCCCTTTTGAAAGTTACTATTGAATCTGCTCCCAGGGTGCTTTCAAGCAGTGCATTCCAGATCATAACAACTCGCTGCGTAAAATATCTCCCCCCTAGCTTTTTTGCCAATTACCTTAAATCTGTGTCCTGTCGTTACCGACCCTCCTGCCATTGGAAACCGTTTCTCCCTATTTACTCTATCAAAACCCTTCATGATTTCGAACACCTCCATTAATTCGTCCCTTAACTTTTTTTGCTCTAAGGAGAACAATCCCAGCTTACATAAGAACATAAGAAATAAGAGTAGGCCATTTGGCCCCTAAAGCCTGCTCCACCATTCAATAAGATCATGGCTGATCTGATCGTGGACTCAACTCCACTTCCTTGCCTGCTCCCCATAACCCTTGGCACCCTTAGCACTCAAAAAATCTGTCTATCTCCGCCTTAAATATATTCAATAATCCAGCCTCCACAGTTCTCTGGGGAAGAGAATTACAACGCTTCTTCAGCCTCTCCACATAACTGAAGTCCCTCATCCCTGGTACCCTTCTAGTAAGTCTCCTCTGCATCCTCTCCAAGGCTTTGATATCCTTCCTAAAGTGTGGCCCCCAGAATTGCAAGAGGGATAGAGTATAAAAGCAGAGAAGTCCTGCTACAACTGTACAGGGTATTGGTGAGGCCACACCTGGAGTACTACGTACAGTTTTGGTCTCCGTATTTAAGGAAGGATATACTGCATTAGAGGCTGTTCAGAGAAGGTTCACTCAGTTGATTCCGGAGTTGAGGGGGTTGATTTATGAGTCTAGGTTGAGTAGGTTGGACCTATACACATTGGAGTTCAGAAGGATGAGAGATGATGTTATTGAAACATATGATAATAATGGGGCTCGACAAGGTGGATGCAGTGAGGGTAATTCACTCATAGGGGAAACTAAAACTAGGGGACATAGCCTTAGAATAAGGGGCCACCCATTTAAAACTGAGATGAGGAGAAATTTCTTCTGAGGGTTGTAAATCTGTGGAATTCTCTGCCCCAGAGAGCTGTGGAGGTTGGGTCATTGAATATATTTAAGGCGGAGATAGACTGATTTTTGAGTGATCAGGGAATAAAAGGTTATGGGGAACGAGCAGGGAAGTGGAGCTGAGTCCATGATCAGATCAGCCATGATCTTATTAAATGGCGGAGCAGGCTCGAGGGGACAAATGGCCTACTCCTGCTCCTATTTCTTATGTTCTTAGAATTGGACCCAATATCCAGCTGAGACCTAATCAGTGATTTATAAAGGTTTACCGTGTTGATGGACCTAGTTCTAGTTTCCCCTATGACTGGAAACATCCTCTCTGCATCCACCTTGTCAAAGCCCCTCATAATCTTATGTTTTGATATGATCATCTCTCATTCTTCTGAACTCCAATGAGTAGAGGCCCAACCTACTCAGCCTATCCTCATAAGTCAACCCCCTCATCTCTGGAATCAACCTAGTGGTTTGTGGTAGGAAAAATTTGAGGCCTGGTCATAATACCTCAAAGTGGTTCTGGACACCTGGCTGAAACGGATGGGCAACTGAGCTTTTCTTGGTCTTTCTACCTTATCACATTATTGTCTCTCTCCGCAGGTTCACCGGTTGGTATTGGTGGATGAGGATGATGTTGTACAAGGAATTGTCTCACTGTCTGACATGCTCCAAGCATTGGTCCTGTCTCCAGCAGGTATAAATGCTCTTAACTCCTGAACTCCTGAATCTCCTCTCTTCCGTATCATTCTAGAGCGATTCAGGTAGGTAGTGAGCTGCATGTCGAATGGGCTTGAACTAGTCTGCGCTCGAATGATGGGTAGGAATCAGCCCTGATCCAGAACAGGCCCAAGATACAATGTAGTCCGTATCCATACATGGCCAGTTTCCAGCAGTCAACTCCTGGCCAGAAACTGCACGGACTCGTGCAAAGAGTAGGGATTCGCACTACATTTTATTTTGACCTGATTGTGTATTGTGTAAATTGTAGAGTTTGCTCTTTGCCATGTAGCTTTTGCACACTGCTCACAGGGATAGCTAGCTACTTTGGATGGGGTGGGTCCTTGCATGGCCACTTTGTGCCCAGATAGCTTTGGACAAGTGTAAAATGGGTTATACCGCACGTGCCAACCTCAGAGTGTCCCCCGCAATCCCTTGGGAGCACCTGTACTTAAGGAGGCTTCATAGGCTGTAGAGGCACTCTGGAGACCTGCAATAAAAGACTAAGGTCACATTTTACTTTGAGCTCACAGTATCTGGTCAGACTCTTTATTCAATACATATCAATTCTGATGACTCAGTACCATCTACAAGATGCATTGCAGCAGCTCGCCAAGGCTTCTTCAGCAGCACCTCCCAAACCCGAGACCTCTACCGCCTAGAAGGACAAGGGCAGCAGGCGCATGGGAACACCACCACCTCCATGTTCCCCTCCAAGTCACACACACCATCCTGACTTGGAAATATATCGGCCGTTCCTTCATCGCTGCTGGGTCAAAATCCTGGAACTCCCTCCCTAACAGCACTGTGGGAGTACCTTCACCACATGGACTGCAGCGGTTCAAGAAGGCGGCTCACCACCACCTTCTCAAGGGCAAATAGGGATGGGCAATAAATGCAGGCCTTGCCAGCGACGCCCACATCCCAGGAATGTAAGAAAAACCAAACTAACAATGAAGGGTGGAAAAGGACCCTCTTGTTAAGCTTCCCAACTCTGGTTGGGTGTATTCCTGGAGGTATAGTCACATGACCTTCCGCCTCCAACTGCCCCGCTCCCGCTATCGGTCGCCCGAAACGTCCGTCGTCACGGTGCCCAGCCTTCCCATGGCCAATTGGAAAGTGAGCTGACTCTCCTGTACCTGATTGGACGGCTTTTTATTCCCATCACCAATATTTTTATAACTAATAAATAAAAATGTTCAAAGAAAATGTAAAATAAAAACCAACATTGTTTTTGTAAATGGCCCCAATAATTTTTCTCCAAGGTTGCTGGAAACTAATCCAGGAAATTAATCTTGAATTTCTGGAGAGTTCAGGACAATCCCAGAGGGTTGGCAACCCGGCCTCTGGTCCGTCCAGTCTGTCCCACAGAAATATGATACTACCTGCATCACAATATATACACTTGCACCACCCCAACCCAATCCACGTGATCTCCTGGGAGAGGTGATAAAACAGATAACCCAGGCCAATTTAGGAAAAGAAAGAAAGACTTGCATTTATATAGCACCTTTCACGACTACCGGACGTCTCAAAGCGCTTTACAGCCAATGAAGTACTTTTGGAGTGTAGTCACTGTTGTAATGTGGGAAACGCAGCAGCCAAGTTACACACAGCAAGCTCCCACACACAGCAACGTGATAATGACCAGATAATCTTTTTTTTTGTTGTGTTGATTGAGGGATAAATATTGTCCCAGGACACCGGGGATAACTCCCCTGCTCTTCTTCGAAATAGTGCCATGGGATCTTTTGCGTCCACCTGAGAGAGCAGACGGGACCTCAGTTTAACGTCTCATCTGAAAGACGGCACCTCCGACAGCACTGCACTGGAGCGTCAGGCTGGATTTATGTGCCCAAATCCCTGGAGTGGGAGGAAAAACAATCTGGAACATTCCTCTCCCTTCCCCTTCGGGAATCAAAACTAGTCCAGGACACCACTCTGGCCCGGACTAATGTTACTGGTTCCTACCTTCTTTGCGAGGTGCTCTCCACCCAGAAACCGACCCAGCTCTAGCTTGAAGAAATTCAGCGAATCCACCGCTCGAGACGGCAGCCTGTTCCAGAACCACCTACTGATTCTAACCTAGATCTGGCTTTGTACAACTTAAAGTTGTGGCCCTATTTGCTTGGAACAAACTGGCACATAAGAACATAAGAAATAGGAGCAGGAGTAGGCCATACTGCCCCTCGAGCCTGCTCCGCCATTTAATATGATCATGGCTGATCTGATCATGGACTCAGGTCCACTTCCCTGCCCGCTCCCCATAACCCCTTATTCCCTTATCGGTTAAGAAACTGTCTATCTCTGTCTTAAATTTATTCAGTGTCCCGGCTTCCACAGCTCTCTGAGGCAGAGAATTCCACAGATTTACAACCCTCTGAGAGAAGAAATTCCTGGAACACAATCAATTCCCGTCATTATCTTAAAAACCCTTCAATCAGGTCACTCCTAAGTCTACACTACTGTAAAGGATAGAATCCCAAGCCGTTGAGCCTATCTTGATAGCAAAGATGATTCAGACTGGGAATTAATCTAGTCTTCTTCCGTATGGTAGTAGCAAACAAGTCAAACGTCAATATTTAAGTCAGATATCCAGGCCAAAGCTTCCGGTGTTACAGTGTGGATATCTTGTAGGCTGCCTGCGAATTCCCTCTGAGGGCAGTGCTCAATGATGTGCTCCGGGGACTGATTAGGAGCTCCACAGTCGCATAATGGAGATGCTTTAATCTTCGACCGATGGAGAAGATAATCTAGTGAGCCTCCTCTGCAGCCTTTCCAAAGCCTCAGTTACCACCATGTGAGGAGACCAAAAGTGGACACATTATCATAAATGAGTCCTAACCAAAGTCTGGTACAAGGGGACAACATAGTGTGCTTTGTCTCCGAGACGATTGTCTTATAATAACGCCACAACACCCTAACAACGATGCCTCCACAAGATCCTATAAACCCCCTGGGAGGACAGACTCACCAACATTAGCGTCCTCGACTAGGCCAACATCCCCAGCATTGAAGCGCTGACCACACTTGATCAGCTCTGCTGGGCAGGCCACATCGTTCGCATGCCAGATACGAGACTCCCAAAGCAAGTGCTCTACTCGGAACTCCTTCATGGCAAACGAGCCCAAGGTGGGCAGAGGAAACGTTGCAAGAACACCCTCAAAGAATCCTTGATAAAGTGCAACATCCCCACCGACACCTGGGAGTCCCTGGCCAAAGACCGCCCTAAGTGGAGGCAGTGCATCCGGGAGGGCGCTGAGCACCTCGAGCTGAGAGCATGCAGAAATTCCAAGGGACTGCCTATGATGATGATGACGCCACAGCACCTTATTCGCTCCCGTTATCACTTTACAGCATTGCTCATGAACCTTCTCTTTCTTTCTCAATGGGTTTTGGTACTGTTCCATGATGGGCGATGTCCCTTTAAGCTGCGTGGCCGCTCGGCGCTCTGGAGGTCCCGTGTAGCCGGTTGACCGGCTTTTAGAAAGACAGACTGTGCGACCGCGGGGAATTTTGAATGGGCAGTGCGGGCCAAAATAAAATTTGAGGGAATATTGCTGATGGATGCATGTATGTTCAGCATTTTCCCTGCCCACATGCATAACACTGCCTTTTTCTCAGTTCAGCATCATTTGGCAGTCAAGGACCCAGTCCCCAAGCGCCTCTACCCTGGAGTACCCGAGCTTGGTCTATAGTCCTGACACACGCACATATCATCTGCACACATGCAGATCCTTCCCACATCTCCATCTCTGGGTTACTTCTGTCTCAGCCTGTTTACAAATGGGGTGGGGGCGGGGGGGGGGGGGGGTAGGGGGTTGTCGGGGAGGCTGGCGAGTGGGTGGGGGAGTATCTTAATTAGTACTGAGCTAAAATGGTACATTCCATCATTATTCTCCCCCATCCTCCCTTGAGTAGGTAATGGAATCTTTGCACTGGGATAACGTGCTTACACACCATTGTATTCACTGCATTGTAAATGGTGAGCAATGGTGACTAGGCTGCTGCGCTAGTAATGCATGGCTGTCGGCCCTCACCGAGATTGGCATGCCTGGTAATTGACTTGACTGATAGCCCTTACTTCTGAGCATAAAGTGTGTGACCATTTTGAGAGGAAATGTACTTTATATATTTCCACATAGTCCTGAATATTATAAAGGCATGCACCGGGAAACGACGTTCAAATAACTCTGCACTAACTGTGCATGGAAAAACGTCAAACTGGTGTACTGGGGTTCAGCCTGGGGCACATTGTCGCAGCAGAGCAGAGCGGGACTGACTCTGTATCTGGGATCACCAACCCCCCAGAATTGCCTTGGAGTTTCCAGGAATTAAAGATTCATTTCCAGGATGCCACTGTGCGCACAAAAAGAACATAAGAAATAGGGGCCAGGAGTAGGCGATACGGCCCCTCGAGCCTGCTCCACCATTTAATACAATCATAGCTGATCCGATCATGGACTCAGCTCCACTTCCCTGCCCGCTCCCCATAACCCTTTATTCCTTTATCGGTTAAGAAACTGTCTATCTCTGTCTTAAATATATTCAATGACCCAGCCTCCACAGCTCTCTGAGGCAGCGAATTCCACAGATTTACAACCCTCTGAGAAAATAAATTCCTCCTCATCTCAGTTTTGATTGGGCGGCCCCTTATTCTAAGATTATGCCCCGAGTTCTAGTCTCCCCCATCAGTGGACATATCCTCTCTGCATCCAACTTGTCAAACCCCCTCATAATCTTATACGTTTTGATAAGATCACTTCTCATTCATCTGAATTCCAATGAGTAGAGGCCCAACCTACTCAACCTTTTCTCATAAGTCAACCACCTCCTCTCCGGAATCAACCTAGTGAACCTTTGCGGGACTGCCTCCAAAGCAAGTATATCCTTTCGTTTTGGAAACCAAAACTACACGCAGTATTCCAGGTGTGGCCTCACCAATACCCTGTATAACTGTAGCAAGATTTCCCTGCTTTTATACTCCATCCCCTTTGCAATAAAGGCCAAGATTCCATTGGCCTTCCTGATCACTTGCTGTACCTGTATACTATCCTTTTGTGTTTCATGCACAAGTACCCCCAGGTCCCACTGCACTGCAGCACTTTGCAATCTTTCTCCATTTAAATAATAAATTGCCCTTTGATTTTCTGCTGCCGAAGTGCATGAAACATAGAAACATAGAAAATAGGTGCAGGAGTAGGCTATTCAGCCCTTCGAGCATGCACCGGCATTCAGTATGATCATGGCTGATCATTCAACCTCAGTACCTCACCCCAGCCTTCTCTCCATACCCCTTGATCCCTTTAGCCGTAAGGACCACATCTAACTCCCTTTTGAATATATCAAACGAACTGGACTCAACAACTTTCTGTGGCAGAGAATTCCACAGGTTCACAACTCTCTGAGTGAAAAAGTTTCTCCTCATCTCGGTCCTATATGGCTTACCCCTTATCCTTAGACTGTGTCCCCTGGTTCTGGACTTCCCCAACATCGGGAACATTCTTCCTGCATCTAACCTGTCCAGTCCCGTCAGAATTTTATACGTTTCTATGAGATCCCCTCTCGTTCTTCTAAATTCCAGTGAGTATATGCATAGCCGATCTAGTCTTTCCTCATATGTCAGTCCTGCCATCCCGAGAATCAGTCTGGTGAACCTTCGCTGCACTCCCTCAATAGCAAGCACGTCCTTCCTGAGATTAGGAGACCAAAACTGCACACAATACTCAAGGTGTGGTCTCACCAAGGCCCTGTACAACTGCAGCAAGACCTCCCTGCTCCTATACTCAAATCCCTTCGCTATGAAGGCCAGCATGCCATTTGCTTTCTTTACTGCCTGCTGTACCTGTGTATGCCTACCTTCAATGACTGATGTACCATGACACCCAGGTCTCATTGCACATCCCCTTTTACTAATCTGTCACCATTCATATAATAATATGCCTTCCTGTTTTTGCCACCAAAGTGGATAACCTCACATTTATCCACATTATACTGCATATGCCATGCATTTGCCCACTCACCTAACCTGTCCAAGTCCCCCTGCAGCAGCCTCTTAGCATCCTCCTCGCAGCTCGCACTGCCACCCAACTTAGTGTCAACTGCAAACTTGGAGATATTACATTCAATTCCTTTGTCAAAATCGTTAATGTATATTGTAAATAGTTGGGGTCCCACCACTGAACCCTGCGGCACCCCACTAGTCACTGCCTGCCATTCTGAAAAGGACCCGTTTATTCCTAATCTTTGCTTCCTGTCTGCCAACTATTTCTCTATCCACGTTAATATATTACCCCCAATACCATATACTTTAATCTCTTGTGTGGGACCTTGTCAAAAGCCTTTTGAAAGTCTAAATATACCACATCCACCGGTTCTCCCTTATCCACTCTACTAGTTACATCCTCAAAAAACTCTCAAAGATTTGTCAAGCATTATTTTCCTTTCATAAACCCATGCTGACTTGGACTCATCCTGTCACTGCTTTCGAAATGCGCTGCTATTACATCTTTAATAATTGACTCCAGCATTTTCCCCAACACCGATGTCAGGCTAACCAGTCTATAATACCCTGTTTTCTTTCTCCCTCCTTTTTTTAAAAAGTGGGGTTACATTATCTCCAGTCCATAGGAACTGATCCAGAGTCTATAGAATGTTGGAAAATGACCACCAATGCATCCACTATTTCTAGGGCCACTTCCTTACGTACTCTGGGATTCAGACTATCAGGCCCTGGGGATTTATCGGCCTTCAGTCCCTTCAATTTCCCTAACACCATTTCCTGACTACTAAGGATTTCCCTCAGTTCCCCCTTCTCGCTAGACTCTCAGTCCCCTAGTATTTTCGGGAGGTTATTCGTGTCTTTTTTAGTGAAGACAGAACCAAAGTAGTTGTTGAATTGGTCTGCCATTTCCTTGTTCCCCATTATGAATTCACCTGATTCATGACCTCACACTTTCCAACATTATACTCCATCTGTCAATTTTTTGCCCACGCACTTAGCCTGTCTATGTCCTTTTGCAGATTTTTGTGTCCTCCTCACACATTGCTTTTCATCCCATCTTTGTATCGTCAGCAAACTTGGCTACGTTACACTCAGTCCCTTCTTCCAAGTCATTAATATAGATTGTAAATAGTTGGAGTCCTAGCACTGATCCCTGCGGCACCCCACTAGTTACTGATTGCCAACCAGAGAATGAACCATTTATCCCAACTCTCTGTTTTCTGTTCGTTAGCCAATCCTCTATCCGTGCTAATATATTACCCCCAACCCCTTGAACTTTATCTTGTGCAGTAACCTTTTATGTGGCACTTTGTCAAATGCCTTCTGGAAGTCCAAATACACCACATCCACTGGTTCCCCTTTATCCACCCTGTTTGTTACATCCTCAAAGAATTCCAGCAAATTTGTCAAACATGACTTCCCCTTCATAAATCCATGCTGACTCTGCATAGATTTATGTCATGACACACAGTCTGCTTTCTCGCTTTGAGCCCCACTTTCCAGCTCCCTATCGGCGATTCCAATCGCGCAAATCCTGCGGCGGTGGGGGAAGTTGAGAAAGATTGCCGTTGATTGGGGGCTTGGAGTTTGGGTTTCGGGCTCAGGTTCCAGTTGGGTTGAGAGTTATTTAAAGCCGTTGACTCTGTATTGAGCCGGATTCTCTGCGGGGCCGACCTGCTGTGGAGACGATGATGCTGGTGCATGTGGATCACATCACGCTCGGCGCTCGGCCGCACAAATACAGCTGTTGATGGAGTGGGAAGCTGCATCTGGAGAAGGCGGGAGGGTAATTCGCCAACATTACCCGTGAGTTTTTATGTGTGCGGCTGGCCGTGATTGACCACAAGTTGATCAGTATCACATGCCGCTTCTCAGTAACACACTGAAGGAGCTGTTTATTAAACGGATTGCAAAATAAGGATTGAACTCAAAAGTGATGAACTCCCATTGTAAAAAGCGGCTCGGGGAAAAGGTTGAATTAACTCGTAAAGAGTCCCAGTAAAACAATGTGACGTCCCACAGAGAATGCAGTGAGCGCTCACAAGAAAAGTGATGAAATCTCACAGTAAAATATTGAAATCTCACAGGAGATAGGGTGAGACCACGTCCCGCTCCTAATGTGGCTCGGTGTCAAACATTGCTTGATAATCGCTCCTGTGAGGTGCCTTGAGACGTTTTGCGACATTTAAGGTGCTCTATAAATGCAAGCATCCCCAGCATCGAAGCACTGACCACACTCGACCAGCTCCGCTGGGCGGTCCATATTGTCCGCATGCCAGACACAAGACTCCCAAAGCAAGCGCTGTACTCCGCACAATCACCCACCAAACCTCAGCCATGATCCCTCATTACTCCAACACTTCCCTGCCCGCTCCCCATAACCCCTTAATCCCTTATCGGTTAAGAAACTGTCTATCTCTGTCTTAAATATATTCAATGTCCTGGAATCCACAGCTTCCTGAGGCATCGAATTCCACAGATTTACAACCCTCTGAGAGAAGAAATTCCTCCTCGTCTCAGTTTTAAATGGGCGGCCCCTTGTTCTGAGGGTACCTCTACCCCTAGGGTAGAGGGAGACTGACTCTGTATCTGGGGTCACCAACCCTCCAGGAGTTTCCAGGAATTAAAGATTCATCTCCAGGATGCCACAGCACACAAATTCCGGGAGAAAAATCATAGGGTGGATTAAAATAAATCATTTTAAAATTAAAAAAAAATCTTTGAACACTTTTGTTTCTTAGTTGTAAAAATATTGGACGGAGTGGGGGAGGTAATTTGACTGACGGGCAAACGTCATCCAATTGGGTAACGAAGAGTCTGTTTGCTTTCTGATTGGCCGTGGGAAGACAGCACGCAGCGAGTATGGGCAGGCCGGGAGTGGAGGCAGGAAGTCATGTGGTACCTCCAGGGACTTGTTCAATTGGATTTGGCAACCCTATCTATTCCTGTCTCCAGTCGTCTTGGTCAACCCTTGTCACTGGATAAAGACCTAGCTCTGTCAAGCCCGTGTGGTGGCTGATGTGCAATGGTCACCACACATTAAAAAAAATCCTCGCACAGACATCTTCTACCCCTGGAGTTCAAGACTGGAACATTGGGTCCTCCATTGAAACATCTGCAAACTCATCCCTTTGGTGTGGAAGCAAGTCATCCTCGTTCGAGGGACCGCCTATGATGATGATGTTCCTGTAATGTGGCTGACCTGGATGTGCTTGGTGGGACAGTGAAGGGAGAAGATTTACTCTTTGTCCAACCCATATTATACAAAAATAAAATACCGCGGATGCTGGAATCTGAAATAAAAAACAGAAAATGCTGGAAAATCTCAGCGGGTCAGGGATCATCCGTGGAGAGAGAGACAGAGTTAACATTTCGAGTCAGTGACCCTTCCTCAGAACAAGTGACAATATGATAAGTGTAGGTTCTGAGGAAGGCTCACAGACCTGAAACATTAACTCTGTTTCTCTCTACACAGCTGCTGCCTGACCCGTTGAGATTTCCAGCATTTTCCGGTTTTATTCCATATTACACCTGACCTAGGAGCCCTTGATGCCGATACTAGGTGCCGATAAGCAAAGCTTTCACCAATTTCCCTCAAGTCAGCATGGATTTATGAAAAAGGAAATCATGCTTGACAAATCTTCTGGAGTTTTTTGAGGATGCAACGAGTAGAGTGGACAAGGGAGATCCAGAGGATGTGGTGTATTTGGACTTTCAAAAGGCTTTTAAGAAGTTCCCACACAAGAGATTAGTGTGCAAAATTAAGGCACACGGTATTGGGGGTAATGTATTGACATGGATAGAGAACTGGTTGGCAGACAGGAAGCAAAGTGTCGGAATAAACGGGTTCTTTTCAGAATGGCAGGCAGTGACTAGTGGGGTGCCGCAGGGCTCAGTGCTGGGACCCCAGCTATTTACAATATACATTAATGATTTAGACGAAGGAATTGAGTGTAATATCTCCAAGTTTGCAGATGACACTAAGCTGGGTGGCAGGGTGAGCTGTGAGGAGGATGCTAAGAGGCTGCTGCAGGGGGACTTGGACAGGTTAGGTGAGTGGGCAAATGCATGGCAGATGCAGTATAATGTGGATAAATGTGAGGTTATCCACTTTGGTGGCAACAACAGGAAGGCCGATTATTATCTGAATGGTGACAGGTTAGTAAAAGGGGAGGTGCAAATAGACCTGGGTGTCATGGTACATCAGTCATTGAAGGTAGGCATACAGCAGGTACAGCAGGCAGTAAAGAAAGCAAATGGCATGCTGGCCTTCATAGCGAGTGGATTTGAGTATAGGAGCAGGGAGGTCTTGCTGCAGTTGTACAGGGCCTTGGTGAGACCACACCTTGAGTATTGTGTGCAGTTTTGGTCTCCTAATCTGAGGAAGGACATGCTTGCTATTGAGGGAATGCAGCGAAGGTTCACCAGACTGATTCTCGGGATGGCAGGACTGACATATGAAGAAAGACTGGATCGACTAGGCTTATACTCACTGGAATTTAGAAAAATGAGAGGGGATCTCATAGAAACGTATAAAATTCTGACGGGACTGGACAGGTTAGATGCAGGAAGAATGTTCCCAATGTTGGGGGAAGTCCAGAACCAGGGGACACAGTCTAAGGATAAGGGGTAAGCCATATAGGACCGAGATGAGGAGAAACTTTTTCACCCAGAGAGTTGTGAATCTCTGCCACAGAAAGTTGTTGATTCCAGTTCGTTGGACATATTCAAAAGGAGTTAGATGTAGCCCTTACGGCTAAAGGGATTAGAGGGTATGGAGAGAAATCTTGGGTGGGGTACTGAGGTTGAATGATCAACCATGATCATATTGAATGGCGGTGCAGGCTAGAAGGGCCGAATGGCCTGCTCCTGCACCCATTTTCTATGTTTCTATGTTAACTCGCTAGACGCAAAACTCTCAGCAACAAAAAAGATTCTTTTGAAATCCCAGGTGGCAATATGATCGTGTTGGTTTGGCGTGCCTTCATTAAAGCTGAGATGAGGAGAAATTTCTTCTCTCCGAGGGTTGTAAATCTGTAGAATTTGCTGCCTCAGAGAGCTGTGGAAGCTGAGACATTGAATAAGTTTAAGACAGAGATAGACAGTTTCTTAACCGATCAAAAGGGTTATGGGGAGCGGGCAGGGAAGTGGACCTGAGTCCATGATCGGATCAGCCATGATCGTATTAAATGGCGGAGCAGGCTCAAGGAGCTGCATGGCCTACTCCTGCTCCTATTTCTTATGATCTTATGTTCTCATCCGATAGATTTTTATGTTAAAATTATCCAATTATGTTTAGTATTTTTGTTGAAAATGTTAATTCTTGTTGAACTGATTGACCTTTAACATTGGTGCGCTGACCTCCAAGAGTCCTGCCTATCCCAGCATGCAATGCTATGGGTCCCTGCTAACCCCGGTTTTAACGTCAGAGCCGGGAGTGACAGATTCTACACTCCATGTTGGCAAGATCCCAATTCAAAACATACCAGTGTGGGGAAGCTCAGAGAGAACTCAAAGAGTTTCCCTTATAAAGAGACCCTCTTGAGCATGCCCGATGTTAATCGCTCCACCATTGGTGGCCGTGCCTTCAGCTGCCGAGGCCCCAAGCTCTGGAATTCTCTCCCTAAACCTCTCCGCCTCTCTCCTCCTTTAAGACGTTCCTTAAAACCTACCTCTCTCACCAAGCTTTTGGTCAGCTGCCCTTATATCTCCTTATGTGGCTCGATGTCAAATTTTGTTTGATAATGCACACTCCAGTGAAGCACCTTGAGACGTTTTACCATGTTAAAAGGCGCTATATAAATAAAAGTTGTTATTGTTGAATGCCTTCTCACTCAAGCTGGCCCTCTCATAACGACTTTCCTTTGCAAACCACAAAATTCCCACTCTCTCAAAATTCCTGTTTTAGAAGTCCCTAGGGCTGGATTTTCGGCGTTGGTGTTTTGGGGCGGTAAAGTTAGCGCCCGGGAACAGTTTGCGCTTCAGTAAGTAACATTGGGCAGCTGGGCCCTGAGACAGGGGGCGCAGCGCTAAGGGTAGGCATTGTACACCTCTCATGGGGCGTTAGGTTGGGAAACTCCTGAGCTAAACAGCCGATGCCTGAGGAGAAAAGAAAACGCCGCAAAAACATTCCCAACACATTGCCCACGCCATTGCGACACAAATCGCAAAAAAAATGTAATGATAACACAATCACACTTACCTTCGGAGTCCATTACTCACCTCTCCACTGTCAGTATCGTTGGACCGCCCTGATTTCCTGGGCAGTCACTGTGGGGCGCGCTGCGGGGCGGACAGATCGGGCGGGAGTCAAAACTCGCGCCGGTGTCGCGACCAGGGGGCGTTGCACACACCGGGCGCAGCTCTTCTGGGCGGTGATGCTCCGCCCGCGCCGCCGCTAAACCGGACCCGAGGATCGCCGCGGGGCGCTGGAGACTGACTGCCCGCCCAGAACACCTCACCCCCGCCATTGCCGCCGCTCCGGAGCGAAAGGCGGAGCGGAGAGGAGCCAAAAATCCGCCCCATTATTGGAACATCCTCTGTTCCCAGATGACTCCCCCATGTGGCCTCAGCGATAGACTGTGGAGTATACATAATAAATCTGTGCTACCCTCAAGGAGCTTTGTGCACCAGTGATGTACAAAAGAGCATAAAAATCATCCACTCCCACCACCCGCTCCGCAACGACAAAAAAAGGTAAGACCTTTTTAAAGTGGGCCAAGAAGGAAGTTGCATTGTTATACAAGAACAACTTGCATTTATAAAGCCTCTTGTCACATGCTTAGGACATCCCAACTTGCTTAACATCCAATTAATTACTTTTGAAGCACAGCCATTGTTATAGGCAAACGCATTAGCCAATTTGCGCAGAGCAAGATTCCACAAATGACCCAAAAACTTTTTTTTTAATGGTTGAGGGAGGAATGTTGGTCAGGTCAATGGGAGAACACCCTGCTCTTCTGTGAATGGTGCCATGGGATCTTTTCTGGGTATCTCAGCGGGTAGAAAAGTAGGAATCCCAGCTCCCTGTGGATTGTTTTATGCCTGATCCATTCCTACCTCGACAAGCACCACCGACATTCCCATTGATTACCTCACAACTGGGAAGATCCATCAGAACCAAACGGCAGCAAGAGGTTTTTGACACAGCTGTTTCTCAGTAGAAAGCATCGTGCTTTACACGGGTAGATCGACAGGGTAGATGCTGAGAGGTTGTTTCCCCTGGCTGGAGTTTTGAAGAAGAGCAGGGGAGTTATCCCCGGTGTCCCGGGGCCAATATTTATCCCTCAATCAACATAACAAAACAACAGATTATCCGGTCATTATCACATTGCTGTTTGTGGGAGCTCGCTGTGCGCAAATTGGCTGCCGCGATTCCCACATTACAACAGTGACTACACTCCAAAAGTTCTTCGTTATCTGTAAAGCGTTTTTAGATGTCCAGTGGTCGTGAAAGGCGCTGTATAAACGTAAGTCTTTTGTTATGTGGCTTGGTGTCAAATTCTGTTGATAATCGCTCCTGTGAAGCGAGGGATGTTTTACTATGTTAAAGGCGCTATATAAATGCAAGTTGTGGTGGTTGGTCAGGCTCCCACCTGGAATATCGCGCTCAATTCTGAGTGTCACTCCAAAGCTGCCTGCCTTGTGCCAAATGCAGCAACTCACGGGCAGCAGGTCTAACTCCTGGTGGGAGGCATGGGGACCAGACCGTGTTGGACTGCCTCCAACGCTAACACCAAGCAAATGGCTGCCCTCAGTGGGCATGGCTGCCCTGGACACCAATTCCCTCCTACAGGAGAAAGAGTTGGTTAGTGGGGTACAGTGGGCCTATACTCTTTGGAGTTTAGCAGAACGAGAGGTGATCTCATTGAGACATACAAGATTCTGAAGGGGATTGACCGGGTAGATACTGAGAGGTTGTTTCCCCCGGGCTGGAGTGTCTAGAACTAGGGGTCACAGTCTCGGGATAAGGGGTCGGCCATTTAAGACAGAGATGAGGAGGAATTTCTTCACTCAGAGGGTTGTGAATCTTTGGAATTCTCTGCCCCAGAGGGTTCTAGAGCGTAACATAAGAAATAGGAGCAGGAGTAGGCCATACGGCCCCTCGAGCCTGCTCCACCATTTAATACGATCATGGCTGATCCGATCATGGACTCGGGTCCACTTCCCTGCCCACTCCCCATTAACCCCTTATCCCCTTATCGGTTAAGAAACTGTCTATCTCTGTCTTAAATTTATTTAATGTCCCAGCTTCCACAGCTCTGTGAGGCAGCAAATTCCACGGATTTACAACCCTCTGAGAGAAGAAATTCCTCCTCATCTCAGTTTTAAATGAGGATGCTTAGGCTCTGAATATATTCAAGGCTGAGATCGATAGATCTTTGTAGTCTAAGGGAATCAAGTGATATGGAGATCGGGCAGGAAAGTGAAGTTGGGGGTCGATAATCAGCCATGATCTTACTGAATGGCGGAGCAGGCTCGAGGGGCCGTATGGCCTACTCCTGCTCCTATTTCTTATGTTCTCATGTTCAAACTCATGATCCAACATGGAGATTCAAGCTCTCTCATTTCTTTTGGATTGGTTCTCTAGGTTTGTACCACCACACCTGAATGGACAGGGACTGTTGAGGAACAAGCAGATCATGAGTTTATGGGATGTAAATGGACATCGGAGAAGGAAGACACGACTGTGTGAAGTCACCATTGGACGCACCTCATGGCTGAATGTCTTACTCGCGGACTCTGATTTCAGGATCTCAACGGAGAGGAATTTCCACATAAACAGCCATGGATTTAATTTGCTATTTTTAGCTCGCTGCTCAATGCTATACTCCTATCTCTGCTATTTTATCACCGGTGCCAACTAGCTTTGGGTTGACGACTGTGTTAATACAGCAGAGAAAGGGAATTGAGGTAGAAGCATAAACTATTGGACTAACAATGGAGACAAGATCCCTTTGGAAGCGAAATGCGGTTATAATA
Organism: Pristiophorus japonicus; assembly: GCF_044704955.1. NCBI lineage: Eukaryota > Metazoa > Chordata > Chondrichthyes > Pristiophoridae > Pristiophorus > Pristiophorus japonicus. The sequence continues at coordinate 18,462,040 of NC_091979.1, read as the reverse complement.
GTCGCTTAATTCTTGAATGGCCTGTTTGAATCTGTGCTTGTTGCATTTTTATTAGAGTCAAGAGTTGCCTCGTACTTATAACGGGGCTGTGTGCGCCCAATGGAAACATTTGGTTCACGCCGTAATGTGATGAGCAGGGCTTATCGGCCGTGCCGCGGTGCATGGGCCATGGATCTGCCGCGTTGGACCCTCCCCACCCCGCGTTTCAGTCTCCCCGACACGCAACCGTGAGGGGGTGGGTAACTGAGTCCCGACACATCCATTGGAATGGATGGACAACCACTCCTTGCTATCCTGCCTTATCTTCATCATAGGTGGTCCCTCGAACGAGGATGACTTGCTTCCACATCAAAAGGGATGAGTTCACAGAAGTTTCAATGAAGGACACGATGTTCCAGTCCTGAACCCAAGTTGAAAGGGAGGAAGATGCCTGTGCGTGGATTTTTTTAATGTGTGGTGGCCGTTGCACACCAGCCACCACACGGGCTTGACAGAGCTAGGTCTTGGTCCAATGGCGAGGTGTTGACCAGGACGACTGGAGACCTGCTCTGCTGCATGGACCTAGTGCGCACGCATATCGCAGTGTGGGCTGGGCCCGTGCTGCCCCTGGGCCCTCGGCTCTTCTGGGCCCCGTACCCTCATTTGCCGTACGTCCGCCACGATCTCTCGCCGCTCCTCTGCCACAAACACTCGCCGCACCTCCACCACGATCTCCTGCCGCACCTCCGCACCAAACATTCGCCGCACCTCCGTCACGATCACCCACCAAATCTTAGCCACGATCCCTCATCACTCCTCCGCCCTGATCACTCATCGCAAGTTGGCCACGACCTTCCTGCTCCTGTGCTGTACCAGAGCCCCGCCGATGCTCCTGCCCACGCTCCAAACGGCAACCTGGGTCCTGATGACGTCACCCAGTCGCCCACCTCGAAGCCATCGCAGTGTGTCCTGCCTAGAGTGGTGTTAGCAGAGCCCTGGGAACCTTATCCACTTGAATTTTACTTTCAGACGTCCACTTCCTAAGCCACCGTGGCTGCAGTGTGTACATCTACAAGATGCACTGCAGCAACTCACCAAAGCTTCTTCCACAGCACCTCCCAAACCCGCGACCTCTACCACCTCAAAGGACAAAGGCAGCAGGTGCACAGGGGCACCATCACCTGCCAGTTCCCCTCCGAGTCGCACACGCCATCCCAACATGGACATACATCGCCCGTTCCTTCATTGTCGTCGGGTCAAGATCCTGGAACCCCCTCCCTAACAGCACTGTGAGAGCACCTTCACCACACGGACTGCAGCGGTTCAAGAAGGCGGCTCACCACCACCTTCTCAAGGGGCAATTAGGGATGGACAATAAACGCCAGCCTTGCCAGTGACACCCACATCCCAAGAATGAAATTTTAAAATGTATTCACTTTTTCCCTTGCATTGTTCGGCTGTAATTTTGAAATCTCCCAAACAACCAATACTATCCCATTGTGTACTGCCGTAACCTCATTGAAAATGTATCCTAATTTTCTAAAGTTGCTTACAAATGCCCAGGGGAATCTAACCGAGCGCAATATCTAATTTTGGTCAAAGAGCTTTGGTTAGGACACTTTTATGACATAAAAATCTCGGCCATCTTGTCTGTTGAAGTCTGGTGCGGTTAAGCTTTGTGATTTGGAATTAAAACCGCATGGACTTATGCCTGTGATTACTGTTGAGGTTAGAGATTTTTGAACACTGGTTCTCTGTCTGTGGTTCTATGTCTTAATTCTATGTAATTTCTATAGATAGTCACTAATAAGTTCAATAAGGAATTCAGGAGAAACCTTTTACTGAGTTTTTTAAAATGTGCAACCACATGGAGTAGTTGAGGCGAATAGTATAAATGTATTTAAGGGGAAGAAAGAAAGACTTGGATTTATATAGCGTCTTTCACGACCACTGGACGTCCCAAAGCGCTTTACAGCCAATGAAGTACTTTTTGGAGTGTAATCACTGATGTAATCATCATCATAGGCAGTCCCTCGAAATCGAGGAAGACTTGCTCCCACTCTAAAAGTGAGTTCTCAGCTGACTGAACAGTCCAATACGGGAATTACAGTCTCTGTCACAGGTGGGACAGACAGTGGTTGGAGGAAAGGGTGGGTGGGGAGTCTGGTTTGCCGCACGCTCCTTCCGCTGCCTGCGCTTGTTTTCTGCATGCTCTCAGCGACGAGACTTGAGGTGCTCAGCTTAGGGTGGTCTTTGGCCAGGGATTCCTAGGTGTGGGTGGGGATGTTACATTTTATCAAGGGAGGCTTTGAGGGTGTCCTTGAAACGTTTCCTCTGCCCACCTTGGGCTCACTTGCCGTGTAGGAGTTCAAAGTAAAGCGCTTGCTTTGGGAGTCTTGTGTCAGGTATGCCTGCAATGCTTCACCTCACACTCAACAAGCTCCCCGCTGGGGTGGAACTAAACTGTTGCAATGTGGGAAAAGTGTCAGCTAATTTTGCGTACAGTGAGCTCCCGCACACAGCAATGTGATAATGACCAGATAACCTGTTTTTTTGTTATGTTGATTGAGGGATAAATATTGGCCCAGGACGCCGGGGATAACTCCCCTGCTCTTCTTCAAAATAGTGCCATGGAATCTTTTACGTCCACCTGAGAGAGCAGACAGGGCCTCAGTTTAACGTCTCATCCAAACATCGGCCCCTCCGACAGTGCGGCGCGCCCTCAGCACTGCACTGGAGTGTCGGCCTAGATTTATTTTGTGTGTTCAAGTCCCTGGAGTGGGACTTGAACCCACAACCTTCTGACTCAGAGGCAAGAGTGCTACCCACCGTGTTATGTTCAGAATAACACCACAAGACTGTATATTGTAAGCTCAAACTGTTGTGACCTTGATCTCTTTAATGTAGCTCCAGAGTGAGGAAGCAGCATGGTAGATTGCCTTTTATACCTGCTTACACGGGGTGTGCAGGTGACCCTTGGGTCTCCCACAGATGCGCCCCCTGGTGGCAAGTGTTACACATTGTTAAAGTTTACATACATCGCACACTGAGTCACAGCTGACACTGAAGTTAGAAAAGTACATTTGGAGAAATAAACAGAAGGTTATGGTGATCAGTTGATATGAAGTAGCATGGGAGGAGGCTCGTGTGGAGCCTAAAATGCTATGTAATTCTAAATAATTAATTATGTAAGGCTTGGCTAACAATGACTTTATTTAGCCTTAGCCATAACACTGCACATTAGATCACACACAGTGTTCTCACTACTTCTATCAAACCAAAAATCAGGCTAAAACTTCTAATCAGATTTATGTCCAACTAAATAATTTATAGTGGCAATGAATTCCATGGCTACATTACAGATAAAGGAAGGATCTAGAAACAGTTCATAAGGTGTTAAATTAACCGTTTCAAGACCATATTTAAATAGCAATAAACAGTCTAGCAAAACTTCTTCCAGCTTTCCTTTGAAATGGAAACATTTTTTCGGATAAAATTTTGCCACTTGTTAAACAGAATACAATCTCAAGGTGCGCCCTTCATGCTGATATATTAGATGTTATAAGAACAGCCTAGATGCTCGGGAAGTATATTACACAAATCGACAGCAGCCTCAATGCCAGTGCAGTGAGAGATTCTTTTGCATTGACTCCATCCCTCTCCCCATCTTCTGTCTGAGGCTGAACCACACTGCTTTCAACCTCAGTGTCATATTTGATCCCAAAATGAGCTTTCGACCACATATCTGCAGCGTAACTAAGACTGCCTATTTCCACCTCCATAACATTGCCTGTCTCCGCCCTTGCCTCAGCTCATCCGCTGCTGAAGCCCTCATCGATGCCTTTATTACCTCTAGACTTGACTATTACAACACACTCCTGGCCGGCCTCCCACATTCTACCCCACGTAAACTAGAGCTGATCCAAAACTCGGCTGCCCATGTCCTAACTTGCACCAAGTCTCGCTCACCCATCACCCCCTGTGCTCGCTGACCTACATTGGCTAAGCAACACCTCGACTTCAAAATTCTCATCCTTGTTTTCAAAACCCTCCATGGCCTCACCCCTCCCTATCTCTGCAATCTCCTTCAGCCCCACAATCCCCAGAGATGTCTGCGCTCCTCTAATTCTGCCCTCCCTGATTATAATCGCTCCACCATCGGTGGGCCGTGCCTTCTGTTACCTAGACCCCAAGTCTGGGACTCCCTCCCTAAACCTCTCCACTTCTACCGCTCTTTCCTCCTTCAGGACGCTCCTTAAAACATATCTCTTTGACCAAGCTTTTGGTCACCTGCGCTAATTTCTACTTATGCGGCTCGGTGTCAAATCTCTACCGCGTAGCACTCCTGTGAAGCGTCTTAGGATGTTTCACTACGTTTAAAGGCGCTATATAAATTCAAGTTGCTGTTGTCTTACATCTGTTAAATCTGTCAATCAATCACGATCAAAGGAGCGATGGAATTGGTTCGCAGCGTGTAAAACTACAACATCCCGAGGAAGACGCTGACTGTTACATTGTGTGGGAGCCAGACACCCGGAACTGGGTAACGACAACCTTTAATACGTACATGAGGTAGGATTTTCACGGTCGTTCCCAGATTTTTCATTGGGAGATCAGCATAAGCAACCATTTACTCTCTTCTCACGGGATATCTGCCAATCGAAGCGACAGTGGGAGATCGGAAGAACCCACCCTCCCCCAATAGAAATTATCGGTATACATCTTAGAATCGTGCTACAGAGGAGGCCATTCGGCCTTTGAAAGAGCTGTCCAATTAGTCCCACTCCCCCTGCCTGCTCTTTCCCCATAGCCCGGCAAATATGTCTTAAGAGGAGGAGAAACTCCATTTTGTCATAACGATGCTATATTTATATTTTGATTTTTTTTTAAGTGTTTGGAAATGTTATGGAAGAAGCCACAGATTTCAGGATCGTTGAAAATAAGAGAACTTATGAGCAGGAACAAAGACTTCTGGTCCATTTAGATCGGCCTATCATTGAAGTCAATGTACAGGCGCCTCCCCACACACCAGCCTCAGTCTCTGCTAGCTCGCCGCCTGTGACCGCTTTGACTGTGTGCTGATATGCCAGACTGACTGCCTGTTCATTGGTCTGTCTGGTTGGTTGTCTGCCAGAGGGATCTGGGGGTCCTTGTACACGAATCACAGAAAGTTAACATGCAGGTACAGCAAGTAATCAGGAAGGCAAATGGAATGTTGGCCTTTATTGCAAGAGGGATAGAGTATAAAAGCAGAGAAGTCCTGCTACAACTGTACAGGGTATTGGTGAGGCCACACCTGGAGTACTGCGTGCAGTTTTGGTCTCCGTATTTAAGGAAGGATATACTTGCATTGGCGGCTGTTCAGAGAAGGTTCACTGGGTTGATTCCGGAGATGAGGGGGTTGAGTTATGAAGATAGGTTGAGTAGGTTGGGCCCATACTCATTGGAGTTTAGAACAATGAGAGGTGATCTTATATTGAATATGTTTAAGGTGGAGATAGCCAGATTTTTGAATGATAAAGGAGTCGAGAGTTATGGGGAGCGGGCGGGGAAGTGAAGTTAAGGCGAAGATCAGATTGAATGATCTCATTGAATGGCAGAGCAGGCTCGAGGGGCCAAATGGCCGATTCTTGCTCCTATTTCTTGTGTTTACAGCCAAAGATATGTTTTGACGTCTAGTCACTGTTCTGTTGTAGGAAACGTGACGGACAATCCGCGCACAGCAAAACCCTACAAACAGCAATGGGTTAACAACCAGATCATAGGCTTTTTTTTTATATATGAAGAGATGCTGGTTCAGGGATAAATATTGGCCCAGGACACTGGTGCAGAAACTCCCCTGCTCTTCTTCGAAATGGCGTTGTGGAATCTTCCACAGCCAACTGAGAGGGCAGACGGGGCCTCGCTTGAGAGTCGCCTCCGAAAGACGGCACCTCCGGCAGTGTGCTCAACCACGGAAGGAGGAAGAGGCATGTCAGAAATCTTTAATCGTCTGCAACCAGTCTCCAACTTACAGCGGCTGATTCAGCAGTTCCCTTTGAGCGAGAGAGAGAGAGTGTTTGTTTATCCGTGGCCCGTGATTCATTTCAACTGGAGGTGTTCGGCACACAGCCTGCGGAACAGATGTGCGGAACAAGATCTAAGTCAGGGATTTTACAAGTTCAGCAGTCTTCGCAACTCCTGGCATCGGCTGGCAACCAGTGTTGAGATATTAATCTGCTTCACTCAGCCGTGGGACCCTTTACCTTGCTCTGTCTTTCTTCTCTCTTGCCGAGCACAGTCATTTAAACCCAAGCCCATCGCCCGACTTTGCGTTGCGTTTAAAGCTAAGTACGGGTCACGTGGAAAACCTTTCTCTCTTGTTCAGAGATCAGAGAAACTGGGGGTTGTTGTCCTCAGAGCGGAGACGGTTAAGGGGAGATTTAATAGAGGTCTTCAGAATGATGAAGGGCTTTGATAGATGGGGAGAACCTGTTTTTTAGTGGTGGGAGAGTCGGTAACCAGAGGACACAACTTTACATTAATTGCCCAAAAAGGCCAGGTTGGAAATGAGGAAATTGCTTCTACGCAGAGTGTTGTTGTGATCTGGAATGCAGTCATCATCATCATAGGCAGTTCCTCGGAATCGAGGAAGACTTGCTTCCACTCCCAAAGTGGTGGCTGAACGGTCGAACACGAGAGCCACAGACCCTGTCACAAGTGGGACAGGTATTCGTTGGGGGAAGTGGGGGGGTGGCACTGATTTACCACACGCTCCTTCCGCTGCCTGCGCCTGACCTCTTCATGTTCGTGGCGTTGAGATTCGAAGAGCTCAACCCCCTCCCGGATGCACTTTCTCCACCTAGGACCAGGGTCTCCCAGGTGTCAGTGGGGAGGCTTTGAAGGTGTCCTTGTAACGTTTTTGCTGCCCACCTTTGGCTCGTTTGCTGTGAAGGAGCTCCACATAGAGCAATTGCTTAGGGAGACTCGTGTCTGGCATGCGAACTATGTGTCCTGCCCAGCGAAGCTGATCGAGGGTGGTCAGGGCTTCTATTATGTATGTATGCAGACCTTATCCAAATGTAACACTTGCCACTAGGGGGCACACCTGTGGGAGACCAAAGGGTCACCTGTGCACCCTGGGGCAAGCAGGTATAAAAGGTGATTCACCATGTTGCTTCCTCATTCTGCAGTCTGAATAAAGAGATCAAGGTCACCACAGTTTGAGCTTGCGATATAGTCCTGTGGATTTACTCTGAACATAACAGCTTCAATGCTGGAGATGTTGGCCTGGTCAAGGACACTGATGTTGATGCGTCTGTCCTTCCAGGGGATTTGCAGGATCTTGTGGCGACGTCATTGGTGATATATCTCCAGCGACTTGAGGTGTCGTCTGTACATCGTCCATGCCTCTAATACATACAGGAGGGCGGGTATTACTACAGCCATGTGGACCATGAGCTTGGTGGTAGATTTGAGGGCCTGGTCTTCGAACACTCTCTTCCTCAGGCGGCCGAAGGCTGCACTGGCACACTGGAGGCGGTGTTGAATCTCCGCATCAATGTCTGTCTTCGTAAATGCGGTGGAAGCAGATCAATAGTAATTTTCAAAAGGGAATTGGATAAATACGTGACAGTAACCTTTTACAGGGCTATGGGAAAGGGGCAGGGGGAGTGAAACTAATTGGACAGCTCTTTCACAGAGCCGGCACAGGCACAATGGGCTAAACGGCCTCCTGTACCATACAATTCTATGATAAACTACTACGTGACATATCCAGGCTGATGGAGGAAGGTCCCATAAGGAGTAGTCCCTCAATTCTCACGTAGGAGAATAGATAGGAGTTTCTGCGGCCGCAACCGAGACTCCAGGATGGTATGTTGCCTCCCTGGTGCAAGGGGCAAGGATGTCTCGGAGCGGCTGCAGAGCATTCTGGAGAGGGAGGGTGAACAGCCAGTTATCGTGGTACATGTAGGTACCAACGATCTAGGTAAGAAGCGGGAAGAGGTCCTACTTAAGGAAGGATATACTAGCTTTGGAGGGGGTACAGAGACGATTTACTAGGCTGATTCCGGAGATGAGGGGGTTACCTTATGATGATAGATTGAGTAGACTGGGTCTTTATTCATTGCAGTTCAGAAGGATGAGGGGGGATCTTATCGAAACATTTAAAATAATGAAAGGGATAGACAAGATAGAGGCAGAGAGTTTGTTTCCACTGGTCGGGGAGACTAGAACTAGGGGGCACAGCCTCAAAATACGGGGGAGACAATTTAAAACCAAGTTGAGAAGGAATTTCTTCTCCCAGAGGGTTGTGAATCTGTGGAATTCTCTGCCCAAGGAAGCAGTTGAGGCTACCTCATTGAATGTATTCAAATCACAGATAGATAGATTTTTAACCAATAAGGGAATTAAGGGTTACGGGGAGCGGGCGGGTAAGTGGAGCTGAGTCCACGGCCAGATCAGCCATGATTTTGTTGAATGGCGGAGCAGGCTCGAGGGGCTAGATGGCCTACTCCTGTTCCTAATTCTTATGTTCTTATGTACAAGCTGAATTTAGGGAGCTGGGAGTTAAATTAAAATGTAGGACCACAAAGGTAGTAATCTCTGGATTGCGACCAGTGCCACGTGCTAATCAGAGTAGAGGGAGCAGGATAGTTATAGTAAATACGTGGCTTGAGCAGTATTGCAAGAGGGAGGGATTCAAATTCCTGGGACATTGGAACCAGTTCTGGGGGAAGTGGGGCCTGTATAAAAGGGATGGTTTTCACTTGGGCAGGACTGGAACTGATGTCCTGGGGGTAACATTTGCTAATGCAGTTTGAGACTGTTTAAACTAATATGGCAGGGGGATGGGAACCTATGCAGTGAGACAGGGCGAAGTAATATGGAGTCAGAAACAGATGGTAGAAAGGTAAAAAGCAATAGTGGAAGGCCGAGTAAATAAAGGCAAGAAACAAAAAGGGCCACAATACATCATAATTCTAAAAGGGCAAAGGGTGTTTAAAAAAAAAACAAGCCTGAAGGCTTTGTGTCTTAATGCAAGGAGTATCCGTAATAAGGTGGATGAATTAACTGTACAAATAGATGTTTACAGATATGATGTGATTGGGATTACAGAGGCGTGGCTCCAGGATGATCAGGACTGGGAACTCAACATCCAAGGCTATTCAACATTCAGGAAGGATAGAATAAAAGGAAAAGGAGGTGGGGTAGCATTGCTGGTTAAAGAGGAGATTAATGCAATAGTTAGGAAGGACATTAACTTGGATGATGTGGAATCTATATGGGTAGAGCTGCAGAACACCAAAGGGTAAAAACATTAGTGGAAGTTGTGTACAGACCTCCTAACAGTAGTAGTGATGTTGTGGAGGGCATCAAACAGGAAATTAGGGGTGCATGCAATAAAGGTGCAGCAGTTATCATGGGTGACTTTAATATGCATATAGATTGGGCTAACCAAACTGGAAGCAATACAGTGGAGGAGGATTTCCTGGACTGCATAAGGGATGGTTTTCTAGACCAATATGTCGAGGAACCAACTTGGGGGGAGGCCATCTTAGACTGGGTGTTGTGTAATGAGAGAGGACTAATTAGCAATCTCGTTGTGCGAGGCCCCTTGGGGAAGAGTGACCATAATATGGTGGAATTCTACATTAGGATGGAGAATGAAACAGTTAATTCAGAGACCATGGTCCAGAACTTAAAGAAGGGTAACTTTGAAGGTATGAGATGTGAATTGGCTAGGATAGATTGGTGAATGATACTTAAGGGGTTGACAGTGGATGGGCAATGGCAGACATTTAGAGACCGCATGGATGAACGACAACAATTGTACATCCCTGTCTGTCGTAAAAATAAAAAAGGGAAGGTGGCTCAACCGTGGCTATCAAGGGAAATCAGGGATAGTATTAAAGCCAAGGAAGTGGCATACAAATTGGCCAGAAATAGCAGCGAACCCGGGGACTGGGAGAAATTTAGAACTCAGCAGAGGAGGACAAAGGGTTTGATTAGGACAGGGAAAATAGAGTACTAGAGGAAGCTTGCAGGGAACATTAAGACGGACTGCAAAAGCTTCTATAGATATGTAAAGGGAAAAAGGTTAGTAAAGACAAACGTAGGTCCCCTGCAGTCAGAATCAGGGGAAGTCATAACGGGGAACAAAGAAATGGCAGACCAATTGAACAAGTACTTTGGTTCGGTATTCACTCAGGAGCACACAAACAACCTTCCGGATATAAAAGAGGTCAGAGGGTCTAGTAAGAAGGAGGAACTGAGGGAAATCCTTATTAGTCGGGAAATTGTGTTGGGGAAATTAATGGGATTGAAGGCCGATAAATCCCCAGGGCCTGATGGATTGCATCCCAGAGTACTTAAGGAGGTGGCCTTGGAAATAGCGGATGCATTGACAATCATTTTCCAACATTCCATTGACTCTGGATCAGTTCCGATGGAGTGGAGGGTAGCCAATGTAACCCCACTTTTTAAAAAAGGAGGGAGAGAGAAAACAGGGAATTATCGACCGGTCAGCCTGACATCGGTAGTGGGTAAAATTATGGAATCAATTATTAAGGATGTCATAGCAGCGCATTTGGAAAGAGGTGACATGATAGGTCCAAGTCAGCATGGATTTGTGAAAGGGAAATCATGCTTGACAAATCTTCTGGAATTTTTTGAGGATGTTTCCAGGAGAGTGGACAAGGGAGAACCAGTTGATATGGTATATTGGGACTTTCAGAAGGCTTTCGACAAGGTCCCACACAAGAGATTAATGTGCAAAGTTAAAGCACATGGGATTGGGGTAGTGTGCTGACGTGGATTGAGAACTGGTTGTCAGACAGGAAGCAAAGAGTAGGAGTAAATGGGTATTTTTCAGAATGGCAGGCAGTGACTAGTGGGGTACCGCAAGGTTCTATGCTGTTGCCCCAGCTGTTTACATTATACATTAATGATTTAGACGAGGGGATTAAATGTAGTATCTCCAAATTTGCGGATGACACTAAGTTGGGTGGCAGTCTGAGCTGCGACAAGGATGCTATTAGGCTGCAGAGTGACTTGGACAGGTTAGGTGAGTGTGCAAATGCATGGCAGATGAAGTATAATGTGGATAAATGTGAGGTTATCCACTTCGGTGGTAAAAACAGAGATAGACTATTATCTGAATGGTGACAGATTAGGAAAAGTGGAGGTGCAACGAGACTTGGGTGTCATGGTACATCAGTCATTGAAGGTTGGCATGCAGGTACAGCGAGCGGTTAAGAAAGCAAATGGCATGTTGGCCTTCATAGCGAGGGGATTTGAGTACAGGGGCAGGGAGGTGTTGCTACAGTTGTACAGGGCCTTGGTGAGGCCACACCTGGAGAATTGTGTACAGTTTTGGTCTCCTAACTTGAGGAAGGACATTCTTGCTATTGAGGGAGTGCAGCGAAGGTTCACCAGACTGACTCCCGGGATGGCGGGACTGACATATCAAGAAAGACTGGATCAACTGGGTTTGTATTAACTGGAGTTCAGAAGAATGAGAGGGGATCTCATAGAAACGTTTAAAATTCTGACGGGTTTAGACAGGTTAGATGCAGAAAAAATGGTCCCAATGTTGGGGAAGTCCAGAACCAAGGGTCACAGTCTAAGGATAAGGGGTAAGCCATTTAGGACCGAGATGAGGAGAAACTTCTTCACCCAGAGAGTGGTGAACCTGTGGAATTCTCTACAACAGAAAGTTGTTGAGGCCAATTCACTAAATATATTCAAAAAGGAGTTAGATGTAGTCCTTACTACTCGGGGGATCAAGGGGTATGGCGAGAAAGCAGGAATGGGGTACTGAAGTTGCATGTTCAGCCATGAACTCATTGAATGGCGGTGCAGGCTCGAAGGGCCGAATGGCCTACTCCTGCACCTATTTTCTATGTTTCTATGCTCTATGTTTCTTTATTGGGCGGGTCAGAAATAGTGAAAAAAGGACTGAACTTTTCTCTTGTCCGAATATTGGAAAATCTGGAAAAAAAATTTTTTGTTCTTGTATTGGAGGCTGTTCAGAGAAGGTTCACTAGGTTGATTCCGGAGTTGAGGGGGTTGACTTCTGAAGATAGATTGAGTAGGTTGGGCCTATACACAATGGAGTTCAGAACAATGAGCGTTGATCTTATTGAAACATATGAGCTAATGAGGGGGCTTGACAAGCTGGATGCAGAGAGGATATTTCCACTCATAGGGGAAACTAAAACTAGGGGACATAGTCTCAGAATAAGGGGCTGTGCATTTAAAACTGAGATGAGGAGAAATTTCTTCTCTCAGAAGGTTGTAAATGTGTGGCATTCTCTGCACCAGAGAGCTGTGGAGGCTGGGTCATTGAATATATTTAAGGCGGAGATAAACAGATTTTTGAGCGATAAGTGAGTAAAGGGTTATGGGGAATGGGCAGGGAAGTGGAGCTGAGTCCATGATCAAATCAGCCATGAAGTTATTGAATGGTGGAGCAGGTTCGAGGGGCCGAATGACCTCCTGCTCCTACTTCTTATGTTCTTATGTTCCCATTCCAAATTAGCCCAGGGCCTGTGAAAATGTAAATCACCGAAACGCTCCACAGTGGATCACAGAAAATGGGACAACACGAAAGAAAAACATTTGTGCCGTGTTTCTGCTACACATGATTTCAGGGAAATACAAAGACGTGGAAGAGGAGATGATAACTGACCTGGATTTATTTCATTAGATCCTCCTTCCCTAATGTTCTGGGGACTACCCTCCCAGAGCTCTGGGACGTCCCCCTCAAAGCATTGCTAGTCCCTGAGACCCCCATCCCACTGCAGCCAGACCCTTTCTCCTTCCCAATGGTCCCAGGTTCCAAGGTCAACTCCAATGTTTATAATTCAGTTTTCCAGGTGTTCTTAAAAAGTCACTGACTCACCATGAGCAATGCCAGGGAAGATCATAAAATGGTTACAGCACGGAAGAAGGCCAGTCAGCCTTTCGAGCCCGTGCTGGCTCTCTGCAAGAGCACTTCAGCTAGTCCCACTCCCCCCGCCCTTTCCCCCTCGCCCTTTTTCTTTCAGGTACTTATCCAATTCCCCTTTTGAAAGCAGCGATTGAGTCCGTCTCCGCCAGCCTTTCAGGGCGTGCATTCCAGATCCTAACCAGTTGCTGTATATGAAATATATTAAAAGTCTTGCTTAGTGCATGGTGTCACATACTTCCCATAACACACTGTTGTGTAACTCTTCTTTGTAACGCTTCTGTGTCCCTCTTAATCATAATCAAAGTTATTCTACCCTTATCCCTCCATGGCCTCATTCCTCCCTCTCCCTGTCACCTCCTCCATCCCTTCAACCCTTCGCAGCTGGCCTCTTGCGTGTCCCCGAATTTAATCGCTCCACCATTGGTGGCCGTGCTTTCAACTGCCCAAGCCCTAAGCTCTGGAATTCCCTCCCTAAACCTCTCTCTCTCTCTCTCTCTTTCTCTCTCTTCCTTTAAAACGCTCCTTAAAACGCACCAAGTTTTTGGTCATCTGTCCTAAAATCTCCTTATGCGACTCGGTGTTAAATTCTGTTTGATAACGCTCATGTGAAGTGCCTTGGGACGCTTCACTAACGTTAGCGGCGCTATATAAATGCAAGTTGTTGTTGTTGTAGGCAAATTTATTCTAGCGCATCTGATTGGATCAGCTCCTGCCCGCCTCCACTTGTTCAATAGCTGCAGTCAGTAAATTAAAACAAAGTATAATTATACGGTATGCCCCTGTGAGTAAGCTCACAGGTTTGTCGAGCTGTTGAGATGTGAGTGGTTGAGCCAGTCACATGATGTTCACAAGACTCAATAAAACCCCAGCCAGTTGGGTTCAGGGGGATCCACGATAAGGTAGGTGATTGTGAGCCTGGTAGATGAACCGGTAATGTGTAGTGTGATTGTGTAGAATTTAGAAGAATGAGGGGGATCTCATAGAAAATTCTGACGGGATTGGACAGGTTAGATGCAGGAAGAATGTTCCCGATGTTGGAGAAGTCCAGAACCAGGGGTCACAGTCTAAGGATATAGGGTAAGCCATCTAGGACCGAGATGAGGAGAAACTTCTTCACTCAGAGGGTTGTGAACCTGTGGAATTCTCTACCACAGAAAGTTGTTGAGGTCAGTTCGTTGGATATATTCAAAAGGGTTAGATGTGGCCCTTACGGCTAAAGGGATCAGCGGGTATGGAGAGAAAGCAGGAATGGGGTACTGAGGTGAATGATCAGCCATGATCATATTGAATAGTGGTGCAGGCTCGAAGGGCCGAATGGCACCGATTTTCTATGTTTCTATGATTGTTAAACCTTTGTTAATAAAGCAAGTAGTTCTTAATAGCAATGTGTTGCTATGAATTCTTAAGCAAACAACCCATGAAGCAAATACATTACAGTAATAAATGTCTCCGAGCTCAGTGTATTTGTAGGAAAGGTAAAAAATTTTAATTGGAAGATGGTTACAATTGGAATAGTTTAAACTGTTCCCCAAACAATTACACCCTTCATTCTGCTGTCAGTAAGATGCTTGAATCCTAACTTCAAACATGCACTCCCTATTGAACAATGTCCCTCACAAGCCATCCTTTATGGCTTCTCTGTGAGATTGGCTAATTGATGGTTTGAGTACTTGTAAAAGAAAGAACTTGCATTTATATAGTGCCTTTCATGAACTCAGGACATCCCAAAACGCTTTGCAGCCAACTTTTGAAATGTAGTCACTGTTGTAACGTAGCAGCCAAGGTGTACACAGAAAGGAGGTAATGACTAGGTTTGGGTGTTGGGTGAGGAACAATTATTGGCCAGGACACATCAAGGAAAACTCCCCTGCTCTTCTTTGAAATAGTCCCATGGGATCTTTTATGTCCACTTGAGAGAGCAGACGGGGCCTCGGTTTAACGTCTCATCCAAAAGACAGCACTTCCGGCAGTGCAGCGCTCCCTCAGCACTGCACTGGGAGTGCCAGCCTAGATTTTGTGCTCAGGTCTCTCTCGAGTGGGGCTTGAACCCACAACCTTCAGAGGGAAAAGTGCTACCAACTGAGCTACGGTAAGTAAGGGACTGATGACTGCTAGGCACCTCAAAGCATTGGAGAAGTATCTCCAACCTCCGCAAAATCCTGCAAATACACTGGCAGGATTGATGCTAGACTCCCGAAATAAGCACTCTACTCAAGGCTACGTCACGGCAGGCGAGTCCCAGGAGGGCAGAGCAAATGCTTCGAGGACACCCTCCTTGAAAAAATTGCAACATCCTCACTGACTCGTGTGAATCCCTGGCCCAAGGCCGCTCAAAGTGGAGGCGAAGCGTCTGGGAAGGTGCCGAACACTTCGAGTCCCTTCGCCGGGAGCTCGCGGAAACCAAGTACAAACAGCGGAAGGAGCGTATGACAAATCAAGCACCCCACCCACCCGTCCCTCCAACCACCGTCTGCCCCACCTGTGACAGAGACTGTAGATCCCGCATTGGTCTCAACAGTCACCTTAGAACACACTTTAGTGTGGAAGCAAATCATCCTCGACTCTGGGTGACTGCCTAAGAAAAAGAAGGTTGAGGTTGTCTGATCTAATTTTATGTAGGACTCTCCGATCCGACAAAAGAAACTTGGACCTTCAATCATCGACCTGTGCGAGACCTGAATCCAGATCCCGTGAATAAAACAACAATATTCCGGGTATTTACGCAGAGAGTTCACACAGAGGGTGCCCAGGAGAGTGTTTGAGGCCAGGGTCACTGGACTCATTTAAGAAACTGCTGGATGCTGTAATTGGGACGACAGCAGGGGTGGTGTTCTGGGAGGCTGAGACCAAATGGGTCGAAGGGTGTTCCTCTTGCACATCTTAGGAACGTAGCAATAGGAGGTGGTCCTTCAGCCCCTCGAGCCTGTTCCGCCATTCAATTAGATCATGGCTGATCTATACCCTCTGGCGACGTTCTGGCTGTCATCCCTCCGGCGACATCCTGGCCTCCCACTGGCCACACTCAACGATGGAGTCTCTGTCGAGCATGTGATGTACATAAATAAGAACATAAGAAATAGGAGCAGGAGTCGGCCATACGGCCCCTCGAGCCTGCTCCGCCATTTAACATGATCATGGCTGATCCAATCATGGATTCAGCTCCACTTCCCTGCCCGCTCCCCATAACCCCTTATTCCCTTATCGGTTAAGAAACTGTCTATCTCTGTCTTAAATTTATTCAATGTCCCAGCTTCCACAACTCTCTGAGGCAGCAAATTCCACAGATTCCTCTGAAAGAAGAAATTTTTCCTCATCTCAGTTTTAAATGGGCGGCCCCTTATTGTAAGATCATGCCCCCTAGTTCTAGTCTCTCCCATCAGGGGAAACATCCTCTCTGCATCCACCTTGTTGAGCCCCCTCATAATCTTATACGTTTCGATAAGATCACCTCTCATTCTTCTGAATTCCAATGAGAGTAGAGGCCCAACCTCCTCAACCTTTCCTCATAAGTCAACTCCCTCATCTCCGGAATCAAACAAGTGAACCTTCTCTGAACTGCCTCCAAAGCAAGTATATCCTTTCGTAAATATGGAAAGCAAAATAATGGCTGTGATTACTCTCTGGTCTCCTCCTTCCACAAAGTGGATCTCTGACCATCCCAACACCTGCCCTCAGCCAGGCCTCGGTTTTCTCACCACCTCACCGAAAGGCACTGCTCAGTGTCGAGCTTACGGCTCGCATCCCACCGTAGGCAACTAGGCCCATACAGAAGAGCCTGGTCTCCAGTCATCTCAGATCCCCTTGCCACTGGACCAAGACCTAGCTCTGCTAAGCCCGTGTGGTAGCTGGTGTGCAACGACCACACCACACTAAAAGAACTCACGCACAGGCATCTTCCACCCTTCAGTATGAAGTTCGGGACCTGGAACCTCATGGATAATGATGATGAGCTGTACCTCACCTCCATCCGACCCGCCTTGGTTCCATATCCCTTGATGCCCTTACCCGACAAAAATCTGCGAACCTCAGTTTTGACATTTTTCATTGACGCTCAGCCTGAACAGGTCTTTGCGGGGAGAGCGTTCCAGAATTCCACTAGCCTTTGTGTCTGGTGATCCAATAAGTTTCTCTCCAACGTTTGCCGCCCAATCCCCAGGTTCCAGATAACTTTGAAACACGAGGTAAGGAGGGAGAATTAGCAACAGAGGCTTGGTCAGCGACAATGGGCCAGACTTTCGGCTTCCTTGTCGCCGATTTTCTCAGCGGTACAGCTGGTTTTCGGCCCAGCGAGAGTTTCCACGTAAGGTTTTGTTTTGGTATGGCCCACTTCTGAAGTCGCCCGCCGGGGCCAAACCGCCCACGGGCCACGCCGAGAACAACTGCCAGGGCGTAAGTTTGGGCTCAACCGCCGCCGTTCAGATTGCTGAGAGACCTGCCCTATATAAGCTGTTTAAACAGGGCAGTAAGGGGAGGACACTGCAAGGAAAGGTAAGTTAATAAGAACATAAGAAATAGGAGCAGGAGTAGGCCATATGGCCCCTCGAACCTGCTCTGCCATTTAATACAATCATGGCTGATACGATCATAGACTCAGCTCCACTTCCCCGCCCGCTCTCCATAACCCCTTATCCCCTTATCGGTTAAGAAACTATCTATTTCAGTCTTAAATTTATTCAATGTCCCAGCTTCCACAGCTCTCTGAGACAGGGATTTCCACAGATTTACAACCCTCTGAGAGAAGAAATTCCTCCTCATCTCTGTTTTAAATGGGCGGCCCCTTATTGTAAGATTATGCCCCCTAGTTCTAGTCTCCCCCATCAGTGGAAACATCCTCTCTGCATCCACCTTGTCAAGCCCCCTCATAATCTTATACGTTTCGATAAGATCACCTTCATTATTTAAAAAAACAGCGATTAGGGTTAAAACTGTCTTGGGAATGCTTTGTAGGTTTTTACTAAAAATGTTTTTAATGATAATTTAAAAAAAAAAGTTTTTCCCCCTCCCTAGGCCCAACCGCAGCCTCGGACCAAATTTTACTACTTACCGTCCATTCTGGTAACGACCGCCCATGTTACTAACTTTCTACTTACCCACTGAGAAAACCGCCTACAACGAGTGTGCAACACCCATTTTACATAAGAATTAGGAACAGGAGTAGGCCATCTAGCCCCTCGAGCCTGCTCCGTCATTCAACAAGATCATGGCTGATCTGGCCGTGGACTCAGCTCCACTTACCCGCCCGCTCCCCGTAACCCTTAATTCCCTTATTGGTTAAAAATCTATCTATCTATGACTTGAAAACATTCAATGAGCTAGCCTCAACTGCTTCCTTGGGCAGAGAATTCCACAGATTCACAACCCTCTGGGAGAAGAAATTCCTTCTCAACTCGGTTTTAAATTGGCTCCCCCGTATTTTGAGGCTGTGCCTCCCAGTTCTAGTCTCCCCTACCAGTGGAAACAACCTCTCTGCCTCTATCTTGTCTATCCCTTTCATGATTTTAAATGTTTCGATAAGATCACCCCTCATCCTTCTGAACTCCAACGAGTAAAGACCCAGTCTACTCAATCTATCATCATAAGGTAACCCCCTCATCTCCGGAATCAGCCTAGTGAATCGTCTCTGTACCCCCCTCCAAAGCTAGTATATCCTTCCTTAAGTAAGGTGACCAAAACTTCACGCAGCACTCTAGGTGCGGCCTCACCAATACCCTGTACAGTTGCAGCAGGACCTCCCTGCTTTTGTACTCCATCCCTCTCGCAATGAAGGCCAACATTCCATTCGCCTTCCTGATTACCTGCTGCACCTGCAAACTAACTTTTTGGGATTCATGCACAAGGACCCCCAGGTCCCTCTGCACCGCAGCATGTTGTAATTTCTCCCCATTCAAATAATATTCCCTTTTACTGTTTTTTTTCCCAAGGTGGATGACCTCACACTTTCCGACATTGTATTCCATCTGCCAAACCTTAGCCCATTCGCTTAACCCATCCAAATCTCTTTGCAGCCTCCTCTACACAACCCGCTTTCCCACTAATCTTTGTGTCATCTGCAAATTTTGTTACGCTACACTGTGTCCCCTCTTCCAGGTCATCTATGTATATTGTAAACAGTTGTGGTCCCAGCACCGATCCCTGTGGCACACCACTAACGACCGATTTCCAACCCGAAAAGGACCCATTTATCCCGACTCTCTGCTTTCTGTTAGCCAGTCAATTCTCGATCCATGCTAATACATTTCCACTGACCCCACGTACCTTTATCTTCTGCAGTAACTTTTTGTGTGGCACCTTATCGAATGCCTTTTGAAAATCTAAATACACCACATCCATCGGTACACCTCTATCCACCATGCTCGTTATATCCTCAAAGAATTCCAATTTCTCGCCGGGTGATTAGATTGACTTACTTTACACTTAAAAATGGAAATTCACGCCAGCTTTTCTCGGCGAACGTTACCGATGCTTCTCAGCGGGAAATCGGGCGTTGAGAGACTTTAGGGAAAGTCTGGCCCCATGTACTTTACTTGGTTGTTTCCTGATGTAGTTAATTGGACTATAAAGATTATCAACAAGAGCAGACATTGTCGACAAGTTTCAACACCGCCTCCAGTGCGCAAATGCAGCCTTCGGCCGCCTGAGGAAAAGAATGTTTGAAGACCAAGCCCTCAAATCTGCCACCAAGCTCAGGGTCTACAGGGCTGTAGTAATACCCGCCCTCCTGTATGGCTCAGATACGTGGACCATGTACAGTAGACACCTCAAGTCGCTGGAGAAATACCACCAATGATGCCTCCGCAAGATCCTACAAATCCCCTGGGAGGACAGACGTACCAACATTAGCGTCCTCGACCAGGC
Organism: Pristiophorus japonicus; assembly: GCF_044704955.1. Classification (NCBI taxonomy): domain Eukaryota; kingdom Metazoa; phylum Chordata; class Chondrichthyes; family Pristiophoridae; genus Pristiophorus; species Pristiophorus japonicus. The sequence continues at coordinate 18,442,272 of NC_091979.1, read as the reverse complement.
CAACATCCCCAGCATCGAAGCACTGACCACTGCTCCGCTGGGCAGGCCACATTATCCACATGCCAGACACAAGACTCCCAAAGCAAGCGCTCTACTCAGAACTCCTTCACGGCAAAAGGTGGGCAGAGAAAACCTTATAAGGACACCCTCAAAGCCTCCCTGAAAAAATGTAACATCCCCATTGACATCTGGGAGTCCCTGGCCAAAGACCGCCCTAAGTGGAGGAAGTGCATCCGGGAGGGCGCTGAGCACCTCAAGTCTCATCGCCGAGAGCATGCAGAAATCAAGCGCAGGCAGCGGAAGGAGCGTGCGGCAAACCAGCCCCACCCACCCTTTCCCTCAACAACTATCTGGCCCTCCTGTGACAGGACTGTGGTTCTCATATTGGACTGTTCAGCCACCTAAGGACTCATTTTAAGAGTGGAGCAAGTCTTCCTCGATTCCGAGGGACTGCCTATGATGATGATGATGATGATAAAGTGCATCGTAGGGATGCCTCTAACTTTAATGAACATTAGAATAAGCAGAGGCTACTCGGTTGTATCACCCGGGTTAATGTTAAATTTTATTTGTGCCTGATCCCAATCAACTACACACTGAAGGGCCAAAGGTCAGGCGACTTTGTAAGGCTGCTCGGGAGATATGCACTCTCATCTCTCGCTCTTTGTTCTCTCTCTCTCTCTCTTTGTCTCTCACACTCAGCCCTATCTGTAACACAAGCCAAGCAGGAGCCTGACTCTGGCGTACAATGTCTGACTCCGGTGAGAAGTGAGGACGCTGGCTTGGGACGATAGCCATGGAGGAGGCCCAGTGCTCAGAGCAAGGCCCGACAAGGAGGCCCGAGATCGCCAGATACCCCTTTCACCGGCGGCCTCCCTGGATCCTCAGTACCTTGTTTGCCGTACAGGTAAGGCGAGAGCCAACTTCAACAGAGCAAAGCCTTGCTGCCCTTCCCATCACTCCGCCATTGGTGGGCGGACCTTCAGCTGCCCGAGCTCTGGAATTAGCGTCCGTGCGTTCCGTTCCTAAACCCGCAAGCTCTGCCACCCAGAAGGACAAGGGGCAGTGGGCGCCTGGGGACACCACCACCTCCACGTTTCCCCCTCCAAGTCACACACCATCCTGACTTGGGAAATATATCGGCTGTTCCTTCATCGCTGGGTCAAAATACTGGAACTCCCTCCCTTAACAGCCCTGTGGGAGCACCTTCACCACACGGGACTGCAGCGGTTCAAGAATGCAGCTCACCACTACCTTCTTGAGAGACGGTTAGGGATGGGCAATAAATGCCGGCCTTGCCAGCAACACCCACATCCCTTCAACGAATTTTTAAGAAATTCCTTCCCTGAACCTCCACCTCGAGTGGCTCCCACGAAATTGCGCGGGAGATATCGGAGGCACTAAACTGGCAGCGCCCCGCTCCCGCAGGTAGCGCCGATGATGATGGTGGCACCGCCGTGCGCAGCCCCGTGGAGGAAATTGGCCAGCGGCCCGTGAGTGATGTCGGCGCCAGCCTTGCGTGTCGCGAGCCGAGTGGGGGGGGGGGAGGGGGGGTGATTAAATGGGAGTTGCGCTGCGGCAATTTTATTTTCCTGGCCGGCTTTCCGGTCTGGCCTTCCGCGGTGTATTTCGCGGGGTCCGTGCCACGGTGGTGCGGGCCCGGCTCTCTGCTTGTCTGCCGGGCTGGCGGCCACGGCAACCCCGGTGGCTTAGCGGAGGCCCCTCGCCCGACTGTGGAGCTGGCAGTGTGCCCTCTGCCCTCTCCTGTAACGGACGGGGAGAGCACTGTGCTCACGCTGGTGTGTAGCATTGAAAATTTCGCGCACTTACCGCTCCCCCCGACATCGCGCTCCACTTCCCCTCGGGGTGGGGGGGCGGGGGCAGTAAACCCAATTTGGCGGCAGGGACAGGAAGTCACGCCTCGTCTCGGTTACCTCCCCCCTCCCCCCCCCCCCCAAATGGGGCGCCAATGAATTTCGACCATGCTACATCAATGAAGTTGTTGTTGTTGATGGCAAGACTGCGATTGGGCCTTTCACTTTCTTTGTGCCCTGTGTATTTTTCCAAGCTGTTCTGCTGGGCGGGCCTGTAATAATTCATCCAGTGTTACTGAATGACATTTTACTTAATGCTTGGGTAGAGTTTGTCCACGTGGTATTCTCGGAATGCCTCGTGCAGGCAACTGTATAGATTTTATGATTTAAAAAAAAAAACATTTGTGCTCGAGGGTACAGGCGCGTTTATTGCCCAGCGCTAGTTTGTGGGATCTTGCTGTGCGCAGATTGACGACCACCTTTCCCACATTACAGCAGTGATTGCTCTTCGAAATTGGCTGTGAAGCCATTTGGGGGCCAGCCCAAGGTGGTAAAAGGTGCTGTATAAATGCACGAGGCCCCTCCAGAGGGCTATTAAGAGTCAACTACTTTGCTGGAGTCACATAAATGGTTCATTCCCGGGTTGGCAACCAGTGACTAGTGGGGTGCCGCGGGGCTCAGTGCTGGGACCCGCAACTATTTACAATCTACATTAACGACTCGGAAGAAGGGACCGAGTGTAACGTAGCCAAGTTCGCCGACGATACAAAGATGGGAGGAAAAGCAATGTGTGAGGAGGACACAAAAAAATCTGCAAAAGGACGTAGACAGGCTAAGTGAGTGGGCAAAAAATTTGGCAGATGGAGTATAATATTGGAACGTGCGAGGTCATGAATCAGGTGAATTCATAATGGGGAACAAGGAAATGGCAGACCAATTCAACAACTACTTTGGAGTATAATGTAGGAAAGTGGCAGAAAAAAAATCAAAGAGCAAGTTATTATTTAAATGGAGAAAGATTGCAAAGTCAGTTAATAAGAACATAAGAACACAAGAAATAGGAGCAGGAGTAGGCCATACGGCCCCTTGAGCCTGCTCCGCCATTCAATACGATCATGTCTGATCTGATCATGGACTCGGGTCCACTTCCCTGCCCGCTCCCCTTGTTGCCTCTAGATTTGGGTAAGGATGGGCAGGTTTCCGTCCCTGAAGGGCATTAGTGAACCAGTTGGGTTTTTACGTCAATACATCAGCTTCCGATAGTCATTTTTACCGATACCAGATTTTTATTTCCAGATTTTTAAAAATGGCATTCAAGTTCCCAAACTGCCATGTTGGGATTTGAACTTGCTCGGGATTACTAGTCCAGTAACATAATCGCTACAACTAACATACCGCTGCTGGATTAAGGTGGCAATATAGGGGATATGACCACCACTGACATTCTCACGGGAGCTGGGAATTAGCCTAACAAGGGGAGAATTCCACTTTCGTAGAGCCTGGGGAATGTTCAGTGCAGGGTGGGGTGGTGGGGTGGTGGGGTTGGGGGGGTGGGAGGGTGGTGGGGTTGGGGGGGTGGTGGGGTGGAGTGGGGGGGGTGGTGTGGGGGGGTGGTGGTGGGGTGGGGGGGTGGTGGTGGGGTGGTGGGGTTGGGGTGGTGGGGTGGGGGGGGGGCGGAGAACCCTAACATCAGGTCCTCAACTTCACAACGTCGCCCTGGGAATTTTTACTGGGATTCCCGAAATTTAGGTCACGGGGGGCCTGGGGCCGGGAGCCCGGTGCGAGGCCCCAGGCCCCCCGCGTAACCATGGCAACAAAGGGGAGTGCAGGAGCCCGCATCTCGGTAGGCCCATCACGCAGCCGAGTGCGGGGGATGCATTGGGCTCTGTTGCCATAACTGCAGCCCAAAGCTTAAGGGCGCGATCGCTACAACTAATGGTCGTGCCCCCGATTGTCAGGCAGAGGGTCAGGTTGGCACCTGAAGAACAGGCCACTTGGCTAGGACTGCCAACGCCGTGCCCGAGCAATGCCCAGCGCCTTTGGGAGAGGAGCGGAGAGAAATGAGAATAGGAAAACAAAAATTACAATCTCCTTGCTTCCTCCACAAAAGACTTAAAACTAAAAACAAAAAATACGCAAACCCAATAAGACATTCTGCCAGTCATTAACAGGATCCCAGTCTCCGAAAGGGACCTTTTGACCTTTAATCATCACCTTCGGTTTTCCATTATCGAAGCAATGTTCAAAAAAAACAGCCGTCGACTAGCAGGAGTCATGTGACTGCACGTGCCTTTACATCACTGCCGTCTGTTAACCTTTCACCTGGATCATGGTGGTGCCTCAAATTGAACATTGTTGAGCTGAGTGGAATATTATGTCAATAATGTGAAGAATGTCATGTGTCAGGAGGTGAGTTTAAGGAGGTAAAGTAACTTCTTGTCTCCTGTTAATGTTTACGAGCTACTTGATTGAATCACTGTCCTGTGATTAACTCACGGCTGAGTTCCATCTATACAATTCCTGGAGCACCAATTAACAGCTTAGTAATGATGTCGCAATAAAGAATAAGGGCCACTTTTCCTGACCCATAACCCCCCGAGGGAACACCCGTTCCTTGAGGGGGTTAATCAGAAGTGACAAGAATAACAACTTTCAATTTAAAATTCTCATCCTTGATTTCTAATCCCTCCTTGGCCTCAGCCCCTCCCTATCTCTGTAACCTCCTCTGTGGTGTCCCTGCACCTCTACTACAAACTCACACGAGGCATAGATATATCAGACACGGTCACTTTGTGACCTTCACCTTTGTTGCCAGGACCAAGGAGTGCTGACCCTGGGTGGGACCTCCCCTTTTATAGCTGGAAACCCAGGTGAGGAGTGTCTCCTGTAAGTTCACCCCCTGTGGTCAGGGTGTGCATTTCTAAGGTACATGAGTTACAGTTACATGACTATGTCATTGCAACATGGTTAAATACATGACATCACCTCCCCCATTAAGTCTTTTTGTTTCAGAGGTTAAGTCTCTCAGGTGGTCGGCGCTCTCTCGTGGAGCGCCGCAGTTGTGGCTCTGGTGTCTGAGCCTTGGCACGCGTCTCTGTCACTTGAGGTGATTCCGGTCTGTCCGGGCTGGCTGCAGGGACTGTGCATGCTGAGGACTGTCTTTGTTGCTCGTCCACTGGCAGTGGTGTGGGTGACATCTCATGTTCTTCTTCAGGTTCCTCCGTGTCTATGCTGAACCTTGTCTTTACTTGGTCCAAGTGTTTGCGGCATATCTGCCCATTGTTTAGTTGGACCACCATGACTCTATTTCCTTCTTTGCCAATTATAGTGCCCTCAAGCCACTTGGGTCCCAAAGCATGGTTAAGAACAAATACCGGGTCATCTATTTCTATACACCTCCTCCTTGAGTTTCGATCACGGAGCTCGGTTTGGGACTGGCGCTTGCCCTCAACAATGTCTGCCAGGGCTGGGTGAATGAGGGACAGCCGCGTCTTGAGCGTGCGTTTCATGAGGAGTTCCGCTGGCGGGACTTCCGTGAGCGAGTGCGGGCAGGACCTGTAGGCCAGCAGGAGGCGTGATCGGCGGTATTGAAGGGAGGGTCCTTGGATGCATAGCCTGCCCTGTTTTATGACTTGGACCGCCCGTTCCGCCTGGCCATTGGAAGCCGGCTTGAACGGCGCTGTCCGGACGTGTTTGATACCATTGCCCGACATAAACTCCTGGAATTCGTGGCTGGTGAAACACGGGCCATTGTCGCTGACCAGGATGTCTGGCAAGCCATGGGTCACGAAAACCGTACGCAGACTCTCCACAGTGATGGATGTCATGCACGAGTTCAATATGATGCAATCGATCCACTTCGAGTATTCATCGACAACAATCAGGAACATTTTCCCCATGAATGGGCCCGCATAGTCTACGTGAATACGTGACCATGGCCTGGTGGGCCAGGGCCACGGGCTGAGTGGAGCCTCCCTGGGGGCATTGCCCAGCTGGGCACACGTCGTGCACCTGCGAACACAGTGTTCCAGGTCTGAGTCAATCCCCGGCCACCATACATGTGACCGGGCAATGGCCTTCATTAACACAATGCCAGGGTGCTCACTGTGGAGTTCCCTGATGAACGCTTCCCTTCCTTTCTGGGGCATGACTATCTGGTTGCCCCATAGCAGGCAGTCGGCTTGGATGGAGAGTTCATCCATCCGTCTCTGAAACGGTCTGACTTCCTCGGGGCACGCCCTGTGTGCGGGCGCCCAATCCCCAGTCAGAACATATTTCTTTATCACGGATAGGAGGGTGTCCCTGTTGGTCCAGAGTTTGATCTGGCGGGCTGTGATGGGGGAGCCCGCAGTGTCAAAAGCCTCAACGGCCATGACCATCTCGGCGCTCTGCTCCGACGCCCCCTCGGTGGTGGCCAGTGGGAGCCTGCTGAGCGCGTCGGCGCAATTTTTGGTGCCTGGCCGGTGCCGTATGGTGTAGTCATACGCAGCCAGCGTGAGGGCCCAGCGCTGTATGCGAGCTGACGTATTGGCGTTGACAGCCTTGCTGTCGGACAACAATTATATTAACGGCTTGTGGTCCGTCTCTAGCTCGAACTGTCTACCAAAAAGGTACTGGTGCATCTTTTTCACACCGTAAACACACGCGAGTGCCTCCTTCTTGACCATGCCGTATCCACGCTCTGCCTGGGAGAGCGACCTGGAGGCGTAAGCCACCGGTTGGAGTCGGCCGTCATCGTTATCCTGCTGCAACACACACCCAACCCCGTAGGATGACGCATTGCACGTTAAGACCAGTTTTTTACAGGGGTCATACAAAGTCAACAGTTTGTTGGAACACAGCAGGACCCTCGCCTTATTGAAAGCCCGTTCTTGACAGTCCCCCCCAAAACCATTCACAACCTTTACGCAGGAGCATGTGTAACGGCTCCAACAATGTGTTTAAGTTCGGCAGAAAGTTCCCAAAATAGTTCAAAAGTCCCAGGAATGATCACAACTCCGACGTGTTGCCGGGCCTGGGCGCCCGGCGGATCGCCTCCGTTTTTGATTCAGTGGGCCGGATCCCATCTGCGGCAACCCTCCTGCCCAAAAACTCGACCTCTGGGGCCAAAAACACACGCTTGGCCTTTTTCAATCGCAAGCCTACCCGATCCAATCGGCGTAGCACCTCCTCCAGGTTGTGGAGGTGTTCTTCGGTATCTCGACCCGTTATGAGAATGTTGTCTAGGAATACGATCGTTCCAGGAATGGATTTGAGCAAGCTTTCCATGTTTCTCTGAAAGATGGCTGCTGTCGAACGAATGCCAAACGGACACCTGTTGTAGACAAATAATCCCTTGTGCGTCGTGATGGTGGTCAGAAGCTTGGATTCTTCAGCTAGTTCCTTAGTCATGTAGGCCGAAGTGAGGTCCAGCTTCGTGATCAGCTTGCCACCTGCCAGCTGGCAAAAAGGTCCTCCGCTCTTGGAAGCGGGTATTGGTCTTGCAGCGATACTTGGCTGATGGTGGCTTTGTAGTCGCCACAAATCCTGACCGAGCTATCTGCTTTGAGGACGGGAATGATGGGACTTGCCCAGTCGCTGAATTCAACGGCCGAAATTATGCCCTCTCTCAGCAGCCTGTCCAGTTCACATTCAATTTTCTCACGCATCACATACGGCACCGCTCTGGCTTTGTGGTGCACTGGTCTGGCGTCCGGAGTGATGCATATCACTACTTTAGTGCCCTTGAACGTACCGACACCAGGTTGAAACAGTGCCCCGAATTTTTGCAGGACCTGTGAGCATGAACTTCGCTCCACGGATGAAATGGCGTGCACATCCCCCCATTTCCAATTCATCTCAGCTAGCCAACTCCTCCCCAAGAGCGCGGGACCATTTCCCGGGACGATCCAGAGTGGCAGCCGGTTCTGTGATCCATTATGTGTAACCACCAAGTTTGCACTGCCCAGCACTGGGATGATCTCTTTGGTGTACATCTGTAGCTGCGTGTCAATGCGTTCCAGTTTGGGCCTGCTAGCCCTGTGTGGCCATAGTCTCTGAAATTGTTGGGCGCTCATGAGTGACTGGCTAGCTCCCGTATCCAGCTCCATGTGCACCGGGATGCCATTCAGTAAGACTTTCATCATCATGGGTGGCGTTTTAGTGTATGAGCTGTGGACGTCAGCCACATGAACTCTCTGAACTTCAGCATGTATGGCTTTATCCCAGGCCTCATCCTGCATTGCAGACCCCTCATCTGGTTCCTCTGTCTCGCAGATTAGCCTCGCTACTGCCTTTTTGCACATCTTGGCCAAGTGTCCATTAACATTACAAACCCTACAGGTATATTGCTGGAACCTGCAGCTTTTCGCAGTGTGTCTACCCCCACACCTCCAGCATGAGCTGAGATTGAGATTGTTGTTAACAAAAGGACTATTACCAGGCACTCCTCTCTGATTGCCCATTTGGCTGTTTCTAAGCACTCTGATGGTGGGTGTTAATGGTCCCATCGCGGGAAGCATTGTTCCTCGAGATGACGTGAATTGCCGATCCCCTTTCCATTGTCCCTGTTGCGGGCCCACCCTCGAGCCTGTTGCTGCCTGGGCGGTTTCGAAATGCCCTTGCCTGCCTGCGGGGTCCCAAGCCGCGTTCACCATGTTAACTCCCTGGTCCATCGCCACGTTGGAACCAGGGCTGCGCACGTAAATTAGCTTGGTCTCCTCTTCCCCTGCCATAAAGATCTGAGCTATCAACGCCACCCCTTCTAAAGTCAAGTCCTTAGTCTTTATGAGCTTCCTGAAAATGCCGGCATGATTAATGACCTCGATGAAAAAGTCCCTTAACATTTCCCTCCTGCAGGCATCGGAGAACTTACAGAGACTGGCCAAGCGCCGCAGTTCCCCCACAAAGTCCGAGACGTTTTGACCCTCCCGACGCCGGTGAGAGTAGAACCGGTGCCGGGCCATGTGTATGCTACTCGCTGGCTTGAGATGCTCACTGATCAGCTGGCTGAGCTCTTCGAAGGACTTGTCCACCGGCTTTTGGGGTGCGAGCAGGTCTTTCATCAGCGCATATGTCTGTGGTCCGCAGCTGGTCAGTAGATGCGCCCTCCGCTTGTCAGCCGCTGCCTCTTCCAGCCAGTCCTTTGTGACAAAGCTCTGCTGGAGTCTTTCCACAAAGTCGTCCCAGTCCTCACCCACACAGTAGCATTCCTCTGTGCCACCGGTAGCCATCCTCGTGGTTCAGTGATTCCCGATTCTCGTCGCCAGATGTAGTGTCTCTGCACCTTACTACAAACTCACACGAAGGCATAGATATATCAGACACGGTCACTCTGTGACCTTCACCTTTATTGCCAGGACCAAAGAGTGCTGACCCTGGGTGGGACCTCCCCTTTTATACCTGGAAACCCAGGTGAGGAGTGTCTCCCGCAAGTTGACCCCCTGTGGTCAGGGTGTGCATTTCTAGGTACAGGTACAGTGTACATGAGTTACAGTTACATGACTATGTCATTGCAAGATGGTTAAATACATGACATCCTCCAGCCCCACAACTCTCTCAGATCTCTGCACCCCTCCAATTCTTGTCCCTCGCGATTTTAATCACTCCACCATGCCTTCAGGAAGTCCGTCCATAAACCTCTCCGCCTCTCATATAATCAGAGAATGGTTACAGCACAGAAGGAGGCCATTCGGCCCGTCGAACTCGTGCTGGCTTTCTGCAAAGAGCACCTCAGCTAGTCCCACTCCCCTCACCTCCCTCCCCTCCCGCCCCCCCCAGCCCCCATGCCCGCCCTGTCCCCGGAGCCCTGCAAATTCTTTTCCTTCAGGTACTTATCTAACTCCGTTTTGAAAGCCCCCACCATCCTCTTAGGCAGTGCATTCCACTCGCTGCGCGACACAGTTTTTCCACATTTTGCGTTGCTTCTCCTGTCAATCGCCTTAAATCTGTGTCCTCTGGTTCTCGACCCTTCCGCCAATGGGAACAGCTTCTCTCTATCTACCCTGTCCAGACCCCTCATGATTTTGAACACCTCGATCAAATCTCCTCTCAAACTTCTCTGCTCCAAGGAGAGCAAGCCCAGCTTCTCCAGTCTATCCACGTCACTGAAGTCCCTCATCCCTGGAACTATTCTTGTAAATATTCCCACATTGCAACAGTGACTACACTCCAAAAGTACTTCATTGGCTGTAAAGCGTTTTGAGACGTCCGGTGATCTTAAAGACACTATATAAATGAAAGTCTTTCTTTTGAAGAAAATCTTTTCTGCACCCTCTCTAAGGCCCTCACATTCTTCCTAAAGTGCGTTAGTGCGTCTATCCTCCCAGGGAATATCTTGCGTAAATATTTCTCCAGCGATTTGAGGTGTCTACTGTATATGGTCCACGTCTCAGAGCCATACAGGAGGATGGGTATTACTACAGCCCTGTAGACCATAAGCAACGTCAGTGTTCTTGATCAGGCCAACATCCCCAGCATCGAAGCACTGACCACACTCGACTGGGCGGGCCACATTGTTCGCATGCCCGACATAAGACTCCCAAAGCAAGCGCTCTACTCGGAACTCTTACACGGCAAGTGAGCCCCAGGTGGGCAGAGAAAACGTTTCAAGGACACCCTCAAAGCCTCCCTGATAAAGTGCAACATCCCCACCGACACCTGGGAGTCCCTGGCCCAAGACCGCCCTAAGTGGAGGAAGAGCATCTGGGAGGGCGCTGAGCACCTCGAGTCTCGTCGCCGAGAGCGTGCAGAAACCAAGTGTAGACAGCGGAAGGAGCGTGCGGCAAACCAGACTCCCCACCCACCCATTCCTCCAACCACCGTCTGTCCCACCTGTGACAGAGACTGTGATTCCCGTATTGGACTGTTCAGTCACCTGAGAACTCACTTTTAGAGTGGAAGCAAGTCTTCCTCGATTCCGAGGGACTGTCGATGATGAAAGTGCGTTGCCCAGAATTGGACACAATACTCCAGATGAGGCCAAATATAAAAGTTCATCATAACTTCCTTGCTTTTGTACTCTATGGGGGAGAAATTCAGCTTTGCCCAGTTTGGGTGGGAACAGTCGGGAAGCATGCGAACTAACGGCAGGCGCTGAAGTCTCTACGCTCTCCGAAAATTTGGGTTACCGCCCACGGAAGGAAGGGGAACGCTAAATCAAGCGCTCCAGTTCCTTCTTGGAGCGCTAACGGGTCGGACGCCTCAGCAGCGATCCGCACCGGGTTGTGCTGCACTGCCGCGTCTGGGGGGGCCTGTCCCTCACTTAGAGGGAAAGGACCCACTCTGCCGACTCTGCAAAGTAAAGAGGGACTAACCTGGACCACGGGGGAGCAGGGGTGCTGCGTGATCAGCCCAGCACTCGAGCAGAGAGCCAGGCTGAGCCATCGCGGCCACGGCTCGGCGAAGAAACCGGGTCAGCACCGCGAACAACGAGAAGGTAGCTTTTCATTTTTTCACTCGGCCACCCCCGCCTTTAATCATCTCCCCGGTCGCGGCCCACCGCCCGATCTGTGCCTCCTGCAGCCGCCGGTGTTTTCGCCTGGCGTTGCTGCAGGGGGCCGAAAGTGAATTTCGGGGCTGGGCGATGCGCGCGGTGATAACGTCACGATCGCCGGGCGCCGAAGATCGGGGAGAAACGCCCGTAGCGCTGCCGGTGAATGAGGACACTGACGTTGGTGCGTCTATCCTGCCAATGGATTGGCAGGATCTTGCGGAGGCAGCATTGGTGGTACTTCTCCAGTGTTTTGAGGTGTCTGCTGTACATAGGCCATGTGTCTGAGCCATATAGGAGGGTGGGTATCACTACTGCTCTGTAGACCATGAGCTTGGTGCCGGGTTTGAGGTCCTGCTTTTCAAACACTCTCTTCCCCAGGCGACCGAAGGCTGCACTGGCACACTGAAGGTGGTGTTGGACCTCATCGTCGATGTCTGCCCTTGTTGACAGTAGGCTCCCGAGGTATGGAGAATGGTTCACGTAGTCCAAGGCCTCGTCGTGGATTTTGATAATCGGTGGGGCAGTGCTGTGTGGTGGGGGCAGGTTGATGAGAGGACTTTTGTCTTACCGATGTTTAGCATAAGGCCCATGCTCTCGTACGCCTCGGTGAAGGTGTTGACGATGGCTTGGAGTTCGGCCTCCGAGTGTGCGCAGACGCAGGCATCGTCTGCCTACTGTACTTGGATGACGGAGAATGGGATGACCTTGGATCTAGCCTGGAGGCGGAGGGGGTTGAACTGATTCCCGTTTGTCCTGTAATTTAGCTCCACTCCAGCGGGGAGTTTGCCGAGGGTGAGATGGAGCATTGCAGCAAGGAAGATTGGTGCCCGGTCTGTAACTCATTTTTTGCCCCTTGGCGACATCATCCGGAAACGCAGCATCAGTTTCCACATGTACGCTGATGACACCCAGCTCTACCTCACTACCACTTCTCTCGACCCCTCCAGAGTGTCAGAGTGATTGTCCGACATCCAATTCTGGATGAGCAGAAATTTTCTCCAATTGAATATTGGGAAGACTGAAGCCATTGTTTTCGGTCCCCGCCACAAACTCCGTTCCCGAGCCACTGACTCCATCCCTCTCTCCAACCTCTGTCTGAGGCCGAAGCAGACTTTTCGCAACCTTGGTGTCATATTTGACCCTGAAATGAGCTTTCGACCAGATATCCTCAGCACAACTATTTCCACCTCTGTAACATCGCCCGTCTCCGCCCTTGCCTCAGCTCAAATGCTGTTGAAGCCCCCATCCGTGCCTTTGTTACCTCTAGACTTGACTATTCCAACGCACTCCTGGCTGGCCTCCCACATACCCTATGCAAACTAGAGGTGATCCAAAACTCAGATGCCCATGTCCTAACTCGCACCAGTCCCTCTCACCCATCCCCCCTGTGCTCGCCTCGATTTCAAAACTCTCATCCTTATTTTCAAATCCCTCCATGGCCTTGCCCCTCCCTATCTCTGTAATCTCCTTCAACCCCCACAACCTTCCGAGATGTCTCTGCTCCTCTAATTCTGCCCTCCTGAACATCCCTGATTGTAATCGCTCAACCAATGGTGGCCGTGCCTTCTGTTGCCTGGGCCCCAAGCTCTGGAACTCCCTCCCTAAACCTCTCCATCTCTCTACCTCTCTTTCCTCTTTCAAGACGCTCCTTAAAGCCTCCCTCTTTGACCAAGGGTCACCTGCATTAACTTCTACTTATGCGGCTCGGTGTCAAATTCTTGGAGCATAATCCTCCTGTGAAGCAACTTGGGACGTTTCACTACGTTAAAGGCGCTATATAAATACAAGTTGTTAGTGGGGGTGCCAACGGGACATATAAATGAGTAAAATTTAGAGTCCAAAGCTTCTATTTATGAAGCCCAGAATTCCGTATGCTTTTTAATCGCTTTCTCTCTATCTGCCCTGTCCAAACCCCTCATGATTTTGAACACCTCGATCAAATCTCCTCTCAACCTTCTCTGCTGTAAGGAGAACAACCCCAGCTTCTCCAGTCTATCCACGTAACTGAAGTCCCTCATCCCTGGAACCATTCTCATAAACCGTTTCCGCTCCCTCTCTAAGGCCTTCACATCCTAAAGTGCGGTGCCCCAGAATTGGACACAATTCTCCAGTTGAGGCCGAACCAGTGTTTTATACAGGTTCACCATAACTTCCTTGCTTTTGTGCTCTGTGCCTCTATTTATGAAGCCCAGGATCCCGCATGCTTTTTAACCGCTTTCTCAACCTGCCCTGCCACCTTCAACGATTTGTGCACATACACCCCCAGGTCTCTCTGTTCATGCACCCCCCTTTCGGATTCTACCCTTTAGTTTACATTGCCTCTCCTCGGTCTTCTCTACCTCTCTCCTCCAAGCTTTGGGTCAGCTGCCCTAATTTCTCCTCCTGTGGCTCGGTGCCAAGTTTTTTTTTTTTTTACAGCGCTCCTGTGAAGTGCCTTGGGACATTTTACAACATTAAAAGGCGCCATATTTCAAAACATGCTTCAAAACACAGGCGACATGGCTGTCTTAGTAACGACTTGACACTCCAGCCTCAACTAACAATTTGCACAGGGCCCAGCGGCAGCACATTGGGCTGGGACACAGGTCCATATCTGGAGTTCACCACACTCTGAGCTCCTGACCCTGAGCAGGGGACGAGTTCGAGGTACTGTTGGGTGAATGCTTCTCTTAGAATAGGTTCCTTGCGCTTGCAGACAAGATTCTGACGGGGGATTGACCGGGTAGATGCTGAGAGGTTGTTTCCCCCTGGCTGGAGAGTCTTGAACCAGGGGGCACAGTCTCGGGATAAGGGGACGGCCATTTAAGACAGAGGTGAGGAGAAATTTCTTCCCTCAGAGGGTTATTAATCTTTGGAACTCTCTGCCCCAGAGAGTTGTGGAGGCTGAGTCTCTGAATAGATTCAAGGCTGAGATCAATGGATTTTTGGAGTCTGGAGGAATCAAGGGATCGGGCGGGAAAGTGGAGTTGAGGTCGATGATCAGCCATGATCTTATTGAATGGCGGAGCAGGCTCGAGGGGCCGTAAGGCCTACTCCTGCTCCTATTTCTTATGTCATCATCATCATAGGCAGTCCCTCAACATCGAGGAAGACTTGCTGCCACTCTTTTTTAAAAAAAAAATAAAAAAAAAAAAAAGTCCTTAGGTGACTGAACAGTCCGATACAGAATGACAGTCTCTGTCACAAGTGCGACAGACAGTGGTTGAAGGAAAGGGTGGGTGGGACTGGTTTGCCGCGTGCTCCTTCCGCTGCCTGCGTTTGTTTTCTGCACGCTCTCGGCGATGAGACTCAAGGTGCTCAGCGCCCTCCCAGATGCTCTTCCTCCACTTAGGGCGGTCTTGGGCCAGAGAATCCCAGGTGTCAGTGGGGATATTGCACTTTATCAAGGAAGCTTTGAGGGTATCCTTGAAATGTTTCCTCTGCCCACCTGGGGCTCACTTGCCGTGTCGGAGTTCCGAGTAGAGCGCTTGCTTTGGAAGTCTCGTGTCGGGGTCATGCGGACAATGTGGCCCTGCCCAGCGGAGCTGGTCGATGTGTGGTCAGTGCTTCGATGCTGGGGATGTTGGCCTGGTCGAGGACGCTAACGTTGGTGCGTCTGTCCTCCCAGGGGATTTGTAGGATCTTGCGGAGACAGCGTCGGTGGTATTTCTCCAGCGACTTGAGGTGTCTACTGCACATGGTCCACGTCTCTGAGCCATACAGGAGGGCGGGCATCACTACGGCCCTGTAGACCATGAGCTTGGTGCCAGATTTGCGTAATTTGCTGGTCATTCTGTGACAGTAATGGCCTTTGCTTTCTCTCCCCTCAGCATGTGTTGGTGCAGGCAGCCCTCCTCCAGACCGTTCATCGCCTCCTCATCGATGCCCTCCCGTCAACCCAGCACACAAGCCAGCATGGCTACCAGCTCATGGCCACCAGCCTCTTCTCCTCCGGCATCGCCACCATGCTACAGACCACCCTGGGAAGCAGGTAATCAGGTCTCCAAACGTTCGCTGCTCCCATTCGGGGAATCCCATCAGCATAATGGGCGAGGTGTTTACAATGATAAAAGGAGTTGATAGGGTGGGTAAAAGAAAGACTTGCATTTATATAGCGCCTTTCACAACCGCCGGACGTCCCAAAGCGCTTTACAGCCAATGAAGTAATTTTGGAGTGTAGTCACTGTTGTAATGTGGGAAACGCGGCAGCCAACTTGCGCACAGCAAGCTCCCACACACAGCAACGTGATAATGAGCAGATAATCTGTTTTTGTTATGTTGATTGAGGGATAAATATTAGCTCCAGGACACCGGGGATAACTCCCCTGCTCCTCTTCTTCGAAATAGTGCCATGCGATCTTTTACATCCACCTGAGAGGGCAGATGGGGCCTCGGTTTAACGTCTCATCTGAAAGACGACACCTCCAACAGTGCAGCACTCCCTCAGCACTACACTGGAGTGTCAGCCTAGATTTACGTGCTCAAGTTCCTGGAGTGGGACTCGAACCACAACAACGTTTATTTATATAGAACTTTAACGTAATAAAACATCCCAAGGCGTTTGACAGGAGTGTTATAAGACAAAACAAATACATTTAACACCGAGCCACAAAAGCTTGGTCAAAGAGGTAGGCTTTACCGAGCGTCTTAAAGGAAGAAAGAGAGGTAGAGAAACGGAGAGGTTTAGGGAGAGAGTTCCAGAGCTTGGGGCCTAGGCAGCTGAAGGTACGGCCACCAATGGTTGAGTAATTAACATGAAAATAAGAAGCAGGAGTAGGCCACCTGGCCCCTCGAGCCTGCTCCGCCATTTAATAAGATCACGGCTGATCTGATCATGGACTCAGCTCCACTCCCCTGCCCGCTCCCCATAAGCGTTTATTCCCTTGTCATTCAAAAATCTGTCTATCTCCACCTTAAATATATTCAATGACCCAGCCTCCACAGTTCTCTGGGGCAGAGAATTCCATAGATTTACAACCCTCTGAGAGAAGAAATTTCTCCACATCTCAGTTTTAAATGGGCGGCCCTTATTCTGAGACTATGTCCCCTAGTTTTAGTTTCCCCCACGAGAGGAAACATCCTCTCTGCATCCACCTTGTCGAGCCCCCTGATTATCTTATATGTTTCGATAAGATCACCTCTCATTCTTCTGAAATCCAATGTGTATAGGCTCAACCTACTCAAGCTATCTTTACATAGAAACATACAAAATAGGTGCAGGTGCAGGCCATTCAATAAGATCATGGCTGATCATGCAATTTCAGTACCCCACTCCTGCCTTCTCTCCATACTCCCTGATCCATTTAGCTGTAAGGGCCATATCTAACTCCCTTTTGAATATATCCAACGAACTAGCCTCAACAACTTTCTGTGGTAGAGAATTCCACAGGTTCACCACTCTTTGGGTGAAAACTTTTCTCCTCATCTCGGTTCTAAATGGCTTAACCTTTATCCTTAGACTGTGACCCCTGGTTCTGGACTTTGCCAACATCGGGAACATTCTTCCTGCATCTAACCTGTTCAATCCCGTCAGAATTTTATATGCTTCTATGAGATCGCCTCTCATTCTTCTAAATTCCAGTGAATATAAGCCTAGCCGATCCAGTCTTTCTTCATATGTCATTCCTGCCATCCTGGAAATCAGTCTGGTGAACCTTCGCTGCACTCCCTCAATAGCAAGAATGTCCTTCCTCAGATTAGGAGACCAAAACTGTGCACAATACTCCAGGTGTTGTCTCACCAAGTCCCTGTACAACTGTAGCAAGACCTCCCTGCTCCTATGAAGGCCAGCATGCCATTTGCTTTCTTAACTGCCTGCTGTACCTGCATCCCTACTTTCAATGATTGATGTACCATGACACCCAGGATTCGTTGCACCTCCCCTTTTACTAAGTGTCACCATTCAGATAATATTCTGCCTTCCTGTTTTTGCCACCAAAGTGGATAACCTCACATTTATCCACATTATACTGCATCTGCCATGCATTTGCTCACTCACCTAACCTGTCCAAGTCACCCTGCAGCCTCTTAGCATCCTCCTCACAGCTCACACTGCCACCCGGCTTAGTGTCATCTGCAAACTTGGCGATATTACATTCAATTCCTTCGTCTAAATCTTTAATATATATTGTAAATAGCTGGGTACCGCACTAGTCACTGCCTGCCATTCCGAAAAGGACCCGTTTAGTCTCACTCTTTGCTTCCTGTCTGCCAACCAATTCTCTATCCACGTCAATACATTATCCCCAATACCATGTGCCTTAATTTTGCACACTAATCTCTTGTGTGGGACCTTGTCAAAAGCCTTTTGAAAGTCCAAATACACCACATCCACTGCTTCTCCCTTATTCACTCTTCTAGTTACATCCTCAAAAAATTCTAGAAGATTTGTCAAGCATGATTTCCCTTTCATAAATCCATGTTGACTTGGACCGATCCTGTCACTGTTTTCCAAATGCGTTGCTATTACATCTTTAACAATTGATTCTAGCATTTTCCCCACTACCGATGTCAGGCTAACCGGTCTATAATTCCCTGTGTTCTCTCTCCCTCCTTTTTTAAAAAGTCAACCCCTTCATCTCAACCTAGTGAATCTTCTCTGAACTGCCTCCATTGCAAGTACATCCTTAAATACGGAGACCAAAGTGTACGCAGTACTTTCGGTGTGGCCTCACCAATCCCTTGATATAGCAGGACTTCTCTGCTGTTATATTCCATCCCCCTTGCAATAAAAGTCAACAATCCATTTGCTTTCCTGATTACTTGCTGTACCTGTATACTAACTTTTTGTGTTTCATGCACAAGGACCCCAGATCCCTCTGTACTGCAACACCCGAGGATGTAAGCCATCAGGTCCAGGGGACTTGTCCGCCTTTAGTCCCATTATTTTACCGAGTACTACTTCTCTAGTGATAGTGATTAAATCCTCCCTCCCTATAGCCTCTTGCTAATCCACTATTAGGATGTTTTTAATGTCTTCTAACCGTGAAGACCGACACAAAATATTTGTTCAACATCTCTGCCATTTCCCTGTTCCCCATTATTAATTCCCCAGTCTCATTCTCTAAGGGACTAACATTTACTTTAGCCTCTCTTTTCCTTTTGATGTACCTGTGGAAACTCTTACTATCTGTTTTTATATTTCGTGCTAGTTTACTACCATAATCTATCTTTCCCCTCTTTATATTTTGTTTAGTCGTTCTTTGCTGGCTTGTAAAAGTTTCCCAATCCTCTGGCCTCCCACTAGTCTTGGCCATATTGTATACACTTGTTTTCAATTTGATACCATCCCTTATTTCCTTAGTTAGCCACGGATGGTTATCCCTTCTCTTAGTCGTTCCTTCTCATTGGAATATCTTTTTGTTGAGAGTTATGAAATATCTCCTTAAATGTCTGCCACTGCTCAACAACTATCCCACACTTTAATCTATTTTGCCAGTCCACTTTAGCCAACTCTGCCTTCATACCTTTGTAGTCTCCTTTATTTAAGCTTAGAACACTGGTTTGAGAACCAACTTTCTCACCCACCAACTGAATTTGAAATTCAACCATGTTATGGTCACTCATTCCTAGAGGATCCTTTGCTATGAGATCATTTATTAATCCTGTCTCATTATACAGTACGAGATCTAAGATAGCCCGCTCCTTGGTTGGTTCCACAGCAAACTGTTCAAGGATAATATCCCGGATACACTCTATGAACTCTTCCTCAAGGCTACCCTGGCCAATTTGCTTTGTCCAATCGATATGAAGGTTAAAATCGCCCATGATTATTGCTGTTCCTTTATTTACAAGCCTCCATTATTTCTTGATTCATGCTCAGTCCAACAGTGTAGCTACTGTTCGGGGCCTATAGACTACACTCACCAGCGACTTTTCCCCCTTATTATTCCTTATCTCCACCCAAACTGTTTCAACATCTTGATCCTCTGAGCCAATATCGTTTCTCACGAACGCACTGATCCCATCCTTTATTAATAGTGCTACCCCACCTCCTTTTCCTTTGTCTGTTCTTCCTTTGTCTGTCAAATACCCGAGTATTTAGTTTCCAGTCCTGGTCACCTTGCAACCACGTCTCTGTAATGGTTATCAGATCATACCCATTTGTAACTATTTGTGGCGTCAACTCATCTATTTTGTTACGAATGCTGCGTGCATTCAGATAAAGAACTTTTAAATGTGTTTTTTTACAATTTTTTCCTGCTTTGACCCCACTTTCTGATTCACCTTTATGTTCATACAATCTGTCCCTTCCTGGTACGCTCTGTTTTTCATTGCCCCCAGTGCTATCCTGCTCTATTGCCTTCTCCTTATTCTTTGACTTTTTAAATTTCCGCTCACCTGAACCCTCCCCACCCCTGCTCTACAGCCCTAGTTATTTGATTACCCAGGACCCTGGTCCCAGCACGGTCTAAGTGGAGCCCGTCCCAACGGAACAGCTCCCTCTTACCCCAGTACTGGTGCCAGTGTCCCAGGAACCAAAACACATTTCTCCCACACCAGTCTTTGAGCCACGAGTTTAACTCTCTGATCTTATTTACCCTATGCAAATTTGCTCATGGCTCAGGGTAGTAATCCAGAGATTTTTACCTTTGTGGTTTTGCTTTTTAATTTGGCCCCAAGCTGCTCATAATCCCTCAGGAGAACCTCTTTGTTTGTCCTACCTATGTCGTTGGTACGCACATGGACCATTACAACTGGATCTTCCCCTTCCCACTCCAAGTTCCTCTCCATCCCAGAGGAGATGTCCTTAACTTTGGTACTGGGCAGGCAACACAGCCTTTGGGACTCACGCTCTCGGCTGCAGAGAACTGTATTTATCCCCCTAATTGTTATATAGGTAATCTTGTATATACTCTGTACAGCCACCAGAGGGCTCATCCCCTGGAGTCCCAAGGGATCCCATAATCCCGTGGGAACACAGGTATTTAAGGAGGCCTCACAGGTTGGAGAGGGACTCTGGAGACATGCAATAAAAGAATAAGGTCACACTTTACTTTGAGCTCACAGTATTCAGTTTGACTCTGTCTTCATACGTAACAACTGGCGACGAGATACAGATTGCGAACCCAACGATGCAGAGAACAGTGGGTATCCTGGAGAAATTCTCGGAGGGAAATGATTGGGAAACCTTCGTGGAGCGACTCAACCAATACTTCATGGCCAACGAGCTGGATGGAGAAGAGAACGTTGCCAAACGAAGGGCGATTCTCCTCACCGTCTGTGGGGCATCAACGTATGGCCTCATGAAAAAATCTGCGAAACCCACGGGGAAACCGTATGATGATTTGTGCAGACTGGTCCAGGAGCATTTGAACCCGAAGGAAAGCATTCTGATGGCGAGGTACCGGTTCTACACCTACAAAAGGTCTGAAGGCAAGGAAGTGGTGAGTTATGTCGCCGAGCTAAGACGCCTTGCAGGACATTGCAAATTTGAAGGACATTTGGAGCACATGCTCAAAGACTTTTTTGTACTTGGCATTGGCCACGAAACTATGCTTCACAATATTTTGACAGTAGAGACCCCAACCTTGAGTAAGGCCACAGCGATAGCCCCGACGTTCATTGCCACCAGTGACAATATGAAGCAAATCTCTCAGCATATGAGTGCTGCTACAAGTACTGTGAACAAAGTGATGTTATTTTCAAATTGCAATGTATATGGCACATGCATGCAGCTGCACGTCCGCAGATATCTCAGAGTCCACCATCAAAGGTGATGAATGCAAGGCCATTAACAACTTGTTGGCACTGCGGGGGTGATCATCGTTTCCATTCATGTAGCTTCAAAGGGAACGTTTGCAAGGGCTGTGGAACAATGAGACACCTCCAACGTATGTGCAGGCGAGCTGCAAATCCTGTTAATTCTGCAAACCACCATGTTGCAGAGGAGGACAGATCCACGGCGGATCACGACGAACCAGAGCCTCAGACCAAGGAGGCAGAGGTACATGGGGTGCACACATTTACCACAAAGTGTCCCCCGATAATGCTGAATGCTGAACTCAATAGACTCCCGGTGTCAATGGAGCTTGACACAGGCGTGAACCAGTCCATTATGAGCAAAAAGACTTTCAAAAAATTGTGGTGCAGCAAGGCCTCAAGGCCAGTCTTAACTCCTATTCGCACGAAACTAAGAATTACACAAAGGAACTGATTCCCGTAATCGGCAGTGCTACCGTAAAGGTCTCCTACAATGGAGCGGTGCACAAGCTTCCACTCTGAGTGGTACTGGCCGATGGTCCCACGCTGCTCGGCAGGAGCTGGCTGGGAAAGATACGCTGGAACTGGGACAAATTTCGACGCTATTGCCTGCTGGAGACACTTCGTGTGCCTAGGTCTTAAACAAGTTCATTTCACTGTTCGAACCAGGCATCGGGAAATTCCAAGGAGCAAAAGTGCAGATCCACCTAATTCTGGGGGTGCGACCCATTCATGACGAGGCGAGAACAGTACCGTACAGGATGAGAGAAAGGGTAGTGATCGAGCTAGACCGGCTGCAAAGAGAGGGCATCATTTCACTGATTGAATTCAATGAGTGGGCCAGTCCTATTGTCCCAGTCCTCAAGGGAGACGGCACCATCAGAATCTCTGGCGATTACAAAGTAACTATCAATCGTTTCTCCCTGCAGGACCAATACCCACCACCAAAGACCTCTTTGCAACGCTGGCAGGAGGAAAGACGTTCACGAAGCTGGATTTGACTTCAGCCTACATGACGCAGAAGATGGAGGAATCATCGAAGGGCCTCAACTGCATCAATACGCACAAAGGTTTCTTCATTTACAACAGATTCCCGTTTGGAATCCGATCAGCGGCGGTGATATTCCAGAGAAACATGAAAAGCTTACTGAAGTCAGTCCCGCACACCGTGGTCTTCCAGGAAGACATCTTGGATACAGGTCGGGACACAGTCGAGTATCTGCAGAACCTGGAGGAGGTTCTTAGTCGACTCAACCACGTGGGGCTCAGGTTAAAACGCTCGAAGTGTGTTTTCCTGGCACCTGAAGTGGAGTTCCTGGGGAGGAGGATCGCGGCGGACTGCATCAGGCCCACCGATTCAAAGACTGAGGCAATCGAGAACGCACCGAGGCCACAGAACGTGATGGAGCTGCGGTCATTGCTGCAACTCCTGAACTACTTTGGTAACTTCTTACCGGGTCTCAGCACCCTGATAGAACCACTGCATGCCTTTCTGCATAAAGAGGATGAACGGTTATGGGGCAAAAGCCAACAAAATGCTTTTGTAAAAGCGAGAAAATTGTTATGCTAAAACAAATTGCTTATGTTGTATGATCCATGTAAGCGTTTGGTACTAGCATGTGATGCGTCGTCATATGGCGTTGGGTGTGTATTGCAACAAGCCAATGATTTTGGGAAATTGCAACTGGTTGCTTATGAATCCAGGAGTCTGTCTAAGGCCGAGAGAGCCTACAGCATGATGGAAAAAGAAGCGTTAGCGTGTGTCTTTGGGGTAAAGAAAATGCTTCAATATCTGTTTTGGCTAAAATTCTAAATGGAAACTGACCACAAGCCACTTATATCCCTGTTTTCTAAGAGTAAGGGGATAAATACTAGTGCATCGGCCCGCATCCAGAGATGGGCGCTCACGTTGTCCGCATACAACTACGCCATACGCCACAGGCCAGGCACAGAAAATTGTGCCGATGGTCTCAGGAGGCTGCCATTGCCCACCACGGGAGTGGAAATGGTGCAGCCCGCAGATTTAGTCATGGTTATGGAAGCATTTGAGAGAGTCACAGCCTGGCAGATTAAAACCTGGACGAGCCAGGACCCCTTATTGTCCAAAAACTGTGTGCTTCACAGGAGCTGGTCCAGTGTCCCAGTGGAAATGCAGGACGAGATAAAGCCGTTCCAGTGGCGCAAAGATGAAATGTCTATACAGGCAGACTGCCTTCTGTGGGGTAATCGGGTAGTTGTTCCCAAGAAGGGCAGAGACACCTTCATCAAGGACCTCCACAGTACCCACCCAGGCATTGTAATGATGAAAGCGATACACAGATTCCATGTGTGGTGGCCCAGTATCAATGTGGAATTAGAGTCCTGTGTGCATAGATGTAACACATGCTCGCAGCTAAGCAATGCACCCAGGGAGGCGCCACTAAGTTTATGGTCTTGGCCCTCCAAACCGTGGTCTCGGGTCCATGTCGACTATGCAGGCCCGTTCTTGGGTAAAATGTTCCTTGTAGTTGTAGATGCGTACTCCAAATGGATTGAATGTGAGATAATGTCGGCTAGCACGTCCGCTGCCACCACTGAAAGCCTGCGGGCCATGTTTGCCTCGCACAGCCTGCCTGATGTCCTGGTGAGCGACAACGGGCCATGTTTTACCAGCGCTGAGTTCAAAGAATTCATGACCCGTAACGGGATCAAACATGTTACATCTGCCCCGTTTAAACCAGCGTCCAATGGTCATGCAGAGAGAGCAGTGCAAACCATCAAACAAGGCTTGAAGAGGGTAACGGAAGGCTCGCTGCAGACTCGCCTATCCCGAGTCATACTTAGTTACCGCATGAGACCCCACTCACTCACTGGGATCTCACCTGTTGAACTACTCATGAAAAGAGCACTTAAGACAAGGCTCTCATTAGTTCACCCCGACCTACATGAACAGGTAGAGAGCAGGCGGCTTCAGCATAGTCAATATCATAGCGCAAATGTGTCACGCGAGATTGAAATCAATGATCCTGTATTTGTATTGAATTATGGACAAGGTCCAAGTGGCTTCCTGGCATTGTTGTGGCCAAAGAGGGGAGCAGGGTGTTTAGGGTCAAACTTTCAAATGGACTCATTCACCGGAAACACTTGGACCAAATCGAACTCAGATTCACGGACAATACTGAGCAACCCACTTTGGACCCTACGTTCTTTGAACCCCCCCAACACACACACCAGTGGCAACCGACACAGTGGTTGACCACGAAGCAGAACCCATCATCCACAGCAGCCCTGCAGGACTCATTGTTGTGTATGGAGAAAGAGTCAGACTGAACACTGAGCTCAAAGTAAGGTGTGACCTTAGTCTTTTATTGCAGGTCTCCAGAGTGCCTCTCCAACCTGTGAAGCCTCCTTAAATACCCTGTGCTCCCAAGGGATTATGGGATCCCTTGGGACGCCGGGGAATGAGCCCTCTGGTGGCTGTACAGTGTAAATACAAGTCCACGTATATAATAACATTCCCCCGCAAAGTCAATAGTGTAACTATTTACAATGTGAGTCGATCTGGGGCCCTTCTTGCCCTGGTTGATCGTCTCGGTGTAAAAACTGGTGTTGAATCATTTGTTGGCCCTCGCTGGGCTGCTGTGCAGCTGGCCTTACTGGGCTACCTGGTGTGTTGGGCCCTGCTGGGCTGCTGTGGATGATGGATTCTGTTTCGTGGTCAACCGTGGTGTCGGTTGCCACTGGTGTGTGTGTTGGGGGATCAAAAAAGGTAGGGTTCAAGGTGGGTTGCTCAGGGTAGTCCGTGAATCTGAGTTTGATTTGGTTCAAGTGTTTCCGGTGAATGAGTCCATTTGAAAGTTTGACCCTAAGCACCCTGCTCCCCTTTTTGGCCATGACAGTGCCGGGAAGCCACTTGGGACCTTGTCCATAACTTAATACAAATACAGGATCATTGACTTCAATGTCGCGTGACACATTTGCGCAGTCATGGTGTGCACTTTGTTGAAGCCGCCTGCTCTCTACCTGTTCATGTAGATCAGGGTGAACTAACGAGAACCTTGTCTTAAGTGCTCTTTTCATGAGCAGTTTAGCAGGTGGGATCCCAGTGAGTGAGTGGGGTCTCGTGCGGTAGCTAAGCAGGACTCGGGATAGGCGAGTCTGCGGTGAGCCTTCCGTTACCCTCTTCAAGCCTTGCTTGATGGTTTGCACTGCTCTCTCTGCCTGACCATTGGACGCTGGGTTAAACGGGGCAGATGTGACATGTTTGATCCCATTACGGGTCATAAATTCTTTGAACTCAGCACTGGTAAAACATGGCCCGTTGTCGCTCACCAGGACATCGGGTAAGCCGTGTGTGGCAAACATGACCCGCAGGCTTTCAGTGGTGGCAACGGACGTGCTTGCCGACATTATCTCACATTCAATCCACTTGGAATACGCATCTACAAGCACAAGGAACATTTTACCCAAGAACGGGCCTGCATAGTCGACATGTACCCTAGATTACGGTTTGGAGAGCCAAGACCATAAACTTAGCGGTGCCTCCCTGGGTACATTGCTTAACTGCAAGCATGTATTACATCTGTGAACGCAGGACTCTAAGTCCGCATCGATACCGGGCCACCATACGTGGGATCTGGCTATCGCTTTCACCATTACGATGCCTGGGTGGGTACTGTGGAGGTCATTGATGAAGGTGTCTCTGCCCTTCTTGGGGACCACTCCTCCATTGCCCCACAGAAGGCAGTCTGCCTGGATAGACATTTCATCTTTGCGCCGCTGGAACGGCTTTATCTCTTCCTGCATTTCCTCTGGGACATTGGACCAGCTCCCGTGAAGCACACAGCTTTTGACTAGAGATAATAAGGGGTCCTGGCTTGTCCAGGTTTTGATCTGCCAGGCTGTGACGGGTGATTGCTCACTCTCAAATGCTTCCATAACCATGGCTAGATCTGCGGGCTGCGCCATTTCCACCCCTGTGGTGGGCAATGGCAGCCTACTGAGAGCATCGGCGCAGTTTTCAGTGCCTGGCCTGTGGCAAATGGCGTAGTTGTATGCGGACAATGTGAGCGCCCATCTCTGGATGCAGGCCGATGTGTTGGTATTTATCCCTTTACTCTCAGAAA
Organism: Pristiophorus japonicus; assembly: GCF_044704955.1. Classification (NCBI taxonomy): domain Eukaryota; kingdom Metazoa; phylum Chordata; class Chondrichthyes; family Pristiophoridae; genus Pristiophorus; species Pristiophorus japonicus. The sequence continues at coordinate 18,416,200 of NC_091979.1, read as the reverse complement.
ACAGGGATTTAAGTGCGTTATGGTCAGTTTCCAATTCGAATTTTAGCCCAAACAGGTATTGATGCATTTTCTTTACCCCATTGACACACGCTAACACTTCTTTTTCAATCATGCTGTAGGCTCTCTCGGTCTTAGACAGACTCCTGGATGCATAATCAACCAGTTGCAGTTTCCTGAAATCATTAGCTTATTGCAATACACATCCGACCCCATATGACGACGCATCACATGCTAGTACCAAACACTTACATGGATCATACAACACATGCAATTTGTTTGAGCATAACAATTTTCTCGCTTTTACAAAGGCATTTTCTTGGCTTTTGCCCCAAACCCATTCACCCCCTTTTCATAGTAAGATATGTAGTGGTTCTAACAGGGTGCTGAGATCCGATAAGAAGTTACCAAAGTAGTTCAAGAGTCCCAGAAACGACCGCAGCTCCGTCACGTTCTGTGGCCTCGGTGCGTTCTCGATTGCCTCAGTCTTCGTGTTGGTGGGCCTGATGCCTTCCACCGCGATCCTCCTTCCCGGGAACTCCACTTCAGGCACCAGCAAAATGCACTTCGAGCGTTTTACCCTGAGCCCCACGCGGTTGAGTCGACTAAGAACCTCCTCCAGGTTCTGCAGGTGTTCGACTGTGTTCCGACCTGTGATCAAGATGTCGTCCTGGAAGACCACGGTGTGCGAGACCTACTTCAGTAAACTTTCCATGTTTCTCTGGAATATCGCCGCCGCTGATCGGATTCCAAACGGGCATCAGTTATTAAAAAAAAAGACCTTTGTGCGTGTTGATGCAGGTGAGGGCCTTCAATGGTTCCTTCAGTTCCTGCGTCATGTAGGCTGAAGTCAGATCCAGCTTCGTGAACATCTTTCCTCCCGCCAGCGTTGCAAAGAGGTCGTCAGCCTTTGGTAGTGGGTATTGGTCCTGCAGGGAGAAACGATTGATAGTTACTTTGTAATCGCCACAGATTCTGACGGTGCCGTCTCCCTTGAGGACTGGGACAATAGGACTGGCCCACTCGCTGAACTCGATCGGTGAAATGATGCCCACTCGTTGCAGCCAGTCGAGCTCGATCTCTACCCTTTCTTTCATCATGTACGGCACTGCTCTCGCCTTGTGATGGATGGGTCGCGCCCCCGGAATTAGGTGGATCTGCACTTTTGCTCCTTGGAACTTCCCGATGCCTGGTTCGAATAGTGAAGGAAATTTGTTTAAGACCTGGGCACACGAAGAGTCGTCAGCGGGCGATAGCGCTTGGACGTCGTCCCAGTTCCAGCGTATCTTTCCCAGCCAGCTCCTGCCGAGCAGCGTGGGACCATTGCCCGGTACCACCCAGCGTGTTAGCTTGTGCACCGCTCCATCGTAGGAGACCTTTACGGTAGCACTGCCGATTACAGGAATCAGTTCTTTAGTGTAAGTTCTTAGCGTCGTGCGAACTGGAGTTAAGACTAGCCTTGAGGCCTTGTTGCACCACAACATTTCGAAAGTCTTTTTGCCCATGATGGACTGGCTCGCGCCTGTGTCAAGCTCCATTGACACCAGGAGTCCATTTAGTTCAACATTCAGCATTATCGGGGGACAATTCGTGGTGAATGTGTGCACCCCATGTACCTCTATCTCCTCTATTTGAGGCTCTGTTTCATAGTGATCCTCCGTGGATCTGTCCTCCTCTGCAACGTGGTGGTTTGCAGGTTTAACAGGCTTAGCAGCTCGCCTGCACACTCGTTGGAGCTGTCCCATTGTTCCACAGCCCTTGCAAATGTATCCTTTGAATCAGCATGAATGGAAACGATGATCACCCCTGCAGCGCCAACAAGGTGTTAATGGCTTTGCATTCATCACCCTTGATGGTGGACTCTGAGTCATCTGCGGATATGTAGATGCAGGTATGTGTGACCTGCCCTGTCCGTTATGATTCGAAAACAACATCACTTTGTTCACCATACTTATAGCAGCACTTGTGTGCTGAGAGATTTGCTTCGCATTGTCACTGGTGGCAATGAACGCCTGGTCTATCGCTATGGCCTTACTCAAGGTTGGGGTCTTTACAGTCAAAACCTTGCGAAGTATGGTTTCCTGGCCAATGCCAAGTACGAAAAAGTCTCTGAGCATCTGCTCCAAATGTCCTTCAAATTCGCAATGTCCTGCAAGGCGTCTCAGCTCGGCGACATAACTCGCCACTTCCTGCCCTTCAGATCTTTTCTGAGTGTAGAACCGGTTCCTCACCATCAGAACGTTTTCCTTCGGGTTCAAATGCTCTTGGACCACTGTGCACAAATTGTCGTACGATTTCTCTGTGGGTTTCGCTGGAGTGAGCAGATTCTTCATGAGGCAAACGTTGGTGCCTCACAGACGGTGAGGAGGATCGCTCTACGTTTGGCAGTGCTCTCTTCCCCATCTAGCTTGTTGGCCATGAAGTATTGGTCGAGTCGCTCCACAAAAGTTTCCCAATCATCTCCCTCCGAGAATTTCTCTAGGATGCCCACGGTTCCCTGCATCTTTGGGTTCGCTATCTGTATCTCGTCGCCAGTTGTTGTGTATGGAGAAAGAGTCAGACTGAATATTGTGAGCTCAAAGTGTAAAGTGTGACCTTAGTCTTTTATTGCAGGTCTCCAGAGTGCCTCTCCAAGCTGTGAAGCCTTCTTAAATACCTGTGCTCCCAAGGGATTATGGAATGAGCCCTCTGGTGGCTGTACAGAGTAAATACAAGTCCACATATATAACACTCACCACACCAGGCAGCCCAGCAAGGCCAGCTGCACAGCAGCCCAGCGAAGGCCCAACAGACGATTCACCAAAACCAGCATTTGCCCCTAGACAATCAACCAGTGCAAGAAGGGCCCCAGATTGACTCACCTTGTAAATAGTTACATTGTTAATTTTGGGAGGGGGGAGTGTTGTGAAATATGTAAACTTGTATATACTCTATATAGCCACCAGAGGGCTCATCCGCTGGAGTCCCAAGGATCCTTTAATCCCTTGGGAGCACAGGTATTTAAAGAGGCCTCACAGGTTGGAGAGGCACTCTGGAGACCTGCATTAAAAGACTAAGGTCACACTTTACTTTGAGCTCACAGTATTTAGTCTGACTCTTTCTTCATACATAACACTAATGATAATGTCCCCGACCACTACAATGTTTCTTTTTATTCCCCCCACTTGAATGGCCCTCTGTACCACGGTGCTGTGGTCAGTTTGCTCATCCTCCCTGCAGTCCCTGCTCTCGTCCACACAGGGAATAAGAGCCTCGAATCTGTTGGACAAGAGCAAGGGCTGAGGCTCCTCTATCACTCCATCCTAAGTCATAAGAACATAAGAAATAGGGGTAGGAATAGGCGATACGGCCCCTCGAACCTGCTCCGCCATTTAATACGATCATGGCTGATCCGATCATGGATTCAGGTCCACTTCCCTGCCCGCTCTCCATATCCCCTTATTCCCTTATTGGTTAAGAAACTGTCTATTTCTGTCTTAAATTTATTCAGTGTCCCAGCTTCCACAGCTCTCTGAGGCAGCGAATTCCACAGATCCACAACTCTCAGAGAAGAAATTTCTCCTCATCTCAGTTTTAAATGGCCGCTTATTCTAAGATTATGCCCTCTAATTCTAGTCTCCCCCATCAGTGGAAACATCCTCTCTGCATCCACCTTGTCAAGCCCCCTCATAATCGTATATGTTTCGATAAGATCACCTTTCATTCTTCTGAATTCCAATGAGTAGATGCCCAACCTACTCAACCTTTATTCATAGGTCAAGCCCGTCATCTCCTGAATCAACCGAGTGAACCTTCTCTGAACAGCCTCCAAAGCAAGTATATCCTTTCATAAATATGGAAACCAAAACTGCACGCAGTATTCCAGGTGTGGCCTCATCAATACCCTGTATAGCTGTAGCAAGACTTCCCTGCTTTTATACTCCATCCCCTTCGCAATAAAGGCCAAGATTCCATTGGCCTTCCTGATCACTTGCTGCACCTGCATACTAAACTTCCGTGTTTCATGCGCAAGTACCCCCAGGTCCTGCTGTACTGCAGCACTTTGCAATCTTTCTCCATTTAAATAATAACTTGCTCTTTGATTTTTTTCTGCCAAAGTGCATGACCTCACACTCTGCCAAATTTTTGCCAACTCACTTAGCCTGTTTATGTCCTTTTGCAGATTTTTTGTGTCCTCCTCACACATTGCTTTTCCTCCCATCTGTTTATCGTCAGCAAACTTGGCTACATTACACTCGGTCCCTTCTTCCAAGTCGTTAAGGAAGGCAGGGGAGCGACAGGTCGCTCACAGAGGCGGCTTTTAAACAGCGGCTTGTAGGAGAGGTTTAGGGAGGGAGTTCCCGAGCTTGGGGCCTAGGCAGCGCCACCGCTGGTGGAGCGATTATAATCAGGGATGGTCAAGGCCAGAATTAGAGGCTATTTCAGGGGGAGGGCGGGGAGGTTGTGAGACTGAGGGAGATCACAGAGACAAGGAGGGGCGAGGCCAGAATTAGAGGCTATCTCAGGGGGAGGGTGGGGGGTTGTGAGACTGAGGGAGATCACAGAGACAGGGAGGGACGAGGCCGTGGAGGGATTTGTAAACAAGGAGGAGAATTCTGAAATCGAGGCGTTGCTTAACCGGGAGCCAATGTCAGTCAGCGAGCACAGAGGTGGTGGGTGATCCTTACCAACAGATCCATTACACACCCAATCCACGTCCAGACCGGGGTCAAACAGGGCTGTGCCATCGCCCCAACCCTCTTCTCAATCGGAGCAGCGCGAGTCCGGGGTCGGAGAGAGGCCTATAAAGGCCAGCGGGAGTCGAGCAGTTCGAGCAGTCAGTCGAGGAGGCGGGAGCTCGGAGCAGCGCGAGTCCGGGGTCGGCGAGAGGCGTGCCGGTGCAGCTACAGGGAGAAGGCAAAGAAAGAAACAAAGGTGACATCACAGCCGAGGGGGTAAGTGATTGGCTGGTGATTGGTGAGTAGTTTCTCTTTTTCTTCTTATATTAGTCAGTAACTTTTAACATTGTTGTTGCCAATTTAAGGGTATCTAAGTGTTAATTCATGGTAGGAGAGCTCGGTCGGGTGTTATGCTCCTCCTGTACCATGTGGGAACTCAGGGACACTTCCGGTGTCCCTGACGACTACGTGTGCGGGAAGTGTATCCGCCTCCAGCTCCTGACGGACCGTGTTGCGGAGTTGGAGCTGAGGGTGGATTCACTCTGGAGCATCCACGATGCTGAGAATGACGTGAGTATCACGTGTAGCGAGTTGGTCTTACCGCAGGGAAAGGGTCCACAGCCAGATAGGGAATGGAAGACCAGCAGGAAGAGTAGTGCAAGAAAGGTAGTGCAGGGGTCCCCTGTGGTCATCCCCCTGCAAAACACTGCTTTGAGTACTGTTGAGGGGGATGACTCATCAGGGGAGGGCAGCAGCAGCCAAGTTCATGGCACCGTGGCTGGCTCTGTTGCACAGGAGGGTAGGAAAAAGAGTGGGAGAGCAATAGTGATAGGGGATTCAATGGTGAGGGGAATAGATAGGCGTTTCTGCGGCCGCGACCGAGACTCCAGGATGGTATGTTGCCTCCCTGGTGCAAGGGTCAAGGATGTCTCGGAGCGGGTGCAGGATATTCTGAAATGGGAGGGAGAACAGCCAGTTGTCGTGGTGCACATTGGTACCAACGACATAGGTAAAAAAAGGGATGAGGTCCTACGAAACGAATTTAAGGAGCTAGGAGCTAAATTTAAAAAGTAGGACCTCAAAAGTAGTAATCTCAGGATTGCTACCAGTGCCACGTGATAGTCAGAGTAGGAATCGCAGGATAGCGCAGATGAATACGTGGCTTGAGCAGTGGTGCAGCAGGGAGGGATTCAAATTCCTGGGGCATTGGGACCGGTTCTGGGGGAGGTGGGACCAGTACAAACCGGACGGTCTGCACCTGGGCAGGACCGGAACCAATGTCCTAGGGGGAGTGTTTGCTAGTGCTGTTGGGGAGGATTTAAACTAATATGGCAGGGGGATGGGAACCAATGCAGGGAGACAGAGGGAAACAAAAAGGAGGCAAAAGCAAAAGACAGAAAGGAGATGAGGAAAAGTGGAGGGCGGAGAAACCCAAGGCAAAGAACAAAAAGGGCCACTGTACAGCAAAATTCTAAAAGGACAAAGGGTGTTAAAAAAACAAGCCTGAAGGCTTTGTGTCTTAATGCAAGGAGTATCCGCAATAAGGTGGATGAATTAACTGTGCAAATAGATGTTAATAAATATGATGTGATTGGGATTACGGAGACGTGGCTCCAGGATGATCAGGACTGGGAACTCAACATTCAGGGGTATTCGACATTCAGGAAGGATAGAGTAAAGGGAAAAGGAGGTGGGGTAGCATTGTTGGTTAAAGAGGAGATTAATGCAATAGTTAGGAAAGACATTAGCTTGGATGATGTGGAATCTATATGGGTAGAGCTGCAGAACACCAAAGGGCAAAAAACGTTAGTAGGAGTTGTGTACAGACCTCCAAACAGTAATAGGGATGTTGGGGAGGGCATCAAACAGGAAATTAGGGGTGCATGCAATAAAGGTGTAGCAGTTATAATGGGTGACTTTAATATGCACATAGATTGGGCTAGCCAAACTGGAAGCAATACGGTGGAGGAGGATTTCCTGGAGTGTATAAGGGATGGTTTTCTAGACCAGTATGTTGAGGAACCAACTAGGGGGGAGGCCATCTTAGACTGGGTGTTGTGTAATGAGAGAGGATTAATTAGCAATCTCATTGTGCGAGGCCCCTTGGGGAAGAGTGACCATAATATGGTGGAATTCTGCATTAGGATGGAGAATGAAACAGTAAATTCAGAGACCATGGTCCAGAACTTAAAGAAGGGTAACTTTGAAGGTATGAGGCGTGAATTGGCTAGGATAGATTGGCGAATGATACTGAAGGGGTTGACTGTGGATGGGCAATGGCAGACATTTAGAGACCGCATGGATGAATTACAACAATTGTACATTCCTGTCTGGCGTAAAAATAAAAAAGGGAAGGTGGCTCAACCGTGGCTATCTAGGGAAATCAGGGATAGTATTAAAGCCAAGGAAGTGGCATACAAATTGGCCAGAAATAGCAGCGAACCTGGGGACTGGGAGAAATTTAGAACTCAGCAGAGGAGGACAAAGGGTTTGATTAGGGCAGGGAAAATGGAGTACGAGAAGAAGCTTGCAGGGAACATTAAGGTGGATTGCAAAAGTTTCTATAGGTATGTAAAGAGAAAAAGGTTAGTAAAGACAAACGTAGGTCCCCTGCAGTCAGAATCAGGGGAAGTCATAACGGGGAACAAAGAAATGGCAGACCAATTGAACAAGTACTTTGGTTCGGTATTCACTAATGAGGATACAAACAACCTTCCGGATATAAAAGGGGTCAGAGGGTCTAGTAAGGAGGGGGAACTGAGGGAAATCTTTATTAGTCGGGAAATTGTGTTGGGGAAATTGATGGGATTGAAGGCCGATAAATCCCCAGGGCCTGATGGACTGCATCCCAGAGTACTTAAGGAGGTGGCCTTGGAAATAGCGGATGCATTGACAGTCATTTTCCAACATTCCATTGACTCTGGATCAGTTCCTATGGAGTGGAGGGTAGCCAATGTAACCCCACTTTTTAAAAAAGGAGGGAGAGAGAAAACAGGGAATTATAGACTGGTCAGCCTGACCTCAGTAGTGGGTAAAATGATGGAATCAATTATTAAGGATGTCATAGCAGTGCATCTGGAAAATGGTGACATGATAGGTCCAAGTCAGCATGGATTTGTGAAAGGGAAATCATGCTTGACAAATCTTCTGGAATTTTTTGAGGATGTTTCCAGTAAAGTGGACAAAGGAGAACCAGTTGATGTGGTATATTTGGACTTTCAGAAGGCTTTCGACAAGGTCCCACACAAGAGATTAATGTGCAAAGTTAAAGCACATGGGATTGGGGGTAGTGTGCTGACGTCGATTGAGAACTGGTTGGCAGACAGGAAGCAAAGAGTAGGAGTAAACGGGTACTTTTCAGAATGGCAGGCAGTGACTAGTGGGGTGCCGCAAGTTTCTGTGCTGGGGCCCCAGCTGTTTACATTGTACATTAATGATTTAGACGAGGGGATTAAATGCAGTATCTCCAAATTTGCGGATGACACTAAGTTGGGTGGCAGTGTGAGCTGCGAGGAGGATGCTATTAGGCTGCAGAGTGACTTGGATAGGTTAGGTGAGTGGGCAAATGCATGGCAGATGAAGTATAATGTGGATAAATGTGAGGTTATCCACTTTGGTGGTAAAAACAGAGAGACAGACTATTATCTGAATGGTGACAGATTAGGAAAAGGGAAGGTGCAACGAGACCTGGGTGTCATGGTACATCAGTCATTGAAGGTTAGCATGCAGGTACAGCAGGCGGTTAAGAAAGCAAATGGCATGTTGGCCTTCATAGCGAGGGGATTTGAATACAGGGGCAGGGAGGTGTTGCTACAGTTGTACAGGGCCTTGGTGAGGCCACACCTGGAGTATTGTGTACAGTTTTGGTCTCCTAACTTGAGGAAGGACATTCTTGCTATTGAGGGAGTGCAGCGAAGATTCACCAGACTGATTCCCGGGATGGCGGGACTGACCTATCAAGAAAGACTGGATCAACTGGGCTTGTATTCACTGGAGTTCAGAAGAATGAGAGGGGACCTCATAGAAACGTTTAAAATTCTGACGGGTTTAGACAGGTTAGATGCAGGAAGAATGTTCCCAATGTTGGGGAAGTCCAGAACCAGGGGTCACAGTCTGAGGATAAAGGGGTAAGCCATTTAGGACCGAGATGAGGAGAAATTTCTTCACCCAGAGAGTGGTGAAACCTGTGGAATTCTCTACCACAGAAAGTAGTTGAGGCCAATTCACTAAATATATTCAAAAGGGAGTTAGATGAAGTCCTTACTACTCGGGGGATCAAGGGTTATGGCGAGAAAGCAGGAAGGGGGTACTGAAGTTTCATGTTCAGCCATGAACTCATTGAATGGCGGTGCAGGCTCGAAGGGCTGAATGGCCTGCTCCTGCACCTATTTTCTATGTTTCTATGTTTCTATGTTAATAAACATTATAAATAGTTGGGGTCCCAGCACTAATCCCTGCGGCACCCCACTAGTTACTGGTTGGCAACCAGAGAATGACCCATTTATCCTGACTCTGTTTTCTGTCCGTTAGCCAATCCTCTATCCATACTAATATATTACCCCCAACTCCGTGAACTTTTATCTTGTGCATACCTTGAGTCCCCATACCTTCCTCACTCGTAGTCACACCCTCTTGTTCCTGACCATGGATCGAATTTGAATTAATTACTCTAATTGGTATGATTAGCTCCTGGATCGCGGTGTAACTCTCCCCCTCCCTGATGTGTCGTAGTGTCTGCAGCTCGGACTCCAGCTCATCAACGCGGAGCCGAAGTTCCTGAAGCTGCAAACACTTGCTGCAGATGTGGTCGCGATGGGCCTCAATGGGGTCAACCAGCTCCCACATGCAACAGCAGAAACCCATCGCCTGTCCTGCCATCTCTAATGTAGTTAATTAATTAGATTTAGTTTTTAGTTATTAATCCCGGCCCCTAATCTAAGGCCCTTAATTTAAAGCAAGTAAAGAGAGAAAAACTTACAAACCACTCACTTTCCTGTGACGTCGAATGTAGTCGCCTTGTTCCCCTTTGTTGCCCTCTCTTGCCTGCTCACACTGCTCCCTGTGCTAGGCTGGACTGCTCGCTCTTTTAAGCTCTGCTCCTCTTGAGGAGTTCCCTCCTGGGTCGGGCTGTCGGTGCTGTGTCTTCATATTATAATCAGGGGGGGCAGAAGAGTGCAGACATCTCGGGTGGGGGGGGGGGAGGGAGGGAGGAGGGGGGGTGTTTGTGAGGCTGAAGGAGGTTACAGAGATAGAGATGGGCGAGGCTATGGAGTGATTTGAAAATAAAGATGAGAATTTTGAAATCGAGGCATTGATTAACCGGGAGCCAATGTGGGTCAGCGAGCACAGGGGTGATGGATGAGCAGGACTTGGTGTGAGTTAGGACACAGGCAGCTGAGTTTTGGATGATCTCAAGTATACGTAGGGTAGAAGGTGGGAGACCAGCCAGGAGTGCGTTGGAGTAATCAAGTCTACAGGTAACAAAGGCACGGATGAGGGTTTCAGCAGCAGAGGAGCTGAGGCGGGGCGGAGACGGGCGATGCTACGGAGGTGGAAATAGGCGGTTTTAAGTATGGTGCGGATATGTGGCCGGAAGCTCATGTCAGGGTCAAATATGACACCTAGATTGTATAGAAACATAGAAACATAGAAAATAGGTGCAGGAGTAGGCCTTTCGGCCCTTCGAGCCTGCACCACCATTCAATAAGATCATGGCTGATCATTCCCTCAGTACCCCTTTCCTGCTTTCTCTCCATACCCCTTGATCCCCTTAGCCGTAAGGGCCATATCTAACTCCCTCTTGAATATATCGAATGAACTGGCATCAACAACTCTCTGCGGCAGGGAATTCCACAGGTTAACAACTCTCTGAGTGAAGAAGTTTCTCCTTATCTCAGTCCTAAATGGCCTACCCCTTATCCAAAGACTGTTTTGGACTTCCCTGGTTCTGGACTTCCCCAACATCGGGAACAATCTACCCGCATCTAACCTGTCTCGTCCCGTCAGAATCTTGTATGTTTCTATGAGATCCCCTCTCATCCTTCTAAACCCCAATATATAAAGGCCCAGTTGATCCAATCTCTCCTCATATGTCAGTCCAGCCATCCCAGGAATCAATCTGGTGAACCTTCACTGCACTCCCTTAGCAAGAACGGCCTTCCTCAGATTAGGAGACCAAAACTGAACACAATATTCCAGGTGAGACCACACCAAGGCCCTGTAGAACTGAAGTAAGATCTCCCTGCTCCTATACTCAAATCCCCTAGCTATGAAGGCCAACATACCATTTGCCTTCTTTACCGCCTGCTGTAAACTTTCAATGACTGATGAACCATGACACCCAGGTCTCGTTGCACCTCCCCTTTTCCTAATCTGCCACCATTCAGATAATATTCTGTTTTCGCGTTTTTGCCACCAAAGTGGATAACCTCACATTTATCCACATTATACTGCATCTGCCATGCATTTGCCCTCTCACCTAACCTGTCTAATCACCCTGCAGCCTCTTAGTGTCCCCTTCACAGCTCACACCACCACCCAGTTTAGTATCATCTGCAAACTTGGAGATATTACACTCAATTCCTTCATCCAAATCATTGATGTGCATTGTAAAGAGCTGGGGTCCCAGCACTGAGCCCTGCGGCACTCCACTAGTCACTGCCTGCCATTCTGAAAAGGACCCGTTTATCCCGACTCTCTGCTTCCTGTCTGCCAACCAGTTCTCTATCCACATCAGTACATTACCCCCAATACCATGTGCTTTGATTTTGCACACCAATCTCTTGTATGGGACCTTGTCAAAAGCCTTTTGAAAGTCCAACTACACCACATCCACTGGTTCTCCTTTGCCCACTCTACTAGTTACATCCTCAAAAAATTCCAGAAGATTTGTCAAGCATGATTTCCCCTTGATAAATCCATGCTGACTTGGACCAATCCGGTCACTGCTTTCCAATGCACTGCTATTTCATCCTTAATAATTGATTCCAACATTTTCCCCACCACTGATGCCAGGCTAACTGGTCTATAATTATGCACTTTCTCTCTCCCTCCCTTTTTAAAAAGTGGTGTTACATTAGCTACCCTCCAGTCCATAGGAACTGATCCCGAGTCGATAGACTGTTGGAAAATGATCACCAATGCATTCACTATTTCTGTACTCTGGGATGCAGACTATCAGGCCCCGGGGATTTATCGGCCTTCAATCCCATCAATTTCCATAACACAATTTCCTGCCTAATAAGGATATCCTTCAGTTCCTCCTTCTCACTAGACCCTCGGTCCCCGAGTACTTCCGGAAGGTTATTTGTATCTTCCTTTGTGAAGACAGACCGAAGTATTTGTTCAATTGGTCTGCCATTTCTTTGTTCCCCATTATAAATTCATCTGCATCCGACTGCAAGGGACCTACATTTGTCTTCACTAATCTTTTTCTCTTCAAATATCTATAGAAACTTTTGCAGTCAGTTTTTATTTTCCAAGCAATCTTCTTGTGTACTCTATTTTCCGCCTCTTAATTAAATCCTTTTTCCTCCTCTGCAAAATTCAAAATTTCTCCCAATTCTCAGGTTTGCTGCTTTTTCTGGCCAATTTATATGCCTCTTCCTTGGATTTAACAGTATCCTTAATTCCCTTGTTAGCCACGGTTGAGCCACCTTCCCTTTTTTATTTTTTACTCCAGACAGGGATGTACAATTGCTGAAGTTCATCCATGTGATCTTTAAATGTTTGCCATTGCCTATTCACCGTCAACCCTTTAAGTATCGCTCGCCAGTCTATTCTAGCCAATTCACGTCTCATACCGTCGAAGTTAACTTTCCTTAAGTTCAGGACCCTAGTTTCTGAATTAACTGTGTCACTCTCCATCCAAATAAAGAATTCTACCATGTTATGGTCACTCTTCCCCAAGGGGTCTCGCACAACAAGATTGCTAATTAGTCCTTTCTCATTACACATCACTCAGTCTAGGATGGCCAGCTCCCTGGTTAGTTCCTCGACATATTGGTCTAGAAAGCCATCCCTAATACACTCCAGGAAATCCTCCTCCACCGCATTGCTACCAGTTTGGTTAGCCCAATCAATATGTAGATTAAGGTCACCCATGATAACTGCTGTACCTTTATTGCACGCATCCCTAATTTCTTGTTTGATGCTGTCCCCAACCTTACTACTACTGTTTGGTGGTCTGTACACAACTCACACTCGCGTTTTCTGGTCTTTGGTATTCCGCAGCTCCACCCATACAGATTCCACATCATCCAGGTTAATGTCCCCCCTTACTATTGCATTAATTTCCTCTTTAACCAGCAATGCCACCCCACCTCCTTTTCCTTTCTGTCTATGTTGAATACTCCTGGATGTTGAGTTCCCAGCCTTGGTCACCCTGGAGCCATGTCTCCGTTATGCCAATTACATCATACCCGTTAACTGCTATCTGCGCAGTTAATTTGTCCACCTTATTCTGAATACTCCTCACATTGAGGCACAGAGCCTTCAGGCTTGTCTTTCTAACACACTTTGCCCTTTAGAATTTTGCTGTAATGTGGCCCTTTTTGCTTTTTGCCTTAGTTTTCTCTGCCCTCCATTTTTAATTTTTTTCTTTCTATCTTTTGTTTCTGCCCCCATTCTACTAACCTCTGTCTCCCTGCATAGGTTCCCATTCCCCTGCCATATTAGTTTAACACCTCCACAACAGCACTAGCAAACACTCCCCCTCGGACATTGGTTCTAGTCCTGCCCAGGTGCAGACCCTCCGGTTTGTACTGGTCCCACCTCCCCCAGAACCGGTTCCACTGTCCCAGGAATTTGAATCCCTCCCTGCTGCACCACTCCTCAAGCCACGTATTCATCTGAGCTATCCTGCGATTCCTACTCTGACTAGCACGTGGCACTGGTAGCAATCCTGAGATTACTACTTTTGAGGTCCTAGTTTTTAATTTAGCTCCTAGCTCCCTAAATTCGTCTTGTAGGACCTCATCCCTTTTTTTACCTATATCGTTGATACCTATATGCACCACGACAAATGGCTATTAATCCTCCCTTTTCAGAATGCCCTGCACCCGCTCCGAGACATCCTTGACCCTTGCATCAGGGAAGCAACATACGATCCTGGAGTCTCGGTTGCGGCCGCAGAAACGTCTGTCTATTCCACTTGCAATTGAATCCCCTATCACTATAGCTCTCTCACTCTTTTGCCTGCCCTCCTGTGCAACAGAGCCACCCACGGTGCCATGAACTTGGCTGCTGCTGCTCCCCCCTGATGAGTCATCCCACCCAACAGTACCCAAAGCAGTGTATCTGTTTTTCAGGGGGATGACCGCAGGGGACCCCTGCACTACCTTCGTTGCACTGCTCTTCCTGTTGGTCATCCATTCCCTATCTGGCTGTGTACCCATTTCCTGCGGTAACACCAACTCACTAAACGTGCTATTCACGACATTCTCAGCATCGTGCATGCTCCAGAGTGAATCCACCCACAGCTCCAGTGCCGCAATGTGGTCCATCAGGAGCTGCAGCTGTACACACTTCCCACACCAGTAGTCGTCAGGGACACCGGAAGCGTCCCTGACTTCCCACATAGTACAGGAGGAGCATAACACATATCTGAGCTCTCCTGCCATGACTTAACCCCTAGATAACCTTAATTTGGCAACAACAAAGCTAAAAGATTACTTACTGATAAAGAAAAGAAAAAGAAAAACTACTTGCCAATCACTTACCCCCTAGGCTGTGACGTCACCTTTCGATTTCTTTCTACTTCTATTTTGCCTCCCTGCTGCAGCTGCTCCGGCTGGCCGTTATAGGCCTCCCGAAATCCCCAGACTCGCGCTGCTCCGAGCTCCCACCTCCTCGCGCTGCTCCGGCTGGCCTTTATAGGCCTCTCGATACTCCCCAGACTCGCGCTGCTCCGAGCTCCCACCTCCTCGCGCTGCTCCGAGCTCCCACCTCCTCGCGCTGCTCCGGCTGGCCTTTATAGGCCTCCCGAAATCCCCAGACTCGCGCTGCTCCGAGCTCCCACCTCCTCGCGCTGCTCCGAGCTCCCACCTCCTCGACGCCTACTGGGCCTTTATAGGCCTCCCGAAATCCCCAGACTCGCGCTGCTCCGAGCTCCCACCTCCTCGCGCTGCTCCGAGCTCCCACCTCCTCGACGCCTACTGGGCCTTTATAGGCCTCCCGAAATCGCCAGACTCGCGCTGCTCCGAGCTCCCACCTCCTCGCGCTGCTCCGAGCTCCCACCTCCTCGACGCCTACTGGGCCGTTATAGGCCTCCCGAACTCCCGGTTGCAAACAGTCTGGTTCAGCCTTAGATGGATGATAGGGAGAGCGATGGAGTCAGTGGTTAGGGTACGCAGTTTGATGTGGGGACCAAAGACGATGGCTTCAGTCTTCCCAATATTTAATTGGATAAAATTTCTGCTCATTCACTAACCATTAGTGGCCGTGCTTTCAGCTACTTAGATCCTAAGCTCTGGAATTCCCTTCCTAAACCTCTCCCCTCACTATCTCTCATTCCTCCTTTAAAGTACTCCACTTTGACCAAGTTTTTGGTCATCTGTCCTAATATCTTTCTATGTGGCTCGGTGTCAAATTTTATTTGATAATGTTCCTGTGAAGCGCCTTAGGACATTTCAGAGTGCCTGTTTCACAAAACACCTTCGGATACTTCTTGCTGACATCATGCTTCGATGCAAATCTCGTTTCAACACACAAAATCTCACTCCAATCCAGCTTCAGTGATCCCAACCAATTTCTTCCTCGTAAGTCAGGCTTGTCTCCTGCCACCACTTGTATTGACCCTTGTATTTCACCCGTATGGTGATACGACTTACCACAGGAATGTTCTCTCCTGAGTCGCCTCGCCGCTCTATCTTGGATTTCTCCAATGGGAAATCACGCAACATGTGGAGATATAACGATTCCGGTACTGCACTCACGGATGCACCAATGTCGATTTCCATGTTATCTTGGTTCCTGCAACATTTACGTGGATGATGATTCTTTTCGAATTGCAGTTAGATACCCTCGTGCTCCTGATAATGTGTATCTTTTTGTCTTGTTGTTTTTCTTCTATGCTATGTCATCTCTGGAGATTTCTAGTTATAGCCTTGAAAGTTGGTTTACTCTTCAGTCGGCATGCCTTCGCAAGATGCCCAGTTTTCCTGCAGAAGAAACAGTCTGCCTTCACATATGGCCAACTTTGAGCAACGTGTTGTCCCAGGAACCGATAGCAGAACTTCAATGCTCTGTTTACCATTGCCAGTTGCTGAGACCTTGAGGGCCCAACTGCCTTTTACCTTTAACCTGCAGGTGCTTCACCTCAGTTGTCTGACGACTGGAAATGGTACGAAATTCTCCGGGAATATTGGTCAACCATGTCCATTGACCTAGCTGTCTGACAAGCTAAATCAAAAGTCAAGTTAGGAGTTGTCAACAACTTTCTTCTGATCGCTTCATGTTTCATCCCACAAAGAAAACGATCACACAATGCTCGGTCCTCAAAGTTTCTGAAATGACAGTGAATAGATAACTTCTGTAATGCTGCAATGTACTCACTGAAACTTTCGTCGGGTAATTGATTATGTATTCCAAAGCGATAACGTTCAGCAATTTCCAGGGGCTCAGGACTGTAGTGCTGTTCTAACTTGCTCAGAATATCTGTAAGTGATGTGTCCTTTGGCTTGATGGGAACAAGCAAATTTTTCAGGGTTTCATGCACCTCGGGGCCTATTTCAGTTAAGAAAGTAGCCCGTTTTCTTTGCAATACCACCCGGTTACGGTTTTCACCATTGGGGACTTTGATGATACTATTTGTGGTGAGAAACATTTCTAGCCGCTCCACATGCACTCTGAAAGTTTCACGGTCACAATGGAATTTACCCAAGCGCCCTATTATTCCCATAGGCATGGCCATCTGAACTCTGACAGTTCAGCCAGGTATGCTTGTAACTTACCTTGGATTTTTAGCAGTTAATCAAAACAAAGAAACCCTCAAACTCCCTCTGTCAGTTGGCTGAATCATCCACCAACAAAAATTTCAGCTAGGTTATCCAGAAATCCCATCCTTCATCGCCAATGTTATATCTTCTGTGCGACCTCACAAACACACAGGCTCTAAGGTGGCTGATATATTCAAGAACCTGTCAGGTGACCTGATCCCTCTTTATTGTTGTAAACAGCAATGGCTGCATTACCACCGGAGTCCACTGGGTGGAGCCATATATATATTTCAGTCTTCTACGTTAAAGGCGCTGTATCAATGCACATCGTCGTTCTACTTACATTGTTGGTTGCCGCTCTGCTGTGGTTGGGCATGTTAAGCACCAAATCTAGTGACACTCTACATCGAATCACACCTCTGGATCTCTTCCAACATTTTCCCTGAGCCAGTGGGGCAGGAGTGATAATGTACTTAAGACATCCAATTTCACGTGTCACTTTTCAGGCCGTTGGAATTGTGAGGAGAATGGTGAGGGCATCTCCAAATCTTTCTCTCTCAGCATATCATACCCACGTTGAGAAGTGTGGTCACGCAGACTGCCCCACCATGGAGACCTCAAACTAAACTCCCTGAATCAATAAAGCAAGGGAGAGGAAAGCATGCGGGCAGGGGGAAAGGCCAGGGAGCGTGGACAGAAAGGGGAAAATGACTAGCTATTAGCAATCAGTGGAGGATAACTGTGACTACACTCAACTACAGAAAAAGATTAAGGAAGAAGCTTTCAGGCTATGAGGAAAGAACGCAAGAACATAAGAAATAGGAGCAGGAGTCGGCAATTTGGCTCCTCGAGCCTGCTCCGCCATTTAATACGATCATGGCTGATCCGATCATGGACTCAGGTCCACTTCCCTGCCCGCTCCCCATAACCCTTGACGCCCTTATCATTCAAAAATCTGTCTATCTCCACCTTAAATATATTCAATGACCCAGCCTCCACAGCTCTCTGGGGAAGATAATTCCAAAGATTCCCAACCCTCTGAGAGAAGAAATTCCTCCTCATTTCTGTTTTAAATGGGTGACCCCATATTCTGAAACTATGCCCCCTAGTTCTAGATTTCCCCCACGAGGGGAAACATCCTCTCTGCATCTACCCTGTCAAGCCCCCTCAGAATCTTATACGTTTCAATATCACCTCTCATTCTTCTAAACTCCAATGAGTACAGGCCCAACCTGCTCAACCTTTCTTCATATGACAACCCCTTCATCTCAGGAATCAACCTCGTGAACCTTCTCTGCACTACCTCCAATGCAAGTATATCCCTCCTTAACGGGATCGAGTATAAAAGCAGGGATGTCTTGCTACAGCTATACAGGGTATTGGTGAGACCACACCTGGAATACTGCGTGCAGTTTTGGTTTCCATATTTCCGAAAGGATATACTTGCATTGGAGGCTGTTCAGAGATTGTTCACTAGGTTGATTCTGGAGATGAGGGGGTTGACTTATGAGGAAAGGTTGAGTAGGTTGGGTCTCTACTCATTGGAATTCAGAAGAATGAGAAGTGATCTTATCAAAACGTATAAGATTATGAGGGGGCTTGACAAGGTGGATGCAGAGAGGATGTTTCCACTGATAGGAGAGACTAGAACTAGGGGGCATGATCTTAGAATAAGGGGCCGCCCATTTAAAACAGAGATGAGGAAAAATTTCTTCTCTCAGAAGGTTGTAAATCTGTGGAATTTGCTGCCTCAGAGAGCTGTGGAAGCTGGGACATTGAATAAATTTAAGACAGAAATAGACAGTTTCTGAAATGATAAGGGGTTATGGGGAGCGGGCGGGGAAGTGGAGCTGAGTCCATGATCAGATCAGCCATGATCTCATTGAATGGCGGAGCAGGCTCGAGGGGCCGTATGGCCTACTCCCATTCATATTTCTTATGTTCTTATTCTTATTAAGTAAGGAGACCAAAACTGCACGCAGTACTCCAGGTGTGACCTCACCAATACCATGTACAGTTGTAGCAGGACTTCTCTGCTTTTATACTCTATCCCCCTTGCAATAAAGGCCAACATTCCATTGGCCTTCCTGATCACTTGCTGTACCTGCACACTAACGTTTTGTGTTTCATGCACAAGTACCCCCGGGTCCCTCTGTACTGCAGCACTTTCTAATCTCACCCGATTGAAACAATAATAAAGGGAAGGGGAGTGGGTCTAAGTTTGTGGCTCTCTCAAAGAGCTGGCACAGGCGCAATGGGCTGAATGGCCGCCTTCAGTGCTGTCGGAACAAGGGCGGCTACTTAACCACGGAGGTTGAAGACAAACTACAGCACAAATTGGAACTCAGGGCAGAGGCGGCCAGTGACAGAGCAATCCTTGATATCATGGCGTTTGATTGATGGGGTTGAGAACCCAAGGGGGGCATGAATTTTTAAATACCAAGCACTGTCATTGTGCAGCCAAAAGCAACCCAATAAGTCATAGGCAGTCCCTCGAAATGAATGACTTGCTTCCATGCCAAAAAGGGATGAGTTCATAGGTGTTCCAATGAAGGACCTAAAATTCCAGGTTCCGAACTGCATCTCGAAGGGTGGAAGATGCCTGTGCGTGGATTTTTTTAACGTGTGGTGGCCGTTGCACACCAGCCACCACACGGGGCTTGACAGAGTTAGGTCCTGGTCCAGTGGCAAGGGTGAACCAAGACGACTGGAGACCAGCTCTGCTGCACGGACCTAGTGTGCACACATATCGCACAGTGTGGGCTGGGCCCGTGCTGCCCCTGGGCCCTCGCCTCTTCTGGCCCCCGAACTCTCGCCTCTCCCGGGCCCCGATCACATCCCTCTACATTCTCTCACCGCTCCTTCGCCCCTGACCTCGCCGCTCCTGCTGTGTCTGCCCACGCTCCAATCACCGACCTGGACCTGGATGACGTCACTCTTCGCTGCCGTCGCCCTCCTGCACCAGCTCGCGCTGTACCTTGCCGCGGTACACCTCCACGCTGTTCAGGGGCCTCTGCTCGCCGCTCCTTTTATGGCCCCGACCTGCCGCTGGTGTTCTCACGCAGGCCGGGACCACCACACGACGGTGCGTTTACAGCGCAGCTGCCACAGCGGTCCTGTCAGCCCAGCCGCAATCTGGAGTCAAGGCCTAAGCTGACATCACTGGGAGGCAGATAGCCTCGTTGAAAGAGGGCTGGGTGGTGGGGGTGGGGGGAGGCTGGGGAGAGTCACACAGCTTCCATTCAGAGTCAGCTCCGTCCTGAAATAACTGGTTTATACTGCCACAGGTCCAGCAGCGCCGTGCAGCCAAGAAACCTCTTTGCAACCACGCCAAACGTGGAGGGAGGGGGCGGGGGGAGAGAATGCAGCCGAGCTGCTCCCCTCGGAGACAAAGGATGATTGTACAGCCAGTAACCCCTGGCCGCATGGCCAAGCGAGCAACCATTTACAGTCAGCAACTCCTTAACTGCATCTCGCAAGACAGAAAAACAGCGAACAGAGTTTTTACATCACAACACTGCCGTATTGGCACTGTCATATTTACGAAAGGATATACTTGCTTTGGAGGCAGTTCAGAGAAGGTTCACTCGGTTGATTCCAGGGATGAGGGGGTTGACTTATGAGGAAAGGTTGAGTAGGTTGGGCCTCTACTCATTGGAATTCAGAAGAATGAGAGGTGATCTGATCGAAACGTCTAAGATTATGAGGAGGCTTGACAAGGTGGATCCAAAGAGAATGTTTCCACTGATAGGGGGGGACTCGAACTAGGGGGCATAATCTTAGAATATGGGGCCGCCCATTTAAAACTGAGATGAGGAGGAATTTCTTCTCTCAGAAGGTTGTAAATCTGTGGAATTTGCTGCCTCAGAGAGCTGTGGAAGCTGAGACATTGAATAAAGGCCATTGAATAAATTTAAGACAGAAATAGACAGTTTCTTAAAAGATAAGGGAATAAGGGGTTATGGAAAGCGGGCAGGGACGTGGACCTGAGTCCATGATCGGATCAGCCATGATCGTATTAAATGGCGGAGTAGGCTCGAGGGGCCGTATGGCCTACTCCTGCTCCGATTTCTTATGTTCTTATGTTCTTATGTATGAGGAGAGATTGGGTCGACTAGGCCTGTATTTACTAGAATTGAGAAGAATGAGAGGGGATCTCATTGAAATGTATAAAATTCTGACTGGGTTAGATAGACTGGATGCGGGGAGGATGTTTCCCCGGGGCTGGGAAGTCTAGAACAAGGGGTCACAGTCTCAGGATACGGGGAAGGAAATTTAGGACCGAGATGAGGAGAAATAGAAACATAGAAACATAGAAAATAGGTGCAGGAGTAGGCCATTCGGCCCTTCTAGCCTGCACCGCCATTCAATGAGTTCATGGCTGAACATGCAACTTCAGTACCCCATTCCTGTTTTCTCACCATACCCCTTGATTCCCCTAGTAGTAAGGACTTCATCTAACTCCTTTTTGAATATATTTAGTGAATTGGCCTCAACAACTTTCTGTGGTAGAGAATTCCACAGGTTCACCACTCTCTGGGTGAAGAAATTCCTCCTCATCTCGGTCCTAAATGGCTTCCCCCTTATCCTTAGACTGTGTCCCCTGGTTCTGGACTTCCCCAACATTGGAAACATTCTTCCTGCATCTAACCTGTCTAACCCCGTCAGAATTTTAAACATTTCTATGAGGTCCCCTCTCATTCTTCTGAACTCCAGTGAATACAAGCCCAGTTGATCCAGTCTTTCTTGATAGGTCAGTCCCGCCATCCCAGGAATCAGTCTGGTGAACCTTCGCTGCACTCCCTCAATAGCAAGAATGTCCTTCCTCAGGTTAGGAGACCAAAACTGTACACAATACTCCAGGTGTGGCCTCACCAAGGCCCTGTACAATTGCAGCAACACCTCCCTGCCCCTGTACTCAAATCCCCTCGCTATGAAGGCCAACATGCCATTTGCTTTCTTAACCACCTGCTGTACCTGCATGCCAACCTTCAATGACTGATGTACCATGACACCGAGGTCTCTTTGCACCTCCCCTTTTCCTAATCTGTCACCATTCAGATAATAGTCTGTCTCTCTGTTTTTACCACCAAAGTGGATAACCTCACATTTATCCACATTATACTTCATCTGCCATGCATTTGCCCACTCACCTAACCTATCCAAGTCGCTCTGCAGCCTCATAGCATCCTCCTCGCAGCTCACACTGCCACCCAACTTAGTGTCATCCGCAAATTTGGAGATACTACATTTAATCCCCTCGTCTAAACCATTAATGTACAGTGTAAACAGCTGGGGCCCCAGCACAGAACCTTGCGGTACCCCACTAGTCACTGCCTGCCATTCTGAAAAGTCCCCATTTACTCCTACTCTTTGCTTCCTGTCTGACAACTAGTTCTCAATCCATGTCAGCACACTACCCCCAATCCCATGTGCTCTAACTTTGCACATTAATCTCTTGTGTGGGACCTTGTCGAAAGCCTTCTGAAAGTCCAAATATACCACATCAACTGGTTCTCCCTTGTCCACTCTACTGGAAACATCCTCAAAAAATTCCAGAAGATTTGTCAAGCATGATTTCCCTTTCACAAATCCATGCTGACTTGGACCTATCATATTACCTCTTTCCAAATGCACTGCTATGACATCCTTAATAATGTTTTCACTCAGAGGGTGGTGAACCTGTGGAATTCTCTACCACAGAAGGCTGTGGAGGCCAAGTCACTGAATATATTTAAGAGGGAGATAGATAGATTTCTAGACACAAAAGGCATCAAGGGGTATGGGGAAAAGCAGGAATATGGTGTTGAGATAGAGGATCAGCCATGATCATATTGAATGGCGGTGCAGGCTCGAAGGGCCAAATGGCCAACTACTGCTCCTAGTTTCGATATCTCTAAGACGCGATGTTTATTGGCTGGAAAGCACTTTGGGATGCCCTGGGAGCATGAAAGGCGGTTAGGAAACGTAGGAACAGGAGGAGGCTATTCAGCCCCCTTGTACCTGTTCCGCCATTCAGTTAGACCATGGCCGATGTGACCTAACTCCGTATACCCACCGTTGCCCCAAATCAACAACATAACTTTAACATAATGAAATTTCCCGAGGCGTTTGTGTGTAGATAGGGAATGGGGGCCGTGGCCATGGAGGGTTTTGAAAACGAGGATGGCATTTTATAAATTGAGGCGTTGCCGGGCCGGGTGCCAATGTAAGTCAGTGAGCGAACGGGTTAGGACATGGGCAGCAGCTGTGGATGAGCTCGTGTTTATGGAGAGTGGAAGATGGGACGCCGGCCAGGAGCGCATTGGAATGGTTGAGTCTAGAGGTAACCAAGGCATGGTTGAAATTTTCAGCAGCGGATGAGCTGAGGCAGGGGCGGAGACGGGCGATGTTACCGAGGTAGAAATAGGCGGACACGGTGATGGAGAGGATATGTGGTCGGAAGCCCAGCTCGGGGTTCCGAGGTTCATACGAAAATGACGGGCAGGAAAAGACCATTTGCACCATCAAGCCCTCTCCACGATCGCTGAACTACATTGGTAAATCGGTAGAGTACAAGCCAGAGGAAGTTACGCTGAAATTGTACAGTGTCCTGGTCAGACTCTGATCAGCTCTGGTCACACTCATCCCTTTTGTTGGCATTCATGCTCGATTTAGATTTTGATAGATGGGGAGAAACTGGCAAGAGGGTCGGTAACCAGAGGATACCGATTTAAGGTCATTAGCAAATCAGAAGCACATTATCTGGACCTGTGTCTCATCGCTGGTTGTGGGATCTTGCTTTGCGCATATTGTATTTCTTTTCCGGCATGGAATGTGGACATCGCTGGCAAGGCCGCCATTTATTGCCCATCCCTAATTGCCCTTGAGCAGGTGGTGGTGAGCCGCCTTCTTGAACCGCTGCAGTCCGTGCGGTGAAGGTGCTCCCACAGTGCTGTTAGGGAGGGAGTTCCAGGATTTTGACCCAGCCACGATTAAGGAACGGCCGATTATATTTCCAAGTCGGGATGGTGTGCGACTTGGAGGGGAACGTGGAGGTGGTGGTGTTCCCATGCGCCTGCTGCCCTTGTCCTTCTAGGTAGTAGAGGCGGCGGGTTTGGGAGGTGCTGCCGAAGAAGCCTTGGCGAGTTGCTGCAGTCCATCATCATCAACATAGGCAGTCCCTCGAAATCGCGGAAGACTTGCTTCCACTCCAAAAGTGAGCTCTCAGGTGACTGAACAGTCCAATACAGGAATTACAGTCTCTGTCACATGTGGGACAGACAGTGGTTGGAGGAAAGGGTGGGTGGGGAGTCTGGTTTGCCGCACGCTCCTTCCGCTGCCTGCGCTTGTTTTCTGCATGCTCTCGGCGACGAGACTCGAGGTACTCAGCGTCCTCCTGGATGCTCTTCATCCACTTAGGGCGGTCTTTGGCCAGGAACTCCCAGGTGTCGGTGGGGATGTTACACTTTATCAAGGAGGCTTTGAGGCTGCAGTGCATCTTGTAGACAGTACCGGTGCGCCGGTGGTGGAGGGAGAGAATGTTTAAGCGTGGTGGATGGGGTGTCGATCAAGCGGGCTGCTTTGCGTACATTACAACAGCGACTACACTTCAAAAATATTTAATGGGCAGCAAAGCACGTTGGGACATCCTGAAAGGCGCTATAGAAATGCATGTTCCTTTATTCACCTTGAAGTGCATCAAATTCACAAAAATAAAGCTCGTTACAAATGTTGGCACTTTGGTGGTGCATCACTGCCAGTGCAATTAATTCATCTTGTTGATTGGTTAATAATGTTTTTACCTTCACGCCCATCCCTCCCCTCGTCTCTTTCCCCCTCTCCCTTTCTAGACTGCCTCTGGTCCAGGCTCCATCTTTTGAATATTTGATCCCTGCCGTGATTCTCACCTCGTATCCCATGGAAACCAACAGCTCCCGGCATCATGGTAACTTTGCATCTAAAAACTATTCCTTGGAATATAATGTGGTGAAATGGGAAGTTTGGTAGGGAGAGTATTTTTTAAATGGTGAGAGATTGGGAAATGTTGCTGTTCAGAGGGACCTGGGTGTCCTTGTACACCCATCACTGAAAGTTAACATGCAGGTACAGCAAGCAATTAAGAAAGCAAATGGTATGCTGGCCTTTATTACAAGAGGGTTTGAATATAAGAGTAAAGACGCCTTACTGCAATTGGGAGTGCAACAAGGAAGGTTCACAGACTGATTCCTGGGATGGGGGGATTATCCTATGAGGAGAGATTGAGTAGACTAGGCCTATATTCTCTCGAGTTTAGAAGAATGAGAGGTGATCTTATTGAAACATACAAAATACTTACAGGGCTTGACAGAGTAGATGCAGGGAGGATGTTTCCCCTGACTGGGGAGTCTAGAACCAGGGGTCACAGTCTCAGAATAAGGGGTCGGTCATTTAGGACTGAGATGAGGAGAAACACCTTCACTCAGAGAGTGGTGAATCTTTGGAATTTTCTGCCCCAGAGGGCTGTGCGGGTTCAGTCTTTGAGTATATTCAAGGCGGAGATTTTTGGATATTAAGGAAATCGAGGGACATGGGGATAGTGCAGGAAAGTGGAGTTGAGGTCGAAGATCAGCCAGGATCTTACTGGATGGCGGAGCAGGTTCGAGGGGCCAAGTGACCGACTCCTGCTCCTAATTCTTATGTTTCAACGGCCAGAGGTCTTTTATATCAGGAGATGGTGGACTTGCCAACTCTGATTGGACGTATTCCAGGAGGTTTCATCACATGACCTCCCACCGCCAACTGCCCTGCCCCTTGCTCCCCGCCATTGGTCGCCCAAGAAGTCTCACCTTCCCTTCATTATCTGATCAGATGATTTTTGACTCTCAGTCAAGTAACCCTTTACCCCACCCCCTTCCCCCCAATATCTCCAATATTTCTATTAAAGTATACAATGCAAATGCAAAAAAAGTCCAATTATTTTTTTAAGTCTGCTATCATTTTTCTCCTAGTTTGCTTGTAGCAGTGTCCTGTGTAAAGTATTTGCTTTGTGGGTTCTTTGCTTAAGAATTCATAGCAACACATTGCTATTAAGAACTAGTTGGGTTATTAGCAAAAGGCTTAACAATTACACTACACATTACCGATTCATCCATCGGGCTCACAACCACCTGCCCCATCGTGGATCCCCTGAACCCAACTGGCTGGGGTTTTATTGAGTCTTGTGAACATCACGTGACTGGCTAAGCCACTCCCAACTCAACAGCTCTACAACTCTTTTGTTGCAAATAAATAAACAATTAATCCAAGTGCCCCCTCATTAAAGGGGGCGGGGGGGGAAACACTCCAAAAACTTTTCAAGTGCCCTTTCTTTTGTTTTTTTAATTGTTTTTTGGGGGGGGGGGGCGGGTTTGTGTTTTTTTGTGGGTTTTTTAAGGGCACCGAGAAGCAAATAATTTAAGTGCCTCCTGACCTGGGGGACACTAAAACCCGGCAATAAAACAAATGAAACTTTTAAAAACATATAAAATCAAATTAAAATTTGGTTGCCGGGGGTGATGATGCACTCCAGTCCCTCCGGCGCCCGGCTCTCGCGGAAGGCCGCGAGCGTACCGGTGGACACCGCTTGCTCCATCTCCAAGGAACAACAGCTCTACAAACCTGTGAGCATACTCACAGGCACATACATTACACCCTGACAATTAATCGTCAATTAATGGAGACGCCTGAAAAATCTTAGCGGGTTGGTGACCCTGCCGAGGAACAGGAGGAGGCCATTCAGATGCTCGAGCCTGTTCCGCCATTCAGTTGGATCAAGGCTGATCTGTATCTTAATCTCATTTACCTTGGCTACATAACCCTTAATACCTTTTCCAAACCCAAACCTATCAATCTTACAGGTTTGAATTTTTCAATTGACCTCAACAGTATTTTTTGGGGGGAGAGAGTTCCAGATTCTCACTCCCCTTTGTGTGAACAAGTGCTTCCTGACATCATCTCTGAATGGTCTAGCTCTAATTTTAAGGTTATAGAAACATAGAAACATAGACATTTACAGCGCAGAAGGAGGCCATTCCGGCCCACCGTGTCCGCGCCGGCCGACAAAGAGCCGCACGGCCCTCGGTTAGCAGCCCTGAAGGTTACATATAAACCTATGAACAATGGCGGAAAGGTAAAGAGCACCCAGCCCAACCAGTCCGCCCCACACAACTGTGACACCCCTTATACTGAAACATTCTACACTCCACCCCAACCGGAGCCATGTGATCTCCTGGGAGAGGCAAAAACCAGATTAAAAACCCAAGCCAATTTAGGGGAAAAAAATCTGGGAAAATTCCTCTCCGACCCATCCAGACGATCGAAACTAGTCCAGGAGGTCACCCTGGCAGGATTCAATTCCCTGCCGTACTTACCATTGTATCTGCGTCAGCCAACAAAAGGTCATCCAGTCTAATCCCAATTACCAACTCCAGGTCCGTAACCCTGTAGGCTACGGCACTTTATGTGCCCATCCAAACACCTTTTAAATGTGCTGAGGGTTTCTGCATCCACCACCCTTTCAGGCAGTGAGTTCCAGACCCCTACAACCCTCTGCGTGAAGAAGCCCCCCTCAAATCCCCTCTGAACCTTCCACCAACCACCTTAAAACTATGCCCCCTCATAATAGACCCCTCCACCAATGGAAATAGGCTCTTGCTATCCACTATATCCAGGCCCCCTAAATGTTGTACACCTTAATGATGCTATGTCCCCTTGTTCTGGACTGTTTCCACCCCCCCCCCCCTCCCGCCCTGCCCCCCCACCAGAGTGTAAGGTATGCATCTGTGAATATGCTCACAGGCTTGTAGAACTGCCACATTGCAAATGGCTTAGGCAGTCAGGTGATGTTCACAAGACTCAATAAAACCCCAGCCGGTTGGGTCTAGGTCATCCACGATGAGGTATGCAGTTGTGAGCCTGGTGGATGAACTGGTAATGTGTAGTGTGATTGTTAACCCTATTGCTAATAAACCAACTAGTTCTTAATATCAATGTGTTGCTCTGAATTCTTAAGCAAAGAACCCATGAAGCAAATACATTACATCAGAGGAAATGGTTTCTCATTATTAACCCCACCAACTCCATTAATCATCTTAAATACCTCAATCAAATCACCCCTTAATCTTCTACACTCAAGTGAATAAAAGCCTAGTCTCAGCAACCTGTCCTCAACCCTTTTAGCCCCTGGCTGGGAAGTTGTGTTGCTTGCTGCCGATGACTTTCCTGCAAGTTGAAATACCGCAGCACTGAGAATCAAGGTCTAGTGAAATGGAGGGCCGTAGCAAAGCCTCACTACTGTGGCCTCCCGCCATCGCCCAGCAACTCCCATGTGACCTCCCAGTGGTCAATGGTCATCGTCATAAGCAGTTCCTCGGAATCGAGGAAGACTCGCTTCCACTCTTAGAATGGGTCCTTAGGTGGCTCAACAGTCTAATACGAGAGCCACAGTCCTCGTCACAGGTGGGACAGATAGTCGTTGAGGGTAAGGGAGGGTGGGACAGGTTTGCCGCACGCTCTTTCCGCTGCCTGCGCTTGATTTCTGTACGCTCGCGGCGATGAGACTCGAGGTGCTCAGCGCCCTCCCGGATGCACTTTCTCCACTTAGGGCGGTCTTTGACCAGGGACTCCCAGATGTTGGTGGGGATGTTGCACTTTATCAGGGAGGCTTTGAGGGTGTCCTTGTAATGTTTCCTCTGCCCATTTGCCGTGAAGGAGTTCTGAGTAGAGTGCTTGTTTTGGGAGCCTGAAACCGTGGGATGCACTAACATTAGCAGACTCGGCCAGGCTAACATCCCCAGTATTGAAGCACTGACCACACTTGATCAATACGGTCTCGTGTCTGGCGTGCGGACAATGTGGTCCGCCCAGCGGAGCTGATCAAGTGCGGTCAGTGCTTCAATGCTGGGGATGTTGGCCTGATCGAGGTCGCTAAGGTTGGTATGTCACACTGTTCGTCAACATCCTCCGCCTGCTCCACGACGACATGCAGGCCGCGATCCTTACCAACGGATCCATTACAGACCCAATCCACGTTCGCACCAGGGTCAAACAGGGCTGCGTCATCGCCCCAACCCTCTTCCTCACCGCCATATTCCACCTCACAGTCAACAAGCTCCCCGCTGGAGTGGAACTAAACTATAGAACCAGTGGGAACCTGTTCAACCTTCGCCAATGGTAGAGCAGCATTGACTGAGGCCTGTGTGAGGTGAATTGTGTTTGGAACAGGCAATAGTTTGAGGATTCACGTACACACACACACACATCGAGTGCTGGGAAATTTCTGAAGACGCTTTGCTCATGTTGGTACTAAAACCGTCGGCCCACCAGATTACTGCCTGGCCAACAAAAGATAGTATAATGATCAAACTTGGGTGGGGCTAGTGGGAAGATTCCACACGTTTTGTTGGAGTCGGGACTCTCCACTTGTGTCAGAAAGGGGATTGCTCAAGGTTTTGGGCTGATGGGAACCACAATCCTCCATCAGCCAGCTCTGTTCTCGGCCGCCTGTTTCACCCTCGATTAAATTGTTGCTAAATTGCTTTCTGCATACTTTTCTCACATTAATCTCTGTCCTCCCCTCTCCTCTGTCTTCCATTTGGTGTCCGTCTTCTCGCAACTGGCTTCATCAGTCTTGCGGTCTTCTTGGATGACGGCCAGGGGTCAGGAGGGAGGTGGAAATGGTCCAGAGCGAGAGCTCCTCCCGGTGGCCCGATTGGTAATTGCGCTGATCCTGAATCCGCAACCCTCGGCCTCTGCTGGCTGGCTGTTCTCCGTTGGTTAAGCAGTAGGGGTACGACAATTGGCCTCAGTACCCAGAGAGAGAGAGAAAGGGGGGGGTGGGGGCGGCGGAGGGAGGGCAAGCGTGCAATAACCAGGGTTCCTACTCCTGATTGCTATTCTCCAATAAGAACATAAGAAATAGGAGCAGGAGTCGGCCATTTGGCCCCTCGAGCCTGCTCCGCCATTCAATACCATCATGGCTAATCTGATCATGGACTCAGCTCCACTTCCCTGCCCGCGCCCCCTAAACCTTTACTCCCTTATCACTCAGAAATCTGTCTAACTCCGCCTTAAATATACTCAATGACCCAGCCTCCACAGCTCTCTGGGGCGGAGAATTCCACAGATTTACAACCCTCTGAGAGAAGAAATTTCTCATCTCAGTTTTAAATGGGCGGCCCTTTGTTCTGAGACTATGTCTCCTAGATTTAGTTTCCCCTATGAGTGGAAATATCCTCTCTACATCCACCTTGTCGAGCCCCCTCTTATATGTTTCGATAAGGTCACCTCTCATTCTTCTGAACTCCAATGTGTATAGGATCAACCTACTCAAATTTTCCTCATAAGTCAACCCCACTCATCTGCGGAATCAACCGAGTGAACCTTCCCTGAACAGCCTCCAATGCAAGTATATCCTTCCTTAAATACGGAGACCAAAACTGTACTGTAATAGAAGAGTGGAAGTCAGGTTCAACAAAGATGTGATGCCCTCCACAATCAAATAGCCGCACAAAGCTCACGTTCCAACTTATACAGGTCACTTGGGTGAGGTAACGGAGAGTGAGCACGATCCATGGAAGGATACCCCGGCACATTTCAGTGACCTCCAGGGAGCAAAGAAGTAAACTGTGCTGAAGAGGTTCTCCCAATCTTTATTACATCCTCATTTCAGTGTGTCAGCCGTGGCTCAGTGAGTAACACCCTCGCCTCTGAGTCAGAGTGGTGAGAAACATAGAAACATAAAAAAATAGGTGCAGGAGTAGGCCATTCGGCCCTTCGAGCCAGCACCACCATTCAATAAGATCATGGCTGATCATTCACCTCAGTACCCCTTTCCTGCTTTCTCTCCATACCCCTTGATCCCTTTAGCCGTAAGGGCCACAGCTAACTCCCTTTTGAATATATCCAACGAACTGGCCTCAACAACTTTCTGCGGCAGAGAATTCCACAGGTTAACCACTCTCTGAGTGAAGAAGTTTCTCCTCATCTCGGTCCTGGCTTACCCCTTATCCTTAGACTGTGTCCCCTGGTTCTGCAACTCCCCAGCAACGGGAACATTCTTCTTGCCTCTAACCTGTCTAATCCGGTCAGAACTTTATATGTTTCTATGAGATCCCCTCTCATTCTTCTAAACTCCAGTGGATACAAGCCCAGTTGATCTAGTCTCTCCTCAGTCCTGTCATCCTGGGAATCAGTCTGGCGAACCTTTGCTGCACTCCCTCAATAGCAAGAACGTCCGTCCTCAGATTAGGAGACCAAAACTGAACACAATATTCCAGGTGTGGCCTCACCAAGGCCCTGTACAACCGCAGCGAGACCTCCCTGCTCCTATACTCAAATCCTCTCGCTATGAAGGCCAACATGCCATTTGCCTTCTTCAGCGCCTGCTGAGCCTGCATGCCAAACTTCAATGACTGATGTACTATGACACCCAGGTCTCGTTGCACCTCCCCTTTTCCTAATCTGTCACCATTCGTGAGAGTTGTGTGTTTAAGTCCCACTCCAGAAACTTGAGCACAAAACCTAGGCTGTATGGTTCTATTTTTGACGCAGAGTTCTCCCCGGTGTCCGGGGTTAATCATCATCATAGGCAGTCCCTCGAATCGAGGATGACTTGCTTCCACATCAAGAAGGTCACAGGTGATTCAATGAAGGGCCTAAAGCTCCATGTCCCTAACTACATCCTGAAGGTGGAAGTTGACCG
This sequence comes from Pristiophorus japonicus, assembly GCF_044704955.1. NCBI lineage: Eukaryota > Metazoa > Chordata > Chondrichthyes > Pristiophoridae > Pristiophorus > Pristiophorus japonicus. The sequence continues at coordinate 18,384,908 of NC_091979.1, read as the reverse complement.
TGCGTGAATCTTTTTTAAAGTGTGGTGGCCGTTGCACACCAGCCAACACACGGGCTTGACAGAGCCGGGTCTTGGTCCAGTGGTGAGGGTTAACCAGGACAACTGGAGACCGGCTCTGCTGCACGGACCTAGTGCGCTCACATATCGCACAGTGTGGGCTGGGCCCGTGCTGCCCCCGGGCCCTCGCCTTTCCTGGGCCCCGAATGGGGGGGTTAATATTTAACCCTCAAACGACATCGCCGAATCAGATTATTTGCCCATTATCGCATGGCTATTTGTGGGAACTTCCTTGTACACACATTTCCCACCACATTACAGCAGTGACCACACTTCAAAAAGTACTTTCATTGGCTGTAAAGCACTTTGGGACGTCCCGAGCTCGTGTAAAGGCACTATATAAATGCACGTTCTTTATTTCTTTCATTCATTTGGCTGATGCAGGTGCTGAAATGGCCGTGCTGTGTGACGGGGCCCAGTGCCCAGAGACAGACGTTGCTCTGCAGACGTGGAAAATCACGCTTTCTGAAGTAAGGTGCTTTTGAAATTGGTGCGTTTTAATATGTCGTGTGTGTGTGTTTGGTGTGGGGGGTGGGGCAGCATTCAAGGGGCAATTGGGTGAAACTCCTCTCCGAGCCCTGAGCCCGGCTGTACAAGGGCACGGGCCAGGGAGGAGGGTACAGCCCCGATTCTTTGAGCCGGGCTTGCACACCGCATCGAGCTGCACTCAAAATCGGCCAGTTATAGGTGATTCAAATTATAATTTGAATGGAGAACAATTGCAAAGTGCTGCAGTACAGAGGGACCTGGGGGTCCTTGTGCATGAAACACAAAAAAGTTAACATGCAGGTACAGCAAGTAATCAGGAAGACAAATGGAATGTTGGCCTTTATTGCAAGGGGGATGGAGTATAAAAGCAGAGAAGTCCTGCTACAACTGTACAGGGTATTGGTGAGGCCACACCTGGAGTACTGCGTACAGTTTTGGTCTCCGTATTTAAGGAAGGATATACTTGCATTGGAGGCTGTTCAGAGAAGGTTCACTAGGTTGAATCTGGAGATGAGGGGGTTGACTTATGAAGATAGGCTGAGTAGGTTGGGCCTCTACTCATTAGAGTTCAGAAGAATGAGGGGTGATCTTATTGAAACTTATAAGATAATGAGGGGGCTCGACAAGTTGGACGCAGAGAGGATATTTCCACTCATAGGAGAAACTAAAACTAGGGGACATAGTCTCAGAATAAGGGGCCACCCATTTAAAACTGAGATGAGGAGGAATTTCACCTCAGAGAGTTGTAAATCTGTGGAATTCTCTGCCCCAGAGAGCTGTGGAGGCTGGGTCATTGAATATATTTAAGGCGGAGATAGACAATTCTTTGAGCGATAAGGGAGCCAAAGGTTAGGGGGAGCGGGCAGGAAAGTGGAGCTGTGCCCATGATCAGATCAGCCGTGATCTTATTAAATGTCGGAGCAGGGTCGAGGGGCCAGGTGACCTACTCCTGCTCCTATTTCTTATGTTCTTGTGTTCCCTGACTGAAGGAAGTCTGACAGCTTCATTTGTGCCTCTCTTTCACAACCTCCCCTTCCAGCCACCTCCCCGCCAACTCCCCCAGCAACACACATGGTCGAGGCCATTTTAACTGAATTCTCCGAACAGGAATACCACGGGATTGGGTGAAACGCCGGCTTTATTCCCCGAACAATATTGCACTCGGTTGACTTCAATGGAGCAACGGGCGGATTGGGTTAAAATTGGCCTTCCTCCCTCTCTTCCCAACACCCGCTAAAGGTAGTAAACAAGGGGGGTCAGATCCACGAGCCCCCACTCCCCACCCCCTCACCACCATAGGAGTCTGGCCCCAACAGCCAAGAGATGTGGCTTCTGAGGGCCAAGTGAAAACTTCAAAGCTGAGACTGACAAATTTTTGTTGGGCAAAGGGGGTACTGAGGGTGACAGAACCAAGGCTGGGTAACTGGAGTTAGGATACAGATCAGCCGCGACCTCATTGAATGGCGGAATGGGCTGGAGAGGCTGAATGGCCTCCTCCTGTTCCGATGTTGCCAAGAGATGTCTGTCGCTGGTGCCTCTGGAGGGAGCAGTACTTCCATCATCACTGGGGCTCGGGGGGTCGGGGAGGGGGGGAGAGGTCACTCTGTGTCTGCGCACCCTGTATAAAATATCGGGCAGGACTCGCAGCCTCAGATTATGCTTCATACAACATAAGCAACATCTTATTCTTATATAGCAGCTTATCCCATGACAAAAGGCATAGCATTATATAGAATTTGCATAAACTGTACATAGAATTGCATATAATTTGCATATAATTGTACATGGAATTTACATATCTGCATGGAAGTCGGCCCAAATTTGCATAAACTGTGCATAGATTTGCATAGAGTTTCAATCTAAGCGATGTAGAATTTACATAGAATTACATATCATTTGCATAGAAATTACATCTAATTTGCATAAACTTGACATAGAATGACATAGAAAGTACAGCACAGAAATGGGCCTTTGGCCCAATAGGTCCATGCCGGTGTTTTTGCTCCACACCAGTCTCCTCCTAATTCATCTCACCCTATTGGCATATCTTATTCCTTTCTCCCTCACCTATGTATCTAGCTTCCCCCTGAAATGCGTGAATGAATTTTACACCGGGAGGCTGAAGTAAGGGAGAACCGAAGGAGTTTGAATGATCTGCATCAACACCAGGCTGCAGTGGAGCGTAAAAGGCAGTGCAACTCCTGCAGATCCTGGGCCTAGGGGAGGTATAAATGGAGGAGCCGACATCAAAGCCCACTGGTTCACTCGTGCCCTTCAGGGAACGGAAGCTGACCTCCTCACCCCGGTCTGCCAATTGGTTCTTAACGACCTCTGACGTGCTCTGGCCAGCCGCTGGCTTGTAACACCGTGGCTTCAAAGTAGAAGGCCCACCACCATCTTCTCGAGGCAACTGGGTGATCAACTGCAGGGGTGTGGGCGGAGCGAGGAAGGGCCTCTGGGAGAACGGGACCGCGATGAAAGAATCTGGATAAAAAAAATAATCAAAAAAACTAATTGGAATATTAGCCTTTATAATTCGAGGGCTGGAATTTAAAGGGGAGGACTACAGCTGTACAAAGCCCTGGTTAGGCCACAGCTGGAGCACTGTGTACAGTTCTGGCCAACACACTTTGGGAAGGATATATTTTCCTTGGAAGGAAGGCAACGCAGATTCAGCAGAATGTTACCAGGGTTCGTGGCAGAGGTGTATCGAGTGATTGAGGCGGAGGAGCGATGAGAGATCGTGGCTGAGATTCAGCGAGTGATTGTGGTGGAGGAGCGGTGAGAGATCGTGGCTGAGATTCGGCGAGTGATTGTGGTGGAGGAGCGGTGAGAGATCGTGGCTGAGATTCGGCGAGTGATTGTGGTGGAGGAGCGGTGAGAGATCGTGGCTGAGATTCGGCGAGTGATTGTGGTGGAGGAGCGGTGAGAGATCGTGGCTGAGATTCGGCGAGTGATTGTGGTGGAGGAGCGGTGAGAGATCGTGGCTGATATTCGGCGAGTGATTGTGGTGGAGGAGCGGTGAGAGGTCGCGATGCACATGTGGCGATCGTTTGTGGCAGAGGAGCGGTGAGAGATCGTGGCGGAGGTGCAGCAAATGAGGGTGCGGGCCCCAGAAGAGCCAAGGGTCCGGGGCCAGCCCACACTGCGATTATGTGTGCGCACTAGGTCCGTGCAGCAGAGCAGGTCTCCAGTCGTCCTGGTTCAACCCTTACCACTGGACCAAGACCTAGCTCCCGTGTGGTGGCTGGTGTGCAACGGTCACCACACGTTAAGAAAATCCACGCACAGGCATCTTCCACCCCTGGAGTTCAGGACTGGAATATCGGGTCCTTCATTGAAACATCTGCGAACTCATCCCTTTTGGTGTGGAAGCAAGTCATCCTCGTTCAAGGGACCGCCTACGATGATGATGACCAGGGCTCCAAAGGTTAAATTATGAGGACCGATTACAATAAAGTAGGCTTGTATTACCCCGGAATATAGAAGGCTAAGGAGTGATTGGATTGAGGTTTTGATGACCTTGAAAGGAGTTGATAGGATAGATAGAGAGAAACTTTTGCCGCTTGTTGGGGAGTCTGGGACAAGGAAGTCATAACCTTAAAATCAGAGCCAGACTGCTCAGGGGGAAGGTGAGATACATTTCTTCAAGCAAAGCATTGAACTCTCGCCATGAAAAGCAGTAGGTGCTAGCTGAATTAATCATTTTAAATGTGAGAGGGATATATTTCTGCTCACCCAAAAGGTGTCAAAGGATACGGAGCCATTGCGGGGGGGGTGGAGTTAAGATGCAGATCAGCCATAATCTCTCGTTGAATGGAGGAACAGGCCGAATGGCCGCCTCCTGTTCCTATGGATAACCCTTGGCTATATAAAATTCTGACGGGATTGGACAGGTTAGATACAGGAAGAATGTTCCCAATGTTGGGGAAGTCCAGAACCAGGGGTCACAGTCTAAGGATAAGGGGTAAGCCATTTAGGACCGAGATGAGGAGAAACTTCTTCACCCAGAGAGTTGTGAACCTGTGGAATTCTCTACCACAGAAAGTTGTTGAGGCCAGTTCGTTAGATATATTCAAAAGGGAGTTAGATGTGGTCCTTACAGCTAAAGGGATCAAGGGGTATGGAGAGAAAGCAGGAATGGGGTACTGAATTTGTGTGATCAGCCATGATCATAGTGAATGGTGGTGCAGGCTCGAAGGGTCGAATGGCCTGCTCCTGCACCTATTTTCTATATTTCTATGTTTCTATATTTACCAGTGGTAGAATCCACAGGGAGAGGCTTAGCTCACAAGCAAAATACTGCGAGTGCTGAACATCGGAAATAAAAACAGAAAATGCTGGAAATACTCAGCGGGTCAGGCAGCATCTGTGGAGAGAGAAACCGAGTTAACGTTTCGGGTCGATGACCCTTCGTCAGAACTGGGAAAAGTTTGAGATGTAACAGATTGTAAGCAAGTGTGGGGGCAGGGAAAGGGGGGAGGGGAGGAAAGAACAGAAGGGAAGGTCTGTGCTCGGGAGAGATTAGAGAGACAAAAGTGGTGATAGTGTGAGGCAAAAGGAGATGGTAATGGGACAAGTTAAGAAACAAAAGATGGGCGTAGAGGAGGTGTAAATGGCAGCAGCAGAATTATCAGTAGCTGCTGTCAGAGAATGGGAACGGTGGTTACGATCTGAAATTGTTGAACTGGATGTCGAGTCCAGAAGGCTGTAAAATGCCTAAACGAAAGATGAGGTGCTGTTCCTCGAGCCTGCGTTGAGCTTCATTGGAACAGTGCAGGAGGCCGAGGACAGAGAGGTCAGAGTGGGAGTGGGTCAGAGAATTAAAGTGGCAGGCGACCGGAAGCTCAGGGTCACACTTACGGACTGAACGGAGGTGTTCCGCAAAGCAGTCACTCAATCTACGTTTGGCCTCCCCAATGTAGAGGAGACCAGATCGTGAGCAGACAATACAGTATACTGAATTGAAAGATGTACAGGTAAATCGCTGTTTCAACAAGAAGGAGTGTTTGGGACCCTGGGGCAGGGTGTGTGGAGAGAGGTGAAAGGGCAGGTTTACAAATGAACATAACATAAGAACTTAGGAAATAGGAGCAGGAGTGGGCCATTTGGCCCCTTGAGCCTGCTCCGCCATTCAATAAGATCATGGCTGATCTAATCTTGGCCTCAACTCCACTTCCCCGCCCTCTCCCCATAACCCTTGACTCATTTATCGTTCAAAGATCTGTCTATCTTCACCTTAAATATATTCAATGACCCAGTCTCCACAGCTCACTGGGGAAGAGAATTCCACAGATTTACGACCCTCTGAGAGAAGAAATTCCTCCTCATCTCTGTCCTAAATGGCTGTTCAGAGAAGGTTCACTAGGTTGATTCCGGAGATGAGGGGGTTGACTTATGAGGATAGGTTGAGTAGGTTGGGCCTCTACACATTGGAGTTCAGAAGAATGAGAGGTGATCTTATCGAAACTTATATGATAATGAGGGGGGCTCGACAAGGTGGATGCAGAGAGGATATTTCCACTCATAGCGGAAACTAAAACTAGGGGACATGGTCTCAGAATAAGGGGTTATCCATTTAAAACTGAGATGAGGAGGAATTTCTTCTCTGAGGGTTGTAAATCTATGGAATTCTCTGCCCCAAAGAGCTGTGGAGGCTGGGTCATTGAATATGTTTAAGGCAGAGATAGACAGATTTTTGAGCGATAAGGGAGTCAAGGCTTATGGGGAGCGGGTGGAGAGGTGGAGTTGAGTCCATGATCAGATCAGCCATGATCTTATTGAATGACGGAGCAGGCTCGAAGGGCCGAATGGCCGACTCCTGCTCCTATTTCTTGTGTTCTTATGACCCCTTATTCTGAAACTATGCCCCCTAGTTCTAGATTCCCCCACAAGGAGAAACATCCTCTCAGCATCTACCTTGTCGTACCGCCCCCCCCCCCCTCGGTACCTTATATGCTTTATAAAGTTTAACTGCTTTGTTTGTCTTTGGGTTGTCTGCAGATCCGTGGAGCGGTGGTTGTCTCTGGAATCCTACAGGTGCTTCTGGGACTGTCGGGGCTGCAGGGTCTGATGTCCCGGCACTGTGGGCCAATGGTGCTGGCGCCCGTACTGTCGATTATCGGCCTCTCATGCTACAAGGAGACCGCACGATTCAGCTCTTCACACTGGGGCGTTACTGCCCTGTGAGTATAACTCGCCAAATTAGTCCAATCTGAACCGAGTAAAAAAACAAATCTATTGTCTACGATGGCGATTTATCATTGGAATCTTGGCCTTTATTGCAAAGGGGATGGAGTATAAAAGCCAGGGAAGTCTTGTTACAGTTATACAGGGCATTGGTGAGACCACACCTAGAATACTGCGTGCAGTTTTGGTCTCTGTATTTAAGAAAGGATATACTTGCATTGGAGGCTGTTCAGAGAAGGTTCACGAGGCTGATTCCGGAGATGATTCCTGGGTGTCATGGTACATCAGTCATTGAAGGTTGGCATGCAGGTACAGCAGTCAGTTAATAAAGCAAATGGCATGTTGGCCTTCATAGCGAGGGGATTTGAGTACAGGGGCAGGGAGGTGTTGCTGCAGTTGTAAAGGGCCTTGGTGAGGCCACACCTGGAGTATTGTGTACAGTTTTGGTCTCCTAATTTGAGGAAGGACATTCTTGCTATTGAGGGAGTGCAGCGAAGGTTCACCAGACTGATTCCCGGGATGGCGGGACTGACATATCAAGAAAGACTGGATCAACTGGGCTTGTATTCACTGGAGTTCAGAAGAATGAGAGGGGATCTCATAGAAACGTTTAAAATTCTGACGAGTTTAGACAGGTTAGATGCAGGAAGAATGTTCCCAATGTTGGGGAAGTCCAGAACCAGGGGTCACAGTCTAAGGATAAGGGGTAAGCCATTTAGGACCGAGATGAGGAGAAACTTCTTCACCCAGAGAGTGGTGAACCTGTGGAATTCTCTGCCACAGAAAGTTGTTGAGGCCAATTCACTAAATATATTCAAAAAGGAGTTAGATGTAGTCCTTAGGGGGATCAAGGGGTATGGCGAGAAAGCAGGAATAGGCTCGAAGGGCCGAATGGCCTACTCCTGCACCTATTTTCTATGTTTCTATGAGGGGGTTGACTTATGAGGAAAGGCTGAGTAGATTGGGCCTCTACTCATTGGAATTCAGAAGAATGAGAGGTGATCTTATCAAAACGTATAAGATTATGAGGGGGCTTGACAAGGTCGATACAGAGAGGATGTTTCCACTGATAGGGGAGACTAGAACTAGAGGGCATGATCTTAGAATAAGGGGCCGCCCATTTAAAACTGAGATGAGGAGGAATTCTTTCTCTCAGAGGGTTGTAAATCTGTGGAATTCGCTGCCTCAGAGAGCTGTGGAAGCCGGGACATTGAATAAGTTTAAGACAGAGATAGACAGTTTCTTAACCGATAAGGGGTTATGGGGAGCGGGCAGGGAAGTGGACCTGAATCCATGAACAGATCAGACATAATCGTATTAAATGGCGGAGCAGGCTCGAGGGGCCATATGGCCGACTCCTGTTCCTATTTCTTATGTTCTTATCATTGATGGAATTCACAGCACAGAAACAGGCCATTCAGGCCAACTGGTCTACATGAGCTTGCTTCACAATCTACTTTATTTAAGAAAAGAAAGACTTGCATTTATATAGCGTCTTTCACAACCACCAGCGTTTTACAGACAATGAAGTACTTTCGGAGTGTAGTCACTGTTGTAATGTAGGAAATGCAGCGGCCAATTTGCGCATAGCAAGCGATATAATAAAGACCAGGTCATCTGCTTTTGGGTGTAGATTGAGGGCTTAATATTCGCCCCAGGAATAACTCCCTGCTCTTCTTTGAAATAGTGCCATGCACCTGAGAAGGCGGACAGGGCCTCGGTTTAACATAGAAACATAGAAAATAGGTGCAGGAGTAGGCCATTCGGCCCTTCGAGCCTGCACCGCCATTCAATGAGTTCATGGCTGAACATGCAACTTCAGTACCCCATTCCCGCTTTCTCGACATACCCCTTGATCCCCCTAGTAGTAAGGACTACATTTAACTCCTTTTTGAATATATTTAGTGAATTGGCCTCAACAACTTTCTGTGGTAGAGAATTCCACAGGTTCACCGTCTTTGGGTGAAGAAGTTTCTCCTCATCTCGGTCCTAAATGGCTTACCCTTTATCCTTAGACTGTGACTCCTGGTTCTGGACTTCCCCAACATTGGGAACATTCTTCCTGCATCTAACCTGTCTAAACCCATCAGAGTGTTAAACGTTTCTATGAGAACCCCTCTCATTCTTCTGAACTCCAGTGAATACAAGCCCAGTTGATCCAGTCTTTCTTGATATGTCAGTCCCGCCATCCCGGGAATCAGTCTGGTGAACCTTCGCTGCACTCCCTCAATAGCAAGAATGTCCTTCCTCAAATTAGGAGACCAAAACTGTACACAATACTCCAGGTGTGGCCTCACCAAGGCCCTGTACAACTGTAGCAACACCTCCCTGCCCCTGTATTCAAATCCCCTCACTATGAAGGCCAACATGCCATTTGCTTTCTTAACCGCCTGCTGTACCTGCATGCCAACCTTCAATGACTGATGTACCATGACACCCAGGTCTCGTTGCACCTCCCCTTTTCCTAATCTCGTCACCATTCAGATAATAGTCTGTCTCTCTGTTTTTACCACCAAAGTGGATAACCTCACATTTATCCACATTATACTTCATCTGCCATGCATTTGCCCACTCACCTAACCTATCCAAGTCACTCTGCAGCCTCATAGCATCCTCCTCGCAGCTCACACTGCCACCCAACTTAGTGTCATCCGCAAATTTGGAGATACTACATTTAATCCCCTCGTCCAAATCATTAATATACAATGTAAACAGCTGGGGCCCCAGCACAGAACCTTGCGGTACCCCACTAGTCACTGCCTGCCATTCTGAAAAGTACCCATTTACTCCTACTCTTTGCTTCCTGTCTGCCAACCAGTTCTCAATCCACGTCAACACACTACCCCCAATCCCATGTGCTTTAACTTTGCACGTTAATCTCTTGTGTGGGACCTTGTCGCAAGCCTTCTGAAAGTCCAAATATACCACATCAACTGGTTCTCCCTTGTCCACTCTACTGGAAACATCCTCAAAAAATTCCAGAAGATTTATCAAGCATGATTTCCCTTTCACAAATCCATGCTGACTTGGACCTATCATGTCACCTCTTTCCAAATGCACTGCTATGACATCCTTAATACTTGATTCCCTCATTTTACCCACTACCGATGTCAGACTGACCAGTCTATAATTCCCTGTTTTCTCTCTCCCTCCTTTTTTAAAAAGTGGGGTTACATTGGCTACTCTCCATTCCATAGGAACTGATCCAGAGTCTATGGAATGTTGGAAAATGACTGTCAATGCATCCGCTATTTCCAAGGCCACCTCCTTAAATACTCTGGGATGCAGTCCATCAGGCCCTGGAGATTTATCGGCCTTCAATCCCATCAATTTCCCCAACACAATTTCCCGACTAATAAGGATTTCCCTCAGTTCCTCCTTCTTACTAGACCCTCTGACCCTTTTTATATCCGGAAGGTTGTTTGTGTCCTCCTGAGTGAATACCGAACCAAAGTACTTGTTCAATTAGTCTGCCATTTCTTTGTTCCCCGTTATGACATCCCCTGGTTCTGACTGCAGGGGACCTACGTTTGTCTTTACTAACCTTTTTCTCTTGACATATCTATCGAAGCTTTTGCAGTCCGTCTTAATGTTCCCTGCAAGCTTCCTCTCGTACTCTATTTTCCCTGCCCTAATCAAACCCTTTGTCCTCCTCTGCTGAGTTCTAAATTTCTCCCAGTCCCCGGGTTCGCTGCTATTTCTGGCCAATTTGTATGCCACTTCCTTGGCTTTAATACTATCCCTGATTTCCCTTGATAGCCACGGTTGAGCCACCTTCCCTTTTTTATCTTTGCGCCAGACAGGGATGTACAATTGTTGTAGTTCATCCATGCGGTCTCTAAATATCTGCTATTGCCCATCCACAGTCAACCCCTTAAGTATCATTCGCCAATCTAGCCTCGCCAATTCACACCTCATACCTTCAAAGTTACCCTTCTTTAAGTTCTGGACCATGGTCTCTGAATTAACTGTTTCATTCTTCATCCTAATGTAGAATTCCACCATATTCTGGTCACTCTTCCCCAAGGGGCCTCGCACACCTCATCAGAGAACATTGCACTGAGTGTGCTCAAAGTTCCTGGAGAGGGACTTGAACCCACAACCTTCTAACTCAGAGGCAAGAGTGCTGCCCACTGAGCCACAGCTGACACTGCCTGTAATCCTATCAGCATACCTTCTATTCCTTTCTCCCACATGTGTTTATCCAGCTTCCCCTTAAATCCATCGATACTATTCACCTCAACCACTCCCTGTGGCAGCAAGTTCCACATTCTCACCACTCCCTGGCTAAAGAGGTTTCTCCTGAATTCACTGTTGGATTTATTAGTGACTGTCTTGTATTTATGGTCCCTCGTTCTGGTCTCCCCCACAAGCGGAAACATCTTCTCTACATCTACCCTGTCAAACCCCTTCATAATCTATCAGGTCACTCTTTCAGTCATTGTCCATCAGAATATCCTCAAGGTTATTCGACAGACAACAATTATTGGTCTTGCGAGAGGGATGGAGTACAAAAGCAGGGAGGTCCTTCTGCAACTGTCTCGGGTATTGGAGTACTGCGTGCAGTTTTGGTCACCTTACTTAAGGAAGGATATACTAGCTTTGGAGGGGGTACAGAGACGATTCATGAGGCTGATTCCGGAGATGAGAGGGTTACCTTATGATGATAGATTGAGTAGACTGTGACTTTACTCGTTGGAGTTCAGAAGGATGAGGGGTGATCTTATAGAAACATTTAAAATAATGAAAGGGATAGACAAGATAGAGGCAGAGAGGTTGTTTCCACTGTCGGGGAGACTAGAACTAGGGGGCACAACCTCAGGATACGGGGGGGCCAATTTAAAACTGAGTTGAGAAGGAATTTCTTCTCCCAGAGGGTTGTGAATTTGTGGAATTCTCTGCCCAAGGAAGCAGTTGAGGCTAGCTCATTGAATGTATTCAAGTCACAGATAGATAGATTTTTAACCAATAAGGGAATTAAGGGTTATGGGGAGCGGGCGGGTAAGTGGAGCTGAGTCCACGGCCAGATCAGCCATGATCTTGTTGAATGGCGGAGCAGGCTCGAGGGGCTAGATGGCCTATTCCTGTTCCTAATTCTTATGTTCTTATGTGTGTTATTACTCAGCTGACCAGCAGCAATCTTCTGCGAGCTTTAAGGAAAATGAAGATCTTCCTTATGTACAAGGAATTTCTTCTAAGCACAGTGTCCCATGTCACATAGACAGCCATGTTGCAAGCAGAAAGATCCCACAAGCAGCAAACGGATTGGGTTGGTCAGTTCACCTGTATTCTGGATGTTCTGTGGCTCAGTGAGTCAGAAGGTTGTGGGTTCAAGTCCCACTCCAGGAACTTAAGCACGTAATCCAAGCCGACACTCCCAGTGCAGTGCTGGGGGAGCGCTGCGCTGTCGGAGGTGCCATCTTCTTTCAGATGAGACGTAACACCGAGGCTCCGTCTGCTCTCTCGGGTGGAGGTAAAAGATCCCATGGCACTATTTCGAAGAAGATCAGGGGAGTTATCTCTGGTGTCCTGGGCCAATATTTATCCCTTAATCAACATCACTAAAACAAATAATCTGGTCATTTGCTATTTGTGGGAGCTTGCTGGGGAGACTAGAACTAGGGGGCATAATCTTACAATAAGGTGCCCCCCATTTAAAACTGAGATGAGGAGAAATTTCTTCTCTCAGAAGGTTGTAAATCTGTGGAATTCGCTGCCTCAGAGAGCTGTGGAAGCCGGGACATTGAATAAATTTAAGACAGAGATCGACAGTTTCTTAACCGATAAGGGGATAAGGGGTTATGGGAAGCGGGCACGGAAGTGATCCTGAGTCCATGATCGGATCAGCCATGATCATATAAAATGGCGGAGCAGGCTCGAGGGGCCGTATGGCCAACTCCTGCTCCTATTTCTCATGTTCTTAAATCGCTGTCGCGTTTCCCACATTACAACAGTGACTCCACTTCAAAAAGTGCGTCATTGACTGTAAAGCACTTTGGGACATCCTGAGGTTGCGAAAGGCGCTATATAAATGCAAGTTTCTTTTGGTTGAAGTGCCTTTCATGACCTCAGGATGTCCCAAAACACTTCACAACCAACAAATTACTTTTTATATCAGTGTAATCAGTGCTGTTTGGTATGAACACTGCAATCAATTTGCACGCAGCAAGGTGCTGCAGACAGCAATGACATGTGACAAGGCTTACATTGGCAAAGAGCTGGTTGAGGGGACAATAATGGCCAGTTCACCAGGAGATTTCCCAGCCATTCAAACAATATTGCGGGACCCTCAACTAAACTGACAGACAGAGCAAAATACTGTGGATGCTAGAATCTAAAATAGAAGCCAGGGATGCTTCCAGTGTCCCTGACGACTATGTGTGTGGGAAGTGGATCCAGCTCCAGCTCCTGACGGACCGCATTGCAGAACTGGAGCTGCGGGTGGATTCACTCTGGAGCATGCACGATGCTGAGAATGACATGAATAGCACGTTTAGTGAGTTGGCCACACCGCAGATAAAGGGTACACAGCCAGATAGGGAATGGAAGACCAACAGGAAGAGCAGTGGAAAGAAGGTAGTGCAGGGGTCCCCTGCGGTCATCCTCCTGCAAAACAGATACACTGCTTTGGGTACTGTTGAGGGGGATGACTCATCAGGGAAGGGCAGCAGCAGCCAAGTTCATGGCACCGTGGGTGGCTCTGCTACACAGGAGGGCAGGAAAAAGAGTGGGATAGTGATAGTGATAGGGGATTCAATTGTAAGGGGAATAGATAGGAGTTTCTGCGGCCGCAACCGAGACTCCAGGATGGTATGTTGCTCCCTGGTGCAAGGGTCAAGGATGTCTCGGAGCGGGTGCAGGACATTCTGAAAAGGGAGGGTGAACAGCCAGTTGTCGTGGTACACATAGGTACCAACGATATAGGTAAAAAACGGGATGAGGTCCTACGAGACGAATTTAGGCAGCTAGGATCTAAATTAAAACGTAGGACCTCAAAAGTAGTAATCTCAGGATTGCTACCAGTGCCATGTGCTAGTCAGAGTAGGAATCGCAGGATAGCTCAGATGAATACGTGGCTTGAGGAATGGTGCAAAAGGGAGGGTTTCAAATTGGAACCGGTTCTGGGGGAGGTGGGACCAGTATAAACTGGACGGGCAGCACCTGGGCAGGACTGGAACCAATGTCCTGGGGGGAGTGTTTGCTGGTGCTGTTGGGGAAGAGTTAAACTAACATGGCAGGGGGATGGGAACCAATGCAGGGAGACAGAGGGGAATAAAATGGAGGCAGAAGCAAAAGAAAGAAAGGAGAATAGTAAAAGTGAAGGGCAGAGAAACCCAAGGCAAAAAACCAAAAGGACCACATTACAGCAAAATTCTAAAGGGGCAAGGTGTATTAAAAAGACAAGCCTGAAGGCTCTGTGCCTCAATGCGAGGATATTCAGAATAAGGTGGACAGAATTAACTGCGCAGACCGGATTTAACGGATATGGTGTAATTGGCATCACAGAGACATGGCTCCAGGGTGACCAAGGCTGAGAACTCAACATCCAGGGGTATTCAACATTTAGGAAGGATAGGCAGAGAGGAAAAGGAGGCGGGGTGGCGTTGCTGGTTAAAGAGGAAATTAATGCAATAGTAAGGAGGGACATTAGCCTGGATGATGTGGAATCGGTATGGGTGGAGCTGCGGAATACCAAAGGGCAGAAAACGCTGGTGGGAGTTGTGTACAGACCACCAAACAGTAGTAGTGAGGTTGGGGACAGCATCAATCAAGAAATAAGGGATGTGTACAATAAAGGTACAGCAGTTATCATGGGTGACTTTAATCTACATATTGATTGGGCTAATCAAACTGGTAGTAATGCAGCAGAGGAGGATTTCCTGGAGTATATTAGGGATGGGTTTCTCGACCAATATGTCGAGGAACCAACTAGAGAGCTGGCCATCCTGGACTGGGTTATGTGCAATGAGAAGGGACTAATTAGCAATCTTGTTGTGCGAGGCCCCTTGGGGAAGAGTGACCATAATATGGTAGAATTCTTTATTAAGATGGAGAATGACACAGTTAATTCAGAAACTAGTGTTCTGAACTTAAAGAAAGGTAACTTCGACGGTATGAGACATGAATTGGCTAGAATAGACTGGCAAAGGATACTTAAAGGGTTGACGGTGGATAAGCAATGGCAAACATTTAAAGATCACATGGATGAACTTCAGCAATTGTACATTCCAGTGGGGAGTAAAAATAAAACGGGGAAGGTGGTTCAATCGTGGCTAACAAGGGAAATTAAGGATAGTGTTAAAACCAAGGAAGAGGCACATAAATTGGTTAGAAAAAGTAACAAACCTGAGGACTGGGAGAAATTTAGAATTCAACAGAAGAGGACTAAGGGTTTAATTAAGAGAGGGAAAATAGAGTACGAGAGGAAACTTGCAAGGAACATAAAAACTGACTGCAAAAGCTTCTATAGATATGTGAAGAGAAAAATATTAGTGAAGACAAATGTAGGTCCCATGCAGTCAGATTCAGGTGGGTTTATGGTGGGGAACAGGGAAATAGACAAATACTTTGGTTCTGTCTTCACGAAGGAAGACACGAATAACCTTCCGAATATACTAGGGGACAGTGGGTCGAGTGAGAAGGAGGAACTGAAGGATATCCTTATTAGGCAGGAAATTGTGTTAGGGAAATTGATGGGATTGAAGGCTGATAATTTCCCAGAACCTGATAGTCTGCATTCCAGAGTACTTAAGGAAGTGACCCTAGAAATAGTGGATGCATTGGTGATCATTTTCCAACAGTCTATCAACTCTGGATCAGTTCCTATGGACTGGAGGGTAGCTAATGTAACACCACTTTTTAAAAAAGGAGGGAGAGAGAAAACGGATAATTATAGACCGGTTAGCATGACATCAGTAGTGAGCAAAATGTTGCAATCAATCATTAAGGATGAAATAGCAGTGCATTTGGAAAGCAGTGACATGATCGGTCCAAGTCAACATGGATTTATGAAAGGGAAATCATGCTTGACGAATCTTCTGGAATTTTTTGAGGATGTAACTAGCAGAGTTACATGTAACTAGTAACAAGGGAGAACCAGTGGATGTGGTGTATTTGGACTTTCAAAAGGCTTTTGACAAGGTCCCACACAAGAGATTGCTGTGCAAAGTCAAAGCGCATGGTATTGGGGGTAATGTACTGATGTGGATAGAGAACTGGTTGGCAGACAGGAAGCAGAGAGTTGTTGGGGTAAACGTGTCCTTTTCAGAATGGCAGGCAGTGACTAGTGGAGTGCCGCAGGGCTCAGTGTTTGGACCCCAGCTCTTTACAATATACATTAACGATTTGGATGAAGGAATTGAGTTTGCAGATGACACTAAACTGGGTGGCGGTGTGAGCTGTGAGGGGGACGCTGGGAGGCTGCAGGGTGACTTGGACAGGTTAGCTGAATGGGCAAATACATGGCAGATGCAGTATAATGTGGATAAATGTGAGGTTATCCACTTTGGGGGCAAAAACACAAAGACAGAATATTGTCTGAATGGTGGCAGATTAGGAAAAGGGGAGGTGCAGCGAGACCTGGGTGTCATGGTTCATCAGTCATTGAAAGTTGGCATACAGGTACAGCAGGCAGTAAAGAAGGCAAATGGTATGTTGGCCTTCATAGCTAGGGGATTTGAGTACAGGAGCAGGGAGGTCTTACTGCAGTTGTACAGGGCCTTGGTGAGACCTCACCTGGACTATTGTGTTCAATTTTGGTCTCCTAATCTGAGGAAGGATGTTCTTGCTATTGAGGGAGTGCAGCGACAGTTCACCAGACTGATTCCCGGGATGGCCGGACTGACATATGAGGAGAGACTGGATCAACTGGGCCTTTATACTTTGGAGTTTAGAAGGATGAGAGGGGATCTCATAGAAACATACAAGATTCTGACGGGATTGGACAGGTTAGATGCGGATAGATTGTTTTCGATGTTGCGGAAGTCCAGAACCAGGGGACACAGTCTTGGGATAAGGGGTAGGCCATTTAGGACTGAGATGAGGAGAAACTTCTTCATTCAGAGAGTTGTTAACCTGTGGAATTCCCTGCTGCAGAGAGTTGTTGATGCCAGTTCATTGATATATTCAAGAGCGAGTTAGATATGGCCCTTACGGCTAAAGAGATCAAGGGGTATGGAGAGAAAGCAGGAAAGGGGTACTGAGGGAATGATCAGCCATGATCTTATTGAATGTGGTGCAGGCTCGAAGTGCCGAATGGCCAACTCCGGCACCTATTTTCTATGTTTCTGTGAATGCCAAAGACTAAGGGGAAGCAGCAGGTCTATTCGTGGAGCACAGTGCCACCTGGTGACGAAATGATGAATTGACAAACTTGACCACTCTGGAGGAAAAGATGCCAAAAAAAAACCCGTCAGGGGCCGGAAATCTAAAGCGGAATCTCGCGGGAAAGGCACAAGATGATTGATCGCCGCCTGATTGAGAGAAATGAAGAAAGGCCCCACTCATTTCCTGGTGATGCCCGCCTCCTTTCCACCTCTCTCTTCACCTTAAAACCGACCTATGTCGGAGGTGCCGTTTTACGGATGAGACGTTAAACTGACATCTACCGCCTCAGGTGGACGTAAAAAATCCTACGGCTGCTGATACGAAGAAGAGCTGGGGAGTTCTCCCTGGTGTCCTGGCCCAATATTTATCCCTCAATCAACGTCACTAAAAAACAGATTATCTGGGTCATTATCACATTGCTGTGTGTGGGAGCTTGCTGTGTGCAAATTGGCTGCCGCGTTTCCTACATTATAACGGTGACTACACTCCAAAAAGTACTTAATTGGCTGTAAAGCGCTTTGGGACGTCCTGAGGACATGAAAGGCGCTATATAAATGCAAGCCTTCTTAAAGTACCAATGTCCCATTTTTTGGCTTGGTGTTGATATTTCTAATCTGATAACGCTCCTGTGAGGGGCCTTGGGATGTGTTACTGCCTTAAAGATGCTTTTTAAATGCAGGTTGTGCTGTAGTTGATGTTGGTGATTATTTAGATGCTGGTTCCTTTCCCATAGCCTTTTAGCTTTTTCCTTTTCAAATACTCAGCCCCTTTTACAATCTCTGTCTCGATCGTCACTTGTGGTTAAGCATTCCATGCCCTAATCACCTTTGTGTGAAGAAGAATTCTTCTAGCTTCCCCATTTGCTCCTCCAGAGGGGGCGCTGCACTGTCGGAGGTGCCGTCTTTCGGATGAGACGTTAAACCGAGGCCCTGTCTGCCCTCTCAGCTGGATGTAAACGATCCCACGGCACTATTTCAAAGAAGAGCAGGGGAGTTATCCCCAGTGTCCTGGGCCAATATTTATCCCTCAATCAACATCACTTAAAAAACAGATTATCTGGGTCATTATCACATTGCTGTCTGTGGGAGCTTGCTGTGCACAAATTGACTACAGCGTTTCCCACATTACAACAGTGACTCCACTCCAAGTAAGTGCTTTATTGGCTGTAAAGCACTTTGGTACATCCGTTGGTCACGAAAGGCGATATGTTCTTTCCCAGAACTTGCGTATCTATGATTTTCATCGCTCCACCATCGGCGGCTGTGCCTCCAGTTGCCTGGGCCTCAAGCTCTGGAATTCCCTCCCTAAATCTCTTCTCTCTCCTTTAAGACGCTCTTTAAAAACCTACCTCTTTGACCAAGCCCCTGTCATAATATCTCCTTATGTGGCTCGTTGCCAAATTTAGATTGATAATCGCTCCTGTGAATCAAAGGGTCACCAAAATTTACAGCTCGGAAGGAGGCCAATTTGGCCCATCGTGTCTGCGCCGGCCAACAAAGAGCTACCCAACCTAATCCCACTTTCCAGCTCTTTGTCCATAGCCCTGCAGGTTATGACACTTCAAGTGCACATCCAAGCATCTTTTAACTGTGGTGAGGGTTTCTGCCTCTATCACCCTTTCAGGCAGTGAGTTCCAGACTCTCACCACCCTCAGGCGAATATCCTCTAAGCCTCCAACCAATTACTTTAAGTCTATGCCCCCTGGTTGTTGACCCTCTCTGCTAAGAGAAATAGGTCCTTCCTATCCAATCTATCTAGGCCCCTCATAATTTTATACACCTCAATCAGGTCTCCCCTCAGCCTCCTGTGTTGCAAAGAAAACAAACCCAGCCTATCCAATCTTTCTTCATGTTTCTATCAAGGGGTATGGCGAGAAAACAGGAAGGGGGTACTGAAGTTTCATGTTCAGCCATGAACTCATTGAATGGCGGTGCAGGTTGCCTGAATGGCCTGCTCCTGCACCTATTTTCTATGTTTCTATAGCGAAAATTCAACAGTCCAGGCAACATCCTCGTAAATCTCCTCTGGACCCTCTCTAGTGCAATCACATCTTTCCTGTAATGCGGTGACCAGAACTGCACGCAGTACTCTAGCTGTGGCCTATCTAGTGTTTTATACAGTTCAAGTATTGTTATTTATTTAACCCCTTGTAGCCTTGTAACCTGCATCACACCTGTCCACCAGAGGACCTACCTGTTGGATTCCCAAGGGATCCCAGCATCCCTTGGGAGTACGGTATATAAACAGGCCACCCACGAGGTACCTGCAGTCTGGAACTGCAATAAAGGTGCTAAGGTCACACTTGCACATTACACACAGTACTCGGTCTGACCATTTATTATGAGTGTAACAAGTATAACCTCCCTGTTCTTGTATTCTATGTCTCGTCTAATAAAGGCAAGTATTCTGTATGCCACCTTATCTACCCGGCCTGCTACCTTCAGGGATCTGTGGACATGCAACTCCGAGGTCCCTTTGTTCCTCTGCACTACCAGTATCCTACCAGTTAATGTGTATTCCCTTGTCTTGTTAGCCCTTCCCAAATGCATTACCTCACATTTCTCAGGATTGAATTCTATTTGCCACTATTCTGCCCACTTGACCAGTTGATTGATATTTTTCTGCAATCTATAGCTTTCTTCTTCATTATCAACCATACAGCCGAGTTTAGTAACATCTGCAAACTTCTTAATCATACCCCCTACATTCAAGTCCAAATCATTGATATATACCACAAAAAGCAAGGGACCCTGTTAGGTATGCAATAAAGGTTCAAACTGAGTACTGGTTAACTGAACAAGGTACAACCTTGTTCTGCTTTATTGCGGCCCAAAGTGCCTGACTCACAAAATGGCTGGCCTTTTATACCAGAGCAGCACCATGTCCGTGCTGCTCAGTGGCCTCCAACAATGACACCATCTGGTGGCTACAAACAACATGTACATACATGACAATACTCTCCTCTGAGATCTTATCACAATCTTTCACAAATTGAGACGGTCCGGTGCTTTACACTCCTGGGTTGACCGTCTCAGTTCGATTCTGGCCTTGGGTGAGTGTGCGGGGTCTGTTGTGGCTGGTGGCTGGATGGCTGACTTGTTGGGGGTGGCAGTGGCCATGTCAGGAATTGCAAGTCCATTTTTATTGAACAGGTCCGTGATGGAAATTCCGGGTTCACTGATGACCCTTGAGTCCGCTGAAGGCTGCTGGTAGGTCGGTTGGTCATCGACGGTTTCTTCGTCTGACTGCTCTGGCTCGTCTGTGTGCCTCAGCTTTGTTTGATCCATGTGTTTCCTGCAAGTTTGCCCATTCTTGAGCTTAATAACAAATACTCTGTTGCCCTCCTTGGCCATGGCCGTACCAGCGATCCATTTGGGACCCTGACCATAATTCAACACTTATACAGGATCGTTAACAGAAATCTCGCGTGACACAGTTGCACGATCGTGGTACCCTTGTTGACTCTGTCTTCTGTATTCAACATGATTACTTAAAACCAGGTGTACAAGAGATAACTTGGTCTTAAGACCTCTTTTCATCATGAGTTCCGCAGGCGAGACCCCTGTGAGTGTGTGGGGTTTTGTCCTATAACTCAGCAGTATGCAGGACAAGCAGGTCTGCAGTGACCCTTGGGTTACTCTCCTCATGCTTTGCTTGATAATTTGTACTACACGTTCTGCTTGCCCGTTGGACGCAGGTTTGAACGGTGCTGATCTTACATGTTTTATGCCGTTAAGTTTTATAAACTCCTGAAACTCCTGACTGGCGAAGCACAACCCATTGTCACTCACCACTATGTCAGGCAGACCATGTGTCACGAACATGACATTAATGGTTGCCGTGGATGTACTGGATGACATGATTATGCATTCTATCCACTTCGAATAAGCATCCACCACCACTAAAAACATCTTGCCCAGGAAGGGACCTGCAAAATCTACATGGATCCTGGACCAAGGTTTGGATGGCCACGACCACAGACTCAGCGGCGATTTCACTGGTGCTTTGCTGAGCTGCATGCAGGTGTTGCACTGATGCACGCATGCTTCCTGTAGTGTAAGTAGGCACCTTTAGTCATGACTCCACGAGGCAGGGTATGATGCTTAAAGTGTGCAGCCCTGCATCCTTTATTTGTAGCTCCTGAGTGCCGACAACAAGCTGTGTGTTCCTTTTTATACTGGGTTACCGGCAGTGTGCAGGTAACCCTTAGGTTTCCAGCAGCAGCACCCTCTGGTGTACAGGCAAGGTGTGTACAGTGTAAGGGTACATTCAGTGTTGCCTAACAGTGTTACAGACATCACACAGTAAACAGGCATGCATACACAACAGCACTTCCCCTCTAAGCATTTTGCATATCCTTATTTTCATGCCCAGGGGAGGTGATCAGTGGTGGGCTATGGGAGGTTGTGGTGAGGGTTGTGTGGTTGCCTGGTATGACCCCTGTGCTTGAGGCTGGCCTCGTACGTTTCCCCTCCCTCACACACAGACCATGTGGGTGTCACTGTTGTGGGATCCCTCGGGCGGCGGGTAGCCGCGGCAGCAGTGGGTGGTGTGTATACACTGTGATGTGGGTAGTTGTGGGCAGGGCCACAAGACTGGGTGGGCTCCTTGTCCACCAATTGGGATGATAGAGATTGTGAAATGCCTAATGTAGCCATGTCTGGTGAAACCAGGACATCCAAAAGTGATGCAAATGTTAGAATGTATAATGCAGGCTTGACTATGTTTGATCCAAGCCAAGGTGTCATGTATACCCTAACCCTAACCCTAATCCTAACCCAGGTCATCCCAGGGATTGCCAGGGAAGCTGGAGGGTATTGGCCTCATGCTCCTGGTGTTGGCCCTGGTGGCCAGGGGTTGTAGGGCTGGTCTGGTGCAGGTTGCCATTGGTGGTGGCTGGGCTGCCCATTGACCACTGTCCCTGTAGTGGGTCTGCTCCCACTGGCTGTGTGTGTGTCCTGCAAGGGGCATCACATTTGTTCCAAAGGTCCAGGCTACATGGTCAGGTAGCCTGCTGGACCTGGGGGTCTCCCACAGGGGGATTCCATTGGCATCAGCATGGTCCCTGTAGGACCCAATGTCCTTTGGCAGTGTCCTACCGGTATACATGACACCTTGGCTCGAATCAAACATAGTCGAGCCTGCATTATACATTCTAACATTTGCATCACTTTTGGATGTCCTGGTTTCACCAGACATGGCTACATTAGGCATTTCATAATCTCTATCATTATTGTTCAGCATAATAAACTTGTTCTTAACCTTACTGACACCAGCATTCATATCATTAGTCACATTAGTTAAACCAGCATCACAATTCATTGTTACATTGCATACATTTTCATACTTGCACCCTTTAATCGCATCTTTAGCTTTAAAGTCCGTGTACTCAAATAGTTGAAACTTCCCCTTTAAATTTCTTTGGTTTCCGGTCTCCTTTAAGGGTACCTTCAAATCCGATTGGCCGCTCGGTGTCATGTGATGCTCCTCCATGCTCACTGGTAGCATGGCGGTGGCCATTTTGATCACAAGTTTTTCTCCTTGTGCTGCTGGTGCTGCAGCCATTTCCTGCAGGAGGGCTGTGGTGCTCTTTTCTTCCACAGGGCCACTTCGCCTGATGTAGACCTGGTTCATCCAATTCCTGCCCGGCAGCGTGGGACCGTCGCCGGCTACGATCCACAGGGGGTGTTTTTTCAACACGCTGCCCTGGGAGACCTGGACGTCTACACTGCCAACGATTTGGATTTTACCTTTGGTGTAGGTGAGCAGCTTTGCCTGGACAGGAGACAGTTTTGGTCGAGTGGCAGGATTCATCCAAATTTTTTCAAAGGTCATTTGGCTCATCACAGACTGGCTCGCCCCTGTGTCGATCTCCATGGAGACTGGGACCCCGTCGATGTCCACTTCCATCGTCCACGGAGAACTTGCAGTGCAACAGGTATAAATTCCATACTCTTCTTCCAGGGTTTGAGCAACTTCCTCTTATCTGTGTCGGAGCCCAGTGATCAGCCAACTGATCAGAGACGTGGTGAATACAGCCTTTTCTGCACATTCTCTGAAGGTGTCCTTTCTCCTTGCAGGCTTTACATGCATAGTCTTTGTAGCGGCACTGGTGGGCCCTGTGGTTTCCTCCACAGCGCCAGCACGGGGCCATCCGGTTTGCCCCATGTGGCGGACTCAGGGTTGTGGGACTCGGGGCAGCATTTCTGCCTTTAGAAGTATCCATGCGGTGCACTGCGCTCACCGGTTTAGAGTCCTGGGTCAGTATTCGCCTGGAGTCGCTGGCCGAAACCATGTAGACCTGGCTCACTTGGATTGCTTTCTGCAGGGTGACCGTGATGTCAGCCGAGAGCAATTTGTGTAGGAGGCCTTTGTGGCCGATTCCGATGACAAATCTGTCCTTTAGTGCTTCATTAAGGTGGTCGCCAAAATCACACGGTGCAGCTAGTCTTCTTAAGTACGCAGCATACTTGGCAATTTCTTGGCCCTCAGGTCGCCGGTAAGTGTAGAACCGGTGCCTGGCTGTGAGGATGCTTTCTTTCGGTTTTAGTTGTTCCTGTATGATTGTTACAAGTTGTTCATAGCTCTTGGTGGTTGTCTTCTTCGGGGCTAGTAAGTCCCTGACGAGACCGTAGATGGTGGGCCCACAACTGCTAAGCAGGATGGCCCTGCGTTTGTTCGGTAGTGTGGCCGGTGTGTCCCCGTCCAGGTCATTGGCTATAAAGAAGTGTTCCAATCTTTCCACAAAAGCATCCCAATCTTCCCCCTCTGTAAGTTGCTGAAAGTTGCTAAGGTTAGACATGTTGAGCGTGTAGTTCATGACCTCGTATTCCTGTCGCCAGTTATAGTGTATGTAGGCACCTTTAGTCATGACTCCACGAGGCAGGGTATGATACTTAAACTGTGTAGACCTGTAGTCCTTTATTTGCAGCTCCTGAGTGAAGACAACAAGCTGTGAGTTCCTTTTTATACTGGGTTACCTGCCGTGTGCAGGTAACCCTTAGGTCTCCAGCAGCAGCACCCTCTGGTGTACAGGCAAGGTGTGTACAGTGTAAGGGTACATTCAGTGTTGCATAACAGTGTTACAGACATCACACAGTAAACAGGCATGCATACACAACACATCCAGCTCAGAATCAATTCCTGGTCCCCATACGTGGGACCCGGCGATGACCTTCATCATCACTATACCAGGAAGTGTGCTGTATAACTCACGCACAAACTTCTCTCTCCCTTTCTTAGGCATTACCACTCGATTGCCCCACAATATGCAATCTGCTTGAATAGATAGTTTGTCCTTGCGACGAATGTACGGTTTGGCCTCCTCGTAAATTTGCTTTAGTATGGCAAACCAATCTCCTTTGAGGATGCAACCCTTTACCACCGATCATATTAGGTCCTGGCTGGTCCAGGTCTTAACTTGTTGAGCCGTGACAGGGGTACCTTCACTCTCAAATCTGCCGGTTGTGGCGTTTCCACCTCCGGTGTGGGCAACGGCAACTGGCTCAAAGTATCGGCAAATTCTCTGTGTCAGGTCTGTGGCGAATGACATAATCATAGGCAGATAATGTCAGCGCCCACCTTTGGATGCGGGATGAAGCGTTGGTATTGATACCTTTGCTCTCGGAAAACAAAGAAATGAACGGCTTGTGATCGGTCTCTAATTCGAACCTCAGACCGAACAGGTATTGATTTAACACCATACACAGATGCTAAAGCTTCTTTTTCTACCATACTTCTGCTTTAGACAAACTTTTGGATGCATACGCGACAGGTGAAGTTCCCTCGACTCATTAGCTTGTTGTAACACACAACCAATTCCATATGACGATGCGTCACAGGCCAAAACTAAACGTTTACATGGATCATAATGTACCAATGTTGGAGCAAAGCAGATTGGTGGTTTTCTCGAAAGCTCTGTCTTGCAATGCGCCCCACGCCCAGTTGTTGCCTTTTCTCAATAGCATGTGCAGTGGTTCTAGTAAGGTGCTCTGTTTAGGTAGGAAGTTACCAAAATAGTTGAGTAGACCCAGGAACGAACGCAGCTCCGTCACATTCTGCGGCTTGGGTGCATTCTTGATGGCCTTGGTTTTCACGTCAGTAGGTCTGATACCATCAGCGGCGATTTTCCTCCCGAGGAATTCGACCTCCGGTGCCATGAAGACGCACTTCGAGCATTTAAATCTGAGTCCCACTCTGTCCAAACGCAGTAGAACTTTTTCCAGGTTGTTCAGATGTTCCTTGGAGTCACAACTGGTGATCTGGATATCATCTTGGAACACGACGGTTCTGGGAACGGACTTCAGTAGACTTTCCATATTTCTCTGGAATATTGCTGCAGCCGAGCGAATTCCAAACTGGCACCCATGGTAAATAAACAGTCCTTTGTGCGTGTTAATGCACGTAAGTCTCTTCAACGTCTCGACCTGCTCCTATGTCATGTAGGCTGACATCAAGTCCAGTTTTGTGAACGACTTCCCTCTGGCTAGCGTCGCAAACAAGTCATCAGCCTTCAGTAACGGGTACTGATCTTGTTTCGAAACCCTGTTGATCATAGCCTTGTAGTCTCCACAGATTCTGACTGTGCCATCACTTTTCAGCACAGGAACAATGGAGCTGGCCCATTCATTAAATTCGACCGGTGATATGATCCCTTCACATTGACCCCCTTCATTTTGTTGGCCACGAAGTACTGGTTCAAACGGTTCACAAGGTCTGCCCAATCTTCTCTTCCACGAATCGCTCTAAAAATCCAATCGTGCTCATTTTGCAAACAAAGGTTCTTGTATTCTCGTCGCCAAATATTATGTATGCAATAAAGGTTCAAACTGAGTACTGTTTAACTAAGCCAGGTACAACCTTGTTTCTGTTTTATTACGGCCCAAATTGCCTGACTCACAAAATGGCTGGCCTTTTATACCAGAGCAACACCATGTGCGTGCTACTCAGTGGCCTCCAACAATGATACCATCTAGTGGCTACAAACAGCATGTACATACATGACAGACCCAGTACTGAGCCCTGCGGAACCCCACTGGATACAACCTTCCAGTCACAAAAACACCCATCGACCATTACCCTCTGCTTCCTGCTCTGAGCCAATTTTGGATCCAACATGCCACGTTGCCCTGGATCCCATGGGATTTTACTTTCGTGACCAGTCTGCCATGTGGGACCTTATCAAAAGTCTTGCTAAAATCCATATACCCTCCTTGTTACCTCCTCAAAAAATTCAATCAAGTTAGCATAGCGCCTTGGGACATTTTACTACACGAAAGGCGCTATATAAATGCAAGTTATTTCTTTTTTACTGATATTTGGTGGATGAATCATAAACGCGAGCGCCCTCTACTGTACAATGTGAGACTTGCATGTTCTACTCCAGCTTGAGGTAAATGAAAATTAATGGGACATTGAGTGAACCCTGTGTGCTCCAAATGATGCTCCTTGTTGAGAGAACGCTTCCTCAATATCCTTGATTTATGACACATTTTACACCCATCGAAGTGTGAGGGTGTGATGTCAGGAAACAGTGCTTCACAAGAAATGGCAGAGGAAATCTGGAAGTCTCTCCCCGAGAATACTGTTGAGGCTGGGGGCCAATAGGAAATGTCAAAACTGAGATCGATAGATTTTTGTTGGGCGAAGTTAATTCAGGGTTACGGAACCAAGGCAGGTGGAGGGAGTTAAGCTGCAGATCAGACATGATTTCATTGAATGGCAGAACAGGCTTGAGGGGCTGAATGGCCTCCTCCTGTTGCCATGTTCCCATTTTTAAGGAGCTCAGTATTTCGAGTGGCCTCCTGGATGAGGAAAGAAAGAAAGAAAGAAAGAAAGACTTGGATTTATATAGGTCCTTTCACGACCACCGGACGTCCTAAAGCGCTTTACAGCCAATGAAGTACTTTTTGGAGTGTAGTCACTGTTGTGATGTGGGAAACACGACAGCCAATTTGCGCACAGCAAGCTCCCACAAACAGCGATCGTCGAGGGGGCGGGAGCGCGAGCAGAGGGAGTCCGGGGACGTCGGAGCGGCCTACAAAGGCCCAGCGTTCGCCGAGGAGGCGGGAGTGCGAGCAGCGGGAGTCCGGGGATGTTGAAGCGGCCTATCAAGGCCTAACGTTCATCGAGGAGGCGGGAGTGCGAGCAGCGGGACTCCGGAGACGTCGGAGCAGCCTATAAAGGCCCAGCGTTCATCGAGGAGGCCAGCCGGTGCAGCAGGGAGCGAAGGCAGAAAAGAAGTAGAAATAAATCCAAAGGTGACGTCACAGCCAAGGGGGTAAGTGATTGGCTGGTGATTGGTGAGAAGTTTTTCTATTTTCCTTTCCTTTTCTTTATCAGTAAGTAACCTTTAGCATCGTTGTTGCCAAACTAAGTTAATCTAGGGATTAAGTCATGGCAGGAGAGCTCGGACACGTATTATGCTCCTCCTGTAATACGTGGGAAGTCAGGGACGCTTCAACTGTCCCTGACGACGACATGCACGGGAAGTGCATCCGCCTGCAGCTCCTGACAGACCGCATTGTGGCACTGAAGCTGCGGGTGGATTTACTCTGGAGCATCCGCAATGCTGAAGATGACATGAATAGCACATTTAGTGAGTTGATCTTACCACAGGTAAAGGGTACACAACCAGATAGGGAATGGGTGACCAACAGGAAGAGCAGTGGAAGGAAGGTAGTGCAGGGGTCCCCTGCAGTCATCCCCCTGCAAAACAGGTACACCGCTTTGGGTACTGTTGAGGGGGATGACTCATCAGGGGAGGGCAGCAGCAGCCAAGTCCATGGCACCGTGGGTGGCTCTGCTGCACAGGAAGGCAGGAAAAAGTGATAGGGGATTCTATTGTAAGAGGAATAGATAGACGTTTCTGCGGCCGCAACCGAGACTCCAGGATGAAATGTTGCCTCCCTGGTGCAAGGGTCAAGGATGTCTCGGAGCGGGTGCAGGACATTTTGAAGAGGGAGAGTGAACAGTCAGTTGTCGTGGTGCATATAGGTACCAATGATATAAAGGTAAAAAAACGGGATGAGGTCCTACAAGGGACCAAGGGAATTTAGGGAGCTAGGAGCTAAATTAAAAAGTAGGACCTCAAAAGTAATAATCTCAGGATTGCTACCAGTGCCACGTTCTACTCAGAGTAGGAATCGCAGGATAGCTCAGATGAATACGTGGCTTGAGGAGTGTTGCAGAAGGGAGGGATTCAAATTCCTGGGACATTGGAACCGGTTCTGGGGAAGGTGGGACCAGTACAAACCGGACGGTCTGCACCTGGGCAGGACCGGAAACAATGTCCTAGGGGGGAGTGTTTCCTAGTGCTGTTGGGGAGGAGTTAAACTAATATGTCAGGGGGATGGGAACCTATGCAGGGAGACAGACGGAAGTAGAATGGGGGCAGAAGCAACAGATAGAAAGAAGAAAAGTAAAGTGGAAGGCAGAGAAACCCAAGGCAAAAAGCAAAAAGGGCCACATTACAGCAAAATCCTAAAGGGGCAAAGGGCGTTAAAAAGGCAAACCTGAAGGCTCTGTACCTCAATATGAGGAGTATTCGGAATAAGATGGACGAATTAACTGTGCAGATAGCAGTTAACCGATATGATGTAATTGGCATCACGGAGACATGGCTCCAGGGTGACCAAGGCTGGGAACTCAACATCCAGGGGTATTCAACATTTAGGAAGGATAGACAGAAAGGAAAAGTAGGTGGGGTGGCATTGCTGGTTAAAGAGGAAATTAATAAAATAGTAAGGAAGGACATTAGCTTGGATGATCTGGAATCTGTATGGGTGGAGCTATGGAATACCAAAGAGCAGAAAACATTAGTGGGAGTTGTGTACAGACCACCGAACAGTATTAATGAGGATGGGGACAGCATCAAACAAGAAATTAGGGATGCATGCAATAAAGGTACAGCAGTTATCATGGGTGACTTTAATCTACATATTGACTGGGCTAACCAAACTGGTAGCAATGTGGTGGAGGAGGATTTCCTGGAGTGTATTAGGGATGGTTTTCTAGACCAATATGTCGAGGAACCAACTAGAGGGCTGGCCATCCTAGACTGGGTGATGTGTAATGAGAAAGGACGAATTAACACTCTTGTTGTGTGAGGCCCCTTGGGGAGGAGTGACCATAATGTGGTAGAATTCTTTATTAAAGTGGAGAGCGACACAGTTAATTCAGAAACTAGGGTTCTGAACTTAAGGAAAGATAACTTTGATGGTATGAGTCGTGAATGGGCTAGAATAGACTGGCAAGTGATACTTAAAGGGTTGATGGTGGATAGGCAATGGAAGAAATTTAAAGATCACATGGATGAACTTCAACAATTGTACATCCCTGTCTGGAGTAAAAATAAAACGGGGAAGGTGGCACAACCGTGGCTAACAAGGGAAATTAAGGATAGTGTTAAATCCAAGGCAGAGGCATATAAATTGGCCAGAAAAAACAGCAAACCTGAGGACTGGGAGAATTTTGTAATATAGCAGAGGAGGACAAAAGCTTTAATTAGGAGGGGAAAAATAGAGTATGAGAGGAAGCTTGCTGGGAACATAAAAACTGACTGCAAAAGCTTCTATAGATATGAGAAAAGGATTAGTGAAGACAAACGTAGGTCTCTTGCAGTCGGATTCAGGTGAATTTATAATGAGGAATCAAGAAATGGTGGACCAGTTAAACAAATACTTTGGTTCTGTTTTCACAAAGGAAGACACAAATAACCTTCCAGAAATACTAGGGGACTAAGGGTCTAGTGAGAAGGAGGAACTGAAGGATATCCTTATAAAGCGGGAAATTGTTTTCGGGAAATTGATGGGATTGAAGGCCGATAAATCCCTGGGGCCTGATAGTTTGCATCCCAGAGTACTTAAGGAAGTGGCCATAGAAATAGTGGATGCAGTGGTGATCATTTCCCAATAGTCTATAGACTCTGGATCAGTTCTTATGGACTGGAGGGTAGCTGATGTAACACCACTGTTTAAAAAAGGAGGGAGAGAGAAAGCGGGTAATTATAGACCGGTTAGCCTAACATAAGTAGTGGGGAAAATGTTGGAATCAATTATTAAGGATGAAATAGCAGCGCATTTGAGCAGTGACAGGATCGGTCCAAGTCAGCATGGATTTATGAAAGGGAAATCATGCTTGACAAGTCTTCTGGAATTTTTTGAGGATGAAACTAGTAGAGTGGACAAGGGAGAACCAGTGGATGTGGTGTATTTGGACTTTCAAAAGGTTTTTAACAAGGTCCCACACAGATTTTGGTGTACAAGATCAAAGCACATGGTATTGGGGGTAATGTACTGATGTGGATAGAGAACTGGTTGACAGACAGGAAGCAGAGAGTCGGGATAAATGGGTCCTTTTCAGAATGGCAGGCAGTGACTAGTGCAGTGCCGCAGGGCTCAGTGCTGGGACCCCAGCTCTTTACAATATACATCAATGATTTGGATGAAGGAATTGAGTGTAATATCTCCAAGTTTGCAGATGACACTAAACTGGGTGGCGGTGTGAGCTGTGAGGAGGACGCTAAAAGGCTGCAGGGTGACTTGGACAGGTTAGGTGAGTGGGCAAATGCATGGCAGTTGCAGTTTAACGTAGATAAATGTGAGGTTATCCACTTTTGGCAGAATATTATCTGAATGGTGGCAGATTAGGAAAGGGGGAGGTGCAACGAGACCTGGGTGTCATGGTTCATCAGTCATTGAAAGTTGGCATGCAGGTACAGCAGGCGGTGAAGAAGGCAAATGGTATGTTGGCCTTCATAGCTAGGGGATTTGAGTATAGAAGCAGGGAGATCTTACTGCAGTTATACAGGGCCTTGGTGAGGCCTCACCTGGAATATTGTGTTCAGTTTTGGTCTCCTAATCTGTGGAAGGACGTTCTTGCTATTGAGGGAGTGCAGCGAAGGTTCACCAGACTGATTCCTGGGATGGCAGGACTGACATATGAGGAGAGACTGGATCAACTGGGCCTTTATACACTGGAGTTTAGAAGGATGAGAGGGAATCTCATAGAACCTTATAAGATTCTGACGGGACTGGACAGGTTAGATGCAGGAAGAATGTTCCCGATGATGGGGAAGTCCAGAACCAGGGAACACAGTCTTTGGATAAGGGGTAGGCCATTTAGGACTGAGATGAGGAGAAACTTCTTCACTCAGAGAGTTGTTAACCTGTGGAATTCCCTACCACAGAGAGATGTTGATGCCAGTTCATTGGATATATTCAAAAGGGAGTTAGATATGGCCCTTAAGGCTAAAGGGATCAAGGGGTATGGAGAGAAAGCAGGAAAGGGGTACTGAGGGAATGATCAGCCATGATCTTATTGAATGGTGGTGCTGGTTCAAAGGGTCGAATGGCCTACTCCTGCATCTATTTTCCATGTTTCTAATGATCAGCTAATCTTTTTTTTTGGTGATTGAGGGATAAATATTGGACAAGACACTGGGGTTAACAACACTGCTCTTCTTCGAAATAGTGCTGTGGGATCTTTTACGTCCACCTGAGAGAACAGACGGGACTTCGGTTTAACGTCTCATCTGAATGTCTCTTTGTCCACTTTGGCCGGTCGTGGGCCAGGGATTCCCAGGAGTCGGTGAGAATGTTACACTTTGTCAAAGAGGCTTTGAGGGTGTCCTTGAAGTGTTTCCTCTGCCCACTTTGGGCTCGCTTGCCGTGTTGAAGCTCCGTTTAGAGCGCTTGCTTTGGGAGTCCCTTGTCAGGCACACAATGTGGCCCACCCAACGGAGCTGGTCGAGCGTGGTCAGTGCTTCGATGCTGGGGATGTTGGCCTGTGCGGCACTCCCTCAGCGCTGGCACTGGGAGTGTCAGCCTAGATTTTCTTCGTGCTCAAGTCCCTGGAGTGGGACTTGAACCCACAACCTTCTGACTCAAAGGCGAGGGTGCTGCCCACTGAGCCACAGCTGTCGCCGTGTGGGTGGGAGAAGCTCAATACAATGAAGTGTGTGTGAATTGCTTTATTTTGGTCGGAGGAATGAGGAGGCCGCTCGTTCCTTGGAAGGCAAGAAACTAAACCGGGTCGAGGAGCAAAGAGATCTGGGGAACAGAGAGGCGTAAATGACGTAAACTCACGAGGCAACTTGATAAAGCCATACAGAGTGCAAACAAAGCATTGGGGTTCATTTCGAGAGGAATTGAATGTAAATACAGGGAGGTAATGTTCAATTTCTATAGAACCTAAATTTCTATAGTAATCAGGAAGGCAAATGAAATGTTGGCCTTTATTGCAAGGTGGATAGAGTATAAAAGCAGAGAAGTCCTGCTACAACTGTACAGGGTATTGGTGAGGCCACACCTGGAGTACTGCATTTACAATCTATATTAACGACTTGGAAGAAGGGACTGAGTGTAACGTAGCCAAGTTTGCTGACGATACAAAGATGGGAGGAAAAGCAATGTGTGACGAGGACACAAACAATCTTCATAGAAAGGCTAAGTGAGTGGGCAGAAATTTGGTAGATGGAGTATAATGTTGGAAAGTGTGAGGTCATGCACTTTGGCAGACAAAAATCAAAGAGCAAGTTATTATTTAAATGGAGAAAGATTGCAAAATGCCACAGTACAGCGGGACCTGGGGGTACTTGTGTATGAAACGTAAAAGGATAGTATGCAGGTACAGCAAGTGATCAGGAAGGCCAATGGAATCTTGGCCTTTATTGCAAAGGGGATGGAGTATAAAATCAGGGAATTCTTGCTACAGTTATACAGGGTATTGGTGAGGTCACACCTGGAATACTGCTTGCAGTTTTGGTTTCTAGATTTAGAAAGGATACACTTGCTTTGGAGG
This sequence comes from Pristiophorus japonicus, assembly GCF_044704955.1. Classification (NCBI taxonomy): domain Eukaryota; kingdom Metazoa; phylum Chordata; class Chondrichthyes; family Pristiophoridae; genus Pristiophorus; species Pristiophorus japonicus. The sequence goes on along the minus strand of NC_091979.1, from coordinate 18,352,046 downwards.
CAGTTCAGAGAAGATTCACTAGCTTGATTCTGGAGATGAGGGGGTTGACTTATGAGGAAAGGTTGATTAGGTTGGGCCTCTACTCATTGGAATTCAGAAGAATGAGAGGTGATTTTATCGAAACGTATAAGATTATGAGGGGGCTTGACAAGGTGGATGCAGAGAGGATGTTTCCACTGATGGGGGAGACTAGAACTAGAGGACATGATCTTATAATAAGGGGCCGCCCATTTACAACAGAGATGAGGAGAAATTTCTTCTCTGAGAGTTGTAAATCTATGGAATTCGCTGCCTCAGAGAGCTGTGGAAGCTGGGACATTGAATAAATTTAAGACAAAAATAGACAGTTTCTTAAACGATAAGGGGTAATGAGGAGCGGGCAGGGAAATGGAGCTGAGTCCATGATCAGATTAGCCATGATCTTATTGAATGGTGGAACAGGCTCGAGGGGCCATATGACCTACTCCTGCACCTATTTCTTATGTTCTTATGTTCTTAGGTACTCCACAAGTTCCTGCACATCCCCTGGGAGGACAGATGCACCAACATCAGTGTCCTCGATCAGGCCAACATCCCTAGCATTGAAGCACTGACCACACTCAATCAGCTACGTTGGGCAGGTCAAATTGTCTGCATGTCCGACACAAGACTCCCAAAGCAAGCGCTCTACTTGGAACTCCTACACGGCAAGCAAGCCCCAGGTGGGCAGAGGAAACGTTTCAAGGACACCCTCAAAGCCTCCCTGATAAAGTGCAACATCCCCACCGACACCTGGGAGTCCCTGGCCAAAGACCGCCCTCAGTGGAGGAAGAGCGTCCGGGAGAGCGCTGAGCACCTCGAGTCTCGTCGCCTAAAGCATGCAGAAGCCAAGCGCAGGCAGCAGAAGGAGCGTGCGGCAAACCAGACTCCCCACCCACCCTTTCCTCCAACCACTACCTGTCCCACTTGTGACAGAGACTGTAATTCCCGTATTGAACTGTACAGTCACCTGAGAACTCACTTTTAGAGTGGAAGCAAGTCTTCCTCGATTCCGAGGGACTGCATTTGATGATGACTGTGTACAGTTTTGGTCTCCTTATTTAAGGAGGGATATACTTGCATTGGAGGCAGTTCTGAGAAGGATCTCGAGGTTGATTCCTGAGATGAGGGGGTTGTCTTATGAGGTAAGGTTGAGCAGGTTGAGCCTATGCTCCTTGGAGTTTAGAAGAATAAGAGGTGATCTTATTGAACATAAGAACATAAGAACATAAGAATTAGGAACAGGAGTAGGCCATCTAGCCCCTCGAGCCTGCTCCGCTATTCAATAAGATCATGGCTGATCTGGCAGTGGAATCAGCTCCACTTACCTGCCCGCTCCCCATAACTCTTAATTCCCTTATTGGTTAAAAATCTATCTATCTGTGACTTGAATACATTCATTGAGCTAGCCTCAACTGCTTCCTTGGGCAGAGAATTCCACATAATCACAACCTTCTGGGAGAAGAAATTCCTTCTCAACTCGGTTTTAAATTGGCTCCCCCGTATTTTGAGTCTGTGCCCCCTAGTTCTAGTCTCCCCTACCAGTGGAAACAACCTCTCTGCCTCTATCTTGTCTATCCCTTTCATTATTTTAAATGTTTCTATAAGATCACCCCTCATCCTTCTGATCTCCAACGAACAAAGACCCAGTCTACTCAATCTATCATCATAAGGTAACCCCCTCATCTCCGGAATCAGCTGAGTGAATCGTCTCTGTACCCCCTCCAAAGCCAGTATATCCTTCCTTAAATAAGGTGACCAAAACTGCACGCAGTACTCCAGGTGCGGCCTTACCAATACCCTCTACAGTTGCAGCAGGACCTCCCTGCTTTTGTACTCCATCCCTCTCGCAATGAAGGCCAATATTCCATTCGCCTTCCTGATTACCTGCTGCACCTGCAAACTAACTTTTTGGGATTCATGCACAAGGACCTCCAGGTCCCTCTGCACCTCAGCATGTTGTAATTTCTCCCCATTCAAATAATATTTGCTAGTGCTGTTGGGGAGGATTTAAACTAATATGGCAGGGGGATGGGAACCAATGCAGGGAGACAGAGGGAAACAAAAAGGAGGCAAAAGCAAAAGACAGAAAGGAGATGAGGAAAAGTGGAGGGCAGAGAAACCCAAGGCAAAGAACAAAAAGGGCCACTGTACAGCAAAATTCTAAAAGGACAAAGGGTGTTAAAAAAACAAGCCTGAAGGCTTTGTGTCTTAATGCAAGGAGTATCCGCAATAAGGTGAATGAATTAACTGTGCAAATAGATGTTAACAAATATGATGTGATTGGGATTACGGAGACGTGGCTCCAGGATGATCAGGGCTGGGAACTCAACATCCAGGGGTATTCAACATTCAGGAAAGATAGAATAAAAGGAAAAGGAGGTGGGGTAGCATTGCTGGTTAAGGAGCAAATTAAGGCAATAGTTCGGAAGGACATTAGCTTGGATGATGTGGAATCTATCTGGGTAGAGCTGCAGAATACCAAAGGGCAAAAAACGTTAGTGGGAGTTGTGTACAGACCTCCAAACAGTAGTAGTGATGTTGGGGAGGGCATCAAACATGAAATTGGGGTGCGTGCAATAAAGGTGCAGCAGTTATAATGGGTGACTTTAATATGCACATAGATTGGGTTAACCAAACTGGAAGCAATACGGTGGAGGAGGATTTCCTGGAGTGCATAAGGGATGGTTTTTTAGACCAATATGTCGAGGAACCAACTAGGGGGGAGGCCATCTTAGACTGGGTATTGTGTAATGAGAGTGGATTAATTAGCAATCTCGTTGTGCGAGGCCCCTTGGGGAAGAGTGACCATAATATGGTGGAATTCTGCATTAGGATGGAGAATGAAACAGTTAATTCAGAGACCATGGTCCAGAACTTAAAGAAGGGTAACTTTGAAGGTATGAGGCGTGAATTGGCTAGGATAGATTGGTGAATGATACTGAAGGGGTTGACTGTGGATGGGCAATGGGAGACATTTAGAGACCGCATGGATGAACTACAACAATTGTACATTCCTGTCTGGCGTAAAAATAAAAAAGGGAAGGTGTCTCAACCGTGGCTATCAAGGGAAATCAGGGATAACATTAAAGCCAAGGAAGTGTCATACAAATTGGCCAGAAATAGCAGCGAACCCGGGGACTGGGAGAAATTTAGAACTCAGCAGAGGAGGACAAAAGGTTTGATTAGGGCAGGGAAAATGGAGTACGAGAAGAAGCTTGCAGGGAACATTAAGACAGATTGCAAAAGTTTCTATAGATATGTAAAGAGAAAAAGGTTAGTAAAGACAAACGTAGGTCCCCTGCAGTCAGAATCAGGGGAAGTCATAACGGGGAACAAAGAAATGGCGGACCAATTGAACAAGTACTTTGGTTCGGTATTCACTGAGGAGGACACAAACAACCTTCCGGATATAAAAGGGGTCGGAGGGTCTAGTAAGGAGGAGGAACTGAGGGAAATCCTTATTAGTCGGGAAATTGTGTTGGGGAAATTGATGCGATTGAAGGCCGATAAATCCCCAGGGCCTGATAGACTGCATCCCAGAGTACTTAAGGAGGTGGCCTTGGAAATAGTGGATGCATTGACAGTCATTTTCCAACATTCCATTGACTCTGGATCAGTTCCTATGGAGTGGAGGGTAGCCAATGTAACCCCACTTTTTAAAAAAGGAGGGAGAGAGAAAACAGGGAATTATAGACCGGTCAGCCTGACATCGGTAGTGGGTAAAATGATGGAATCAATTATGAAGGATGTCACAGCAGTGCATTTGGAAAGAGGTAATATGATAGGTCCAAGTCAGCATGGATTTGTGAAAGGGAAATCATGCTTGACAAATCTTCTGGAATTTTTTGAGGATGTTTCCAGTAGAGTGGACAAGGGAGAACCAGTTGATGTGGTATATTTGGACTTTCAGAAGGCTTTTGACAAGGTCCCACACAAGAGATTAATGTGCAAAGTTAAAGCACATGGGATTGGGGGTAGTGTGCTGACATGGATTGAGAACTGGTTGTCAGACAGGAAGCAAAGAGTAGGAGTAAATGGGGACTTTTCAGAGTGGCAGGCAGTGACTAGTGGGGTACCGCAAGGTTCTGTGCTGGGGCCCCAGCTGTTTACACTGTACATTAATGATTTAGACGAGGGGATTAAATGTAGTATCTCCAAATTTGTGGATGACACTAAGTTGGGTGGCAGTGTGAGCTGCGAGGAGGATGCTATGAGGCTGCAGAGCGACTTGGATAGGTTAGGTGAGTGGGCAAATGCATGGCAGATGAAGTATAATGTGGATAAATGTGCAGTTATCCACTTTGGTGGTAAAAACAGAGACAGACTATTATCTGAATGGTGACAGATTCGGAAAAGGGGAGGTGCAAAGAGACCTGGGTGTCATGGTACATCAGTCATTGAAGGTTGGCATGCAGGTACAGCAGGCGGTTAAGAAAGCAAATGGCATGTTGGCCTTCATAGCGAGGGGATTTGAGTACAGGGGCAGGGAGGTGTTGCTACAATTGTACAGGGCCTTGGTGAGGCCACACCTGGAGTATTGTGTACAGTTTTGGTCTCCTAACCTGAGGAAGGACATTCTTGCTATTGAGGGAGTGCAGCGAAGGTTCACCAGACTGATTCCCGGGATGGCGGGACTGACCTATCAAGAAAGACTGGATCAACTGGGCTTGTATTCACTGGAGTTCAGAAGAATGAGAGGGGACCTTATAGAAACGTTTAAAATTCTGACGGGGTTAGACAGGTTAGATGCAGGAAGAATGTTCCCAATGTTGGGGAAGTCCAGAACCAGGGGACACAGTCTAAGGATAAGGGGGAAGCCATTTAGGACCGAGATGAGGAGGAATTTCTTCACCCAGAGAGTGGTGAACCTGTGGAATTCTCTACCACAGAAAGTTGTTGAGGCCAATTCACTAAATATATTCAAAAAGGAGTTAGATGAAGTCCTTACTATTAGGGGAATCAAGGGGTATGGTGAGAAAGCAGGAATGGGGTACTGAAGTTGCATGTTCAGCCATGAACTCATTGAATGGCGGTGCAGGCTAGAAGGGCCGAATGGCCTACTCCTGCACCTAGTTTCTATGTTTCTATGTTTCTATGTTTCTATATTCCCTTTTACTGTTTTTTTTCCCCAAGGTGGATGACCTCACACTTTCCGACATTGTATTTCATCTGCCAAACCTTAGCCCATTCACTTAACCGATCTAAATCTCTTTGCAGCCTCTCTGTGTCCTCTACATAACCCGCTTTCCCATTAATCTTTGTGTCATCTGCAAATTTTGTTACACTACACTCTGTCCCCTCATCCAGGTCATCTATGTATATTGTAAACAGTTGTGGTCCCAGCACCGATCCCTGTGGCACACCACTAACGACCGATTTCCAACCCGAAAAGGACCCATTTATCCCGACTCTCTGCTTTCTGTTCGCCAGCCAATTCTCTATCCATGCTAATACATTTCCTCTGACTCCTATCTTCTGCAGTAACCTTTTGTGTGGCACCTTATCGAATGCCTTTTGTAAATCTAAATACACCACATCCATCGGTACATCTCTATCCACCATGCTCGTTATATCCTCAAAGAATTCCAGTAAATTAGTTAAACATGATTTCCCCTTCATGAATCCATGCTGCGCCTGCTTGATTACACTATTCCTATCTAGATGTCCCGCTATTTCTTCCTTAATGATAGCTTCAAGCATTTTCCCCACTACATATGTGAAACAAGACTCTGAGGGGGCTCGACAGGGTAGCTGCAGAGAGGATGTTTCCTCTCGTGGGGGAATCTAGAACTAGGGGGCATAGTTTCAGAATAAGGGGTCACCCATTTAAAACGGAAATGAGGAGGAATTTCTTCTCTGAGAGTTATAATCTATGGAATTCTCCGCCCCAGAGAATTGTGGAGGCTGGGTCATTGAATATATTCAAGGTGCAGATAGACAGATTTTTGAGCGATAGGGAAGTGGAGGGTTGTGGGAAGCGTGCAGGGAAGTGGAGTTGAGGCCAAGATCAGATCAGCCATGATCTTCTTGAATGGTGGAGCAAGCTTGAGGAGCCGAATGGCCTACTCCTGCTCCTATTTCGTATGTAGTAATCTACCCTTCCATGCTTGGACTTCTGTGCCCAGTTCTGGGTTGGGTGGAAGTTGCCCCATAGCCAGGAGCACAAAACACAGTTGGAGCGAATTGGGAACCTGATTTACACTGCACACTATTTACTTTTTCTGTAGATATCTGTGCAATAGAAAATCGAGCACAATGTACAACAGGCTGCCAATTTGTCACTGCTGTTGGAAACCAATTTCAATCCAACCCTAGCCTGCCACCCCCCCCGCCAACCGCATATCCATAACAGTAACAACTTGTATTTAATAGCGCCTTTAACGTAGTAAAATGTCCCAAGGCGCTTCACAGCGGTGTTATAAGACAAACCAAAGATATTTGACACTGAGCCACATAAGAAGAAATTGCGGAAGGAGCTTGGTCAAAGAGATAGGTTTTAAGGAGCTTCTTAAAGGAGGAAAGAGAGGTAGAGAGGTTTAGACATGGGACAACCTGTATTTACACAGCACATTTAATGTAGTAAAACATCTCAAGGAGCTCCACAGCTGCGATTATCAAACAAAATTTGACACCGAGCCACACAAAGGGAAATGAGTGCAAGTGACCAAAAGCTTGGTCAAAGATGTAGGTTTTTAAGGTGTGTCTTGAAGGAGAAGGTAGAAAGGTGGAGAGGTTTAGGGAGGGAGTTCCGGAGCTTGGGGCCCAGGCAACAGAAGGCACGGCCACCGATGGTGGAGCGATTATAATCAGGGATGCTCAAGAGGGCAGAATTAGAGAAACGCAGTCATCTCGGGGGGTTGTGGGGCTGGAGGAGATTACAGAGATAGGCAGGGGCGAGGGCCATAGAGGGATTTGAAAACAAGGATGAGAATTTTAAAATCGAGGCGTTGCTTAACAAAGGGACCTGGGAGTGCATGTCCATAGATCCCTGAAGGTAGCAGGCCAGATGGATAAGGTGGTTAAGGAATACTGGAGTACTGTGTGCAGTGCTGGTCACCGCATTACTACACCGCAATGTAGGTCAACGAGCACAGGGGTGATGGGTGAGCGGGACTTGGTGCGAGTTAGGACATAGGCAGCCGAGTTTTGGATGACCTCAAGTTTACGTAGGGTAGAATGTGGGAGGCCAGCCAGCAGCGAGGTGGAATAGTCGACTCTAGAGGCAACAAAGGCATGGATGAGGGCTTCAGCAGCAGAAGAACTGAGGCAAGGGCAGAGATGAGCGATGTTACGAGGTGGAAATAGGCGGTCTTAGTTATGAGCGGATATGGAGTCGAAAGCTCATTTCGGGATCAAATATGACACTGAGCTGGTGAACAGTCTGGTTCAGCCTTAGACAGATGATCGGGAGAGGGATGGAGTTAGTGGTTAGGGAACGCAGTTTGTGCCAGGGTCCAAAGACAATGGCTTTGGTCTTCCCAATATTTAATTGGAGGAAATTTCTGCCCATCGAGTACTGGATGTCGGACAACTAGTCTGACAATTTAGAGACCGAGGAGGGGTCGAGAGAAGTGGTGGTGAGGTAGAGCTGAGTGTCGTCAGCGTACATGTGGAAACTGACGCTGTGTTTTCCGATGATGTCGCCAAGGGGCAACGTGTCGATGGGAAACAGGAGGGGGCCAAGGATAGATCCTTCGGGGACACCAGAGGGAGCAATGTGGGACTGGGAAGAGAAACCATTGTAGCTGATGATAGAATCAATGGGCTCAATTTTCCCCAAAGCTTTTTTTTGGCATACTTGAAGAGTTACGCCCATTTTTGGGGGGACCAAGTAGGCCAAAAAAAATGTTCTAAGTTTCCCCGTTGGATTTCTTCATTTTGGCACGGCCTAATCTGTCCTTTAGTTTTGGGGGTGGAGCCTTGATCTGCGCCAAAAAGATCAGGCTGCCATGGTAACCAGGGACACAATGCGAGCTGAGGCTACAAAGTCCGGTCCCGAATTGCCTCCACGGTCCGTCGCCCGAATCAGTCCCCCGGTTTTCTCTCTCTCTCTCTCGCTCTCTCTCTCTCTCTCTCTCTCTCTCTCCCTCTCTCTCTCTCCCTCTCTCTCTCCCTCCCCCCCACCCCCGTTGTCTGGGCATCTACTGCGCCGATTTCCTTACTTGTGCCGATTTATTTAACTCTCCAGGAGGTTTTTCTGCAGAGGTCACATACGCTGGCCTAAGCAGAACTGGAGTAACTCTCAGCTGGCCAAACTTGCCTAAATGGCCAGAATTGGCGCAGGTGGCAGGTTACGCCCCCTTTGGCTGAAAAAAAAAACAAACCTAAAAAAAATGGTAACTAACTGAGTTACGCTGGTGCAATTTGATTGGGGAAACTGTGTTTTTTTAACTTGGGCCAAAAAAAGCAGCCTGCTCATAAAAACAGCGCAAATTACTGGGGAAAATTGGGCCCATAGAATGGTTACAGCACAGAAGGAGGCCATTCGGCCTGTCGAACCCATGCCGGCTCTCTGCAAGAGCACTTCAGCCAGTCCCACTCCCCGCCCTTTCCCCGTAGCCTTGCAATTTTTTTCCCTTCAGGTACTTATCCAATTTTGTTTTGAAAGCCACGATTGAGTCTGCCTCCACCACCCAGTCAGGCAGTGCATTCCAGATCCTAACCACTCGCTGTGTAATTTTTTTTCCCCTCATGTCGCCTTTGGTGGTTCTTCCAATCACCTTAAATCTGTGACCTCTGGTTCTGGACCCTTCAGCCAATGGGAACAGTTTCTCTCTCTCTCTGCTCTGTCCAGACCCCTCATGATTTTGAACACCTTGATCAAATCTCCTCTCAACCTTCTCAACCAAGGAGAACAACCCCAGCTTCTCCAGTCTACCCATGTCACTGAAGTCCCTCATCCCTGCAACCATTCTTGTAAATCTTTTCTGCACCCTCTCTAAGGCCTTCACATCCTTCCTAAACTGCGGTGCCCAGAATTGGACGCAATACTCCAGTTGAGGCCGAATCAGTGTTTTATACAGGTTCATCATAACTTCCTTGCTTTTGTACTCGATGCCTCTATTTATGAAGCCCAGGATCCCGCATGCTTTTTAACCACTTTCTCAACCTGCCCTGCCACCTTCAACAATTTGTGCACCCAGGTCTCTCAGTTCATGCATCCCCTTTAGAATTAAGAACACAAGAACATAAGATATTGGAGCAGGAGTAGGCTATATGGCCCCTCGAACCTGTTCCACCAATTAATAAGATCATGGCTGAATTGTACCCTTTAGTTTATATTGCCTCTCCTCATTCTTCCCACCAAAATACATCGCTTTGCACTTTTCTGTGTTAAATTTCATCGACCGCTTGGCTACGATTTGATAGAGAAGGACGCGGAGGGATAGTTTGCCTTTGTCGCAGTCACAGAGGATGTCATTTGTGACTTTGATGAGAGCCGTTTCGGTACAGTGGCAGCGGCAGAAACCTGACCAGAGGGATTCAAACACGGAGTTCCGGGAAAGATGGGCACGGATTTGGGAGACGACAACACGTTGGAGGAAAGGGAGGTTGGAGATGGGGCGGTAGTTTGCAAGGATGGAGTGGGGTCAAGGGTTGTTTTTTTTTTTGAGGAGTGGGGTGAGGACAGCAGATTTGAAGGAGAGGGGGAACAGTACCCGATGAGAGAGAACCGTTAACAATTTCGGCTAACATGGGAGCCAGAAAAAGAAGTTGGATGGTCAGCAGTTTAGTGGGAAGATGCGGAAGTGCAGCGAGAGATCGTGGCGGAGGTGCGGTGACTGTTTTTGTGGCGGAGGAGCGGTGAGAGATCGTGGCGGAGCTGCGGCGCGAGATCGTGGCGGAGGAGCGGCGAGAGATCGTGGCGGAGGAGCGGCGAGAGTTGCAGCAAATGAGGGTACGGGGCCCAGAAGAGTCGAGGGCCCAGGGGCAGCACGGGCCCAGCCCACACTGCGATATGTGTGCGCACGAGGTCCATGCAGCAGAGCAGGTCTCCAGTCGTCCTGTTAACCCTTGCCACTGGATAAAGGCCGAGCTCTGGCAAGCCCGTGTGGTGGCCACCACACGTTAAAAAAATCCACGCACGGGCATCTTCCACCCCCTCAATTGGAGTTCAGGACTGGAACATCGGGTCCTTCATTGAAACATCTGTGAACTCGTGTGGAAGCAAGTCATCCTCGTTCACGGGACCGCCTATGATGAAGATGGTGGGAATGGGGTCGAGGGAGCAGGAAGTGGGTCTCATCTTTCTTTAGAAGTCTTGAGAATGATGAAGGGGTTTGATAGGGTGCACAGGGGGAGTGCAGAACAAGATGGTTTAACTATAAGATATGACACGAACAGATCAAATACAGAATTTAGGGAGAATTTCTTTACCCAGACAGTGGTGAGAATGTGGAACTTGCTGCCACAGGGGGTGTTTGAAGCAGATATACGCATTTAAGGGAAGACTTGATATAAACCTGAGGGGAAAGGGACACGGGGGCAGGGCAGGGATCAGGTGATTAGAGTGGGAGGAGGTTCCTGTGGAATATAAACACCGTTAATCCAACTGGCCTGTTTCTGTGCTGTACAACTCCATGTAAAAACTCATTTGATGCCAACCCACAAAATAGTTCCTTTGAGTTCCACTAGGTGGCGCATATGCTTCACTTTTGTGAATCGGTGAATGCACGGAATTTTACAGGCCCATCATGCCTGTGCCAGCTCTTTGGTAAAGTGATCCAATTAGACCCCATTCTTCCCCCCCCCCCCCGCACCCCGCTCTTTCCCCATAGCCCTGAAAATGTTTTCCATTTCAAGTGTTTACCAAATTCCCCTTTTGAAAGTTACTATTGAATCTGCTCCCACCGCCCTTTCAGGCAGCGCGTCCCAGATCACAACAACTCGCTGCGTAACAAAAAAGATCTCTGGTTCTTTTACCAATTATCTTAACTCTGTGTCCGCTGGTTACAGACCCACCTGGCGATGGAAACAGTTTCTCCTTCACCAGGACCCTACTGTGTGAAGTGTCAGCCGTGGCTCAGTGGGCAGCACTCTCGCCTCTGAATCAGAAGGTTGTGAGTTCAAGTCCCACTCCAGAGACTTGAGCACAAAAATCTAGGCTAACACTCCAGCCATCATCATCATAGGCAGTCCCTCGGGATCGAGGAAGACTTGCCTCCACTCTTAGCATGAGTTCTTAGGTGGCTGAACAGTCCAATATGGGAATTACAGTCTCTGTCACAGGTGTGACAGACAGTGGTTGAGGGAAAGGGTGAGTGGGGAGTCTGGTTTGCCGTACGCTCCTTCCGCTGCCTGCGCTTGTTTTCTGCATGCTCTCGGCGACGAGACTCGAGGTGCTCAGCGCCCTCCTGGATGCACTTCCTCCACTTAGGGCGGTCTTTGAACAGGGACTCCCAGGTGTCAGTGGAGATGTCGCACTTTATCAGGGAGGCCTTGAGGGTGTCCCTGTAACATTTCCTTTGGCTCGTTTGCCGTGGACGAGTTCCGAGTAGAGCGCTTGCTTTGGGAGTCTCATGTCTGGCATGCGAACAATGTGGCCTGCCCAGCGGGACTGATCAAGTGTGGTCAGTGCTTCAATGCTGGGGATGTTGGCCTGGTCGAGGACGCTAACGTTGGTGCGTCTGTCCTCCCAAGGGATTTGTAGGATCTTGCGGAGACATCGTTGGTGGTATTTCTCCAGCGACTAACAAGGGAAATTAAGGATAGTGTTAAATCCAAGGAAGAGGCATATAAATTGGCCAGAAAAAGCAGCAAACCTGAGGACTGGGAGAATTTTGTAATACAGCAGAGGAGGACAAAGGGTTTAATTAGGACGGGGAAAATAGAGTATGTGAGGAAGCTTGCTGGTTAAAGAGGAAATTAATACAATGGTAAGGAAGGACATTAGCTTGGATAATCTGGAATCTGTATGGGTGGAGCTACGGAATACCAAAGGGCAGAAAACGTTAGTGGGAGTTGTGTACAGACCACCGAACAGTATTAATGAGGATGGGGACAGCATCAAACAAGAAATTAGGGATGCATGCAATAAAGGTACAGCAGTTATCATGGGTGACTTTAATCTACATATTGACTGGGCTAACCAAACTGGTAGCAATTTGGTGGAGGAGGATTTCCTGGAGTGTATTAGGGATGGTTTTCAAGACCAATATGTTGAGGAACCAACTAGAGGGCTGGCCATCCTAGACTGGGTGATGTGTAATGAGAAAGGACTAATTAACACTCTTGTTGTGCGAGGGCCCTTGGGGAGGAGTGACCATAATGTGGTAGAATTCTTTATTAAGATGGAGAGCGACACAGTTAATTCAGAAACTAGGGTTCTGAACTTAAGGAAAGATAACTTTGATGGTATGAGTCGTGATTGGGCTAGAATAGACTGGCGAGTGATACTTAAAGGGTTGATGGTGGATAGGCAATGGAAGACATTTAAAGATCACATGGATGAACTTCAACAATTGTACATCCCTGTCTGGAGTAAAAATAAAACGGGGAAGGTGGCACAACCGTGGCTAACAAGGGAAATTAAGGATAGTGTTAAATCCAAGGCAGAGGCATATAAATTGGTCAGAAAAAGCAGCAAACCTGAGGACTGGGAAAATTTTGTAATATAGCAGAGGAGGACAAAAGCTTTAATCAGGAGGGGAAAAATAGAGTATGAGAGGAAGCTTGCTGGGAACATAAAAACTGACTGCAAAAGCTTCTATAGATATGTGAAGAGAAAAAGATTAGTGAAAACAAACATAGGTCCCTTGCAGTCAGATTCAGGTGAATTTATAATGGGGAATCAAGAAATGGTGGACCAGTTAAACAAATACTTTGGTTCTGTTTTCACGAAGGAAAACACAAATAACCTTCCAGAAATACTAGGGGACCAAGGGTCTAGTAAGAAGGAGGAACTGAAGGATATCCTTAGAAAGCGGGATAAATCCCTGGGGCCTGATAGTCTGCATCCCAGAGTACTTAAGGAAGTGGCCATAGAAATAGTGGATGCATTGGTGATCATTTCCCAATAGTCTATCGACTCTGGATCAGTTCTTATGGACTGGAGGGTAGCTAATGTAACACCACTGTTTAAAAAAGGAGGGAGAGAGAAAACGGGTAATTATAAACCGGTTAGCCTGACATCAGTAGTGGGGAAAATATTGGAATCAATTATTAAAAATGAAATAGCAGCGCATTTGGAAAGTAGTGACAGGATTGGTCCAAGTCAGCATGAATTTATGAAAGGGAAATCATGCTTGACAAGTCTTCTGGAATTTTTTGAAGATGTAACTAGTAGAGTGGACAATGGAGAACCAGTGGATGTGGTGTATTTGGACTTTCAAAAGGCTTTTAACAAGGTCCCACACAAGAGATTGGTGTGCAAAATCAAAGCACATGGTATTGGGGATAATGTACTGACGTGGATAGAGAACTGGTTGGCAGACAGGAAGCAGAGAGTCGGGATAAACGCGTACTTTTCAGAATGGCAGGCAGTGACTCGTGGAGTGCCGCAGGGCTCAGGTGCTGGGACCCCAGCTCTTTACAATATACATTAATGATTTGGATGAAGGAATTGAGTGTAATATCTCCAAGTTTGCAGATGACACTAAACTGGGTGGCGGTGTGAGCTGTGAGAAGGACGCTAAGAGGCTGCAGGGTGACTTGGACAGGTTAGTTGAGTGGGCAAATACATGGCAGATGCAGTATAATGTAGATAAATGTGAGGTTATCCACTTTTGGGGCAAAAACACGAGACCTGGGTGTCATGGTACATCAGTCATTGAAGGTTGGCATGCAGGTACAGCAGGTGGTGAAGAAGGCAAATGGCATGTTGGCCTTCATAGCTAGTGGATGTAAGTATAGGAGCAGGGAGGTCTTACTGCAGTTGTACAGGGCCTTGGTGAGGCCTCACCTGGAATATTGTGTTCAGTTTTGGTCTCCTAATCTGAGGAAGGATGTTCTTGCTATTGAGGGAGTGCAGCGAAGGTTCACCAGACTGATTCCCGGGATGGCAGGACTGACATATGAGGAGAGACTGGATCAACTGGGTCTTTATACACTGGAGTTTAGAAGGATGAGAGGGGATCTCATAGAAACCTATAAGATTCTGACGGGACTGGACAGATTAGATACGGGAAAATGTTCCCGATGATGGGGAAGTCCAGAACCAGGGGACACAGTCTTAGGATAAGGGGTAGGCCATTTAGGACTGAGATGAGGAGATACTTCTTCACTCAGAGAGTTGTTAACGTGTGGAATTCCCTTCCGCAGAGAGTTGTTGATGCCAGTTCATTGGATATATTCAAGAGGGAGTTAGATATGGCCTTTACGGTTAAAGGGATCAAGGGGTATGGAGAGAAAGCAGGAAAGGGGTACTGAGGTGAATGATCAGCCATGATCTTATTGAATGGTGGTGCAGGCTCGAAGGGTCAAATGGCCTACTTCTGCACCTATTTTCTATGTTTCCATGTTTCTATGACTTGAAGTGTCTACTGTAGATGTTCCACGTCTCTGAGCCATACGGGAGGACGGGTATTACTAGGGCCCTGTAGACCATGAGCTTGGTGACAGTTTTGGGGGCCTGGTCTTCACTCTTCTCCTCAAGCGGCCGAAGGCTGCACTGGCACAGTGGAGGCGGTGTTGGATCTCATCGTCAATGCCTACTCTTGTTGATAGGAGGCTCCCGTACAGTACAGGGCTGAGGGAGTGCTGCATTGTCGGAGGTGCCGTCTTTCGGATGAGAGTTAAACCAAGGCCCTGTCTGCTCTCTCAGGTGGATGTAAAAAAATCCCACGGCAATATTTCGAAGAAGAGCAGGGGAGTTATCCTCAATGTCCTGAGGCCAATATTTATCCCTCAATCAACATCAGTAAAGAACACAGATGGATCTGTTCATTATCACATGGAAGGTGCTGTTTCAATGTAAGTTCTTCCTTATTCCTTTAACTAGGCTGAAGTGCTAATGATTTTCTCCTCCATTCTCGCTCCCATTTGCAGGTTGGTCCTCCTGATTATGCTCTTGTCCCAACACCTGCGATCCTGTTATATCCCTGTTTGGAGGTGGAGGAGATCCAAAGGATTTGATGTTTTGACTCATTTCCCGCTCTTCAGGATATTTTCGGTATGAATTGCAAATTGCTCTGTGCAGAATCACAGCACACCACATGCTTTAAAAGGGAAATGCATTCTAATGATCACGCATATCACCACCCCAAACTTATCGTTAGACGGGTGCAGCGTCCAAAATCCGGAATCCGGAATCCGGACCGATTGGTGGTAGGGTCGTCCGGAATCTGTAAAATGTTCCGGAATCCGAACCCACCGACCTCGGGGCCTCCTCACCGGCCCACCCGAACACCTTCTCCACGTTGGGGCCCTGCCCAAACACCTTCTCCGTGACGGAGCCCCGCCCGAACACCACCTCAGCGGTGGGGCCCCGCCCGAACACCTCCTCCATGACGGGGCCCCGCCCGAACACCACCTCAGAGGTGGAGCCCCGCCCAAACACCACCTCCACGGCAGGGCCCTGCCCGAACACCACCTCCACGGTGGGGTCCTGCCCGAACACCTCCTCCGTGTCGGGGCCCCGCCCGAACACCTCCTCCATGACGGGGCCCCGCCCGAACACCTCCTCTGCGGTGGGCCCCCGCCCAAACAACACCTCCGTGACCGGGCCCCGCCCGAACACCACCTCAGAGGTAGAGCCCCGCCCAAACACCACCTCCACGGCGGGGCCCTGCCCGAACACCACCTCCACGGTGGGGTCCTGCCCGAACACCTCCTCCATGACGGGGCCCCGCCCGAACACCTCCTCTGCGGTGGGGCCCCGCCTGAACAGCTCCTCCGCGAGCTCCCCCCACCTTCTGACATGCCGAAGTCCAGAAATACCCAAACCTGGGCTCGGGTGTTTCCGGATTCATGACGTCAGAAAGACGTTCCAAAGTCTGGAAAAACGTGGAACCTGGAACGGCCTTGGCCCAGAGGATTCCCGGATACTGGACGCAGCACCAGTATTGCCATTCTGCCCCTCGCGCCTGTTCCAGCATTGGAAAGAGATCATGGCTGATCTGTAAAAGAAAGAAAGACTTGTATTTATATAGCGCCTTTCACCGGACGTCCCAAAGCGCTTTTACAGTCAATGAAGCACTTTTGTAGTGTAGTCACTGTTGTAATGTGGGAAACGTGGCAGCCAATTTGCGCACAGCAAGCTCCCACAAACAGCAATGTGACAATGACCAGATAATCTGTTTTTGTTATGTTGATTGAGGGATAAATATTGGCCCCAGAACACCGGGGAGAACTCCCCCTGCTCTTCTTCGAAATATCGTAATGGGATCTTTTATGTCCACCCAAGAGAGCAGACGGAGCCTCGGTTTAACGTCTCATCCGAAAGACAGCACCTCCGACAATGCAGGACTCCCTCAGCACTGCACTGAGATTGTCAGCCCCAAGTTTTTAACTCATATCTGTATCTTAACGCCATCCACCTATGTCAGCTGTGGCTCAGTGGGTAGCACTCTCTCTCGCCTCTGAATCAGAAGGTTGTGAGTTCAAGTCCTCACACCAGGGGCTTGAGCGCACAAATCTAGGCTGACACTCCAGTGCCAGTACTGAGGAAGTGCTGCACTGTCGGAGGTGCCGTCTTTTGGATGAGATGTTAAACCGAGGCCCCGTCTGCTCTCTCCCTGGTGGATCTAAAAGATCCCATGGCAGAATATTTCGAAATAGAGCAGGGGAGTTATCCCTGGTGTCCTGGCCAATAATTATTCCTCAATCAACATCGTTAAACAACAAATTATCTGATCATTATCACATTGTGGAAGCTTGCTGTGCGCAAATTAGCTGCTGTGTTTGCGATATTACAACAGTGACTTCACTTCAAAACAAGTACTTCATTGGCTGTGAAGCACTTTGGGACGTCCTGATGTTGTAAAAGGCGCTATATAAATGCAAGTCTTTCTTTTCTTTACCTGCCTTGGTTACATAATCCCTTGAAACAAAAATCTATCAATCTTTGACTGAGGCTATGGGGATAGAGCAGGATAGTGGAGTTGAGGTCGAAGATCAGCCATGATCTTGTTGAATGGCGGAGCAGGATCGAGGGGCCGAATGGCCTACTCCAACTCCTATTTCTTAAAGAATCATAGAATCATAGAAATTTACAGCACGGAATGAGGCCCATTCGGCCCATCGTGTCCGCGCCGGCCGACCAAGAGCTATCCAGCCTAATCCCACTTTCCAGCTCTTGGTCCGTAGCCCTGCAGGTTACGGCATTTCAAGTGCACATCCAAGTATTTTTTAAATGTGGTGAGGGTTTCTGCCTCTACCACCCTTTCAGGCAGTGAGTTCCAGACCCTCATCACCCTCTGGGTGAAGACATTTCCCCTCAAATCCCCTCTAAATCTCCCCCAAATTACAGGCAACTCTCGATTATCCGGGTCCCTCGGGGATTGGGCTATGCCGGGTAAACGATTTCTCCGTTAGAGCGATTGACATTCTAAAGTTAAAACCCGACGCCTTCCCAGGCCGAAAGGTCTCTGAACGCACTGGCCCAATGCCATCCCGGGCTGAAATTTTAAATCCCGTGACAATGGTTTCCCGTTGGATCCGTGTGCGGATAAACGAGAGTTGCCTGTACTTTAAATCTATGCCCCCTGGTTGTTGACCCCCACTGCTAAGGGCAACAGGTCTGTCCTATCCACTCTATCCAGGTCCTTCATAATTTTATACACCTCAATCAGGTCTCCCCTCAGCCTTCTCTGTTCCAAAGAAAACAGACCCAGCATCTCCAATCTTTCCTCATAGCCCAAATTCTCCAGTCCAGGCAACATTTTTGTAAATCTCCTCTGCACCCTTTCCAGTGCAATCACATCTTTCATGTAATGTGGTGACCAGGACTGCACACAGTACTCTAGCTGTGGCCTAACCAGTATTTTATACAGTTCAAGCATAACCTCCCTGCTCTTGTATTCCATGCCTCGACTGATAAAGGCAAGTATTCCATATGCCTGCTTAACCACCTTATCTACCTGGCCTGCTATCTTCAGGGATCTGTGGACATGCACTCCAAGGTCCCTACACTTCTCAGTGATCTACCATTTAATGTGTATTCCCTTGCCTTGTTAGCCCTCCCCAAATGCATTACCTCGCTCTTATCCGGATTGAATTCCATTTGCCACTGTTCTGCCCACCTGACCAGTCCATTGATATCTTCCTGCAGTCCGCAGCTTTCTTCTTCATTATCAACCACACAGCCTATTTTAGTGTCATGTTGCAGGAGGTGTGACTTAGGTGTAGCACCCTCACCCCTGAGTCGGAAGATTGTGGGTTCAAGTCCCCCTCCAGGAATTGAGCACAAAAATCTAGGCTGACATTCCCAGTGCAGTGCTGAGGGAGCGCTGCACTGTCGGAGGTGCCGTCTTTCGGATGAGACGTTAAAGCAAGGCCTCCGTCTGCTCTCTCAGGTGGACATAAAAGATCCCATGGCACTATTTAGAAGAAGAGCAGGGGGGTTATCCTCGGTGCCCTGGCCAATATTTATCTCTCAATCAACATAACAAAAACATTGCTATTTGTGGGAGCTTTCCGTGCGCAAATTGGCTGCCGTGTTTCCCACATTACAACACTTCAAAAGTTCTTAATTGGCTGTAAAAGCGCTTTGAGACAGCCAGTGGTTGTGAAAGGCGCTATATAAATCCAAGTCTTTTTTTTCTTGTACTTTCTTTCTTCTATATTCAAGACGGAGATGAATAGATTTTTGGGGCACAAAGGAAATCAAGGGATATGAGAACAATGCAGGAAAGTGGAGTTGAGGTCGATGATCGGCCATGATCTTATTAAATGGAGGAGCAGGTTCGAGGGGCCGAATGGTCTACTCCTGCTCCTATTTCTTATGTTCCTAAGTGAGCGATGGTTCTGCTAATTTTCTAGCTCCTGCTGCCGATCGTATTCCTGTGGATTCTGTGTGGGACCCTGAGCGAAGGAGACATCTTGAATCCTTACCCGGCCGGAGGCTTCAGAGGGATTCTCGGCACCAACGCCTCGCACCTGATGCCCTGGTTCAGCATCCCACACCCAGGTAACCGATCGGCAAACCCGGGGTGGGTGTTGGGGTTACAACAACTTGCATTTATATAGTGCCTTTCACGAGCACCGGACGACGTAAGGCACTTTACAGCCAATGAAGTACTTTTTGAAGTGCAGTCACTGTTGTAATGTGGGAAACGCGGTGGCCAACTTGTGCACAGCAAGCTCCCACAAACAGCAATGTGATAATAGCCAGATAATCTGTTTTTTTCGTTATGTTGATTGAGGGATAGATATTGGCCAGGACACCGGGGAGAACTCCCCTGCTTTTCTTCGAAATAGTGCCATGGGATCTTTTACGTCCAACTGAGAGGGCAGATGGGGCCTCGGTTTAATGTCTCATCCAAAAGACGGCACCTCCGACAGTGCAGCACTCCCTCAGCACTGCACTGGGAGTGTCAGCCTCGATTTTTGTGCTCAAGTCCCTGGAGTGGGACTTGAACCCACAACCTTCTGACTCAGAGGCGAGTGTGCTACCCACTGAGCCACAGCTGACACCAATGCCTGGTCGTTGTCACGTTGCGGGTTTGTGGGAGCTTGCTGTGCGCAGACTAGCTGTTGTGTTTCCTACGTCACCGCAGTGACCATGCTGGGAATCACCGGGGTCAGGAAAGTGGCTAAAGAAAGGCAGGTTCTTTATTCCCTTTAATAGCGGTCCTCTCTGTCTTTCCATTCAGGTGAGTGGGGTGCACCCACCTTCACCGTTCGGTCGGCGTATGTTGGCGTTACCATGGCACTGGGCGCCAGCATCAGCTCGCTGGGGTGCTACGTGATGTGTGCCAAGGTAACGGGCTCCCTGCACCCCCCGAGAGATGCCTGCAACCGAGGGATTTGCTCGGAAGGCGTTGGAAGCTGCATTTCTGCGGTCTTGGGAGGCGTCTCTGGAATGTCGTCCAGCTTTCCCAATGTCGGAGCTTTGGTGCTCACGCAGGTTAGAGGGATCTTTCTATTTCTTTGTCGGGACCGTCGTTGAGAGCTCCCCTCGTCATGTCATTTCATCCCACAACCGTGCCTTCTCTGAACTGCCTCCAAAGCAAGAATATCCTTTCGTAAATATGAAAACCAACACTGCACGCAGTATTCCAGGTGTGGCCTCACCAATACTCTGAATAACTGCAGCAGGACATCCCTGCTTTTATACTCCATCCCCTTTGCAATAAAGACCAAGATTCCATTGGCCTTCCTGATCACTTGCTGTACCTGCATACTAACCTTTGTGTTTTATGCACAAGTACCCCCAGGTCCCGCTGTACTGCGGCACTTTGCAATTTTTATCCATAATAACTTGCTCTTTGATTTTTTTTCTGCCAAAGTGTATGACCTCACACTTTCCGACATTGTACTCCATCTGACAATTTTTTGCCCTTCTCACTTAGCCTGTCTATGTCCTTTTGCAAAATTTTTGTGTCCTCCTCACACATTGCTTTTCCTCCCATCTTTGTATCGTCAGCAAACTTGGCTACATTACACTCAGTCCCTTCTTCCGAGTCGTTAACATAGATTGCAAATAGTTGGGGTCCCATCACTGATCCCTGCGGCACCCCACTGGTTACTGATTGCCAACCAGAGAATGAACCATTTATCCCGACTCTCTGTTTGCTGTTATTTAGCCAATCCTCTATCCATGCTAATATATTCATCACCATCATAGGCAGTCCCTCGGAATTGAGGAAGACTTGCTTCCACTCTTAACATGAGTTCTTAGGTGGCTGAACAGTCCAATACGAGAACTACAGTCCCTGTCACAGGTGGGGCAGATAGTCGCCCCAAACCAGGTGAACTTTTATCTTGTGCAGTAACCTTTTATGCAGCACCTTGTCAAACGGAGCCGGAAAGCGGGCAGCAGCTATACTAAACGGGTCTCCCATCTGATTCACGTCTACAATACAAGCCCAAAGGATGACACTTGATAGAGGCAGAGTAACCACATGCACCTCAGTCACAAGAGAGCCAGCGCGACATTACTTCGCGTCCTTCAGCTGAGTAATGTCGCGTTGGGGACATTAACTGGCACCACACGCAGGCAGTGAAGTCAGGTGCCAAAGGTATGCGTCGACAATGTGTACCGCCTCGCTCAGGAATGTCAATTGGCAACGGCAGTCGAGACTGGACACTTTTATTGCAACCACATCAAGGGAGTGAGTGAAACTCGTGGCAGTAAATTGAAATGCCCTTGGGAAGAGCATCCGCAGTGCACTGGGCACACTTTTGGCTGCCTGAGGAAAAGAGTGTTTGAAGACCAGGCCCTCAACACTGCCGCCAAGCTCATGGTCGACAGGGCTGTAGTAATACCCGCCCTCCTGTATGGCTCAGAGACATGGACCATGTACAGTAGACACCCCAAGTCACTGGAGAAAACCACCAATGATGTCTCCGCAAGATCCTGCAAATCCCCTGGGAGGACAGACGCACAACATTAGTGTCCTCAACCAGGCCAACATCCCCAGCATCGAAGCACTGACCACACTCGATCAGCTCCGCTGGGCGGGCCACATTGTCTGCATGCCCGACACAAGACTCCCAAAGCAAGCGCTCTACTCGGAACTCCTACACGGCAAATGAGCCAAAGGTGGGCAGAGGAAACGTTACAGGGACACCCTCAAAGCCTCCCTGATAAAGTGCAACATCCCCACCGACACCTGGGAGTCCCCGGCCAAAGACGGCCCTAAGTGGAGGAAGTGCATCCGGGAGGGCGCTGAGCACCTCGAGTCTCATCACCGAGAGCGTGCAGAAATCAAGCGCAGGCAGCGGAAGGAGCGTGCGGCAAACCAGACTCCCCACCCACCCTTTCCTTCAACCACTGTCTGTCCCACCTGTGACAGGGACTGTGGTTCTCGTATTGGACTGTTCAGCTACCAAAGAACTCATATTAAGAGTGGAAGCAAGTCTTCCTCGATTCTGAAGGACTGTCTATGATGATGATTGTTATGTATGTAATAACTCGATCGACTGAATACTGTAAACTAACACAGGTACAAACTTGGCTCTGCTTTATTAGGGCCCAAAGTGATTACATTACATGATGGCTTGCCTTTTACACCTGGGCCGCACATGCGTGCGTACAGCCCAATGACCTCCGACAGTGGCGCCACCTGGTGGCCAGTAACACCAAGCATACACACATGACAACGATGAATGTACAACCTGGGATAAACGCACGTGTGCGCGCACACATTGCCGCCGTCTCCTCTCCCCCCGCAGTGTTCCGCGTAGGGGGAGCGAAGACTTCAGGGCGGGAACATCCTCTGAGCTGCCTCTCGCTTGAACCCCCCTTAACCTCACCGGGCATAAACGGAAGGGGGATGGGGCATAGAAAATAGAAACATAGAAAATAGGTGCAGGAGTTGGCCATTCGGCCCTTCGAGCCTGCACTGCCATTCAATGAGTTCATGGCTGAACATGCAACTTCAGTACCCCATTCCTGCTTTCTCACCATACCCCTTGATCCCTCTAGTAGTAAGGACTACATCTAACTCCTTTTTGAATATATTTAGTGAATTGGCCTCAACAACTTTCCGTGGTAGAGAATTCCACAGGTTCACCACTCTCTAGGTGACGAAGTTTCTCCTCATCTCAGTCCTAAATGGCTTACCCCTTATCCTTAGACTGTGACCTCTGGTTCTGGATTTCCCCAACATTGGGAGCATTCTTCCTGCATCTAACCTGTCTAAACCCGTCAGAATTTTAAACGTTTCTATGAGATCCCCTCTCATTCTTCTGAACTCCAGTGAATACAAGCCCAGTTGATCCAGTCTTTCTTGATATGTCAGTCCCGCTATCCTGGGAATCAGTCTGGTGAACCTTCGCTGCACTCCCTCAATAGCAAGAATGTCCTTCCTCAAATTAGGAGACCAAAACTGTACACAATACTCCAGGTGTGGCCTCACCAAGGCCCTGTACAACTGTAGTAACACCTCCCTGCCCCTGTACTCAAATCCTCTCGCTATGAAGGCCAACATGCCATTTGCTTTCTTAACCGCCTGCTGTACCTGCATGCCAACCTTCAATGACTGATGTACCATGACACCTAGCTTTCGTTGCACCTCCCCTTTTCCTAATCTGTCACCATTCAGATAATTGTCTGTCACTCTGTTTTTACCACCAAAGTGGATAACCTCACATTTATCCACATTATACTTCATCTGCATTTGCCCACTCACCTAACCTATCCAAGTCACTCTGCAGCCTCATAGCATCCTCCTCGCAGCTCACACTGCCACCCAACTTAGTGTCATCCGCAAATTTGGAGATAATACATTTAATCCCCTCGTCTAAATCATTAATGTACAATGTAAACAGCTGGGGCCCCAGCACAGAACCTTGCGGTACCCCACTAGTCATTGCCTGCCATTCTGAAAAGTACCCATTTACTCCTACTCTTTGCTTCCTGTCTGACAACCAGTTCTCAATCCACGTCAGCACACTACCCCCAATCCCATGTGCTTTAACTTTGCACATTAATCTCTTGTGTGGGACCTTGTCGAAAGCCTTCTGAAAGTCCAAATACACCACATCAACTGGTTCTCCCTTGTCCACTCTACTGGAAACATCCTCAAAAAATTCCTGAAGATTTGTCAAGCATGATTTCCCTTTCACAAATCCATGCTGACTTGGACCCATCATGTCACCTCTTTCCAAATGCGCTGCTATGACATCCTTAATAATTGATTCCATTCTCCGGTGGAAAGGAATCAGAAGGTAGGGGGATAAATGGAGCAGTCAGTAGGGTACAAGCTTCATCCAGTCAGTGTTGTAATGTAGGAAACACGACAGACAAATTGCACACAGCACAATAATAACTTTTATTTATATAGCACCTTTAACATAGTAAAACGTCCCAAGGCGGTTCACAACAGTGTTACAGACAAACTGATAAATTTGACACTGAGCTACAGAAGAAATTAAGGCAGATGACCAAAAGCTTGTTTAAAGAGGTAGGTTTTAACGAGCGTCTTAAAGGAGGAAAGAGAGGTAGCGAGGCGGAGAGGTTTAGGGAGGGAGTTCCAGAGCTTGGGGCCCAGGCAGCTGAAGGCACGGCCACCGATGGTTGAGCGATTATAATCAAAGATGTTCAAGAGGCCAGAATTTGAGGAGCGCAGAGATCTTGTGGCATTGTGAGGCTGAAAAAGATTACAGAGGTAGGGAGGAGCAAGGCCATGGAGTGATTTGTAAATAAGGATGAGAATTTTGAAATCGAGGCGTTGTTTAATTGGGAGCCAATGTAGGTCAGAAAACAAAGGGGTAATGGGTGAGCGGGACTTGGTGCGGGTTAGTACATGGGCTGCTGAGTTTTGGATGACTTCAAGTTCACTTAGTGTGGAATGTGGAAGGCCAGCCAGGAGTGAGTTGGATCAAGTCCCTCAAACAGCAATGTAACGAGTGACCAGCTAATCTGTTTTACATTTTTTGGCTCAGAACACTGGGGGAGAACTCGGGATCCTTTACATCTATCTGAGAGGGCAGACGGGGCCTCGGTTTGACGTCTCATCCGAAAGAGCTGGGGAGTTTATCCCCAGAGGCCTGCCCAATGTTTATCCCTCCAGCCACATCACTAAGAAGAACAGATTATCTGATCATTATCACATTGCTGTATGTGGGAACTTGCTGTGCGCAAATTAGTTGCCGTGTTTCCCACATTACAACAATGACTTCTGGGCCTAGTGGGACTTGAACCCACAACCTTCTGACTCAGAGATGAGAGAGTGCTGCCCACTGAGCCACAGCTGACACTAATGGGTCGTTCTAGAATGACACGATTGGTAGTAACATATTATGGGGTGGCGCCCTGTGACAAATGCCCTTGAGGACAATTTGCCCGAGAGAACAATTTAACATATGAGGTGCAAGAGACAGTTGAATGCTGGTGTCTGAGTGGACCTGAACGCGAATACATCATTGCTGCGACAGATCACCTTGCCCTAACTATATTTCATTCGAGCACCAGCATCTCAAATAGAAGCCTCATCCTGTGTTCAAATCCCTCCATGGCTTCACCCCTCCCTATCTCTGTAATCTCCTCCAGCCCCACAACCCCCCAGTCAGATCTCGGCGTTCCTCCAATTCTGGCCCCTTGCTCCTCTCCTATTTCCATCGCCCCACCTTTGGCGGCCATGCCTTCAGCTGCCTGGGCCCTAAGCTTTGGAATTCTCTCCCTAAACCTCTCAGCCTCTCCACCAATCCTCCCTCATTTCTGATTTAAAATTCTGATGGGTTCAGACAGGTTAGATGCAGGAAGAATGTTCCCAATGTTGGGGAAGTCCAGAACCAGGGGTCACAGTCTGAGGATAAGGGGTAAGCCATTTAGGACCGAGATGAGGAGAAACTGCTTCACCCAGAGAGTGGTGAACCTGTGGAATTCTCTACCACAGAAAGTTGTTGAGGCCAATTCACTAAATATATTCAAAAAGGAGTTAGATGAAGTCCTTACAACTAGGGGGATCAAGGGGTATGGTGAGAAAGCAGGAATGGGGTACTGAAGTTGCATGTTCAGCCATGAACTCATTGAATGGCGGTGCAGGCTAGAAGGGCCGAATGGCCTACTCCTGCACCTATTTTCTATGTCTATGTTTCTATGTTTCAGACACTCCTTAAAAACTGCCCTCATCATCGATCCTAATATCTACTTCAGTGCCTCGGTTTCAAATTTTGTCTGACATCATCATCATAGTTAGTCCCTCGAAATCGAGGAAGAGTTGCTTCCACTCTAATACGAGAACCACAGTCCCTGTCACAGGTGGGACAGACAGTGGTTGGAGGAAAGGGAGGTGGGACAGGTTTGCCGCATGCTCTTTCCGCTGCCTGCGCTTGATTTCTGCACGCTCTCGGTGACGAGACTCAAGGTGCTCAGCGCCCTCCCAGATGCACTTCCTCCACTTAGGGCGGTCCTGGGAAACACCTTGGGACATTTTACTACATTAAAGTCGCTATATAAATGCAAGTTTATAAATCTCTTCAAATCCTTGGGGAGTTTTGTAACCTGGAACCCACCACATTTGTGCCTTCGTTGACTCCTCCAATTCTACCCTCTTGAGCATCCCTAATTATAATTGCTCAACCTTGGTGGCCGTGCCTTTTGTTGCCTAGGCCCCAAACTCTGGAACTCCCTCCCTAAACCTCTCCGCCTCTCTTTCCTCCTTCAAGACGCTCCTTAAAACCCTACCTTCTTTTGGTCACCTGCGCTAATTTCTACTTACGCGGCTCGGTGTCAAATTTTTAACGCACAATGCTCCTGTGAAGCGCGTTGGGTCGTTTCGCTATGTCAAAGGCGCTATATAAATACAAGTTGTTGTTGTTGCTAAAGTTCCCTTCTTGCTCCACAGGCGGAGTCCCGACATTCGATTCAGATTGCGGCCGTGCTGTGTATTCTGCTCGGAATGTCTGGCCAGCTGACGTATTTCCTCACCACCATTCCAATCGCCATCCACGGTGAGTCCGGCTCCTGCCTTTAGTCGCTAGCTCGAGGGCAGTGGCCCGCGGGCAGTGGGTGTGGTACACTGGCGCCCCGGTGAGGCGGCGGGGCCGACCGGCTGAATCTCGGGCCCGGCTCGCGGCCCTCCAACCTGCCGGGTTCCAGCGCCCAGCAATGAGGTTGTTGCTGGGAGAGAGCGTCCCTCTGTATCCGTACGGCAAAGGGTTTCAGCAGGAATGGGGACGGAATGGGGGGGCCGGTGATGGACAACAGTTGCGAGTTGGAAGTAGATGGTTTTAGCGAAGGGCAGTGTAATGTACGCACCTGTGGACACCTGTGGGCGCGGGCCCAGGGGCAGCACGGGCCAGCCCACGCTGCGATATGTGTGCATACTAGGTCCATGCAGCAGTGTTGGTCTCCAGTCGTCCTGGTTAACTCTTGCCACTGGACCAAGCCCGTGTGGTGGCTGGTGTGCAACGGCCACCCCACGTTAAAAAAATCGACACGCAGGCAGCTTCCACCCTTCAGGATGTAGCTCTGGACCTGGAATATTAGGTCCTTCATTGAAACACCTGTGAACTCATCCTTTTTTGACGTGGAAGCAAGTCATCCTCGTTTCGAGGGACTGCCTATGAATGAATAATGAATGGGTATGCTCACAGGTTTGGGAGCCGCTGCTCAGGAATCCGTACCTCCACGACCGCAGTTTTAGGTGGCAGGCAGACAAAGGGGCTGTATTTGGCAAGGTGACCAGGGCCAGGGACCTACTGGATGGCGGAGGAGCGGGCTGGATGGCACCTGAGGAGCTGGTACGGCGTCCAGCGCTTGGCCAATGCCATCAAGTCGCTAAAAACTGCGCTGGGCCCTGACTCCGTTAGGTCTGTCAAGGGTGCTCAAGCATGTGGGGCGATCCCATCCAAACTGACCCCCTGCCGGACGGAATTCCTCATCGGCGCCAAGCCCCAAAACCTCCCTCGGGTGCCGGCGCCTCACAACTTGAGCCTCCTCCGGGAAATCCCCTCCGTGCCTTTCAGTTCTGCGCGGAGGGGATTCCTGTACGGGCTGCTCTTACACACTCTCCATGCCATGGCGCACCACCTTGCCGTCTGGAGGTGGCGGGGGTCCCCAATGGAGTGCTCGCTACACGGGAGTCCTCCCTTATTTATTGGGGACTTGGCCTGGAGGGTGTTGCATGGAGCAGTCCCGTACAATCAATTTTTATGTCAGTTCACGGACTCCCAGGCCACCTGCAACCTTACACATTCGAATGTGCGAGGTTTCAACCCCTCTTTCAATATTTGAAGGGGCTGCTCCTCAAATTCTGGTTGCACTTCAGTCCCACGCTCTTGTTCTTTGGGCACCCTGTGCGGAGGGGAGCAGGCAGGTCGGAAGGCCTCCTCGTGGGCCTGCTCCTGGGCATGGTCAAGGGGGCCATCAGCCGGTCCAGGCAGCGGGCGGCCGAGGTGGTCATTCAGCTCGACTGCCTGCCTCTCTTCCGCGGCTACATCCGAGCCAGGGTGTCCCTGGAGATAGAGCACGCGGTGTCCACCGGTACGCTCACGGCCTTCCGCGAGAGGTGGGTACCGGAGTGAATGGAGTGCATCATCACCCCCGGCAACCAAATTTTAATTGGAATTATGTTTACTGTCAAAAGTTTAATTTGTTTAATGTGTTGGTTTTAGTGACCCCTTTAAAAAGGGGGCACTTGATTTATTGTTGAGTTGGGAGTGACTTAGCCAGTACATGATGGTCACAAGACTCAATGAAACCCCAGCCAGTTGGTCTCGGGAGATCCATGACGAGGCAAGTGGTTGTGAGCCTGGTGAATGAACTGCTGTTATGTATGCAATAAAGGTTCAAACTGTGTACTGTTTAACTAAGCAAGATACAACCTCGCTTCTGCTTTATTTTGGCCCAAAGTGTCTGATTCACAAAATGGCTGGCCTTTTATACCAGAGCAGCACCATGTCCGTGCTGCTCAGTGGCCTCCAGCAATGACACCACCTGGTGGCTACAAACAGCATGTACATACATGACAACTGGTAATGTGTAGTGTGATTGTTAAACCTTTGCTAATAAAGCAACTCGTTCTTAATAGCAATGAGTTGCTACGAATTCTTAAGCAAAGAAGCCACAAAGCAAATACATTACAGGTTGGGTGCGGGTTTGAGGCTCAGCTCAGCAACAGGCAGGAAGCCTGAGGTTGCATGCCATTGGGCTGAGTTTTGAGCAAGGCATCCAGGAATGAAAATGGGATCGTGGAATGGGAATGGGATCGAGGGCTAATGCGTGGTAGAAACCAGCGGGGTGGTCTTGCCAATGTTCAGCTGCGAAATCTGCCACTTATCCGGATCTCCTGATGTCGGACAGGCAGTTGGGTGCCGTGGAGACAGTCAAGGAATCAAGGTGGAAAGGGAAAGAAGATTGAGCCGATACAGCCCAATAATATCAAGGAGCGGCACCATAGACCTGAGAAGTGGTGCTGGATCTTGGGCCATTCTGGAGGTGGCCATGGGGACAGCTAGGAATGGAAGCATGAGAAAGCAGTGTCCGAGAAGTGCACGAGGGACGGTAAGGGTTTAGAGGCAGAGGGTGCGGCTGGCCAGGTTAGAAGTCACAAAGAGTTCCAGGTGGATGAGATGGGATAACACAGTGGTGACATTGACCACGGTGGAATTAACCCAGACTAAAAGGCTGAACGGGTGTGTGTTATATCGAAGGGGGGTGTGTTATATTGTAGTAGGTGTGTGGTATATTGAAGAGGCTGTGTGGTATATTGAAGAGGCTGTGTGGTATATTGAAGAGGCTGTGTGGTATATTGAAGGGGGGGGCGGTTATATTGAAGGGGGTGCATGTTATATTGAAGAGGTGGGTGTTATATTGTAGAGGGTGTGTGTTATATTTAAGGAGATTGAGTTAGATTGAAGGGGAAGTGTGTTGTATTGATGGGGTGGGTGTTATATTGATGGGGTTGGTGTTATATTGAAGGGGATTGAGTTGTATTGAAAGGGATGTGCGTTGTATTGATCGGGTGAGTGTTATATTGAAGGGGATTGAGTTGTATTGAAGGGAATGTGTGTTGTATTGAAGGGGATGTGCGTTGTATTGATGGGGTGGGTGTTATATTGAAGGGGATTGAGTTATATGGAAGGGGATGTGTGTTATTTGAAGGGGGGGTGGGTGTTATATTGAAGGGGTAGGTGTTATATTGAAGGGGGAGTGTGTTGTATTGATGGGGTGGGTGTTATGTTGAAGGGGATTGGAACATAGAAACATAGAAAATAGGTGCAGGAGTAGGCTATTCGGCCCTTCGAGCCTGCACCACCATTCAATAAGATCATGGCTGATCATTCCTTCAGTACCCCTTTCCTGCTTTCTCTCCATACCCCTTGATCCCTTTAGCCGTAAGGGCATATCTAACTTGAATATATCCAATGAACTGGCATCAACAACTCTCTGCGGCAGGGAATTCCACAGGTTAACAACTCTCTGAGTGAAGAAGTTTCTCCTCATCTCAGTCCTAAATGACCTGCCGCTTATCCTAAGACTGTGTCCCCTGGATCTGGACTTCCCCAACATTGGGAACATTCTTCCCTCATCTAACCTGTCCAGTCCCGTCAGAATCTTATGTTTCTATGAGATCCCCTCTCATCCTTCTAAACTCCAGTGTATAAAGGCCCAGTTGATCCAGTCTCTCCTCATATGTCAGTCCCGGAATCAGTCTGGTGAACCTTCGCTGAACTCCCTCAATAGCAAGAACGTCCTTCCACAGATTAGGAGACCAAAATTGAACACAATATTCCAGGTGAGGCCTCACCAAGACCCTGTACAACTGCAGTAAGACCTCCCTGCTCCTATATTCAAATCCCCTAGCAATGAAGGCCAACATACCATTTGCCTTTTTCACCACCTCTTGTATCTGCATGCCAACTTTCAATGACTGATGAACCATGACACCCAGGTCTCGATGCACCTCCACTTTTCCTAATCTGCCGCCATTCAGATAATATTCTGCCTTCGTGTTTTTGCCCCCAAAGTGGATAACCTCACATTTATCCACATAATACTGCACCTGCCATGTATTTTCCCACTCGCCTAACCTGTCCAAGTCACCCTGCAGCCTCTTAGCGTCTTCCTCACAGCTCACACCGCCACCTAATTTAATGTCATCTGCAAACTTGGACGTATTACACTCAATTCCATTATCTAAATCATTAATATATATTGTAAAGAGCTGGGGTCCCAGCACTGAGCCCTGTGGTGCTCCACTAGTCACTGCCTGCCATTCTGAAAAGGACCCTTTATCCCGACTCTCTGCTTCCTGTCTGCCAACCAGTTCTCTATCCACGTCAGTACATTACCCCCAATACCATGGGCTTTGATTTTGCACACCAATCTCTTGTGTGGTACCCTGTCAAAAGCCTTTTGAAAGTCCAAATACACCACACTCACTGGTTCTCCCTTGTCCACTCTACTGGTTACATCCTCAAAAAATTCCAGAAGATTTGTCAAGCATGATTTCCCTTTCATAAATCCATGTTGACTTGGACCGATCATGTCACTGCTTTCCAAATGCGCTGCTATTTCATCCTTATTGATTGATTCCAATATTTTCCCCACTACTGATGCCAGGCTAACTGGTCTATAATTACCCGTTTTCTCTCTCCCTCCTTTTTAAAAAAGTGATGTTACATTAGCAACCCTCCAGTCCATAGGAACTGATCCAGAGTCAATCGACTGTTGGAAAATGATCACCAAAGCATCCACTATTTCTAGGGCCACTTCTTTAAGTACTCTGGGATGTAGACTATCAGGCCCTGGGGATTTATCGGCCTTCAATCCCATCAATTTCCCTAACACAATTTTCCGCCTAATAAGGATATCCTTCAGTTCCTCCTTCTCACTAGACCCTCGGTCCCCTAGTATATCCGTAAGGTTATTTGTGTCTTCCTTTGTGAAGACAGAACCAAAGTATTTGTTCAATTGGTCTGCCATTTCTTTGTTCCCCATTATAAATTCACCCGAATCCGACTGCAAGGGACCTACGTTTGTCTTCACTAATCTTTTTCTCTTCACATATCTAGAGAAGCTTTTGCAGTCAGTTTTTATGTTTCTGGCAAGCTTCCTCTCGTACTCTATTTTCCCACTCTTAATTAAACCCT
Source organism: Pristiophorus japonicus (assembly GCF_044704955.1). NCBI lineage: Eukaryota > Metazoa > Chordata > Chondrichthyes > Pristiophoridae > Pristiophorus > Pristiophorus japonicus. The sequence goes on along the minus strand of NC_091979.1, from coordinate 18,320,381 downwards.
TTGTCCTCCTCTGCTGAATTCTAAATTTATCCCAGTCCTCAGGTTTGCTGCTTTTTCTGGCTAATTTATATGCCTCTTCCTTGGATTTAACACTAACCTTAATTTTCCTTGTTAGCCACAGTTGAGCCACCTTCCCCGTTTTAGTTTTACTCCAGACATGGATGTACAATTGTTGAAGTTTGTCCATTTGATCTTTAAAGGTTTGCCATTGCTTATCCACCGTCAACCCTTTAAGTATCATTTGCCAGTCTAATCTAGCCAATTCGTGCCTCATACCGTCAAAGTTACCTTTCCTTAAGTTCAGGACCCTAGTTTCTGAATTAATTTTGTTACTCTCCATCTTAATAAAGAATTCTACCATATTATGGTCACTCTTCCCCAAGGGGCCTCGCACAAGAAGATTGCTAATTAGTCCCTTCTCATTAGGATGGCCAGCTGTCTAGTTGATTCCTCGACATATTGGTCTAGAAAACCATCCCTAATACACTCCAGGAAATCGTCCTCCACCGCATTGCTACCAGTTAGGTTAGCCAATCAATATGTAGATTAAAGTCGCCCATGATTACTGCTGTACCTTCAATGCACACATCCCTTATTTCTTGTTTGATGCTGTCCCCAACCTCACTACTACTATTTGGTGGCCTGTACACAACTCCCACTAGCGTTTTCTGCCCTTTGGAATTCCGTAGCTCCACCCATACCGATTCCACCTCATCCAAGCTAATGTCCTTCCCTACAATTGCATTAATTTCTTCTTTAACCAGCAACGCCACCCCGCCTCCTTTTCCTTTCTGTCTATCCTTCCTAAATGCTGAATACCCTTGGATATTGAGTTCCCAGCCTTGGTTACCCTGGAGCCATGTCTCCGTGATGCCAATCACATCGTATCCGTTAACTGCTATCTGCACAGTTAATTCGTCCACCTTATTCCGAATAATCCTCGCATTGAGGCACAGAGCCTTCAGGCTTGTCTTTTTAACATACTTTGCCCCTTTAGAATTTTGCTATAAAGTGGCCCTTTTTATTTTTTGCCTTGGGTTTCTCTGCCCTCCACTTTTACCGTTCTCCTTTCAATCTTTTGCTTCTGTCTCCATTTTATATCCCTCTGTCTCCCTGCATAGGTTCCCATCCCCCTGCCATATTAGTTTAACTCCTCCCAAACAGCACTAGTAAACACTCTCCCCAGGACATTGGTTCCGGTCCTGCCCAGGGCAGACCATCCGGTTTGTACTGGTCCCACCTCCCCCAGAACCGGTTCCAATGCCCCAGGAATTTGAATCCCTCCCTGCTGCACCACTGCTCAAGCCACGTATTCATCTGAGCTATCCTGCGATTCCTACTCTGACTAGCACGTGGCACTGGTAGCAATCCTGAGATTACTACTTTTGAAGCCATACTTTTAAATTTAACTCCTAGCTCCCTAAATTCGTCTCGTAGGACCACATCCCATTTTTTTACCGATATCATTGGTACCTATATGTACCACGATTGAGTTATATTGAAGGGGGAATGTGTTGTATTGAATGGGATGTGCATTGTATTGAAGGGGTGGGTGTTGTCCTGAGGTCCATGCTTCAGTTGGGCCCTGCTGTTCCCCTTTCCTGGTGTAACCCATTGCCTTTGTACAGGTGGGGTGCTCAGTGTCACATACGCCATGGCGGTGTCTGTCGGAGTGTCGTATTTCCAGTACACTAACATCGATTCTGGACGTAACATCTTCATCATTGGCTTCACCATGTTCATGGCACTGCTGGCCCCTCGCTGGTTCCTCTTCAACCCGCAGTTCATTGCAACAGGTAATCATTCATTGGGCTCAGCCCCTGTATACTCATTGCCGGGACATTAAGCTGATCCCAGCCTTATTTTGCTCACAGTTAAAGTTATGCCTTTCTCAAGGTCAAAACTATGTTTGGGTTCAAACCAACTGACCAGAATTTCTGAATGTGCTGCTGATATTATTTATTTAACACTTTCTCTATCGAACATCATTGTGGAAGTGTACTATCACTCGGACTGCAGGGGTTCAAGGTGAAGGCAACTAAGGATGGGCAATACATATGCCCACACATTGAGAATAAATACATCACCAAGAACTCTAACCCGTGCTGTACCTGCCCTGGGGATATTTGATGGGACAGTGTAGAGGGAGCTTTACTCTGTATCTAACCCATGCTGTACCCGCCCTGGGAGTGTTTGATGAAACAGTGTAGATGGAGCTTTACTCTATATCTAACCTGTGCTGTAGCTACCCAGGGAGTGTTTGATGGGACAGTGTAGAGGGAGCTTTACATAAGAACATAAGAAATAGGAGCAGAAGTAGGCCATACAGCCCCTCGAGCTTGCTCCACCATTTAATATGATCATAGCTGATACGAACATGGACTCAGGTCCACTTCCCTGCCTGGTCTCCATAAACCCTTATTCCCTTATCATTTAAGAAACTGTCTATTTCTGTCTTAAATGTATTCAATGTCCCAGCTTCCACAGCTCTCTGAGGCAGCTAATTCCACAGATCCACAACCCTCTGAAAGAATAAATTTCTCCTCATCTCAGTTCTAAATGGGCGGCCCCTTATTCTAAGATTATGCCCCCTAGTTCTAGTCTCCCCCATCAGTGGAAACATCCTCTCTGCATCCACCTTGTCAAGCCCCCTCATAATCTTATAATTTTCGATAAGATCACCTCTCATTCTTCTGAATTCCAATGAGTAGAGACCCAACCTACTCAACCTTTCCTCATAAGTCAACACCCCTCATCTCTGGAATTAACCTTGTGAACCTTCTCTGAACTGCCTCCAGAGCAAGTATATCCTTTCATAAATATGGAAACCAAAACTGCACGCAGTATTCCAGGTGTGGCCTCACCAATACCCTGTACAACTGTAGCAAGACTTCCCTGCTTTTATACTCCATCATCTTTGCAACAAAGGCCAAGATACCATTGGCCTTCCTGATCACTTGCTGTACCTTTTGCAGCTTTTGTGTTTCATGCACAAGTACCCCCAGGTCCCGCTGTACTGTCGCACTTTGCAATTTTCCTCCATTTAAATAATAACTTGCTCTTTGATTTTTTTCTGCCAAAGTGTATTACCTCACACTTTCCAACATTATACTCCACCTGCTAAGTTTTTACCCACTCACTTAACCTGTCTATGTCCTTTTGCAGATTTTTTGTGTTCTCCTCACATTTTGCTTTTCCTCCCATCTTTGCATCGTCGGCAAACTTGGCTACATTACACTCAGTTCCTTCCTCCAAGTCGTTAATATCGATTGTAAATAGTTGGGGTCCCAGTACTGATCCCTGCGGCACCCCACTGGTTACTGATTGCCAACCCGAGAATGAACCATTTATCCCGACTCTCTGTTTTCTGTTCGTTAGCCAATCCTCTATCCATGCTAATATATTACCCCCAACCCTCTGTATCTAACCCGTGCTGTACCTGCCCCGGGAGTGTTTGATGGGACAGTGTAGAAGGAGCTTTACTCTGTATATAACCCGTGCCGTACCTGCCCCGGGAGTGTTTGATGGGACAGTGTAGAGGGAGCTTTACTCTGTATCTAACCCGTGCTGTACCTGCCCTGGGAGTGTTTGATGGGACAGTGTAGAAGGGGCTTTATTCTGTATCTAACCCGTGCTGTACCTGCCCCGGGAGTGTTTGATGGGACAGTGTAGAAGGAGCTTTACTCTCTATCTAACCCGTGCTATACCTGCCCCGGGATTGTTTGATGGGACAGTGTAGAGTGAGATATACTCTGTATATAACCCGTGCTGTACCTGCCCTGGGAGTGTTTGATGGGACAGTGTAGAGGAAGCTTTACTCAGTATATAACCCGCGCTGTACCTTGAGGTACCAAAAAAGAAACTATCTTCCTGAGACCCAAAGATGCCAAAATGTTTGGGGGAAGGGAGAGGATGTGGGAACATGCCTCTTCTTGTCCCATTGGCTGATGTCTTTAGTTGGTGGAGGCTAGGTTCTCTAGATAGGAGGCCAACAATTGGACCAATGGGGCACCAAGATGTTCAACAGTAAAGTTCACTTTTATGAATGTCTCTCGCCTCTGAGTCAGCAGGTTGTGGGTTCAGGTCCCACTCCAGAGACTTGAGCACAGATTCCAGGCTGACCCTCCCAGTACAGTACTGAAGGAATGCTGCACGGCCGGAGGTGCGGTCTTTTGCATCAGACGTTAAACCGACGCCCCGTCTGCTCTCTCAGGTGGACGTAAAAAAATCCCTTGCCACTATTTTGAAGAAGAGCAGGAGAGTTATCCCCGGTGTCCTGGTCAATATTTATCTCTCCATCAACATCACTGAAACAGATTATCTGGTTAGAAACATAGAAACATAGAAAATAGGTACAGGAGCAGGCATTCGGCCCTTCGAGCCTGCACTGCCATTCAATATGATCATGGCTGATCATTCAACTTCAGTACCCCACTCCTGCCTTCTCTCCATACCCTCTGATCTCTTTAGCCGTCAGGGCCACATCTAACTCCCTTTTGAATATGTCCAACGAACTGGACTTTCTGTGGCAGAGAATTCCACAGGTTCACAACTCTCTGGGTGAAAAAGTTTCTCCTCATCTCTGTCCTATGTGGCTTATCCCTTATCCTTAGACTGTGACCCCTGGTTCTGGACTTCCCCAACATCGGGAACATTCTACCTGCATCTAACCTGTTCAGTCCCGTCAGAATTTTATAAGTTTCTATGAGATCCCTCTCATTCTTCTAAATTCCAGTGAGTATAAGCCTAGTTAATCCAGTCTTTCTTCACATGTCAGTCCTGCCATCCTGGGAATCAGTCTGGTGAACCTTCGCTGCACTCCCTCAATAGCAAGCACGTCCTTCCTCAGATTAGGAGACCAAAACTGTTTGGGAGAGCAAATTAGCTGCCGAATTTCCTGCATACTTCTAAATTATTTAATTGGCTGTAAAGTGCTTTAGGACGTCTGGAGGTCATGAAAGATGCTATATAAATGCAAGTTATTAAATGAAGGTCAGTGATAGTTTTTGAATTTCTCTCTGGCTTGTTCTGTGTAGGTGTAAGCAGCCTGGATATCTTCATCCTGTCCCTGCTGACGATACCGGTGCTTCAAGGAGGAATTCTGGCCTTTATCCTGGATAACACGGTTTCAGGTAAATTCGGAAATCGTACTGATGGTATTTTCCGTACAGCATTGCCTGATCGCCTTGACTTGAGCCATGCCAGCTCCAACTGCGTTGTGATGCTCGTTGGTAGTAACAGAATATATTATACCGCTCACATCAAACACAGGCATATGTGATGGAGTGTGCATCATGCCACCTCCAACTTTTATCAACTGTGGCTCAGTGGGTAGCAGTCACGCCTCTGAGTCAGAAGGTTCTGGCTTCACGTCCCACCCCAGTTTTGGTCTCCATATTTAAGGAAGGATATACTTGCATTGGAGGCAGTTCAGAGAAGGTTCACTAGGTTGATTCCGGAGATGAAGAGTTTGACTTATGAAGATAGGTTGAGTAGGTTGGGCCCATACTCATTGGAATTCAGAAGAATGAGAGGTGATCTTATCGAAACAAAAGATAATGAGGGGGCTCGACAAGGTGGATGCAGAGAGGATGTTTCCACTCACAGGGGAAACTAAAACTAGGGGACATAGTCTTAGAATAAGGGGCTGGCCATTTAAAACTGAGATGAGGAGAAATTTCTTCTCCGAGGGTTGTAAATCTATGGAATTCTCTGCCCCAGAGAGCTGTGGAGGATGAGTCATTGAATATATTTAAGGCGGAAATAGACAGATTTTTGAGCGAGAAGGGAGTAAAGGGTTATGGGGAGCGGGCAGGGAAGTGGAGCTGAGTCCATGATCAGATCAGCCATGATCTTATTGAATGGTGGAGCAGGCTCGAGGGGCCAAATGGCCGACTCCTGCTCCTATTTCTTATGGTCTTATGTTGAGCATATACATCTAGGCTGACACCCCTAGTGCTGAGGGAGTGCTGCACTATCGGAAGTGCCATCTTTCGGATGAGACGTTAAACCGAGGTCCTGTCTCCTCTCCAAGGTGGATGTAAAAAACCCCATGGCATCATTTCGAAGAAGAGCAGGGGAGTTCTCTCTGGTGTCCTGGCCAATATTTATCCCTCAATCAACATAACAAAAAAAACAGATTATCTGGTCATTATCACATTGCTGTTTGTGGGAGCTATCCAGCCTAATCCCACTTTCCAGCTCTTGGTCCGTAGCCCTGTAGGTTACAATACTTCAAGTGCAATCCAAGTATTTTATTATTGTAATGAAGGTTTCTGCCTCTACCACTCTTTCAGGCAGTGAGTTCCAGACCCCCACCACTCTCTGGGTGAATTTCCCTTCAAATCCCCTCGAAACCTTCTACCAATTACTTTAAATTTATGCCTCCTGGTTGTTGACCCCTCTGCTAAGAGAAACAGGTCCTTTCTATCCACTCTATCTAGGCCCCTCATCATTTTATACACCTCAATAAGATCTCCCCCTCAGCCTCCTCTGCTCTTCATAGCTAAAATTCTCCAGTCCAGGCAACATCCTCGTAAATCTCCTTTGCACCCTCTCCAGTGCAATCACATCTTTCCTGTAATGAGGTGACCAGAACTGCATGCAGTACTCTAGCTGTGGCCTAACTAATGTTTTATACAATTCAAGTGTAACCTCCCTGCTCTTGTATTCTATGCCTCGGCTAATAAAGGCAAGTATTCCATACGCCTTCTTAACCACTTTATCTACCTGGCCTGCTACCTTCAGAGATCTGTGGACATGCACTCCCAGGTCCCTTTGTTCCGATACACTTCTCAGTGTCCTACCATTTAATGTGTATTCCCTTTCCTTGTTAGCGCTTCCCAAGTGCATTACCTCACACTTCTCCGGATTGAATTCCATTTGCCACTGTTCTGCCCACCTGACCATTGATATCTTGCTGCAGTTGACCGCTTTCTTTATCATTATTAACCACACAGCCGATTTTAGTATCATCTGCAAACTTCTTTTGAGGCATTGGGACCATTTCTGGGGGAGATGGGACCCGTACACTCTGGACATAAGAACATAAGAAATAGGAGCAGGAGTCGGCCACTTGGCCCCTCGAGCCTGCTCCGCCAGTTAATAAGATCATGGCTGATCTGATCATGGACTCAGCTCCACTTCCCCGCCCGCTCCCATGGGCGGGTTGCACGAAGCTGGAACTCGCTGCCACAGGGAGTGGTTGAGGCGAATAGTACAGATGCATTTAAAGGGAAGCTGGATAAGTACATGAGGAAGAAAGGAATAGAGGATAAGTTGATGGGGTGAGATGAAGAAGGATGGTAGGAGGCTCGAGTAGCGCATAAACACCGGCACAGACCTGTTGGGCCCAATGGCCTGTTTCTGTGCTGTAATATTGTATTCCACATTCAACTCTTGGTGCTGGGTTGTGAGAGAGGTGAGGTGCAGTCTGCACTGCGTGAGGGATTGACAGTCATCCAGGATGTCGTCCATACCCAACTTACTCAGCAAGTTGACTCTCTATGTCATCACTCTGCAAAACCCTAAACAATTTCTCTTGTCAAGTCCCAACTATACATCAGTCGTCATCATCATAGGCAGTCCCTCGAACGAGGATGACATGAGTTCACAGATGTTTCAGTGAAGGACCCATGTTCCAGTCCCGAACTACGTGTTGAAGGGTGGAAGATGCCTGTGCGTGGATCTTTTTAACGTGTGGTGGCCGTTGCACACCAGCCACCACACGGGCTTAACAGAGCTAGGTCTTGGTCCAGTGGCAAGGGTTAACCAGGACAACTGGAGACCATGCTCGGCTGCACGGACCTAGTGCGCGCACATATCGCAGTGTGGGCTGGGCCATGGTGCCCCTGGGTCCTCAGCTCTTGTATATCAGTACAAACTCTTTCAAAAGTCATCTACCCCTTTCGAGAGACAGTTCTGACATTTCTTGAGGCAGAAGCAACCACTGATAGCATTGTCCCTTCTCTCAGATCTCAATCGTATCCACTCAGTCTGGCATTTAAAATATCTGCTCCCTTCCTTAAGCTGGTGCAGTCATTTTACACTTCTTTTGTGCTAAAGATGTTTTTTTATTTGCTTTATAGTCCAAGCTGACATTCCAACGCAGTACTGAGGGAGTACAGGAGTTCTCCCCAGTGTCCTGGTCAATATTTAGCACTTCGCCAACACTTGGAATCATAGAATGATAAGAACATAAGAAATAGAGCAGGAGTAGGCCATTCATGGCTGATCTGATCATGGACTCAACTCCATAACCCTTGACTCCCTTATCGTTACAAAAATCTGTCTATCACCGCCTTAAATATATTCAATGACCCAGCCTCCACAGCTCTCTAGGGCAGAGAATTCCACAGATTTGCAACCCTCTGAGAGAAGAAATTTCTCCTCATCTCAGTTTTAAATGGGCGGCTCCTTATTTTGAGACTATGGGCTAGATTTTACACTTTTGTGATTTTCGCCCAAAAATGGGCGTTATTTCCGGCGTGTGTGGTAAAAATGGATTTTCAGATCACCGACTTCTCGCCCATTCTCAAAAACACCTAGTCTCCATTCTTGAAATTGGGCGTTACTGCGAGCAATATGAAATGGGCGGTCGTGTTAAATCTCTCTGACCTTCTGCCGTAAAGTGTCTTCGTCCTTAACAACGGCATGGCAACGCCCGATTCCCGCGATTCAGGAGGTCAAGGGTCATCATGCCATGCGCAGAAGAGGAGACAGAGGGGGAGGGAGCTGAGAGGGACTGAAAGTGTGAGTGGGTGTGGTGTGTGCTTGTTTGGCTGTTGTGGGAGGCATGAGGGAGATTCACCAGCAGCAAAAAGTCTACTAGCACCAAGGATATAGTTGGCACCGAGGAAGGAATGGTGGAGACCCTGGCGCTGGTAGCCAGAAACACTGGTGGCAGAGGGCTCCCAGTGGTCCCGGAGCGCGACACTGCACCTCAAGCTGCCGCACACCATTGCCAACCACACATGAGAGCCAGCAGCAACATCTTGCTTATGGCTCGGAGCACGTTCCCACCTTGGGATCATCCTCTCCCGTATCCGTCCAAGCAGCGTTTTGGCCGTCACCCCGGCCCCCCGCAATGAAGCATCGCCTGAGGAGCTCCTCAGCCAGGCGGCTTGGAGTCAGGAGAGGAAGGGGAAGGGATAGAGGTGGGGAGGAGAAGCGGTGGGGAAGGGTTGGTTTTACAGAAATACTTATGATTTCAGATAACTGTTCGGTTTAAATGTTTTTTATTTAACAAAACCTTGCTGCGCATTGGCTCAGATAGCTGCACTGTTACACGCTGGTGATTCCTTAACATCAAAGGGTATAATTACACTTAACTTCAATCAATTTTAACTATCACCAAGGTAATGCCCACCATTGATGTATGACCAGCAGTGTGTCAGCTTTGTAAATACCATCAACATTTTTTCAGTCAAAGCGCTCGTTGATGAGCTCCTGACATAAGGCTCTTGCAGCTATCATGCCACCACGGGCCCTTTCATGCAGTCTAGATGAGGTCCTTACTGCTAGGGGGATCAAGGGGTATGGCGAGAAAGCAGGAATGGGGTACTGAAGTTGAATGTTCAGCCATGAACTCATTGAATGGCGGTGCAGGCTAGAAGGGCCGAATGGCCTACTCCTGCACCTATTTTCTATGTTTCTATGTTTCTATGTTACAGGGGTGGGGGGTGGGGGCATGGCTTCAGCGTCAGCCTGATTGTCTGGGCCGATGTCAGCGTCCGCCTCCTCATCCTCCTCTTCCTCTCTCTAGTGAGGTGGACTATCAGACTCATCTGGCAATTCTTGTCCCCTCCTGATAGCCAAGTTGTGCAGCATGGAGCACACCACCTTGAATTGAGCTACCTGCTCAGGGTGGTATTGGAACTCGCCTCCTGAGTGGCCCAGGCATCTAAAGCGCTGCTTAAGAACTCCAATGGTTTTCTCCATGATATTGTGAGTGGCTCTGTGGCTCTCATTCTATCGCCTCTCGACTTCAGTGGGGGGTCATCAGCCAGGTGGCGAAGCCATATCCTTTGTCCCCAAGCATCCAGCATTGACCTTGTGGCTGATTGTTAAACAAGTCAGATACAGTGCTCCCACGCGGGATGTGAGCATCATGGATACTGTCTGGAGATTTAGCATTCACTGCCATTATAATTTGCTAGTGGTCGACAACGAGTTGGACATTCAGGGAGTGGAATCCCTTGCGGTTTCTGAAAACCTCTGCATCCTGAAAAGGTGCCTTCATCGAGATACCCTGTACAGTTGTAGCAGGACTTGTCTGCTGAACAGGAGGAGGCCATTCGGCCCATCGTGCCTGTGCTGGGTCTTTGTTAGAACTCTGCAATTAGTCCCACTCTCCTCTGCTCTTTCCCCATAGCCCTGTCATTTTATTCCCTTCACTTAAAGCAGATTATCTGGGTCATTATCTCAGTGCTGTTTGTGGGAGCTTGCTGTGCGCAAATTGGCTGCCGCGTTTCCCACATTGCAACAGCGACCACACTTCAAAAAGTACTTCATTGGCTGTAAAGCGCTTTGGGACGTCCTGAGGGTTAAGAAATGCAAGTCTTTCTTTCTTACACTCTGGAGGATGGGGCAGGGGGGGGGGCGGTCGTGGGATTCACAACATTGGCATCAACTGAGAAACAGATCAACAGCTACCAATCACAGCCCCAAGCATCCAATACCACAGCAGCTGATAACATCACCGAGAAACCTGTTGAAAAGCAAAAGCCTAGCATTGAAGTAGAGCCGTATCGTCAACAATAACAACTTGCATTTATATAGCGCCTTTAACGTAGTGAAACGTCCCAAGGCACTTCACAGGAGTATTATGTGACAAAAAATTTGACACCGAGTCACATAAGGAGAAATTAGCGCAGGTGACCAAAAGCTTGGTCAAAGAAGTAGGTTTTAAAGAGCGTCTTGAAGGAGGAAAGAGAGGCAGAGAGGCGGAGAGGTTTAGGGAGGGAGTTCCAGAGCTTAGGGACTAGTCAACAGAAGGCACGGTCACCGAGGGTTGAGCGATTAGAATCAGGGATGCTCAGGAGGACAGAATTAGATGAGCTCAGACATCTCGGGGGTCGGGGGGTCGGATGTTGTGGGGCTGGACGAGGATACAGCGCGGACACAATGGGCCGAAACGGCCTCCTTCCATGCTGTAAATTTCTATGATTCTACGATACAGAGATAGGGAGGGGCGAGGATTTGGAGGGATTTGAAACAAGGATGAGAATTTTGAAATCGAGGCATTGCTTAACTGGGAGCCAACGTAGGTCAGCGAACACAGGGGGTGATGGGTGTGCGGGACTTGGTGCGAGTTAGCACATGGGCAGCCGAGCTTTGGATGACCTCTAGTTTACGTAGGGTAGAATGAGGGAGACCAGCCAGGAGTATAGCACCTGTAATGTAGCAAAATGTCCCAAGGTGCTTCACAGGAGCATAGTCAGACAAAAATTGACACCGAGCCAAAGAAGGCGACATTAGGACAGGTGATTAAAGGCTTTGTCGGCTACTGTGAGGTTGGCAAACACGTATTTGCACATAGCAAGATCCCACAAGTAACAATGGCCAGTTAATCTCATTTTGGTCGAGGGTGGCAACCCTGAGAGAATTTCCTACACCTCGAGGAACATTAGGAACAGGAGGAGGCCATTCAGCCCCGTGAGTTTCTTCCACCGTTCAATTAGATCCTCAGACCAGGATACTGATGTTACCTCTCCGGTTCACATCAGCCCTGAGACGAGAGCTGCCAGTGCGGAAATGCTGCCAATGTGATCGGGGCCCAGGAGAGGCGTGGGTTCGGGGCCCAGAAGAGGCGAGGGCCCAGGGGCAGCACGGGCCAGCCCACACTGTGCGATATGTGCGCGCACTAGGCCCGTGCAGCAGAGCAGGTCTCCAGTCATTTTGGTTCATCTTTTCCACTGGACCAAGACCTAGCTCTGTCAAGCCCGTGTGGTGGCTGGTGTGCAACAGCCACCACACGTTAAAAAAATCCATGCACAAGTATCTTCCACCCTTCAACATGTAGTTCGGAACCTGGAATATTAGGTCCTTCATTGAAACAGCCGTGAGCTTTGAGGGACTGCCTATGATGATCATGGCAGATCTGTACCTCAACTCCGTTAACCTGCCTTTGCTCCGTATCCCTCGATGTCCCTACCCAACAAAAATCTGGTGATCTCGGTTTTGAAAGCTCCAATTGTCTCCCAGCATCCACAGCCTTTTGGGGGAGAGAAATTCCAATTTCAACAAAACAAAAATGAACAGTCGTCTTTGAACACAGCAGAGGAATCTTTGATACCCACCTGAACAGGACCTCAATTAACATCTCGTACTGGAAGAGAGCACACCCTCGGTTTCTGGGCTGAAGCAGAAGTCTCGGTCGAACCCGACTGTCTGATACAATTGTCAACTATTTTTAGTTGAAGCAATAATCAAATGCCCCTTGATTAAAGGGACACTAAAACCGAAAAATTAAACAAATTAAACTTTTGCCGTTAAATGGATCAAATTAAAATTTGGTTGCCGGGGGTGATGATGCACTCCAGTCCCTCTGGTGCCCACCTCTCACGGAAGGCCGCGAGCGTACCGGTGGACACCGCGTGCTCCATCTCCAGGGACACCCTGGCTCGGAAGTAATCGCGGAAGAGAGGCAGGCAGTCGGGCTGAACGACCCCTCTCGACGGCCCGCTGCCTGGACCAGTTGATGGCCACCATGACCGTGCCCAGGAGTAGTCCTACGAGGGAGGCCTTCCGACCTGCCCACTCCCCTCCGCACAGGGTGCCCAAAGATCAGGAGCGTGGGACTGAAGTGCAGCCAGAATTTGAGGAGCAGCTGCTTCAAATATTGGAACAGAGGCTGCAAAATTGTCAAATCAGCCAAGCCAAATTAAGCCAGTTCCCTTCACAAGCCTCCACTCCCCCTGGTGGCAATAGTACCTCATCATCATCATAGGCAGTGCCTCGAAACGAGGATGACTTGCTTCCACGCCAAAAAGAGGATGAGTTCACAGGTGTTTCAATGGAGGTCCCGAACTATATGTTGAAGGGCGGAAAATGCCTGTGTGAGAATTTTTTTAACGTGGGGTGGCCGTTGCACACCAGCCACCACACGGGCTTGACAGAGCTAGGTCTTGGTCCAGTGGCAAGGGTTACCCAAGACGACTGGAGACCTGCTCTACTGCACGGACCTAGTGCGCTACACGTATCGCAGTGTGGGCTGGGCCCCTGCTGCCCCTGGGCCCCTTGACCCGAACTCACGCCTCCCCTGGGCCCCGATCACGTCGCTCTCTCGCCGCTCCTTCGCCCCAACCTCGCCGCTCCTGCTGCACCTGCCCACGCTTCAATCACTGACGTGGAGCTTGATGACGTCCCTCTTCGCTGCCGTCGCCCTCCTGCACCAGCTCGCGCCGTACCTTGCCGTGGTACACCTCCACGCCGTCCATGGCCGGCGCTCGCCGCTCCTTTTATGGCCCTGACCTGACGCTGATGTTCCCTCGCAGGCCAGGGCCTCCATTAGTACCACTGAACTTCGGGCTACAATCCCAACCACACCATATCAATAGGGTAATAGCCTGCATTCAACTGGTTGTTTTGTCTGTAGATGATTAATAATTGTTAAAATGAGTTAAACTCCTGTACACGTTCCGCTCCCACCCCTCAGACAGATTCAACAACAACAACAACAACTTGAATTTATATAGCGCCTTTAACATAGCAAAACGTCCGAACACAGGCGCGATTATCACACCAAATTTGACAATGGGCCACATAAGGAGAAATCAGGACAGATGAGCAAACGCTCGGTCAGAAAGCTAGGGCTAGACTTTCCACTTCACATCGCCCATCTAAGGCCCATCTATTGCCCAAAATGGACCTCTATCGCCCATTTGACATCGCCGGGGTAAGGCCGAGTGGAAACTCGCAAAAAAAAAAATGGGCCTTGTGCCGGCGATCAGCAAGACCGAGACGGCCCACATCGCTGGAACAAGGCCTATTTTTTGGGGCCTTAGCCACCTAGTGGAAAGTCTAGCCCCTAGATTTTAAGGAGCGTCTTTTAAAGGAACAAAGAGAGGAGGCAAGGTCAAGGGAGGGAGTTCCAGAGCTCAGGGCCTAGGCAGCTGAAGGCACGGCCACCGATGGCAGAGTGATTAAAATCGGAGATGGGCAAGAGGCCAGATGGAGGGCGCGCAGCGATCTCGGAGGGGACTGGAGGAGGTTACAGAGGGGCGAGGAGGCCATGGAGGGATTTGATAACGGGGATGACAATTTTAAAATGGAGGCGTTGCTTAAACGGGAGCCAATGTAGGTTAGCGAGCACTGTCGGGCTAATACTCTCGCTCCCCTTGACTACAGGCAAATGGAAACTTTGAAGTTGGTGAGCATCACCGTCTCTCTCTCTCTCTCTCTCTGATATTCCCGGCATTGTAGCAGAATCGTTCTGATGCAATTAGGGATCTTAGTTTTTATTGCTCCTATGCAAACCCCAAGGCTCTGAGCGATCGTAAAATAAAATTAAAAAAAGCAGTTACACTTCGCTGGGAATTGTGCGACTGTCTGCGACTCGGGAGCTAGACGCACACTCAGTAACAGGCTCGCTGACTGCTGAGGGAACGGCGCTATAAAACCCAGGGCCCCGTGAACCAGAACAATCTTTTATGATTGCTAACAACCTCGTGTTTGTACAGGGTAATAAAAATTAACATCCCTAATTGCATGCGAAGGATACTTGCACAGCTGACAGCTGACTGAACCGAGTCAGCAAGATAGATCCGTGTGGGAACTGGAAAGAGAGGTGGGGGCAGAGAGGGGTGGGGGTGAGGGGCCGAGAGGTGGGGGTGAGGGGCGGGGAGGGGTGAAGGGCGGGGGTGAGGTGCAGGGAGGGGTGGGAGTGAGGGGTGGGGGTGAGGGGCGGGGAAGGGTGGGAGTGCGGGGAGGGGTGGGAGTGAGGGGCGGGGAGGGGTGGGAGTGAGGGGCGGGGAGGGGTGAAGGGCAAGGCAAGGGGAGGGGTGGGGTTGAGGGACGGAGAGGGGCGGGGAGGGGCGGGGAGGGGTGGGGCGGGGGGAGGGGTGGGGGTGAGTTGTGGGGAGGGGATTAGATGCAGGAAGGATGTTCCCAATATTGGGGAAGTCCAGAACCAGGGGTCAAAGTCTAAGGATAAGGGGTAAGCCATTTAGGACCGAGATGAGGAGAAACTTCTTCACTCAGAGAATTGTGAACCTGTGGAATTCTCTACCACAGAAAGTTGTTGAGGCCAGTTTGTTAGATATATTCAAAAGGGAGTTAGATATGGCCCTTACGGCTAAAGGGATCAAGGGGTATGGAGAGAAAGCAGGAATGGGGTACTGAAGTTGCATGATCAGTCATGATCATATTGAATGGCGGAGCAGGCTCGAAGGGCCGAATGGCCTTCTCCTGCACCTATTTTCTAGGGTTTCTATGTTGTCCCTCAACCAACATCATTAAAAACAGTATATCTGGTCATTATCACATTGCTGTTTGTGGGAGCTTGCTGTGCACAAATTGGCTGCTGCATTTCCCACATTACAACTGTGACTACACCTCAAAAGTACTTTGGTTGTAAAGCACTTTGGTTCTTCTTGAGGTCGTGAAAGGCGCTATATGAATGCAAGTTTGTTTTATCTTTCTTTAAACTCTCCACCGATCTCGCCTCCTTTAAAACGCTCCCTAAAACCTACCTCTGTGACCAAGTTTATGTGGCTCTGTGTCCAATCCCTCCATGGCCTCGCCCCTCCCTATCTCTGTAATCTCCTCCAGCCCCACAACCCCCTGAGATGTCTGCGCTCCTCTAATTCTGATTATAGTCACTCAGCCATTAGCGGTTGTGTCTTCTGTTGCCTAGGCTCCCAATTGTGGAACCCTTGCCTCAAAATCTCCGCCTCTCGAACTCTCTTTCCTCTTTTAAGACGCTCCTTAAAACATAGCTCTTTGACCAAGCTTTTGGTCACCTGCGCTAATTTTTACTTGTGCGGCTCGGTGTCAAATATTTTTATCTCATAACACTCCTGTGAAGCTCCTTGCGACATTCCACTACGTTAAAGGCGCTATATAAATACAAGTTGTTGTTGTTAACTCGCCTATGAAGTGCCTAGGGACACATTACTACATTAAAGGCAAGTTGTTTTGCGCGTTTAGACTTTGGGTGAGGAAAAGATTGGGCCCAGTTCCTCATGCCCTCTCCATTGTTGGAATCAGCTCCCAAAGCCACTGTTTGGACTGAACTGTGAGCCATGGCCACTTGGCCATTGACAAACTGCAACCCAGCAAAATCCAGGGCAATCGGGAGTAAAGTAAGAAAATTGGAGAGGAAGCCTTCTTTTGAATCTGTCAGAAGATTATGGGTTCAGGCCCTATTCCAGAGACTTGAGCATAAAATCTAGGCTGACACTCGCAGTGCAGTGCTGAGGGAGTCATCATCATCGTTGGCAGTCCCTCGAAATCGAGGAAGACTTGCTTCCACTCTTAAAGTTAGTCTTTAGGTGGCTGAACAGTCCAATACGAGAGCCACAGTCTCTGTCACAGGTGGGACAGACAGTGGTTGGAGGAAAGGGTGGGTGGGGAGTCTGGTTTGCCGCACGCTCCTTCCGCTGCCTGCGCTTGATTTCTGCATGCTCTCGGCGACGAGACTCGAGGTGCTCCCGGATGCACTTCCTCCACTTAGGGCGGCCTTTGGCCAGGGACTCCCAGGTGTCGGTGGGGATGTTGCATTTTATCAGGGAGGCTTTGAGGGTGTCCTTGTAACGTTTCCTCTGTCCACCTGGAGCTCGCTTGCCGTGTAGGAGTTCCGAGTAGAGCGCTTGCTTTGGGAGCCTTGTGTCGGGAGTGCTGCACTGTCAGAGGTGTCGTCTTTCAGATGAGATGTTAAACCAAGACCCCGTCTGCTCTCTCAGGTGGATGTAAAATATCCCATGACGCAATTTTGAAAAAGAGCTGGGGAATGCTGGGGCCAATATTTATCCCTCAACCAGCATCATTAAAAAAACAGATTATCTGCCCATTAATTTGTATTTCCTACAATACAAGATTGTCTATCCTTCAAAAATTACTTAATTGGCCGTAAGGCGCTTTGGGATGTTCTGAAGTCATGACAGGCAGGATAGAAACACAAATTCTTTCCTTTCCATTTAAGCATGCTTGTGTCTGGGAGGGTTATGGACTGATTGGACGACGGCACCCTCTTGCAAAGTGAACCGCTCCTTTCGGCTAATTCTGCCATGCTGTGATGGGTTTCTCCACCACAGGGAAGGAGGGGAAAATTGGAAAGCTGCTCCCAAGGGACTGGGAAAAATAGTGGTGTCAGCAAATTCTTGGGGCCAGTACTCTGACCCGTTCTCTTGGCTAAGGGAGGGTGCGCGGGGAGAAGGGGGAGGGGCAGCAGGAAAGAAAGACAGACTTGCATTTATATAGCGCCTTCCATGACCGCCGGACATCCCAAAGCGCTTTACAGCCACTTTTTGGAATGTGTAGTCACTGATGTAATGTAGGAAAGGCGGCAGCCAATTTGCGCACAGCAAGCTCCCACAAATAGCAATGTGACAGTGACCGGATAATCTGTTTGAAGTGATGTTGATTGAGGAATAAATATGGTCCCCAGGACATCGGGGAGAACTCTTCTTCGAAATAGCCATGGATCAGCCATGGTCATATTGAATGGTGGAGCCGGCTCGAGGGGCCGTATAGCCTACTCCTGTTCCTATTTTTTATGTTCTTAAATAGTGCCCGTGGGATCTTTTAAATCCACCTGAGGGAGCGTACTGGGTCCCCGGTTTAACGTCTCATCTGAAAGAAAAAGATGAACATTATTTGGGGGGTGTGGGTGGGTGGGGGGGTAGAAACAACAAAGTGAAATCTTCCTCTCAGCTGTCAGGAAGGGGATCCGGTTGCCTCGGTAACGCCGTTAGCTGTTCCAGAATGAGTGTGCTGTCACAATCAGGCTCACCCCCATTTCTCCCAACTTTCCCTTCTCCACCCACAGCCAGCAGAGCGGGACGGGACCTTCTGACTGAAGGGATTGCATGGTTCGATTTCAAAAACAATGGAAATTCCGAATTAATCTGTATTGACAAACAGGCCTTTTGTCAATTATATCAGGCAAAGGACTTTCATGATCTGAGGCCCATCTGAACCTTATTGTTTCAACAGGATATTACTCTCCCCTTCCCCCCACTTCCCCCCCTTCCCCCCCCCCCACCTTTTCCACAAACACACACCCACCCTCTGATGAGAACATTATCAATGAGTTTACAGAGAATATGATAAGGTTCTTTGAAGAGGTTTACACAGGACAAACCACACACGGCCTACGAAGGTCACTCAAGCCTCAGTTCAGTTTATCTCCTCTTTCATCCTCGTTCACAGCCACACAGCTTCTCTCTTCCGCCCTCCCAACGGAGGTGGTGAAGCCGTATATTGCCAGCGACAAGCTGCCTGCTGTTGCAGGAGATACCAAGTCCCGTTCACCCATCGCCCACTGTGCTCGTTGACACTCCTTGCTTCCCGGTTCAGCAGCGTCGCGATTTTTCATCCTGTTTTCAAATCCGTCCAACACCTTGTTTCCCCCCCCCCACCTCCCTATCTCTGTAAGCTACTCCAGGTCAACAATCCTCCAAGATGTATGTGCTCCTCTAATTCTGTCCTCTTGAGCATCACTGATTATAATCACTCAACCATTGGTGGCCGTGCCTTCAGCTGCCTGGGCCCCAAGCTCTGGAACTCCGCCTCTCTTTCCTCCTTTAAGTCACTCTTTGAAACCTACCTCTTTGACCAAGTTTTTGGTCATCTGCCCTAATATCACCTCATGTGGCTCGGTGTCAAATTCTAACAATCCTTTAAAGCACCTTGGGATATGTTGCCACTTTAAAGGGGCTTTATAAATACCAGTTGTTGTTGTTTTTGCCATTTCTTTCAATAGAATGCTCTTGCCTGGTACTTAGGAGTCCACCTGTCATACTGAGGGAGTGCTGCACTGTCGGAGGTGCCGTCTTTCGGATGAGATGTTAAACCGAGGCCCCGTCTGCTCTCTTGGGTGGACGTAAACGATCCCATGGCGCTATTTAGAAACATAGAAAATAGGTGCAGGAGTAGGCCATTCGGCCCTTCGAGCCTGCACCGCCATTCAATATGGTCATGGTTGATCATTTTTGTAACTTTAGTACCCAATTCCTACTTTCTCTCCATACCTCTAGATCTCTTTAGCCATAAGGGCCACATCTAACTCCCTCTTGAATATATCCAATGAACTGGACTCCACAACTTTCTGTGGTAGAGAATTCCACAGGTTCACCACTCTCTGGGTGAAAAGGTTTCTCCCCATCTTGGCCCTAAATGGCTTACCCCTTATCCTTGGACTGTGACCCCTGGTTCTGGACTTTCCCAACATCGGGAACATTCTTCCTGCATCTAACCTGTCCAATCCCGTCATAATTTCATATGTTTCTATGAGATCCCCTCTCATTCTTCTAAATTCCAGTGAGTATAAGCCTAACCGATCCAGTCTTTCTTCATATGTCAGTCCTGCAATCCCGGGAATTAGTCTGGTGAACCTTCGCTTCACTCTCTCAATAGCAAGAATGTCCTTCCTCAGATTAGGAGACCAGAACTGCACACAATACTCAAAGTGTGGTCTCACCAAGGTCCTGTACCATATCAGTAAGACCTCCCTGCTCCTATACTCAAATCCTCTCGCTATGAAGGCCAGCATCCCATTTGCTTTCTTTACTGCCTGCTGTACCTGCATGCCTACCTTCAGTGACTGATGTACCATGACACCCAGGTCCCCTTTTACTAATCTGTCACCATTCAGATAATCTGCCTTCCTGTTTTTGCCACCAAAGTGGATAACCTCACATAATATGGTAGAATTCTTTATTAAGGTGGAGAGTGACACAGTTAATTCAGAAACTAGGGTTCTGAACTTAAGGAAAGGTAACTTTGATGGTATGAGTCATGAATTTGCTAGAATAGACTGGCAAATGATACTTAAAGGGTTGACGGTGGATAGGCAATGGCAAACATTTAAAGATCACATGGACGAACTTCAACAATTGTACATCCCTGTCTGGAGTAAAAATAAAACGGGGAAGGTGGCTCAACTGTGGCTAACAAGGAAAATTAAGGATAGTGTTAAATCCAAGGAAGAGGCATATAAATTAGCCAGAAAAAGCAGCAAACCTGAGGACTGGGAGAAATTTAGAATTCAGCAGAGGAGGACAAAGTGTTTAATTAGGAGGGGGGAAATCATCATCATCATCATCATAGGTAGTTCATCGGAATCAAGAAGGACTTGTTTCCATTCCCAAAGTGAGTTCTTTGATGGCTGAACAGTCTGATATGAGAGCCATAGACCCTGTCACAGGTGGGACAGACATTCGCCGGGGGAAGGGGTCAGTGGGGCTGGTTTGCCGCGCGCTCCTTCCGCTGCCTGTGCCTGGCCTCTTCATGCTCCTTGCATCGAGACTCAAAGAGCTCAACGCCCTCCCAGATGCACCTTTTCCACCTCAGGCAGACTGCGGCCAGGGTCTCCCAAGTGTCAGTGGTGATGTCGCACTTCACCAGGGAGGCTTTGAGGGCATCCTTATAATGTTTCCGCTGTCCGCCTTTGGCTCATTTACCATGAAGGAGCTCCGCATAAAGCATTTGCTTAGGGAGTCTTGTATCTGGCAAGCATACCATGTGGCCTGCCCAGCGAAGCTGATCGAGTGTGGTCAGTGCTTCAATACTGGGGATGTTAGCCTGGTCGAGGACACTGATGTTGGTGTGCCTGTCCTCCCAGGAGATTTGCAGGATCTTGCGGAGACATCTTTGGTGATATATCTCCAGCGACTTGAGGTGCCTTCTGTACATCGTCCATACCTCAGACCCATGCAGGAGGGAGGGTATTCCTACAGCCCTATAGACCATGAGTTTGGTGGTAGATTTAAGGGCCTGGTCTTCAAACACTCTTTTCCGCAGGCAGTCGAAGGCTGCACTGGCGCACTGGAGGCGATGCTGAATCTCCGCATCAATTTCTGCCTTCGTTGATAAGAGGCTCCGAGATATGGGAAATGGACCACGTTGTCCAAGGCCGTGCCGTGGATCTTGAAGATTGGAGGGCAGTGTTGTGCAACGATGACAGGCTGGTGAAGGACCTTTGTCTTACAGATGTTAAGCATAAGGCCCGTGCTTTCATATGCCTCAGTGAATGCAGTGAATAAAAAATAGAGTTTGAGAGGAAGCTTGCTGGGAACATAAAAACTTACTGCAAACGCTTCCATAAATATGTGAAGAGAAAAAGATTAGAGAAGACAAACATAGGTCCCTTGCAGTCAGATTCAGGTGAATTTATAATGGGGAATAAAGAAATGGCAGACTAGTTGAACAAATACTTTGGTTCTGCCTTCACGAAGGAAGACACAAATAACCTTCCGGAAATACTAGGGGACCGAGGGTCTAGTGAGAAGGAAGAACTGAAGGAAATCCTTATTAGGCAGGAAATTGTGTTCGGGAAGTTGATGGGATTGAAGGCTGATAAATCCCCGGGGCCTGATAGTCTGCATCCCAGAATACTTAAGGAAGTGGCCTTAGAAATAGTGGATACATTGGTGATCATTTTCCAACAGTCTATTGACTCTGGATC